>NC_090439.1:1187031545-1187631545 GCF_031143425.1 Pleurodeles waltl
CATTGGGGAACAGTGCTTTTCCATAAAATAAAAACAGTGTTTTGTGAAAATGTGCGGTGGACAAAACACACTTCCTTGCACAAATATCTTATCCACATCTCCCAGGTGCAGATACCTCTGAAGTACACGGATCCTTCATGCACAGGAAAAGGTGAACGAGTGCAAGAGATGTGGAGTTAACGCAAAGGGTTCTGAAATAGTCATTTCTTGCAGTCTTTTTCAAGAGTTTTGCAGATTACTAAAATGTTCGTTTTATCTAATAAACACTTCTGCAGAAGAACCTCTTTGGGGGCCAGCACCTCAGTTTATTTGAACCCCTCCCCCAAGGCTAGATTTGTGCAGCAGGAGTTGACTTTGGATGGCTCACTGCTGAGCTGTGAGAGTGTCAAGCCCTTTGTTATCTTGAACCTGCTCTTCGGCCATTGGCGTGACAAAAGAGGCTGACAGAGAAGCAGTGCTTAATTTGTGCTTGCTGTTTCCGGTGCTGAGCACCGGCACTTATTTTTGAGGGCCGGGGCTTATTCTTCTGCCTCTAGCATTTGCTGCGAACAAAAGACACATATGGGAAAGACGGAGGAAGAGAAAAACGAAAGAGCGTCACAAAGGGAGAAAGTAGAAAGCTGCAAGAGTGAGCTGAAGGGGCAGGGAGTGTCTGTAAATGGATTAAAGAGAGTCCGAGATGGCTTCAGGATTATGCCGCCTCAGTACTCCGTGTATAAAGGTATTCCTGAAATGCGCATAACGTGGACGAGATTGCTTGTGCTTTTCCCACAATTTTATTTCCTTAGCTAAACTGTTTGGGAAGATCTTCTATTAATAGCTGCAAGCAGGAGGCATTGGCAAGTCGCCCTTTGCTTTTTAAAGAAGAATAGTTAATAAGGCAAACCTTTCAGTAGTTTGTCAAATCATGGCTTTATTTTTTGCATTCTGCAACCTTTAGTTTTGCTTTCATCCCTGCAAATATCGGAATTAAAGCAGTAAAACATAAAAAAAACAGAAACGTGGCGAGCACTGTATATTGACAACTTCAGAACTATTGTATGACTATACAAGAATTCCGCCACCCCAACTTGACTATACGTGACTCTACCGCTCATCTTTTAAAAGGCAATGCTATTACCACGCAGTTTACGGTACCTTAACCCATATGTATGGTTGTGTCTGTGTGTGTGTGTGTGTATATATATATATATATCAAACCACAAAGATACTGGCAACGCACTCCGTTGCCCTCAGGCTCCACAGCAGCTGTAAGAGCGCGCCGCCATTTTGACCGCACTGCTTTGAGGCCCCACGCATATATACATATATGTTCACTGAAAAAACTAAGACACATTTTATACTTTTTTAGTGCCGCGTTTGCACTGTTTTTTGAGGCAAAAAATGGCACAAATTTGGCGCTAAAAAACTATAAATAGGCGCCTAAAGGTTACAGGGACGTTATAGTTAGGTTCTTGCACCCTAAGGTAACTATAGCTTGCACCCTTGCCATGCACAGTTTTCTTATCAATAATGTTATTGCAAACGTTGCAGTGATATCAGACATGCCATACAAGATCTCATGAATGACAAAATGTGTAGAGTAATTAGCTTGCATGGCGAAGGCGCGAGTTATAGTTACCTTAGTGGGTGAGTTGTAGTTACTTGAAAGAACCCACTCCCCCATTGGATAGAGGGGGCCCTGGAGAATGAGCTCCCCGGGGCCGTAATCGGCCCAGTGAGGGCGGCCGTATAGCCCCCCTGCACACTAGCCATTCACCCAACAAGGCAGCACTTACTAGCTAACCAGTAGAAAGTTCTCCAGTTGAATAGACATTTTCTACATAACTGTGGACTCTTGTTGGATAAACGAGCAGGTGAGCTTCCATTTTGGTTTAGTTTGTAAAGCTCCAGGAATAGTTTTTACATTAAGCAGTTCAAATGATTTAAATTTGATGACCTATTATGACGTTATCTGAATATATCTTCTTAGAAGTTTACTAATTTGATAAGAATTTGCCTTTTTTATTAAAAATAAACTTCCTCATGCCCTGGCCATAACATTGTTTCAGTTTGCTGTCTACGAGAAGCCCTTAGCACAATGCAATGCTAGTCACTAACTCATCTAGCCACTGTCTAAAAGTATATCTGACGTGGTGGATACTAACATGTAAACAAAGGCAAACCACGATAAGAATCAGAATTCTCGGTTCAAGCACTAATGCCCATATTTATACTTTTTGACGCAAAACTGCGCCAGCGCAGTTTTGCGTCTAAAATATTACCGCCGGCTAACGCCATTTTGGTGCGCCGTGCGGGCATCATATTTATACTTTGACGCACGGCGGCGCAAACAACAGGTGGGAGTCATTATTTTTGCAGCACACCACGGCGTCAAGTCGTAAAGGAAAACGACGTTAACGCAGCGGAAATGACTGTGGGTCGATTTACGTCACCGCAAACCGGATATGCGCCTTTTTTTTGACGCAATTGCGTCAAAAAACACAGCAAACACAGCCATTTCACCAGAGGAGAGCCAAAAATGGATCCCAGATGCCACTACAGACCCCAGGAAGGTGACAGCTGACCAGGAACCAGCCAGGAGGACCCACACAAGAACCAGGACACTTTTAAGAAGAAAAGAAAGTGTTGCTTTAGTGCAGAGGAGCAGGAAATCCTGGTTAAAGAGGTGACGGAACACCAGCACCAACTGTTTGTCACATCAAAGTTGCCAATCAGTAGAAGAGAGGCTATATGGCAACAAATTGTCGACAAGATTAACAGTGTGGCTGAAGTACGCAGAACAGTCATCGAGTGCAAGAAACGCTGGCATGACTGCAACTACCATCGTGATGTGGCTGCTATTCTCAAGAACCAGCAGGCCCTCCTTAAGACCTTCACAGGGAGCAGCCACCGGGATGTCTGACTCCATATCTTCTAACACTGAGGTGTGTGTTGCCCCTTCACAACCAACAACAACAAGGACAAAGCAGGCAACACACACATCAGAAGAAGAAGACATGGAACAGATCACATTCACAAGGAAAAGTACCCGGAAGCACTAGTCCCTGCCACATGGCCAGCTATTACCAAGGTCCTGCGCTTTGTAACTTGCCAGTCTTGCAACAACTGTACTCAAGCACTGTTCTGCAAACCACTGTATATCTTGTCACCCAGCCCAGTGATTGTCTCTCTCCTACTCATTGGCTAAGTCTGTCCCTCTGCACTGTCTGAAACAGCAACCCCAGCATGACAAAAGCATTTTGGTAAACCCTTGTGTTGGATCACAATGGAAGATATCACTATAATGGACTCACAATCATGGACAATGTACAGATAGCACTACAGCACTTTTCAATAAATAGCACTTACACAACAAATCTGTCTCTGGGTTATGTGACATATCAACTGCGCTGTAGATAATTGAAATGTCCCTACTGTCAAATAACGTAGCTTGTCAATACAACTGTCCAGATATTATGTAGTTAGAGAAATCTGCACAGTGACCATGATTGCATCATACTCTGCCCATCCTGAGGGACATATCTGATGAAGTGAGAAACCATACACCACCATGCTGTGTTGGGCAGAATAATGCTTCCTCAGGGGATAACTAAGTCCTCAAATAGTGCCCGCTAAATGTTGTCAACGTGCAAAAATAACACAATAAACATGCCACACTAATCTAAGTAAACACTAAAAAAACTTCACAAATGAAGGTGTCTGAGTTAACATACAAATAGGTAATCATGCCGAACTGTGTCACAAATGATGTATGAGGGTCATGAAGACAAGAATACAAGATTGCCAATGAGAACTCATCTTATAAGGGTGTGCATGATCATCACACTGCAGTCAGACCTAAAACTGTTTCCCCAATATCAATTCTGGAAGCACTGTTAGTGACTTTGAAAACACACTTATCAACAGAAACACATTGTCATCCATATGAACTGTTATCGGTGTTTGCAACAAAGGGTAGACACTTTGCAAGGTAGCTCTGGGCTAGCTACCAATCGTACAGCTCAGTTGGGATTTATTTGTAGCATTGGACACAGATGTTATAGTACAAAAGAGATGTACACGGAATCCAAACCCACGATCACGCACCATTCAACACATACTATTAAGGGGTAACCAAATATTTATTAAAAGCTAACCATAGATGAGGAAACTGAGGGAAAAATCTTACCTACCCTAATCTACCCTGCCTACTCATTACCCACAACTGTCTCTAACTAACCTAAGCTACACTTACTTATCACATGTAACGAAACGTTCTAAACATCTACCCCCCCAACCCCCTTATGAGACGGGAAACATGGAGGACAACACATACTAACCTAAACACATAGGGGGTCATTCTGACCCTGGCGGCCCCGGCCGCCAGGGCCACCGACCACGGGAGCACCGCCAACAGGCTGGCGGTGCTCCCACGAGCATTCTGACCGCGGCGGTTCAGCCGCGGTCAGAAGTGGCAAGTCGGCGGTCTCCCGCCGACTTACCGCTGCTCGGGGAATCCTTCATGGCGGCGGAGCGCGCTCCGCCGCCATGAGGATTCTGACACCCCCTACCGCCATCCTGTTCATGGCGGGAAACCCGCCATGAACAGGATGGCGGTAGGGGGTGCCGCAGGGCCCCTGGGGGCCCCTGCCGTGCCCATGCCAATGGCATGGGCACGGCAGGGGCCCCCGTAAGAGGGCCCCGCAAAGTATTTCAGTGTCTGCCTTGCAGACACTGAAATACGCGACGGGTGCTACTGCACCCGTCGCACCCCTGCAACTACGCCGGCTCAATTCTGAGCCGGCGTCCTCGTTGCAGGGGCATTTCCTCTGGGCCGGCGGGCGCTCTTTTGGAGAGCGCCCGCCGGCCCAGAGGAAATGTCTGAATGGCCGCCGCGGTCTTTTGACCGCGGTGCGGTCATTCAGCGGCGGTACCTTGGCGGACGGCCTCCGCCGTCCGCCAGGGTCATAATCAGGCCCATACTGTACTATCCTAAACAAATATATATTTTTTTGGTAATTTTTTTTTAAATGTTTTTTGCTTTTTTGTTTTTTTTGTTTTTTTTTGTTTACACACAAGAACCCCAACATAGCCCCCCACACATGTAATAAGTAAAAAAAGAAACAAGCAGGACCCCCGACCCCCCACCCACTAACACTGACTAAACTAACAGCCTATTTTAACCTAACACTAAGCCTCCTAAGCCCACTAAGTATAAGAACAAGGAAAGAGGAGGGAGGGGAGGGTATCATGTCCATCTATTCAACTGTCTAGAGTTTGGCCCTCCGGAGGGTCCTCTTGATATCCTTGACCCGCCGTTTAATGTGCTGCACGTCCCGGCTCAGGTGGCTCACCTTGCGCAGCACTTTGTCCATCTTGTTTTCAAGTCTATTGAAGGCTGCAGGGTCAACAGCTGGAGCAGTGGCAGTCTGGGGACCGGTGGAGGAGGTCTGTGTGGGCTGTCCTGCACCGGTGGCAATGCTGGGGCCAGGAAGTCCAGCAGATGTTGAGCTGTGGGTGGGGCCACCTGGCTCTGATTGGTGGTTGTTTCTGTGGTGACTGTGGTGGGCAAAGTAGGCCCACCCTGTGGGAAGGCTCGCCATGCCCCGGAGGCACGTTCATGGCGATATTGCCGGGCCATCCTCCGGAACCTCGACTCCACCAGCAGGATGTGCTGGTATCGCATGGCCCGACGCTGAAATTCACGGACCTGGTCTGGAGTCATGTTAGCTGCTGTGAAGACAAATGCAGATATGCCACATTAGTAACTGCATTGTGTGAAACAGCACAGCAAGTTAATCAGACAATACATCTACTGTACTTCTAACAGCTCATATCACGATACAGAGCATCGAATGTCCCTGAGGAAGTATATGGCAGGCCAGACAACAAAGGTCACATCACACAAAGCACATACATAACCCACAAGATGGGTAACAACTGGCCTTGACTTGCAATCTGAGTTCTGACAGTTAACATCTAAGAATCATGCTGCATATCCTCCACCAAGAGCTGGGCTACAAATGTCAGTGTACGGAAAGCAAAACTAAAGCCACATGGTCTGCAAGTTGTAACTGGACTTTCCAGTATGGTACCAAGTGCCAAACCTGAGTGTGTATACTAGTATTCAACCAAACTGTCACTTATTCACAGGTATGTGTAATATACTGGTAGCATCAATACTAGGTACCCCATTTACAAACCCATGGCCGTGTTTGAGGGGGGGCGGTGGATACACAACTATAATTTGCCAACAACATGTACTCCGAGCAGCGTATAGGCTACTCCACCCATGTTTGTCTCTACAGACACACCACAGGTAAGGTCTATCTACATTTTGGAGTCAGCAAACCCTAGAGCATTCATAGGGTCAGACATGTCAGGAAAATCAGAACTTAGTACACAACATATACTTCCAGTGAGGCCTGACTTACATCAGACACAGAGTTGCTAGAACACCCATGATCATGAATTGCATGCACACCTAGGCCATTACACTCAGGTTCCACAGACTTGATGCACTACATGTGGCAGTACATAATGCTAGGAGGTTCTACCTACTGTTTCAAAATTACGTAGGTAAATAGTGAAGCAGATGTCTATTGGGAAGCTATTAGCTCCACCAATCTTAGAGAATGTGGGTCTGACAGGCTGACTAAATAGGGGCTGACTTCCATTGCGACTCTTGGTGATACAAGTGTCAGAGACATGACTATCCCCTGTACTCACAGTGGGGCCTACAGGGATGTCCTACAATCCCTACATGATACCATTGGATATGCATTGGCTAACTCAAAACATGTGAAAACTGCATTCCCACTCATGGAACAAGTGAAAAACTTGCCCACAGCATCACACCTTGCTATGCGTCCAACTCACACGAGTCCATAACCAGCAAACACAACACATAATAGACATATCAACACTTACTGTAGTGGTCGGGGTCCTCAAATGTCGCCACCTCTCCCACAGTGTAGGGCGCCGGTCTACCTGTAAGATATGGAAGGAAGAAATGTGCTCAAAATCTGTGCACAGTGCAACATTTTCAGTATCATTTACAATGTGTAGGTTGAATAAGTAAATGGCAGCCATTCAGACATGATGGTACTGCATCTGATATTTCACGGCCAACTTGTACATAGCATGGGTCTCCTCTGACAGTTACACACATATCTGCACACATACATTGGCCCTAACTATCATGTGGTTGCAAACTTGACCCATAATTGGTGAGCACTAAAAAATATGGAGTGTAATCGTCTCATCATGTGCATCCAAGAGAAACATCCACCGCCTGTTTACTTGAGGGCTGCATTACCAGTCAAACATGCCTTGTTGCCATGACACATTTAGTGCACATAGGCCGAATGTACAGAGGGAGGGGCAGGGACTCTTGTAAGCCATCCTGTTGTTACAGTATAGTCAATTGATGTGGCCCAGCTATGGTAATTTGCACCAACCATGGAGATGTAAAGCCATGTGCATACACTTGGATTGCCATCCATATGTGGATTGTGGCTCAACCGATTCCAAAAAACATCTTTTGATGTTAGCTGAGGGCACCTTACACCTTTACATGATGTATTCAAATCATGAATTGACATTTCTCCAAAAAGATTGAGAAACACAATAATCCCACACATTCATAGTACTTCTGTGAACGCATTCCTTCCACACTCACCAGACTCACATGAGACCAATGTTTTAGCCACTTTGCTATTATACATTGTTGTGAAGGCAGCACTCATTTTCAGCATCATGTAGTGATTCTAAAGTCAGTCTAGCAATTGCGTCAACATAGTTGTCCTAAATGTTGGTACATCTGTACTTCTCTGTCAATAATACCCTATATAGACATGATTGGCTCCTATTTTGTTAGCTGTGCTGACAGAAAGGCCGCACCAATTTCCTTCATGGTAAAGTTACCTGTAAGTTTTCTGAGCACGTGCTACCTGACAGCTGGCAATTGTGATCCTTGCCATAGTGCATCAGTGATCCCCTTATATGTCCCCAAAATTACACACAGTCATCAAGTTATCTGGCAGACATTGCACTAATCCACTGATTTCACTACAGAGCTTTCATTTGTGCACAATAACAAGTCGTACTCACCAACAGTGCCACCAATCATGATTCCCAGGTGGTCCAAGAGATCCTGCTCCCTGGTGATGAGGTCAGCCCACCGGTGCTTCAGCTGGTGGTCACTCCTCTGGCTGGCATACACACGCTGGAGGTGATGCAGCACCTTTCCCCACCGGATTCTGCGCGCCTCTGTCAGGTACCCCTGTATGACACTGCCCCCTGCCTGGATCATGAGCGGCAAGAAATGTGTCTCCAGCCAGATGAAGCCCCCCCAACCCCACTGTACATGATCTGTAAACAGGATATCCTATTACATCACTTCCTGAATGAAAAGTCCCGCCTTTTTCGCGTTATGCGTCATTTTTTGTTTACCAAAACTGTATTTGCGTGATTTGTTTTGACGCACAGACGTGAATATTAACCCGCATCCACATAATGATACATGGACTGTACAAATATCTGGATGCGGGCTATATTTCACTCGTGTGCGTCAAAAAAATAACGCAAATACAGTTTTGGTAAACAAAAAATGACGCACACCGCTAGGGACGTCAAAATTACAGTGCATTAACTGGTTTGGGGCATTTTTACTTGTTTTTTGGTTATTTTACATTTGGAACACATCATAGATTGGCTAATTGAAGACAGTATGGTGTTGATGGTGTATGTTCACATGTGTGACATCATACTGCAGCGGAACATCATCCACTACACCCTTCACAGTATGTTTACAGTTGGCTGACGTCATAGATGGTCATAAGTGTGGCCTACATATATGTGTGGCACAAATTGTGCATGTTTGCGATAAGGAGAGGATAGCAATGTGACGCACATATGTACAATACCTAATTGCCTTTGGCTCAAAGTGTGTGCTTTGACAACTAATTTGTTGGTTGACCAGGTGTGTGTGTGTACATCACATGAAGCATTATTGTACATTTGGTTGTATGAATGTGACGTCCATGGGTCCAACCCTAAGATGCAAGTAAAAATTGGAATGAGCAAGGGCATGTGTTAGTCATACATGTAAAAACACCCGCAAAGTATACTTCCAAGTTTTAGGGTCACGTAGACACCACATGTGACATAGAATGCCCCAGATAGATGGCAGACACATGTTCATGTCAAAGGTCCACAATTTCTACATCCTATGTCCTAGAGTATTGGTAAGAGCTTCCTAGGCACTAGTTGATGAATCCCACAGTGAGTCATACACATGCATTGAGGAAGTGGGTACCATGTTGTTTGCACAGACAGACAAGGGTCAATCTCATATGTATGATGACACCACAGTTGAGGCCATAGAAGTAAGCCCCAACTATCAAGTGGCTGAGGTGGACCAGCATACAAGACAGCACGTGTCCACATATTTCCAGTGATCATTTGCACATAGGTGTCTTGTTCATGTGTGTGGTCCAATGATGATCCTGTAGATTTTTTGGGATGTAATTTGTCACAGTTCGGACCAGGACTCATCATGAGTCAGTGGCAGCTATTCCTGTACTAACTGAGTATCCTTTGTTGATCAATGTGAGTAAAGTAGATGTGGACATGTGTACCAACATGTGGATGGTCCCACCCTGTCACTAAAGACGTGTAATGAGACAGTTAACAGGGCAACCTTGGTGTGCTGAGTGAGATAATGTCTCAATTGTCATGTTCCGGCAGGTGTCATTACAACATTTGTACACAGGTTGGCCTCTGCACTTCCCACTGCATCTGGGAACATCATAGCCTCTGTGCTGTTTATTCTCGCAGCTATTCACCACACCTGGCCCATCACTATGTTGTGCGCACTGTGATATTGTGTGTGAACTGTCATGGTTCTGACATTTGTGTATTAGTCATGTACATTATCAGAGGTTGCTGGTTGTGCTGAAAGCCCCGTACCCAAGCCCTGCCTATGACCCTGGGACACTGTCGCACTTTGTCATTCATGCATAAGTGCAACTCAGACAAGGGATGGGCCATGAATTTTGCATTTCCAAGAGGATTTAACTCAAATGGTACAGTTAAAAGACAGATGATGCTATACAATGTATTTGTGTATGCATGGTAGAAGCCCATGCCCAATGCCCCCTGATGAATGGCAGGTTTGCTAACGCAAGTGTGGTACATATGTAGACACAGGGATACTTTAGTGTGACGCACAGACAGTTGCCAGTCAGGCTGACAGAATGCAAGAGGATTCAGGAGCCAGCTACTGGACAAGTTACATAATCAGTGGTCTGACTGAGACTGTTTGGAGGACAAACTAGACAGTTGACATGTCAATCTGTGTATGTCCTGTGTTTTTGAAGGTGACAAATGAACCCAAGGGCTGTGTTACATGGCTTAATTACTATCAATGGTTGATGATGTATTTGACATAACGGCAACTCCTATGCTGTTCCAGGCATCATCAGGGGCAGTGCTTTTTGTAATGGGTGGTGTGCATGGAGGTGATCACAGGTGTGGGCTGCATCTGTTTCTCACCAGTCCTGTAGGTGAGACTTGCATTCTAAGGGCCAACAGACATTTTCACAAGGGGAAGCAATCTACATGTGCTAACAGGGCTTTGAAATAGAAGACAGTGTATAAATTGACCTGACGTCCTTGCAGTCAGATGTTCTTCGACAATGGCATACCTTATGAAAGGGTGTAGCACACTGGTTTGCTAATGTTGGTCTGTGTTTGTAGAGGAGGTATTATCAGGGTACACATCTTAGTATTCCAGGGACCTCTTCCGACAGGTGGGTTGTGACCAGGTGCATGGGTGTGTCAGGAGTTAGGAAATGGGCTGACATATACATGGAATGCCATGTGCGCAATGCATGTCATAAGTGTGGCACTTGTGCTGTCTATGTTCTGCCTCTATGGAACTCTAGTCACAGATATTCCTTGCAAATATTGGATGCAGTTGGACTAACTGCTCTCAAGGGTCTTGTCAGACATTCCTGTTAGTGATGCCAAAGTGTAGGAGGCTGGACTGGTTTGTAGTGAGTACCAAGGGGTACTTACACCTTGCACCAGGCCCAGGTATCCCTTATTAGTGTAGAGGGTGTCTAGCAGCTTAGGCTGATAGATAATGGTAGCTTAGCAGAGCAGCTTAGGCTGAACTAGGAGACGTGTGAAGCTACTACAGTACCACAAATGATTATGCACAATATCATAAGAAAACACAATACACAGTTATACTAAAAATAAAGGTACTTTATTTTTATGACAATATGCCAAAAGTATCTCAGTGAGTACCCTCAGTATGAGGATAAGAAATATACACAAGATATATGTACACAATACCAAAAATAAGCAGTATAGTCTTAGAAAACAGTGCATACAGAGTAAAATTACAATAGGATGCAATGGGAGCACATAGGGATAGGGGCAACACAAACCATATACTCCAAAAGTGGAATGTGAATCACGAATGGACCCCAAACCTATGTGACCTTGTAGAGGGTCGCTGGGACTATTAGAAAATAGCAAGGGTTAGAAAAATACCCCACCCCAAGACCCTGAAAAGTGAGTGCAAAGTGCACTGAAGTTCCCCTAAAGACACAGAAGTCGTGATAGAGGGAAAATGCAATGAAAACACAAATCAGCAGTGCAAAAACGATGGATTCCTGACTGAGGGTACCTGTGGAACAAGGGGACCAAGTCCAAAAGTCACAAGCAAGTCGGAGATGGGCAGATGCCCAAGAAATGCCAACTGTTGGTGCAAAGAAGCTCTTACTAGGCTGAAGAACTGTGAATACTGCAGAAACGACAAGGGCTAGAGACTTCCCCTTTGGAGGATGGATCCCCCATGCCTTGGAGAGTCGTGCAGAAGTGTTTTCCCGCCGGATGGATGCCAACAAGCCTTGCTAGTTGCAAATCGTGCGGTTGGCGTTTTTGGACGCTGCTGTGGCCCAGGATGGACCAGGATGGTGAAAATTGGACCAGGAGGTAGAGGAGACGTCGAGCAAGACAAGGAGCCCTCACAGCAGCAGATAGCTCCCGGAGAAGTGCCAGAAACAGGCACTACAATGGTGCGTGAAACGGTGCTCGCCTGAAGTCACACAAAGGAGTCCCACGTCGCCGGAGAACAACTTAGGAAGTCGTGCAATGCAGGTTAGAGTGCAGGGGACCCCAGCTTCCGGGTGCAGAAAGGATTTCCGCCGGAAGTGCACGGGAGCTGGAGAAGTTGCAAAAGTCGCGAAAATCAACAATGCAGTCTGGCGTGGGGAGGCAAGGACTTACCTCCACCAAACTTGGACTGAAGAGTCACTGGACCGTGGGGGTCTCTTGGACAGTCTTGCTGGATTCGTGGGACCTCGCTCGTCGTCGTGAGAGGAGACCCAAGGGACCGTGATGCAGCTTTTTGGTGCCTGCTTTAGCAGGGGGAAGATTCCGTCGACCCACGGGAGATTTCTTCGCAGCTTCTGATGCAGAGAGGAGGCAGACTACCCCCACAGGATGCACACCAAGAAAAACAGTTGAGAAGGCAGCAGGAGCGGCGTTACAATGTTGCAGTAGTCGTCTTAGCTACTTTGTTGCAGTTTTGCAGGCTTCCAGCGCGGTCAGCAGTCGATTTCTTGGCAGAAGGTGAAGAGAGAGATGCAGAGGAACTCTGATGAGCTCTTACATTCGTTATCTGAGGAATCCCCAAAGAAAGAGACCCTAAATAGCCAGAAAAGAGGGTTTGGCTACTTAGGACAAAGGATAGGCTAGCGACACCTGCAGGAGCCTATCAGAAGGAGTCTCTGACGTCAGCAGAGGGCACTGGCCACTCAGAGCAGTCCAGTGTGCCAGCAGCACCTCTGTTTCCAAGATGGCAGAGGTCTGGAGCACACTGGAGGAGCTCTGGGCACCTCCCAGGGGAGGTGCAGGTCAGGGGAGTGGTCACTCCCCTTTCCTTTGTCCAGTTTCGAGCCCAGGCAAGGCTGAGGGGTCCCTGAACCGGTGTAGACTGGCTTATGCAGAATTGGGCACCTCTGTGCCCAACAAAGCATTTCCAGAGGCTGGGGGAGGCTACTCCTCCCCTGCCTTCACACCATTTTCCAAAGGGAGAGGGTGTAACACCCCCTCTCTGAGGAAGTCCTTTGTTCTGCCATCCTGGGCCAGGCCTGGCTGGACCCCAGGAGGGCAGAAGCCTGTCTGTGGGGTTGGCAGCAGCAGCAGCTGCAGTGTAACCCCAGAAAAGGCAGTTTGGCAGTACCAGGGTCTGTGCTACAGACCACTGGGAGCATGGAATTGTGCCAACTATGCCAGGATGGTATAGAGGGGGCAATTCCATGATCTTAGACATGTTACATGGCCATATTCGGAGTTACCATTGTGAAGCTACACATAGGTAGTGACCTATGTGTAGTGCACGCATATAATGGTGTCCCCAGCACTCACAAAGTCGGGGAATTTGCCCTGAACAATGTGGGGGCACCTTGGCTAGTGCCAGGGTGCCCACACACTAAGTAACTTTGCACCTAACCTTTACCAGGTAAAGGTTAGACATATAGGTGACTTATAAGTTACTTAAGTGCAGTGAAAATGGCTGTGAAAATAACGTGGACGTTATTTCACTCAGGCTGCAGTGGCAGGCCTGTGTAAGAATTGTCAGAGCTCCCTATGGGTGGCAAAAGAAATGCTGCAGCCCATAGGGATCTCCTGGAACCCCAATACCCTGGGTACCTCAGTACCATATACTAGGGAATTATAAGGGTGTTCCAGTAAGCCAATGTGAATTGGTAAAATTGGTCACTAGCCTGTTAGTGACAATTTGAAAGTAATGAGAGAGCATAACCACTGAGGTTCTGGTTAGCAGAGCCTCAGTGAGACAGTTAGGCACCACACAGGGAACACATACATTCACCCTTATGAGCACTGGGGCCCTGTGTAACAGGGTCCCAGTGACACATACATATAGGCCACAAACCTATGAGCACTGGGGTCCTGACCAGCAGGGTCCCAGTGACACATAACAAACATACTGAAAACATAGTGTTTTCACTATGAGCACTGGGGCCTGGCTATCAGGATCCCAGTGAGACAGTGAAAACAGTGACAAACACCCTGACATACACTCACAAACAGGCCAAAAGTGGGGGTAACAAGGCTAGAAAGAGGCTACTTTCTCACACAAAGCACATTGACTGCCTCATGTATGAGGCTTGTTTTCCCCTTATTTAGTGATGGTGTCATAGTTGTGTGCCATTTGCTGCGTTGGACCTTGCTTTCAACATGTATGTGTGAAATAGTTGTGATCCTCTGCTATAGGCCTTCAAAGGAGATATGTACATGATATATGTCATTACGAGTGTGTGTGTATGTGACCATTGTATGTTAGGCATCACATAAGCTCTGGGATGTTCCGTGTCCTACTCAGTATCTCAGCAATGCTCCATGAGGCAACACTCTTATTCTGATAAGTAGAGATGAAGGTGTGTAAAAAGGAATAGCCAGACCATGATATGGTGATTATAATAGGTGTTTATATACATTAGTTAACTAAAGTGGTGAAGGTGATCATATTCAGAAGAAATTATTTACAATCTGTTGCCGCCTGCGTATACCAGCAGCTGTGTTCTGTAGTTCCCCCTCCTGTTGCAGGCCAGCATCCTCCTCTTCCTCCTCTTCAGGCATGTGTGGCTCTGGTTCCAGAAGGGGAATGTTTCTTCTGATGCAAATGTTGTGCAGTATTGCACATGTGAGGATGATCCTACAGACCATCTCGGGGGAATATAGGAGGCTACCACCAGTGATGTCGAGGCAGCGGAACCTCGACTTGAGGATGCCGAAGGTCCGCTAGACAATGCTGCGTGTCCTCATATGGGCCTTGTTGTATGCACGCTCTGCAGCTGTACTCGGGTTGCCAAATGGTGTCATAATCCATGGCTGGATGCCATACCCCTGATCAGCTGCAAGAGAAAATGAATGGGATCATGTTGATGTAGCTGGCACTATTGAAAAGACCTTTAATGGCAGTAGTTGTCTTGTGTTGTCTGTGACTCTTTTGTGTACTAATGTGACATCCTATGCTTATAGGCTATACCATCTGCATTGTGTTGTTTCCTTGGCTGAACAAGTGTTTGTCTGCTAACTGTTTGTCAGCAGTATGTTTTCGCATTTTCAGTACAGTGTGCCATCCCTAGCATTTTGACTTGTGATACAGGTGTCCGTGTGTCTTCACTGGGGGTGAGATGATAGTTCCATGCACAGTTAATATTGAAAGTGTTGTTAACAGGTTCATATCAAAGTACCCTGGACATCCCATACCTTTAGACTTAGGCAATGTATTAATGTAAAGGTCATTGGGACACTTACAATTTGCAAGGTGACATTTCGGCAACCACACTCATTGACGTCCTCACATTAGGCTGTACAGTAAATTCCGATGTGTGACAGGTTCAATGGTGACTTAAGATACATGGCTAGCGATGTCACGACCTCAGTGTGTTCCTGTCGACATGTTGCTGTTGTGGTGCATGTGTTGTGTGTCCTAGAGGGTTGCTGTGCAGTGTGTAAATAAGTAGGTTTTTGTACTTACCAACAAGTAGTCCATTGCCATACCGTCCATCCTGGAAGTGTTCATTGATGGTGCAGTGACGGAAGATGTATGAGTCATGTACACTCCCAGGATGTTTAGCCACGATGTTGGTGATCAATCCTTGGTGATCGACTATGGCCTGCACGTTGATGGAATGTGTGTGCTTCCTGTTGCGGTAGAGGTGTTCAGTTGCAGCAGGTGGCACAAGGCGTACATGTGTGCAGTCGATTGCACCAAGGACGTGTGGGAAGCCACTGATTGCGTAGAACCCCTGTTTAGTTTCCTGCTGTTTCTGCAGTGTATTAGGGAAGCAGATGTGGCGGGGTGTCAGTCGAATTATGGCATCCAGTACTTTGGGCAAAAAGGTGGAGAATGATGGTTGTGATATTCCGCCAACCAGGGCACCAGTTGTTTGAAAAGAGCCACTTGCCAGCATATGAAGTACGGCAAGCAGCTTTGTTTCTATTGGGATGGTGCGGGGTGTCACCAAAGAGGGGGCCAACTGCTGTTCAATGTTTCGCAGCAGCTGCTGAATGGCCTGCCAGTTCAACCGGTACCTCTGTATGATGTTGTGTTCCCTGAGGCCCTGAAGGGTTGTTCTTGGGCGGAATATCCTCTCCTGCCTTCTGCGCTGCCTTTGCGGTCCCTGCTGGTGTTGTTGTAGCTGCTGTTGTTGCTGCTGGGCTCTGCGTCTGCGTGCATGCTGGATTAGAATCACCTCCATGGCTCCCTGTTGCTGCCCTGCTGCTCTGCTGTTTATTCTGTGTGTTCTGATTAAATACAGGTGTATTTGCCCCATTTTAACGCCTGCCCTGACCCAGGCGTGAATTTTTGACGCAAATCGGGCTGTGCATCATTTTCTGCATCATTTTCTGGCTCTGCCTCCCGGCCGTGCGTCATTTTTGCCCAAAAGCATAAATACGACGCGTGGCCCTTTTACGCCATTTTTTGGACGGAAACGCCTACCTTGCATATAATTAACGCAAGGCGGGTTGGCGCATCCAAAAAATGATGCACACGGCGGAATTTTGTCGTCCGCGGGCGTCAATGTTTAAATACGGGGCAACGTTTGCGCTTATTGTGCGTCAAATATTTTGACGCACAATCGGCGCAGACGGAGTATAAATATGCGTATCTATAGGCATCGACGCAACTGGGTTATTTGTAAGAAGTTATCACATCAGTTTCTATTGTAGCGCAGTAAAGTGTGCTGTGTTTCAAACCTAACTTGAGCTGCTTTTAGCAATATTTATAAAATCACTAACAATTTTCAGACACGAAATTTTATAGCGTGTAAAGCAAGTTTGTGATAAAAAAAATAAAGAAAAAAATATTTTCAAGGAAAATATGTGGCGAAACACATGGTTATGCTGCTTTTCCTTTGGAATGTCTGTCCTTTCTGCTGCTAGTATGTGTTTCTGTTGAGCAAAGTGTGTTTAAATGCAGTGTGTTTAAGACTGCAGTACCGCCTCCAGTCTACAGGGGCAGAGCTGAGCACAAATATAAACACTTGATGAAACACACGTCCCCACAAGGCACTTTTTAAAAAAGTTGTAAAAATTGTCACAGATGTTCTTGAAGTCATTTTTTATCATTTAGAAGACATTGCCTTGTGGGGACCTGCTTTCAGGTCCCCACAGTGCAATCAAGCCCCCACAGTGTGAGTGTGTTATCATACCTAGGTCCCCACAAGGATAGTAACACAACCCCCCCCCCCCCCCACACACACACATATACAGTTTCAAATATAGTTTTGGCAGTCAAACATACACACTTCCTTAGATGCACCCAAACACTCATACACAGAGGCACACTCTGACACACAAATACACATGTAATCACACTGATACATACACTCTTTCACACACTCTCACACATTTGCACAAGCAAACTCAGGCACATACACACAGACACACAAGCACATTACCACTCATATAAATACACAGTTTACACTTAATCACATACAGATTACACACTCACACATGCACACACACAGATACACATTTTGACACACATACATACATTCTTAAACACCCCCCCACCCACACACTCATACACAGACATGCACACAAATGCAATGACACATGCACCCTCTTTGACAGTTTCACAGGCATTCAGAAACACGCATAGAAATACTCACACAAGAGCACACATGAATACAGTCTCACATACACATACATGCACAATTACATGAAAAACAATATACATGTTTTTCTCTTTCTAACCAGGAAAGATGGTTCTGAAAGGACCAATTTGTTAACCTTTTTATATTTTGTTAAATATTTTTTCTCTTTCTTCATGGGAAAAAGTGGCTGCAAAATAGGGGAGCGAAACTTGCATACTTATTGAAAGAGGAAACAAATGCTCTTGTGCTCCTTTATGGGTCTGTTGCGAACCTGGGTGATTATTTCACCAGAAAAAAAAAGAATTACTGGGCACTTCCAAAAATAAGGACCATACTCTAGTATTAAGGAATGATGCCAGACTCTTGCTAAACCACTTGTGCAGATGGTTGTTGCCCTGGTACAGAAGGATGAGAAGGTGACAGGTGTCTTGGAGGCATAGTATTGAGGTGGTGCCACATCCCTGTGGTGCATTTTTCTGCACTGCAGGAGAAAGTTTTAAGGGATCTTGTGAACCTTCTTCTGTCCAGGTGGCAGACTTAAAAAGTGTCACACTACAGTTTCTTTGTATTTCCAAATTGGTTGTTTTTCTTGTGCTTATTATCTGTCCCTTTTGTCAGCTTCTCTCCGCCTGATGACATTTTGACATTTTTCCCAGAAAAGATGGAGAAAATGAGGAAAAAAACAACTGTAAGCAAGGCCAGAGAAACAAACTTTTTATTGATTGACTTTGAAGTTACTGTTGAGAACAAGAGGAAGGGGAGTTTATATTTGCTCTTGCGCCCCTCTCTCAAGACACCCGTGGGATATGCAGCATGGCAAAAGGTAACAAGCATTTGCAATGCAATCGGTCTTGCTTTGTGAAAGTTAGAGCTCATGGCGTTGAAAATTGCATTTTTTTTTACTTTTGATTTTTTTAGCGCTAATGCCATTCATTTGACCTTGCAGCACAAAAAAAACTGAAAATAGGAAATAGGTTAAGAGGGAGGGGAGACAAGAGTAATATGCCAGGTGAGAAAAAAAAGTAAGCAACAACATTTTGAAAAAAACAAATACTCATAGAGAATGCTACCTTAAGTAAAGCATGTGAAATTTAAGCAGGAACAACATGGTTACTTTAACACGTTTACACTTATTATATGCTGGCTGAAAAAAAACTGCAACACTTACCGTTCTTATGTGCACAAAGCAGGGAAAGGTGTCCTTTGGGACCTCTTTTGGCCACCCTGCAGTCTTGAATTCCACACATACCCTATGACTTTTGGGTGTTGTGCTGAAAAATGAACGCAGCACCTGTTTTGTGAAAAGTTTCATACTGTGCATTAAGGTTATGAGGGAGGGGAGACAAGAGTAGTGTTAACGCATTTACACGTATAATATGCTGGCTGAAAAAAAACCTGCAACATTTACTGTTGTAATGTGCATGAAGCAGGGAAATGGTGCAGTACTGCAGGCTGTCCCTAGTTGTCTCTTGGGACCTCTTTTGGCCACAGAAGGTACTGCACCCTGCAGTCTTGAATTCCACGCATCCCCTATAACTTTCGGACACTGTGCTGAAACCTATTAAAGGCTGCTTTTTCTAAAGCGCTTAATGGTAGTCCTGTAGCTGTTTGAAAGCTGTGACCTATTATGTCTTCCTCTACTCCAGCAAAAAGATATTTAAGTGTAATGCAAATATAACATTGCATACAGGTGAGTTTTTATTGTATATCCATATTAGTTTTGACATTTTCCCAACTAAGCTAGCCTTGACTCCCTGGTAAAATACTCAGTGGCTGTTAAAATGCACAATAAAGCCCAGTTCAGTGGCCCAAACCTAAGTACAATTCCTGCAAAAACATGCAGTTATCTCCAGACATTTGCAGATGGCCCTTTGACCATGAATGCTCATTGTGTTATTGAAGAGGATCTGGAGAGGATTTTGCCATTTCTGCAGACAGCGCACTCATTATTGTCTCCAGGCCCAATTGCATCAGAACATTTTGCTGTGAGCTATAGGGCAGGTTGGAAATAATGCAAATCTCAAGCTTGCCAGGGTATTAAGCTGATTTGCTACTGCTTGACAACAGCATTGAGTTGACATAATCTGCATGTTACGTCATCGGAAAACAATTGTAAACTGCAAATATTTTTTGAACTGCGCAAAAATTTCTCCAGTCTTTTTTTTTGTTTTGCAACTTCATACTTCATCATAGCACCAACTGCAGTATAAACACGTGTGCTACAGTCACTCAGCTCCAAAAAGTTTATATTATTTGTCCTAGAAAACTGCGACAGGCACATTAACCCATTTCACTATTTTGATAGATTTCAAAAATGTGTCTTTCATTTGTTTCTAGACATTTCCAGCATGAAGATGAATGACGCAGGACTTCCAGTAAAGAGCGTAAAAACAATACGCTCGCCTTCCACATTAAAGCGGTTATACATTTAACAAGGGTTGTCTGTCATGACATTTCTTTCTCTGCCTCTTGATGATAACACAAATAGAATCTATCTTGGAATTCAGATAATTATTACACCTTTACACCACAATATGCCGCCTGAAAAAAAACCTGGAACAATTAGGCCCACATTTATACTCAGTTTGCGCCGGATTTGCGTCATTTTTTTTACACAAATTCGGCGCAAACGTAACTCTATATTTATACTTTGGCGCTTGACTCGTCCGGCGCCAAAGTTATGGAGTTTGAGTCATTTTTTTGACATGAAAACCTACCTTGCGCTAATGACATGCAAGGTAGGCTTTCCCATGCAAAAAATTACTCGAAGGCATGTGCGCCTTATTTATCGTCCGGCGTCAAAATGACGCACAGGAGGAGGTGGGCCTTAAAACATGGAGCCCAGTCAGACTTGCGCTGTTTTTAGCACCTGGGTCAGGGCAGGCGTTAAGGGACCTGTGGGCTCATTTCCATGGTGGGAGACCATGGAAGCAGTCCACAGGTGCCCTTCCCTGCACCCAGGGACACCCCCTGCCACCCTAGCCCACCCCTGGAGAACACCCATGGAAGGGAGGACCCTTGCTTTGTAGTTAGCCCTTGCTCCCAAAGAGAAAAAGGAGATCGAAGAGGGATGACTGACCATTAATAAACAAGAATTTTTAACTGACACAGAAACTAACAAATGAAATGTCTTTAACCCCCAGAAGTACACTAAAAGTATACAAGAGGCTATCTGCTTAAGCTCAACCTAAAAATGGTGCAATCAGGGTCATAGCTTCAGAGGGAGAGAAGTTTGGAGTGTTACACAATATTTATATTTTCTTATGAATAGTTGGGTAAAGGGGCTTTCTGTGAGGTATGGTGAGGTGTATGTCACATTTCACCTGGGAATATTGCATGCCCACACTGAGAAAAACACAAACTCACATACTCTTTCATCTATTTTGAAGGTCTGCAAAATGTTAGATATTTTACAAAATGTTGTGTTTGTCTTACTTAGAATGCCTACAAATCTGCATTCCTCTCCCTTAAGTCCCTTACACGTGCACTGCTTGTCGTATGTGTATTTTAACATTATATGCCAGCATGATTGTTGGGAAATCTGAAGCTTATACACCCCCCCTCCAATCTTACTGATAAAGCTACTACCTTGGGTGCAATTTATAATGAAAACATGCGCAGGAAAGACAATTACATGTGTTAATTAGAAATCCCCTAGGGCTACACTTTAGAAAAAAAACTATTTTATAACAAATTCAACTTTAAAAAAACAGGGCCTGTCATTGGCAGTAAACTCTCCAGAGTGTCTTGCAAGATACTTCGGGCTCTTGAAAAATAACAGCAAAATAATTTTTGAAGAAAACACTTCAGTAAACCTTATGAAGTGTCTGTTTTAGAATACCTAAACTGTAAAACGGTGTATAAAATCACAATTTCATATTACACTGAAATCACAGCATGTTAGAAATGGGGTTGGCAGTTAGGCTGCCCCCTGTCCAAGCAATGAACCTCACTCTAGTCAGCTTCTAGTCAGAAGCAAAGTTTAAAGTATTTGTACCAACACACAAAGTAACTCAGTGAAAACACTACAAAAGGACACAACACAGGTTTAGAAAGATAGGTAATATTTATCTAAACAAAACAAGAACTAAATAACAAAATCCAACATACAAAAGTCAAGATATGATTTTTTTTTAAATAATAAGAAAACAGTGAGAATGCTGTTGTTACACAAAGTACCTAGTTAGCGTAAAAATAAAAAAAAAACACAGGCGAGTGTGCGTTGGAAAAGGGTGGCAATGCGTCGATTCCTTACTCGCAAGCAAGGCTGTGTGGAGTTTCCTTCTCTGGTCGGGTCGGCGATGCGTCATTTTTCTCTCGTGCAAGAGATCGATGTATCAATTTCTGGACGAGGCACCTCGGATCCACGTGGAGTCGGCTTGACTTGTACGCCCAGGGACGATGCAAGGAAAATCCAGTTGTACAGTATCAGAAAACTATGCTGCATGGGGTTTGCGTCATTATCAGCATCCGTTAGCAGGTGTTTTGCATGGTTTCTCCAGCTGCATTGTAATCGATCTTCCAGCCACAATGCAGGTGGAGCGTTGATTTCAGCCCCGAAGCCAGCATCACATCTTTTATCAGCCCTGACACGGAAGGTGCGTCGAAAATTTTCCCGCACGGTGGTTTGTCCATGAATTTTCAGTTCTTGGCTGCCAGCTTCACCTCTCAAGGGCCCAAGAACTGGCTAGGGCACCACTTGGCGGGGCTAGAGTCTCATCAGAGAGTCCAGGTGCTGGCAGGGGAAGTCTTTGATGGCCCTGAGACTTCTACAACAGGAGGCAAGCTCAGTTCAAGCCCTTGGAGATTCTTCTCAAGCAGGAATGCACCCCTTTCATAGGCAGAAGCAGCAACTGTAGAATAGCCCAACAAAGCACAGTCACAGGCAGGGGCAGCACTTCTCCTCAGCACTTCTCCTTGGCAGAGGTTCCTCTTGAATCCAGAAGTGATCTAATTTTCAGGGGTTTTAGGGGCTCTTCTTAAACCCCTTTCTGTCTTTGATGTAGGCCTACTTCAAAGAGGAGTCTGTGTTGTTTTCAAGATCCTGTTTTGCGCAGGCCAGGCCACAGACACACCAGGGGGTTAGGGACTGCATTATGTGAGTGCAGACACAGCCCTTTCAGGTGTAAGTGACTTCCCCTCAGCCCAGATGGCCCATCAGTATATGCAGTCTACACCCCAGCTTCTTTGTGTCACTGTCTAGAGGAGAGGTGTCAACACACCAACTGTCAAACTGACTCAGACAGTGAATCCACAAACAAGTAGAAACACAGAAGGGTTTAAGCAACAAAATGCCTACCTTCTAAAAGTGCCATTTTCAAACACACAATCCAAAAACCAACTTCACTAAAATATTGTGAGAAGGTAGCCTCTTTCTAGCCTTGTTACCCCCACTTTTGGCCTGTTTGTGAGTGTATGTCAGGGTGTTTGTCACTGTTTTCACTGTCTCACTGGGATCCTGATAGCCAGGCCTCAGTGCTCATAGTGAAAACACTATGTTTTCAGTATGTTTGTTATGTGTCACTGGGATCCTGCTGGTCAGGACCCCAGTGCTCATAGGTTTGTGGACTATATGTATGTGTCACTGGGACCCTGTCACACAGGGCCCCAGTGCTCATAGGTGTGCATGTATATGTTCCCTGTGTGGTGCCTAACTGTCTCACTGAGGCTCTGCTAACCAGAACCTCAGTGGTTATGCTCTCTCATTACTTTCAAATTGTCACTAACAGGCTAGTGACCAATTTTACCAATTTACATTGGCTTACTGGAACACCCTTATAATTCCCTAGTATATGGTACTGAGGTACCCAGGGTATTGGGGTTCCAGGAGATCCCTATGGGCTGCAGCATTTCTTTTGCCACCCATAGGGAGCTCTGACAATTCTTACACAGGCCTGCCACTGCAGCCTGAGTGAAATAATGCACACATTATTTCACAGCCATTTTCACTGCACTTAAGTAACTTATAAGTCACCTATATGTCTATCCTTTACCTGGTAAAGGTTAGGTGCAAAGTTACTTAGTGTGTGGGCACCCTGGCACTAGCCAAGGTGCCCCCACATTGTTCAGGGCAAATTCCCCGACTTTGTGAGTGCGGGGACACCATTACATGCGTGCACTACACATAGGTCACTACCTATGTGTAGCTTCACAATGGTAACTCCGAATATGGCCATGTAACATGTCTAAGATCATGGAATTGCCCCCTCTATACCATCCTGGCATAGTTGGCACAATTCCATGCTCCCAGTGGTCTGTAGCACAGACCCTGGTACTGCCAAACTGCCTTTTCTGGGGTTACACTGCAGCTGCTGCTGCTGCCAACCCCACAGACAGGCTTCTGCCCTCCTGGGGTCCAGCCAGGCCTGGCCCAGGATGGCAGAACAAAGGACTTCCTCAGAGAGGGGGTGTTACACCCTCTCCCTTTGGAAAATGGTGTGAAGGCAGTGGAGGAGTAGCCTCCCCCAGCCTCTGGAAATGCTTTGTTGGGCACAGAGGTGCCCAATTCTGCATAAGCCAGTTCACACCGGTTCAGGGACCCCTCAGCCTTGCCTGGGCTCGAAACTGGACAAAGGAAAGGGGAGTGACCACTCCCCTGACCTGCACCTCCCCTGGGAGGTGCCCAGAGCTCCTCCAGTGTGCTCCAGACCTCTGCCATCTTGGAAACAGAGGTGCTGCTGGCACACTGGACTGCTCTGAGTGGCCAGTGCCCTCTGCTGACGTCAGAGACTCCTTTTGATAGGCTCCTGCAGGTGTTGCTAGCCTAACCTTTGTCCTAAGTAGCCAAACCCTCTTTTCTGGCTATTTAGGGTCTCTTTCTTTGGGGATTCCTCAGATAACGAATGTAAGAGCTCATCAGAGTTCCTCTGCATCTCTCTCTTCACCTTCTGCCAAGAAATCGACTGCTGACCGCGCTGGAAGCCTGCAAAACTGCAACAAAGTAGCTAAGACGACTACTGCAACATTGTAACGCCGCTCCTGCTGCCTTCTCGACTGTTTTTCTTGGTGTGCATCCTGTGGGGGTAGTCTGCCTCCTCTCTGCATCAGAAGCTGCGAAGAAATCTCCCGTGGGTCGACGGAATCTTCCCCCTGCTAAAGCAGGCACCAAAAAGCTGCATCACGGTCCCTTGGGTCTCCTCTCACGACGACGAGCGAGGTCCCACGAATCCAGCAAGACTGTCCAAGTGACCCCCACGGTCCAGTGACTCTTCAGTCCAAGTTTGGTGGAGGTAAGTCCTTGCCTCCCCACGCCAGACTGCATTGTTGGTTTTCGCGACTTTTGCAACTTCTCCAGCTCCCGTGCACTTCCGGCGGAAATCCTTTGTGCACCCGGAAGCTGGAGTCCCCGGCACTCTAACCTGCATTGCACGACTTCCTAAGTTGTTCTCCGGCGACGTGGGACTCCTTTGTGTGACTTCAGGCGAGCACCATTTCACGCATCCTCGTAGTGCCTGTTTCTGGCACTTTTCCGGGTGCTATCTGCTGCTGTGAGGGCTCCTTGTCTTGCTCGACGTCCTCTCTACCTCCTGGTCCAATTTGCACCGTCCTGGTCCATCCTGGGCTACAGCAGCATCCAAAAATGCTAACCACACAACTTGCAGCTAGCAAGGCTTGTTAGCATCCATCCGGCGGGAAAATACTTCTGTACGACTCTCCAAGGCGTGGAGGATCCATCCTCCTAAGGGGAAGTCTCTAGCCCTTGTCGTTTCTGCAGTATTCACAGTTCTTCAGCCTAGTAAGAGCTTCTTTGCACCAACAGCTGGCATTTCTTGGGCATCTGCCCATCTCCGACTTGCTTGTGACTTTTGGACTTGGTCCCCTTGTTCCACAGGTACCCTCAGTCAGGAATCCATCGTTGTTGCATTGCTGATTTGTGTTTTCCTTGCATTTTCCCTCTATCACGACTTCTGTGTCTTTAGGGGAACTTCAGTGCACTTTGCACTCACTTTTCAGGGTCTTGGGGTGGGGTATTTTTCTAACCCTTGCTATTTTCTAATAGTCCCAGCGACCCTCTACAAGGTCACATAGGTTTGGGGTCCATTCGTGATTCACATTCCACTTTTGGAGTATATGGTTTGTGTTGCCCCTATCCCTATGTGCCTACATTGCATCCTATTGTAATTTTACACTGTTTGCACTGTTTTCTAAGACTATACTGCATATTTTTGGTATTGTGTACATATATCTTGTGTATATTTCTTATCCTCATACTGAGGGTACTCACTGAGATACTTTTGGCATATTGTCATAAAAATAAAGTACCTTTATTTTTAGTATAACTGTGTATTGTGTTTTCTTATGATATTGTGCATAATCATTTGTTGTACTGTAGTAGCTTCACACGTCTCCTAGTTCAGCCTAAGCTGCTCTGCTAAGCTACCATTATCTATCAGCCTAAGCTGCTAGACACCCTCTACACTAATAAGGGATACCTGGGCCTGGTGCAAGGTGTAAGTACCCCTTGGTACTCACTACAAGCCAGTCCAGCCTCCTACAAATATGTGTTTTTAAATTGTGAGTTCAAAGACTCCAAACTCCACATGTCTATCTGCTCCCAAAAGGGAATTTGCGCTTTAAGGATATTTAGAGGCAGCCCCCATGTTAACCTATGAGAGACATACTAGGAGTCCATGCATAGCAGTGAATGGTGAGAAGCAAATCATACTATGCAATATGTTTGGCCAGCACATAGGTGTTGTGGAGCAGTACTTAATTTATAAGCAAATAAGTGCCAGGGCCCTTGTCAGGAAACCACTGCAGCTTGCGCCATCCTTTGAGTTATTAATGACAGCACAGAGATTTTATTGACTAAAAAATGACTAATACTTGACACCCAAGCAATTTTTATAGGTTTGGATGGCAGGTATTAGTTGTTTAATAATTCTCTATAAAAATATATATAAAAAATAGCTGTTGTTGTATTCATCACAAAATTGGACAAGCCGCGTCACCATGTGACTCTCTGTCATATGTCCCGTTGTTGATAACTAAGTGCCAGTGTAGAGCACAGGAAATCACCAGCTCAAATTAAGCTCTATTGAGGAAACATCACTCCAGAACCAAACCGTACCAAACTGTACCATGGGAGTGCTTCTAAAAGTGCAACAGTGTATGCAGAGACGCTACTCCATCGCCATAGATCCCCCAAAAACCCTTAGCACGCAAAGGCTTCACCCAGTCCATCCATCTTTGCAGAAATGTTTCTTCCTCTCCAAACAATACTATGCACAAAGTTCACTATTCACAGCATTCTTTGAGGAGAGGTCTGTGCCTCTCCAATCTCCACTACACACATTTCACCCTGCATAACAGTCTTTACAGAGAGCACAGTCCCGCTGCAAGATCTGATATGCACAAACTTTTCCCTGTGCAGTGTTCTCCATGGAAAGCTCATTCCCTGTCCAAGCCCTATTAGGAACAGACTTTGCCCTCTATCATGGCCTTTGTGGAGAGGCTTTTGCCTTAGCATACTGACGCTTCATTAGGGTGCCAAGTCCCAAGAACTTGTAGTTAGGTATAGAAATAATAACCTACTTTATCTTGCCCTAGGTACTAAACGGGATACAATCATGTAAAGCATAATCACGTAAATATCTGAGCTTATATAAAATAATTAGACAGTCGATCACTGATTGTAGATACTTAAGCCCCAAGAGGTGGCTAAGCCCCTACTATGCACTGCCTTTAACCTGTGCACAACTCTTCACAGAGGGCCCTCTCTCTCCAGACACACGATCCACATTAGATGATCAACTTCATAGCACGCACAGCTTTTGCTCTCCGCACAACACTTTATGATGAGGCCACTCCAACCAGACACCCAAGGTCTATTATATTGCAAATCACTAAATACACACTGCCCTCGCCCTGTCTAGTACGCTTACCAAATAGCCCACTCCCACAAAAAATTGAAGCCTCATAAGGTAGCAAGTATCTACTATGCACAGCCATAACCCTGGAATGGGGTTCCTGTGCCCAATTAGAGGTTGGGCAGGAGCTGCACTCCCACCCTGCCTAATATACATTTTTTGTCACAGGGGATGCAGTCCCCAGGGTCTGAAGGCTGACCCTAGACTGTGCATGCCAAAGGTTGTGTGCTGTGTGGGATTAGCAGCCTTCTGATGCTTCTGATGTCATTGGTGGCAGCAATGCTGGCTCTTTCTGTGCTGTGGTTCGTGCGAAAGCCAGAGGGACAGCTGTCTAGGAGTTGATGGATTCCCATGTGGTCCGTGAGTTGGTTATTGATGGTTTTCTCCATGTCTTTAGCTGGAAAAGGCAGGAGCAAGATGGGTCCACTATTGGTTTCATCAATAGTGTGTTGACTTCTGCATTTCTCCAGCAAGAGGGAAAGGAGGTGGTAGCTAGGGATGTGTTAATTATAGCGGTGAGCACAGGGGGATGATGGCTATTCCAAGGTTGCATATGAAGTGGGGGCATGGGTCTGAGGGGGCTCCTTTGTGAATGTTATTCATCAGGGTGCTGGTGTCTTCATTTGAGGGGGCTTCCAGTTGCTTAACTGCTGTTCAGTGATAAGGGAGGTGTCCTGCTGGGCATTTGTATCAGTATGCTGTTGGTCAAATGTTTTGTAGATCTTGGCAATCTCCTGTTTGAAGAAGATTGAGAGGTTTTTGCAGAATGCTGGGGATGGGATGACGTAGTTGTTGGCAACTGCAGGATTGGTAAACTTCTTGAAAATGGCGAAGATTTCTTTGGCATTGTTGGGGCTGGCTTCATGTCTGAGAGTTAAGGGTTTTTTCTTTGCTTCTCATAGTTTTTAGTGGTGGAAGTTGAGGGTGGCTTTGTATGTGGATCTTGCAGTGATGTTTTTGTTGCATCCCCATTTTCCCTCACGTTGTTTGTAAAGGTACTTGGACTCCCTGAGGCCGTTCATGGAACAGCTGTGCCGTTTTTGAAGATCTTGTTTCTGGTGGGAGCTGTGCAGTTGGCCCAGTTGGTGAGCCATACATGAAAGGGTTTGATGTCGCCACTGTGGTTCCAGTGTGGTTGGGTGGGTATTTCTGTAGGCCCTTGGTTGAGTTATGTTCATATATTTTGCTTCAGTCTCTTTATAGAGTTTTGGGTTTTTCTTATGTATGATATAGTGGTTGGACCATGTGAGCAGGGTCATGTGAGTGGCGGTGATCCTGTTGGAGGAGAAAATAGGGGTGAGAGTGTGGCTTGCTGGATGGGTTGGTCCTTCGATGTGCTGGTTGAGTACAAAGTTACTGAGGCTGTGAAAGAGGGCCATGGAGAGGGGAGCAAAAAAGTCTACAGTGTAGTTGCAAAATTCAACTTGTGGGCCTGAGATCTGGTAGGCGAGGTTTTCTTTCAGAGAGACACTGTAGTCCATCCATAATTTAAAGTGGAGATGTTCCATAGGTTGGTGTCTGAGTATATGCAGGTGGTGCAGTCAATCTTGTTTTTGTAGATGATTGTAAGTCCTTCCCCTGGTTTGTGGGTTCAGTCCTGGTGTGTGATTTTGTAGGCTGGCTGGATGGCTGCGGTAATCTCTGGCTTGGTGGCTGGGTTGAACCATGCTTTGGTCAGGAAGAGAAGATCAGGTATGTTACTGTTGAGGAGGTGCCAGATTTTGCTGGAGTTTTTCAAGAGGGATTGGATGTTGAGAAGCATGGAGGACAGTTGGTATGGGCTGGTGTTGGAAGTGTGCATCGGTTGTTTGGAGGTAGTGGTGTTGGCGTTTGAGGTGTGGTAGGTGAAATGGCAATGTTTGCAGGAGAAAGGTCCTCCTGCGGTGCTGGGGGATGCACAGAAGCAGTGTGTTTGCCATGATTTGTTGTTGCTGTTGTGTAGGATCTCATGTGGCACACCAATGGGCCCCTGACACTAGCCTGGACGATGAACAGACCTCCACCTCTGCCAGCTCTAGTGGACAGGAGGCACCGCCACAGGATCAACAGTCCACCAGCACCCCACCCCTTGCAGAGGAGAACTACCCCGCAAACGGTCCCTGAGATCCAGGAACAAGACAGAGAACTTTGCCAAGACCCCCGCCAGGAAATAAGACCCCCCTGAATGTCACCCTTCTGTCCCAATTTGTCACCCTGTCCACTTTAAACTGCCATTGCCCCACTTCCAATGCCCCACTGGACAATGCACCTGTGAAACAATTAGACTGGACGCTGCCATGGACATTCCTCCACCATCACCCCAGCCCATTTCACACCCCCCTCCACTTATTTGCACAGAAATGAACACACTTGAAACACAAAACAATCTGGAGTCTGTCAATGTACTTGTTCACATACCAATGTAACACAGCTGTAGGCCAGCAGTAAACATAGCAGAGGGCACAAAGTGGGACCCAGATCTGTGAAATGGAAAGGCAAAGTAACACATCAGGGTCCATACACTGAGTGAAAATGACAGCCTTATGCTAGCTCCAACAATAGTATGAGATGTGGGAAGCAGTTACATCTTCTTACCTGTGTCTCACTGGAAGTATTGCATGATCATGTTGTTTCGGTTGTCGACGTCTTCTTCTTTTGCCTCCTCTTCTTCACTGTCCACAGGCTCCACAGCTGCCACAAGACCACCATCTGGCCCATCCACCTGCAGAAAAGGCACCTGGCGTCGCAAAGCCAGGTTGTGCAGCATACAGCAGGCCAAGATTATCTGGCACACCTTCTTCAGTGAGTAGTATAGGGAGACACCTGTAAGATGGAGGCACCTGAATCTGGCCTTCAGGAGGCCGAAGGTGCGTTCTATAATCCTCCTAGTTCACCCATGTGCCTCATTGTAGCGTTCCTCTGCCCTTTTCCTGGGATTCCTCACTGGGGTCAGTAGCCATGACAGGTTGAGGTAACCAGAGTCACCTGCAAATGTTGAGGGACAAGTATTAGACAGACACTAACCCTTAGGGACAACCCCATACCCAGACACCTATGTCAACTGTGTTGGGACCTTGGCCTCACCTATTAGCCACACACGGTGCCTCAGGAGTTGCCCCATCACGTAAGGGATGCTGCTATTCTTCAAAATGTAAGCGTCATGCACAGAGTCAGGATACTTGGCATTCACATGGGAGATGTACTGGTCTGCCAAACACACCATCTACACATTCATGGAATGGTAGCTTTTCTTATTTCTGTACACCTGTTCATTCTTGCGGGTGGGGACAAATGCCACGTGTGTACCATCAATGGCACCAATGATGTTGGGGATATGTCCCAGGGCATAGAAGTCACCTTTCACTGTGGGCAAATCCTCCACCTGAGGGAAAACGATGTAGCTGAGCATGTGTTTCAGAAGGGCAGATAACACTCTGGACAACACATTAGAGAACATTGGCTGGGACATCCCTGATGCCATGGCCACTGTTGTTTGAAAAGACCCACTGGCCAGGAAATGGAGTACAGACAGAACCTGCACTAGAGGTGGGATCCCAGTGGGATGGCGAGTAGATGAAATCAGGTCTGGCTTCAACTGGGCACACAGTTCCAGGATTGTTGCACGATCAAGTCTGTATGTGATAATGATGTGTAGCTCTCCCATTGTCGACAGGTCCACCAGGGGTCTGTACACTGGAGGATGCTTCCATCTCATCACCTGCCCCAGCAGACGTGCACTATGAAGGAGAACAGTGAGCAGAGGGTCATCCAACACTTAGGTATCACAATGTGTTATTTGCTAAAACTTTGAAAAATCGCAATGTGCTGGTATCTGTCTATATTCCAGGCCTAGATAGGTGTGATGCAGTTTTTTTTCATCCCAAGTGGCCCCCTGAAATGGCGGCTGCCTGACCTGTAAGGTGGGACAAGGGGAAATGAGGTAACTGTGCTGGCGTTGTACACCGTCGCGGTGGGCGGTCGAAGACTGCTGCGAAATTCAGCATTGTTTAACATTGGGCCCTATGGGTCCCAGGAGCCAATGACGATGTACGCCGGCGGTGACGGTACGCACCGCCACGGACGTGGCTGCCACTTTCTTACAGTTCACTCACTTGATACCTAACCTTCAACAGGAGAGGACCTACACTGCAAGTGCTGCTGTGACCTGTGTCTGGAAGCGACGATCGCTACAGTGTCTAGGGAAAGGGCCCCTGTCTTTACTTCTGAGGAATTGGAGAAACTGGCGGATGGGGTCCTCCCCCAGTACACGCAACTGTACGGTCCTCCAGACAAACAGGTGAGTACACTGTGAACATGGTGGATGGCACCTGAGTGTATGGAGTGTTGTGGATGGAAGAGGGAGGGGAGGGGGACAGGCAAGCATGTCAGGATTGTGTGTGTATGTATGGCTGGGCCAGGGTGGGAGGTGTTTGGCAATGCGTGAGAAACATACATTTTTACTTCACTTTTCCTCTAGGTCAGTGCCCACCAGAAGAAGCGTATTTGGCGTGCCATCGCCAAGGACGTCCGGACCCTGGGGGTCTACCATAGACGGAGCACCCACTGCTGTAAAAGATGGGAGGACCTGCACAGCTGGAGCAAGAGGACAGCGGAGGCCCAGCTGGGGATGGCCTCCCAATGTGGAAGGGGTGCACGTCACACCATGACCCCCCTGATGTACCGGATCCTGGCAGTGGCCTATCCGGAGTTGGATGGGTGCTTGAGGGTATCACAGCAGCCACAAGGGGGTGAGTACACTCTAATTCAGCTGACTCTGTGAGCTTTACGAGGTGGCTGGGTGGTCGAAGTGGGTTGTGGGTTCCCCTAGGCCAGGCCGAACTTACTAGGCTAGGTTCCTTGTTAGGCAGGCTCTGTGGCACCCCAACCCCACTACTGGTAATAGCCATCTACACCTAGTCAGGCTCCTGTGACTTCCAGGTGTGCAGCAATTGGTCTTAGGCCTCATACCCCATGGTCAGCTGAAATTTGTAGGAACTGTTAGTGCATGGCGTAGTGCAGAGGGCTGCTCCCTGTGTGTTGTGTCTGTCAACGGTAGTGGTGTTGCATGCACTGAACATGTGTTCCTTCTGTCTTCCCCCCCCTTTTTGTTTTGTCTCCCTGTTCTTGTGTGCAATAGCATAATCTGGCGGAAGAGCAGTGGCACCGGAGCAGGAGGGAGCTGCAACCCACTTGGCTCTGGAGGGTGAAGCAATGGAGTCTGAAGCCACCAGTGGGACGGAAGGCGAGGGGAGCGCCACGACGGGGACAGGAGCATACACCAGCGACAATGACTCCTCCTCTGATGGGAGCCCCCTTGTGGTGGCGGGCACCTCTGTGCCCACCGCATCAACAGGTACAGCCGCCACCCCCCTACCAGCACTGCCCTCCCAGCAGCCCCTCAGAGTGTGTCCCGTGCCCGCTCACCCAGGAGGGTGGGCATCTCCTTCACCCCAGGCATCTCAGCCCCCGCCCCAGTCAGCCCTGCTGCCCTCAGTGAGGAGGCTACTGACCTCCTGAAATCCCTCACTGTTGAGCAATCTACCATTTTGAAGCCATCCAGGGTGTTGAGAGGCATTTGCAACAAACAAATGCATACCTGGAGGGCATTCATTCTGGGCAGGCGGCCCAACAGAGAGCATTTCAGGCTCTGGCCTCAGCACTGATGGCAGCCATTGTCCCTGTGTCCAGCCTCCTCCTCTACCTCAGCCCATCCCAAGCACACCATCAGACCAGCATGCACACTCATGAACACACAAGAGTGGACATGGCAAACATAAGCACCACACATCCCACAGGCACTCACACAAGCACTATCCCCATGCAGACACCACAACATCCACTGCCTCCACTGTGTCCCCGTCCTCCACGTCCTCCTCCTCCCTCCCTGTCTTGTCTCCACTCACACCTGCATGCACTACATCCACAGCCACTACCTCCATCACCAGCACGCCCATCACCACACACCGCTCACGTGCAATCACCACCCCCGCTACCATGCAAACATCCCCTGTGCCCTCTCCCAGTTTGTTTGTGAGCCCTCCTCCCAAAGTACACAAACGCAGGCTCACACCCACCCAACAGCCATCCACCTCACAACAGCCTCCGGCTTATGCACCTTCACCCAAATTCAGCAAATGTACACCTCCTACAACCACTACCTCTTCCTCCACTCCCAAACCCCCTCCATGTTCCCATCCCAGCGTGTCTAAGAAGCTTTTCCTGGCTAACATTGACCTCTTCCCTACACCTCCGCCCGTCCTTCCCCTAGGGCCAGGCTTTCCAGATCCCAGCCCAGCACTTCTGCCGCCAAATCCCCAGGCACAGTGATGCCAGCAACTGCGGGGTGTAGGAGGCTGACCTGGTTTGTAGTGGTACCAAGGGGTACTTACACTCTGCACCAGGTCCAGTTATCCCTTATTAGTGTAGAAGAGGTGTCTAGCAGCTTAGGCTGATAGAAAAGGTAGCTTAGCAGAGCAGCTTAGGCTGAACCAGGAGACATGCAAAGCTCCCACTATACCACTGGTGTCATATGCACAATATCATAAGAAAACACAATACACAGATATACTAAGAATACAGGTACTTTATTTTTATGACAATATGCCAAAAGTATCTCACTGAGTACCCTCAGTATGAGGATAGAAAATATACACAAGATATATGTACACAATACCAAAAATATGCAGTAATAGCAATAGAAAGCAATGCCAGCAATCACCATAGATTGCAATGAGAGCACATAGGTATAGGGGCAACACAAACCATATACTCCAAGAGTGGAATGCGAACCACGAATGGACCCCAAACCTATGTGAGCTTGTAGAGGGTCGCTGGGACTGTAAGAAAACAGTGAGGGTTAGAAAAATAGCCCACCCCAAGACCCTGAAAAGTAGGTGTAAAGTGCACCTAAGTTCCCCAGAGAGCACAGAAGTCGTGATAGGGGAATTCTGCAAGGAAGACCAACACCAGCAATGCAACAACGATGGATGTCCGGACGAGAGTACCTGTGGAACAAGGGGACCAAGTCCAAGAGTCGTGACAATGTCGAGATTGGGCAGATGCCCAGGAAATGCCAGCTGGGGATGCAAAGAAGCTGCCACCGGATGGTAGAAGCTGTGGATTCTGCAAGAATGAAGAGGACTAGGAACTTCCCCTTTGGAGGATGGATGTCCCACGTTGTGAAGAAGCTTGCAGAGGTGTTCCCACGCAGAAAGACCGCAAACAAGCCTTGCTAGCTGCAAGGGTCATGGTTAGGGTTTTTAGATGCTGCTGTGGCCCACGAGGGAAAAGGATGTCGCCAATTGCGTGAGGAGACAGAGGGGGCACCCAGCAAGACAAGCTCTCAGAAGCAGGCAGCACCCGCAGAAGTGCAAGAACTGGCACTACGAAGAGGAGTGAACAGGAGCTCACCCGAAGTCACAAAAGAAGATCCCACGACGCCGGAGGACAACTCAGGAGGTTGTGCACTGCAGGTTAGAGTGTCGGGGACCCAGGCTTGGCTGTGCACAAAGGAAATCCTGGAAGAGTGCACGGGAGGCGGAGCAGCTGCAAATCACACGGTACCCAGCAATGCAGTCTAGCGTGGTGAGGCAAGGACTTACCTCCACCAAACTTGGACTGAAGAGTCACTGGACTGTGGGAGTCACTTGGACAGAGTTGCTGAGTTCCAGGGACCACGCTCGTCGTGCTGAGAGGGGACCCAGAGGACCGGTGATGCAGTCTTTTGGTGCCTGCGGTTGCAGGGGGAAGATTCCGTCGACCCACAGGAGATTTCTTCGGAGCTTCTGGTGCAGAGAGGAGGCAGACTACCCCCACAGCATGCACCACCAAGAAAACAGTCGAGAAGGTGGCTGGATCAGCGATACAAGGTTGCAGTAGTCATCTTTGCTATTTTGTTGCGGTTTTGCAGGCGTCCAGAGCAGTCAGCGGTCGATTCCTTGGCAGAAGGTGAAGAGAGAGATGCAGAGGAACTCTGATGAGCTCTTGCATTCGTTATCTAAGGAATTCCCCAAAGCAGAGACCCTAAATAGCCAGAAAAGGAGGTGTGGCTACCTAGGAAGGAGGATAGGCTAGCAACACAGGTAAGAGCCTATTAGAAGGAGTCTTTGACGTCACCTGCTGGCCCTGGCCACTCAGAGCAGTCCAGTGTGCCAGCAGCACCTCTGTTTCCAAGATCGCAGAGGTCTGGAGCACACTGGAGGAGCTCTGGGCACCTCCCAGGGGAGGTGCAGGTCAGGGGAGTGGTCACTCTCCTTTCCTTTGTCCAGTCTCGCACCAGAGCAGGGCTGGGGGATCCCTGAACCGGTGTAGACTGGCTTATGCAGAGATGGGCACCATCTGTGCCCATCAAAGCATTTCCAGAGGCTGGGGGAGGCTACTCCTCCCCAGCCCTGACACCTTTTTCCAAAGGGAGAGGGTGTAACACCCTCTCTCTGAGGAAGTCCTTTGTTCTGCCCTCCTGGGCCAAGCCTGGCTGGACCCCAGGAGGGCAGAAACCTGTCTGAGGGGTTGGCAGCAGCAGCAGCTGCAGTGAAACCCCGGGAAAGGTAGTTTGGCAGTACCCGGGTCTGTGCTAGAGACTCGGGGGATCATGGAATTGTCTCCCCAATGCCAGAATGGCATTGGGGTGACAATTCCATGATCTTAGACATGTTACCTGGCCATGTTCGGAGTTACCATTGTGACGCTATACATAGGTAGTGACCTATGTATAGTGAACGCGTGTAATGGTGTCCCCGCACTCACAAAGTCCGGGGAATTTGCCCTGAACGATGTGGGGGCACCTTGGCTAGTGCCAGGGTGCCCACACACTAAGTAACTTAGCACCCAACCTTTACCAGGTAAAGGTTAGACATATAGGTGACTTATAAATTACTTAAGTGCAGTGGTAAATGGCTGTGAAATAACGTGGACGTTATTTCACTCAGGCTGCAGTGGCAGGCCTGTGTAAGAATTGTCAGAGCTCCCTATGGGTGGTAAAAGAAATGCTGCAGCCCATAGGGATCTCCTGGAACCCCAATACCCTGGATACCTCAGTACTATATACTAGGGAATTATAAGGGTGTTCCAGTATGCCAATGTGAATTGGTGAAATTGGTCACTAGCCTGTTAGTGACAATTTAGAAAGTAATGAGAGAGCATAACCACTGAGGTTCTGGTTAGCAGAGCCTCAGTGAGACAGTTAGTCATCACACAGGGAACACATAAAGGGCACACTTATGAGCACTGGGGCCCTGGCTGGCAAGGTCCCAGTGACACATACAACTAAAACAACATATATACAGTGAAATATGGGAGTAACATGCCAGGCAAGATGGTACTTTCCTACACAACCCCCCCAAACGAAGGACAATAAGACTAGCCATGCACTGATGAGTCTTCATTGTCTAAGTGGAAATATCTGGAGAGTCCATCTGCATTGGAATGGGTACTCCCAGGTCTATGTTCCACTGTATAGTCCATTCCCTGTAGAGATATGGACCACCTCAAAAATTTAGGGTTTTCACCTTTCATTTGTTTTAGCCAAAGTATAGGTTTGTGGTCTGTCTGAACAATGAAGTGAGTGCCAAACAGGTATGGCCTCAACTTCTTCAGTGCCCATACCACAGCAAAGGCCTCCCTCTCTATGGCAGACCAACGCTTTTCTCTAGGGGTCAACCTCCTGCTGATAAAAGCAACAGGTTGATCCTTGCCCTCAGAATTGAGTTGTGATAAGACTGCCCCTACCCCTAATTCAGATGCATCAGTTTGAACAATGAATTTATTGGAGTAACATGGGGTTTTTAGGCAGGTGCAGAGCACATGGCCTGTTTCAGCTCCTCAAAAGCTTTCTGACAGTTAGCTGTCCACAATACCTTTTTAGGCATTTTCTTTAAAGTGAGGTCATTAAGAGGGGCTGCTATGGAGCCATAGTTCTTTATGAACCTCCTGTAGTACCCAGTGAGGCCTAAGAAGGCTCTCACCTGGGTCTGAGTTGAAGGGGGAACCCAATCTATAATAGTTTGGATTTTCCCCTTAAGTGGTGCAATCTGTTCTCCACCTACAAGGTGTCCCAGATAAACCACTTTCCCCTGCCCTATCTGGCACTTTGAAGCCTTGATAGTGAGGCCTGCCTTTTGCAGGGCCTCCAAAACTTTCCATAGGTGGACCAGGTGATCATCCCAGGTGGAGCTAAAGACAGCTATATCATCTAGATATGCTGCACTAAAAGCCTCCAACCCTTGCAGGACTGTATTCACCAACCTCTAAAAAGTGGCAGGTGCATTTTTCAAACCAAAGGGCATTACTGTGAATTGGTAGTGCCCTCCAATAGTCGAAAATGCAGTTTTTGCTTTAGCATCCTCTGATAACTTGATCTGCCAATACCCTGCAGTCAAATCAAAGGTGCTTAGATACTTTGCAGATGCCAGTGTATCTATGAGCTCATCTCCCCTGGGTATAGGGTGAGCATCAGTTTTAGTTACCTGGTTGAGACCTCTGTAATCCACACAAAATCTCATTTTTCATTTTTCCCATCTTTGAAATGAGGTTTTGGTACAAGTACCACAGGAGAGGCCCATGGACTTTCAGAGTGCTCAACCACTCCCAGTTCAAGCATTTTCTGAACCTCTTGTTTTATGCAGTCCCTGACATGGTCAGGCTGCCTATAGATCTTACTTTTGACAGGCAAGCTGTCTCCAGTATCTATAGTGTGCTCACACCAAGAAGTGGTGTCTGGCACATTAGAAAAGAGTTCAGAAAACTGACCCAGGAGATTTATGCAGTGGTCTTTCTGCTCAGCAGTAAGACAATCTGCCAAAACTACACCTTCCACTAGAGCATCTTGTTCTGTGGAAGAGAAGAGATCAGGGAGAGGGTCACTCTCTTCTTCCTGTCCTTCATCTGTTGCCATGAGCAGGGTAAGACCAGCCCTGTCATAGTAGGGTTTTAGGCGATTGACATGCAGCACCCTAAGGGGACCCTGGCAGTGCCCAAGTCAACCAAGTAGGTGACTTCCCCCTTTTTCTCAACAATAATGTGTGGACCACTCCATTTGTCTTGGAGTGCTCTTGGGGCCACAGGCTCCAAGACCCATACCTTCTGTCCTGGTTAGTACTGAATCAGAACAGCCTTCTGGTCATGCCATTGCTTTTGGAGCTCTTGGCTGGCCTGAAGGTTTTTGCTGGCCTTTTTCATATACTCAGCCATTCTAGATCTTAGGCCAAGTACATAGTCCACTATGTCTTGCTTAGGAGCTTTTAAAGGTTGTCCCCAACACTCCTTTACAAGTGTTAGAGGACCTCTTACAGGGTGCCCAAATAGGAATTCAAAGGGGCTGAAGCCCACTCCTTTCTGGGGTACCTCCCTGTAAGCAAAAAGGAGGCAAGGTAACAGGACATCCCATCTCCTCCTGAGTTTTTCAGGGAGTCCCATTATCATTCCTTTGAGAGTTTTGTTAAACCTCTCAACCAGTCCATTTGTTTGTGGATGATAAGGCGTGGTGAATTTGTATGTTACACCACATTCCTTCCACATGGCCTTCAAGTATACAGACATAAAGTTGCTACCCCTGTCTGATACCACCTCTTTTGGGAAACTCACCCTGGAAAAGATTCCCAGGAGGGCTTTTGCCACTGAAGGAACTGTAGTGGTCCTTAGAGGAATTGCTTCAGGATATCTTGTGGCATGGTCCACTACCACCAAGATAAACCTATTGCCTGAAGCAGTAGGAGGGTCAAGGGGGCCAACTATGTCAACCCCTACCCTTTCAAAGGGGACCCCAACCACAGGTAGTGAAATAAGGTGAGCCTTTGGGGTGCCACCTGTTTTGCCACTGGCTTGACAGGTGACACAGGACTTACAAAATTCTTTTGTGTCCTCTGACATTCTAGGCCAATGAAACAGGGGGACAAGCCTATCCCATGTTTTCATCTGCCCCAAATGTCCAGCCAAGGGAATGTCGTGGACTAGAGTTAGGAAGAACTCTCTGTATTGCAGGGGAATAACCAATCTCCTGACAGCTCCAGGTTTTGGGTCCCTTGCCTCTGTATACAAGAGGTTGTCCTCCCAGTAAACTCTGTGAGAGTCACTGACATCCCCATTTTGCTGTTTGACAGCTTGCTGTCTTAGACCCTCTAATGTGGGACAGGATTGCTGTGCCACACTCAGCTCCTCTCTGGCAGGCCCCCCTTCACCCAAAAGCTCAGCAGTGTCTGCTTCCAGCTCCTCTGGTGTAGGTTCTGCACAGGGAGGGAACTCTTCTTCCTCAGAAGAAGAATCCACTGTAGAGGGAGGGATAGTAGGAAGTGGTTTGCTTCTACTAGCCCTAGCTTTAGGGAGCACTTGGTCCATTGTTCCAGGATCCAAGCTTCCCTGTCCTTTTTGCTTTTTGGCCTGAGCCCTTGTCAAAGCAAAAATATGCCCTGGAATGCCCAGCATTGCTGCATGGGCCTCCAACTCCACATCTGACCAAGCTGATGTCTCCAAATCATTGCCTAATAGACAGTCTACAGGTAAATCTGAAGCTACCACAACTTTCTTTGGACCAGTAACCCCCCCCCCCAGTTGAGATTTACAACAGCCATGGGGTGGCTAAGTGTGTTGTTGTGAGCATCGGTTACTTGGTACTGGTGACCAAGTAGGTGTTGTTCAGGGTGCACCAGTTTCTCAATCACCATTGTGACACTGGCACCTGTGTCCCTGTAGGCCTGGACCTCAACACCATTTATTAGGGGTAGTTGCTTGTACTTATCCATGTTAAGGGGACAAGCAACCAAGGTGGCCAAATCAATAGCCCCCTCAGAGACTAATGTAACCTCTGTGGTCTCCCTAATCAGACCAACCCCAACTAAGTTACCAATAGTGAGCCCAGCTACTCCCTTGGATTGGCTATTAGTAGGTTTGCTCCCACCACCACTGCTATTAGTAGGGACACTAGGTGTAGCAGTAGGGGTTGTAGTGGTAGGAGGCTTGGTGCTTTTCTTTGGACAACTGGGATCTGTTGTCCAATGGCCTTTTACTTTACATAAATAGCACCATGGTTTCTTTTCTTGATTATGTTTAGAAGAGGATTTAGGACCACCACCCCCACCAGAGTGTTTTTGGGGACCTGATGAAGACTCATTCTTAGATTTGTCCCCACCCTTGTCTGAAGACTTACCATCCTTCTTCTTGCCATCCTTGTCACCCCCTGTATGAACTTTTCTGTTCACTCTTGTTCTGACCCATTTGTCTGCCTTCTTTCCCAATTCTTGGGGAGAGGTCAGATCTGAGTCCACTAGATATTGGTGTAACAAATCAGACACACAGTTATTAAGAATATGCTCTCTCAGGATCAAGTTATACAGCTTTCAAAGTCAGAAACTTTACTGCCATGTAACCACCCCTCCAAGGCCTTCACTGAATGGTCAACAAAGTCTACCCAGTCTTGTGAAGACTCCTTTTTGGTTTCTCTGAACTTAATCTTGTACTGTTCAGTGGTTAAGCCATAACCATCCAGGAGTGCATTCTTTAAAACTGTAAAATTATTGGCATCACTTTCCTTCACAGTAAGGAGCCTATCCCTACCCTTTCCACTGACAAATAGCCATAGGATAGCAGCCCACTGCCTTTGAGGGACCCCCTGTACAACACAACACAGGCCCTCTCAAGTGCAGCAAACCACTTGTTAATATCATCCCCCTCCTTGTAAGGGGGAACTATCTTGTGCAGATTCCTAGAATCATGCTCTTTTACAGGATTACTATCTGTAATACTGCTGCTGCCACTATAGGGTCCAAACCCCAACCTCTGCCTTTCTTTTTCTAAGTCTAAGGTTTCCCTGTCTAGAGCCAGCTGTTTCTGTTTAAGCTTCAGTCTGGACTCTTCCACTCTCAATCTATTGAGTTCCCTTTCTAACATTCTGTCATCATGGTGGGTGGGTTGGGCATGCTTTGACACAGAAGAATGGTGTGAATGGACAGAGGGAGACCTGTCCCTAACAGTTGGCACTCTAACAACCTGGCCTAAAGGAATGACATTCCTACTGTGATGAGACCTCACATTAGTACCAGCCATGCTAGGTGGCCTGCTTAAGGGGAAGGTTGGAAAGAATACCATCTAACATTCTTACTGGGGCTACCCCAGAATCAGAGTGTGAACCATCTGCTAACTTCTCACCAGATGTGCCAGCTAAGGCCTTATCATTTTCAATGAGCATGTTAACTAACAATTATCTAGAGGGATTCTTCCCTACCCCTAAAGCTCTATCAATGCAGAGACTCCTTACACCTTTCCAGTTTAAGGTGGTCATAAGCTGTGCTGGCCAGATCAAGAGTAAGACCTGTACCAGACATGACAGAAAAGAGTTTAAGGGACAGAAAAAGAAAGAAAAAGTTTCAGAACTTTTTAAGGAAACAGAAAAAAACGTTTTCAACTTTTTAAGAAACTTTTTGAAAGTTTAGAGGTACTTTTCAGCACTTAGCAATAGAGTAAGAGAAGAAAAGCAAAACTTTTTGGTTAGGTGTACATACACTGAACTTGTTTTGTATATTTTTCTCTTATGAAAAGTACAAAATGACAAAGTGGTAAGTAGTTGCAAGTACTTATCCCACTGCTGCACAACCAATGTAGGAGGCTGGCCTGGTTTGTAGTGGTACCAAGGGGTACTTACACTCTGCACCAGGTCCAGTTATCCCTTATTAGTGTAGAAGAGGTGTCTAGCAGCTTAGGCTGATAGAAAAGGTAGCTTAGCAGAGCAGCTTAGGCTGAACTAGGAGACATGCAAAGCTCCCACTATACCACTGGTGTGATATGCACAATATCATAAGAAAACACAATACACAGATATACTAAAAATAAAGGTACTTTATTTTTATGACAATATGCCAAAAGTATCTCAGTGAGTACCCTCAGTATGATGATAGCAATTATACACAAGATATATGTACACAATACCAAAAATATGCAGTAATAGCAATAGAAAGCAATGCAAGCAATGTACAGTCACCATAGATTGCAATGAGAGCACATAGGTATAGGGGCAACACAAACCATATACTCCAAGAGTGGAATGCGAACCACGAATAGACCCCAAACCTATGTGAGCTTGTAGAGGGTTGCTGGGACTGTAAGAAAACAGTGAGGGTTAGAAAAATAGCCCACCCCAAGACCCTGAAAAGTAGGTGTACAGTGCACCTAAGTTCCCCAGAGAGCACAAAAGTCGTGATAGGGGAATTCTGCAAGGAAGACCAACACCAGCAATGCAACAACAATGGATTTCCGGACAAGAGTACCTGTGGAACAAGGGGACCAAGTCCAAGAGTCGTGACAATGTCGAGATTGGGCAGATGCCCAGGAAATGCCAGCTGAGGATTCAAAGAAGCTGCCACTGGATGGTAGAAGCTGTGGATTCTGCAAGAACGAAGAGGACTAGGAACTTCCCCTTTGGAGGATGGATGTCCCACGTCGTGAAGAAGCTTGCAGAGGTGTTCCCACTCAGAAAGACCGCAAACAAGCCTTGCTAGCTGCAAGGGTCGCGGTTAGGGTTTTTGGATGCTGCCGTGGCCCAGGAGGGACCAGGATATCGCTAAGTGTGTGAGGAGACAGAGGGGGCGCCCAGCAAGACAAGGAGTCCTCTCAGAAGCAGGCAGCACCCGCAGAAGAGCCGGAACAGGCACTACAAAGAGGAGTGAACCGGAGCTCACCCGAAGTCACAAAAGAAGATCCCACGATGCCGGAGGACAACTCAGGAGGTTGTGCACTGCAAGTTAAAGTGCTGGGGACCCAGGCTTGGCTGTGCACAAAGGAAATCCTGGAAGAGTCGACAGGAGCCGGAGCAGCTGCAAATCACTCGGTACCCAGCAATCTAGTCTAGCGTGGTGAGGCAAGGACTTACCTCCACCAAACTTGGACTGAAGAGTCACTGGACTGTGGGAGTCACTTGGACAGAGTTGCTGAGTTCCAGGTACCACGCTCGTCGTGCTGAGAGGGGAACCAGAGGACCGGTGATGCAGTCTTTTGGTGCCTGCGGTTGCAGGGGGAAGATTCCGTCGACCCACTGGAGATTTCTTCAGAGCTTCTAGTGCAGAGAGGAGGCAGACTACCCCCACAGCATGCACCACCAGGAAAACAGTTGAGAAGGCGGCCGGATCATCCATACAAGGTTGCAGTAGTCGTCTTTGCTACTTTGTTGCGGTTTTGCAGGCGTCCAGAGCAGTCAGCCGTCGATTCCTTGGCAGAAGGTGAAGAGAGAGATGCAGAGGAACTCTGATTTTAAAAAAATATATTTTTATTGGTTTTATGTTTCAAGTATGCAATACAAACTGTTCGATTATCAGTAGCAGGATCACTTAAAGCTTTATCCAGTGTTTAAACCATTTAACAACCACAACCCCCCCCCCCTTTGAACACATCTCGGAATCTTACCAATCCTACAGTATCATATCTTGCTGCGATTGCCTGAAGCTTAACGTGTGTGGACTATCTTTGGGGCTGTACGCGCGTGACCAGCGTGGACCATATGCTACCGGGCCTGTGTGCTTAGCCTTCTGTCGGGGGCCCGTTTAGGCTGGTGGGCGTGAGAGGCTCCCAAAGTGGTACCACGCCCTGTGCATTGTTGGTGATCCTGTGTTAGAAAGCTGATGGGGCATGAATACAGGAGGAAGAGTGGGGGGGGGGGAGATATTAGTGTTGTTGTGGCTGGCCACCCTGCGGGCTGCGCCTCTATTGTGGGAGATGTGAGGAGATTTATATTGCGTGTGTTGCAGGTGTGTATTCACTGATTCATGGGGGCATATCATCGTTTTTGGCTTCAAGTTTAGTTACCAGGGTGTCCCAGGTAGAACAACCTGTGTGGTACTGCCCCTCGCGCGTTAGTTTCTTTAGTACCTGGTATTCAGTGCGGGCCCACCGCAGTATTAGAATGTACCAAGATTTACGATCAGGAGCACTGGAGGCTTTCCAATGCATCGCTATCAATCTCTTATACATTAAACAGGCAAGGTCTTCAAATTTGTGCAAGTGTTTTTGTTTTTTAGGTCTCTCCCTTAATCCCAGTAAACAAGACCCGGGGTCTGCTATCAGCTCAAGCCCCGTTAACTCGGAGATCTCCCGTACCACCTCCAACCAGGCAGTTTGTATTATGGGGCAGTCCCATACCATGTGGTAGAAGGATGCTGATGCTGCTTTGCATCTGGGGCATACTGGTTCAGAGCCAGGGAACATTCGCTTTATCCTGGCAGGGGATAAGTATGTTTGGTGCGTGTAGTTGAATTGAGTGTACCTGAATCTTGGATTTCTTGAGACGCCCCGGGTGTGATACAAGGATTTTTGCCAGTCCGCCTGTAGGATTTGGGCGGGAAGTACAGCGTTCCATCTCTCCCGAGCTTTCTCCGCTTGTGGCTCGGGAGATTTGTTTAGGATTTTGTACAAATTGGATACTATTTTTATTTGGTCATTGTATTGTAAGAGATGATGTAGCACGGGGGAGACCGCTGGTTCCGAGGTGCCTGCCCCCCACATCTTTTTTATTGCGTGGCTTATGGTGTGGTATGTCAGGAACTGGCCGGGGCTTATCTCTTTGAGGGCCTGAAGAGCCTCAGATGACATAAGCCTGCCATCTTCAAAGCAGTCACCCACTGTCTCTATTCCCGCCTCCATCCATGCCTGCGGCGCCCGCATTGCAGGTGTACTCCCCCCCATTAGGTAGTCCAATGGAATGTGTGGGGAATAGGGGAGCTTGTCCACTCCACTTTGCACAAATTTAGCCCAGCACGTGTGTGCCACCGCAAGCAGTGGGCCAACGTGTTCTGACTTAGGGTGTTTAGATGTCAGCCACCCTATCAAGGGGGTCCCCTTCAACCAGGACTCCAAGCACGTAGATTCTGCCTGCGCTGGCCTGTGGATCCAATTGTGAACCCACTGCAGCTGTGCAGCTGCATAATAGCGTTCGAAGTTGGGGGCTCCCAACCCACCCACTTCTACCGGCCGTTGTAGCGTGGCTAGGGCCACACGTGCTCTGCCTCCTCCCCAAATGAGCTGCAGCAGCGCTGTGGTTAAGTTTCGAAAGAAGCTTTTGGGAATGGTTATCGGTAGGGCCGCGAAGTAATATAGGAGTCTGGGTAGGATCAACATGTTTGCGATCACCACCTTGCCAGGCGGCGAGAGCAGGAGCTTGTTCCAGAACTGCAGTGAGCCTTTTATGGAGGTCAGCGCCCTCCCCAGGTTTCCATCTCTCAGGTCTTCTGTGTTGTGGTATATGTTTATCCCGAGATATTTGAACGTTTCCGGACACCACTTTAGACGCCCTATCTGAGGAGCATCCTGGTTCATGGGTGACCGCCTTGCCAGAGGAAACGCGCACGACTTTTCCCAATTTACCACTAGGCCTGACAGGTCTCCAAACTCATCCAATAAGGATATCACTAAGGGAACGAGTGCACAGCCATTTGGGATATATATTAAGGCATCGTCTGCGTATAGCGAGATCGTGTGATAGAGTCCGTTCCTGGTTATTCCCCATTCATGTTCCATGAGGCCTACTCTTGCCGCTAGAGGTTCCATTGCTATAGCAAACAGTAACGGGGATAAGGGGCAGCCCTGCCTCGTACCCCGGAAAATTGAAAAGCTGTCGGAAATCACCCCACCCGTCTTCACCCTTGCACTTGGCTGGAGTACAAAGTCCGGACCCAGTGGATAAACTTGGGACCTAATCCCATGCGGGCCATTGTAGCCAAGAGGTAATCCCACTGGAGCGCATTGAAGGCTTTTTCGATATCTAATGAAAGCACTAATTCCTCTTGTGTGTCACGGGGAGTATCCCCCATTATGCTCAGTAGTCTGCGAATATTTAGAAATGTGTTGCGCCTTGGGATGAAGCCATTTTGGTCTGTGTGTATCAGTGAGTGCATGAGGGGGGCTAATCTGTTAGCTAGTATTTTACCTAGTATTTTACAGTCTACGTTTAGAAGTGATAGTGGTCTATAGGATTTGACATCTGTGGGGTCACGACCTTGTTTAGGGAGTACCACTATCATAGCTTCTCTTTGGGATGTGGGCAGGCATTCATTAGTCCACGCTTCTACAAACACCCTTAAAAGATGAGGTTTCAGGCAAGATAGGTGGGCTTTGTAATATTCCGACGGGAGGCCATCTGCGCCAGGCGCTTTATTTCTAGGCAGCTGTGCAAGGGCTAATTCTATTTCATCCATTGTCATGGGGGCTTCTATTTTTTCTCTATCTATTTGTGATAATTGCGGCAGTAGGGAGTCTGCGAGAAAAGCCTCGAGTTGTGGAGTAGTGCATGAGGTGCGATTGGTGTATACGTTTGAATAATATTTCCTAAACGCCTTGTTTATCTCTGCCTGCGTGGTGGCCATAGCTTGAGCACCCACGCGTATGGCCCCTATTGGAGATTGCTGTCTGTCCTCGCGGAGCAGCCAAGCTAACAGTCTACTTGATCTGTCCCCTTCTGTTTGCAGCCTTCTTAAGTGATAGTTATAGTCATGACAACGGAGTTTGCTGTCGGCGTCATTATATTTTGAGCGCCTCTCTTTTAGGACAGTATGAGGGACTTCCCCTAGTGCTACCGCTATTTCTGCTGCTCTGAGTTCCTTCTCTAGTTTTCTGATCTCCGCCTGCAAGGAGCGTCTCACTCCCCACGTGGAGGATATGCATACTCTGCGTACTACTACTTTATGGGCGTCCCACTCTGTCGCGCGTGTTGTTGCAGACATGGCATTTATATCCCAGTATTGGCTTATAGATTCTTTCAATGTTTCGGCGAATGCCTGGTCCTGAAGTGCTTCCGCTTGGAACCGCCAGGTGGGAATCGCCTGGCGTGACCTACCCCAGTTCAGTGTTACTCTCAGTGGTGCGTGATCCGACATAGTTTTTGCTAAATATTCTGACTCGCTGACCAGTGCCCCTATATCTCGGGTGCCCCATATTATATCTATTCTGGTGTGGGTGTTGTGTGGTGCTGAGTAGAATGAGTATTCCCTTTGCTTTGGGTGACCTAGTCGCCATATGTCGTGTAGACTCATTACGCTTGCCCAGTCTTGTAAGGGGCCTGTGGGTTTCCTGTTTACTGGTGAGCTCGCTTGGGTACGGGATCTATCCAGTGTTGCAGATGGTGTGCTGTTGAAGTCGCCGCCCCAGAGGGCCAGGGCCATGGGGTAAGACAATAATGTTGGAGTGAGGGTGCTGAGAAATCCCGTAGTACCACTGTTTGGAGCGTACATGCCAACCACTGCTATTTGCCTGCCATCTAATCTACCCTCCGCTACTACGCACCTTCCGCCTTGGTCTATTTTATGTGCCGTTAATAGGAATGGGAGTCCCGCCGCTATCCAGACCAGCACCCCTCTCGCGTAGGCTGAGTACGTTGTGCCTATCAGTAGGCCTCCCCATTTCGTGCGCAGGTCGCGTAGGTCCCCTTCTAGCATATGTGTCTCTTGTAGTATGGCAATGTGCACTCCTAGTCGCTTTAGCCGTGCATATACTCTGGTCCGCTTGCTCAGTGCCCCCAGGCCCCTAACATTCCATGTCACTATAATATTCTGGTTTTTATTGTTTATACCGGGAGGCATCATATGTAGTTTGGGGGATAAGTCTCTGCGCTTGAGATCTGCTCTTTGGTTTTGGCCCACCTGGTCACTACCCTTCTGCAGCTGCTATTTGTTAGGTATAGCAAGTGCTGCTGATTATTTTGTGTTTTGAGTGATTCCGATACATGAATTACTGCTAAACTACAAACCCCAACTCCCCACGATGGATCCCCATTGCTACCTACAACTAACATAAAACTACTAGACCTAAACACACATGAACTAACCCATATCCGGTTGGATTTGCATATTGGGATTCTCATATCTTCCAGATGTGGCTCTTACAACGGGCTCACATCTTTCCGCAGACTTAGGGGGTCATTCCGACCCTGGCAGTCCAAGACCGCCAGGGCCGGGGACCACGGAAGCACCGTCGACAGGCTGGCGGTGCTTCCAGGGCTATTCTGACCGCGGCGGTAAAGCTGCGGTCAGAAAAGGGGATCCGGCGGTTTCCCGCCGGATTACCCCTGGCCCAGAGAATCCTCCATGGGGATTCCGACCCCCTTCCCGCCAGCCTGTTTCTGGCGGTTTACACCGCCAGAACCAGGATGGCGGGAACGGGTGTCGTGGGGCCCCTGGGGGCCCCTGCACTGCCCATGCCACTGGCATGGGCAGTTCAGGGGCCCCCTAGCAGGGCCCCATTAAGATTTTCACTGTCTGCTTTGCAGACATTGAAAATCGCGACGGGTGCTACTGCACCCGTCACACCCCTGCAACTCCGCCGGCTCCATTCGGAGCCGGCTTCATTGTTGCAGGGTCTTTCCCGCTGGACCGGCGGGCGCCCTTTTGGCGGTCGCCCGCCGGCCCAGCGGGAAAGTCGAAATGACCCCCGCGGTCTTTTGACCGCGGTGCGGTCTTTCGACGGGGTAACTTTGGCAGGCGGCCTCCGCCGCCCGCCAAAGTCAGAATGACCCCCTTAGTCTGCTAATACCATTAGGTGCCCCACGGGACACAAGACCACTCCCTCCAGCACCGCTCCGCCACCACAGCCCACCCCCGCGCAGCCCCTATAACTTAGCTTTGCTATTATATCAAAGATACACAATGCAGGGGGGAAGTTCACTCCGGTCTACAGCAGCGCCACAAAGTCCCTGGAGGTCTTCGAACTTCGAGCATTTTTGAAGACAGCAGGCCAGCGGAGTAGGTTTATGTGACTTAAAGTTCATCTGCGGACCTGGGGGTGACCCTTGGCCCGTCCAGCACTCCAGTTAATGTAGATGCAGTCATTGGGCTGGCCCCTAGCACATCTCTTGGATTGCTTCCTTGCAGCAGAAGTTTGCCATTCCTCATCCACTTCCGCCTCTTCCCGCGGGCGAGCTAGGCCCTTGGCATGCAGCCATGTCCAAGCATCTTCAGGATTGGTGAATATGTGGGTGCGGTCCTCCGCTACTACCCTTAGTTTCGCCGGCAAGAGCAAGGCATATTTTATGTTGTGTTCTCGCAAGCGTTTGATTTTAACGTAGGAGTTGCGTTGGTTCTGCACCTCCTGGGTGTAGTCTGGGTATGCGTTAATAGTCGAGTCTTCGTACTTGAAAGGGCCTTTATTGCGAAATTGTTGTAGTATGGCATCCCGGTCTCTATGGTTCAGCAATCTAGCGATCAGCGGTCTGGGTGGCTGACCAGGAGCCGGGGGTCTGCCCGGGATTCTATATGCCCTTTCCACAGAGAAGAACTTGGATGGAGCCCCATTTAACACATTCTTGATTAGCCACTGCTCCAGGGGGATTTCCGTTTCTGTTTGCCGTATGCTTTCTGCGAAACCCAAAAATCGTACGTTATTGCGACGCGCCCTGCTCTCCATTTCTTCCGATCTCCTCCAGAGCACTTTCAGTTCCGCGTCCATGCGCTGAATCTGGTTTTGGTTACCTTGGGCCATTGGGGTTAATTCGGATATTTCGTCCTCAGTCGTTTTCACTCGCTCAGCTAAATTCCGATGGTCTACGCGCAGGAGATTTAAGTCTTGTGCGACTGCGTCGATTCTGTTTTCTAGCGATGATTTAGTGTCCATAATCGCCTGTAATACTTTCTCAAACTGAGCAGAGTGCAACATGAGGGTGTATTCCAGTGACTGTGGGGACGGGCTGGGCTGCTGGTCTATAGGTGTTGATCCATGGGTGCTACGGTCCTGGTTCTTAGCTGACTTGGCTCTGCCGGCCATTTTGGCTGACCCTGGGTTACCTTGCGTGCAATTGTTTCACACTGTTGGGCGCTGTCGACTCAGCAACTTTGCCTTTTGCTTTGTGTCCCCAATATGGTGTGCGCGTTGGCGCTGGGAGTGTGAGGTTGTCCGAATGGGGCGAGGAAGAGATATTTCCGTTGTTGCGTGACCGGTGTCTGTGGTGGCGTGGTCAGTGGTAGACGCCACTGCCGCCGAGCCCCACATCAGTCCAACATTGAGACCCCACGTGACTATGCGTGGTGCCCCTGGAGGGGAGATGTAGCGTATCAGCTGGAATAAGGTGCTCTCACCCTCATGGGTGCCAGGGGGCCCGGCGTCAGGGGCGCCCCCGTTGAAGTGGGGGGGGGCGCGGGCGATGACCGAGGAGGGCAGCGCAGCCCGGAGAGTTCAAGAAGGGGAGTCAATGCCCGGGATCACGGGCAGCCACTGCGCCGGCGCCGGGGAGTTAGATGCTTGCTGTTCATGTACAATCCGTGGCGTCCAGGCGCGGTCCAGTCCCCCACAGCGCGTGCCGGCCGTCGGCACCGTGCGAGCTACTTCGGCGGAGTCTGCAGGGGTCTGTGGCACGCACTGGGCATGAGCCCTCCAGCGCTGCTTACCTCCACTATGAGGGGCACAGGACTGTTGTGGGACTGTCGTATTAGTGGGGGGAGGGGTGGGGCCCAGAGGTCCAGTAATGTCCCGGCCACGTAGGTGAAGCTACCCCCTCCAGCTCACCCCCCCTTACCGCAATGCACTGGCCTGTAGATGTGCTCCTTAGTTTCCTGGCAGTCCTCCAGCCGTAGTGTTTTTTAATCTAAGGCAGGAGAGCCCTTACTGCTCTGCAAGATGAGCCCCTCCTGGGCCACCGCTGCAATTTACAAAATGGCACCTCAATGACCTGCTGCCCTGGTCCTGTCCCGGGCTCCTGTGCCTACCTCGCGCCAGACGCCTGCTGCGCCGCGAGGGCTCAGTGCGCCGCCCCCGGGTCCCTGCCAGCAATTAACCGGGCCTGGTCGGCGGCCTGAAGTTGATGGGCGCGATCGCAGTGCTCCGGCACCCGCGATCGCATCAGAGGCAAGCCTGCGCGTCCTTCTTCCCGGCTTCCCGGCTCCGCACTCTCGACGGGCCCCGCGTCCGGCCCCCAATGAGTGCACCGGACCGTCTCGGGCGGACCCCCGCCCCGAGCGTGGCCGCGAGGTCCCGAGGGGAGCCTTCCAGGATAGTTTGGAGTAGCCCGGGACGGAGCGCTTAGATCAAGCGACCGTCCCGGACACCATTTTGGCTCCTCCACCGCAGAGGAACTTTGATGAGCTCTTGCATTCGTTATCTAAAGAATTTCCCAAAGCAGAGACCCTAAATAGCCAGAAAAGGAGGTTTGGCTACCGAGGAAGGAGGATAGGCTAGCAACACAGGTAAGAGCCTATCAGAAGGAGTCTCTGAGGTCACCTGCTGGCCCTGGCCACTCAGAGCAGTCCAGTGTGCCAGCAGCACCTCTGTTTCCAAGATGGCAGAGGTCTGGAGCACACTGGAGGAGCTCTGGGCACCTCCCAGGGGAGGTGCAGGTCAGGGGAGTGGTCACTCCCCTTTCCTTTGTCCAGTTTCGCGCCAGAGCAGGGCTGGGGGATCCCTGAACCGGTGTAGACTGGCTTATGCAGCGATGGGCACCATCTGTGCCCATCAAAGAATTTCCAGAGGCTGGGGGAGGCTACTCCTCCCCAGCCCTGACACCTTTTTCCAAAGGGAGAGGGTGTAACACCCTCTCTCTGAGGAAGTCCTTTGTTCTGCCTTCCTGGGCCAAGCCTGGCTGGACCCCAGGAGGGCAGAAACCTGTCTGAGGGGTTGGCAGCAGCAGCAGCTGCAGTGAAACCCCGGGAAAGGTAGTTTGGCAGTACTCGGTCTGTGCTAGAGACTCGGGGGATCATGGAATTGTCTCCCCAGTGTCAGAATGGCATTGGGGTGACAATTCCATGATCTTAGACATGTTACCTGGCCATGTTCGGAGTTACCTATGTATAGTGCACGCGTGTAATGGTGTCCCCGCACTCACAAAGTCCGGGGAATTTGCCCTGAACGATGTGGGGGCACCTTGGCTAGTGCCAGGGTGCCCACACACTAAGTAACTTAGCACCCAACCTTTACCAGGTAAAGGTTAGACATATAGGTGACTTATAAATTACTTAAGTGCAGTGGTAAATGGCTGTGAAATAACGTGGACGTTATTTCACTCAGGCTGCAGTGGCAGGCCTGTGTAAGAATCGTCAGAGCTCCCTATGGGTGGCAAAAGAAATGCTGCAGCCCATAGGGATCTCCTGGAACCCCAATACCCTGGGTTCCTCAGTACCATATACTAGGGAATTATAAGGGTGTTCCAGTATGCCAATGTGAATTGGTGAAATTGGTCACTAGCCTGTTAGTGACAATTTAGAAAGTAATGAGAGAGCATAACCACTGAGGTTCTGGTTAGCAGAGCCTCAGTGAGACAGTTAGTCATCACAAAGGGAACACATACAGGGCACACTTATGAGCACTAGGGCCCTGGCTGTCAGGGTCCCAGTGACACATACAACTAAAACAACATATATACAGTGAAATATGGGAGTAACATGCCAGGCAAGATGGTACTTTCCTACACTGGGTCATCGAGTGTGCCACCCATCAGGGCTGCCAGTATGCCACCTTGCGAGGCCAAGGACATTCCGCCACCTGCCAAGGTGAAGAAGGTGCCCACATCCCAAAGGGAGAAGCCACACCTACCAGCCACCAAGGGCTCTGCCAAAACAAAAGGGGGCAGTGGCAAGACACCTGCGGCACCATCAAAGGTGGGGAAGGGACAAAAGCAGAAGAGCAGGTCAGGACAGGGCACAGTGGCACCGACTGAGGGACTACTGTCACCCATTCTGTCAACGACTACACCAACCTGTACGGCGGCGAACACCGCAACCTGCCCCGCAACCAGCACCGCCACCTGCACCACCACCAGCACCGCCACCTGCACCGCCACCAGCACCGCCACCTGCACCGCCACCAGCACTGCCACCAGCACCGCCTCCAGCACCACCATCTGCACAGCCACCTGCACGTCTGCAGCCTCAGCAACAGTCCCCAGCATCTTCCCCAGTGGGCAGCCATTCGAGGAGACGTCCTGCTGTGTCCCTCAACAGGTGCTGACACATGCACCACTACCAGCACCGCCGCCACAGACACCGCCGCCACAGACACCGCCGCAAGCACCGTCACCAGCCCTGCGACGTGCTTGGACAGTGGCACCACAGCTGACATGGCTACCATCACCAGTGGGCAGCCGTCTGAGGCTGGAGGAGACTTCCTGGACCCTGCCCAGCTTCCATGAGGCATGACTTTCATCACTGTTTGCACCTGCAGGTGGCAGGCAAAGCCGTAGCAGGGTTGGGTATGTCTCTACCTCCATGGCGTATCATTCTACCTGGTCCTAGGCAATCTCATGGCACACACACCCAAGTGAGGGAAAGGGACCGACCACACTGCATGTGGAGCACTCTGTGCACAAGGCCCCCTCCAGATCCAGTGGAGAATCACATCCACTACTCAGTCCTTGGCAGGATGAAGCACTCTGGGCACAAGGCCCCCTCCAGAACCATTGGAGAATCACATCCACTACCTCAGTCCTTGGCAGGATGAAGCACTTTGGGCACAAGGCCCCCTCCAGAACCAGTGGAGGTTGTTATCCACTTGAGAGACTGTGGCTTTGCACTCCCCAGGATAAAGCAGTGGGCAAACCACCCACTGGAAAGACTTGAGAGAATGTGGCTTTACACTTCCCAGGATAAAGCAGGGGGCAATCGACCCACTGTATAGACTTGAGAGACTGTGGCTTTGCACTCCCCAGGATAAAGCAGTGGGCAAACCACCCACTGGAAAGACTTGAGAGACTGTGGCTTTGCACTCCCCAGGATAAAGCAGTGGGCAAACCACCCACTGGAAAAACTTGAGAGACTGTAACTTTGCACTCCCCAGGATGCAGCAATGGGCATGGAGCCCCCTCGAGGACCAGTGGCATTGAGCGTTCATCCAGCTGAGGTGCCCCCCCTCCAATTCCCCCTGAGGTGCCTGTTTATTTTTTATCTGATGCCCCTGCAGTGTTCCCTCCGTTTTGAGTCAGGTATCTTGTGTGAGCTTCGCCCATGCATTTTGGGACCACTGGTCCACGGACAATGATTGGTACACTATCCGGACTTATGTAGTTGGTGTACATATTTGTAAATACTGATTTTTTTACTTTCACTATCTGATTTTTCATGATTACAATCGTTACAATCATTTAGTTTTGTCCTTGTGTTCTTCCAAGGGGTAGGGGTGTATATGTAATGTTGCTGCATGTATTTGTATGTATGGTGTTGTGGGTGAGGGTGGGGGGTATTGCATGTTGCGTGTGTGTGTGTCACCCTCTTTTCCCTCCCCTGTGTTGTAGGTGCTGTACTCACTGTGGTCGTCAACGGCGTCTGTCCTGATCCTGATAGAGCAGGAGGAAGACTAGCATGGGCAGTACGTGTAACTCAGGCTTCATGGCGTCCTGGTTCCTCATTGGGTGTCGAGAGGTGAGTGGTTTCCCTTCTGTGTACTGTTTCCACCGTGCTTTTGATAGCGTTGGTTCGGCCCTGGAAAAGGTGGCAGATAGGCCTCTTGTAATACAATGGGCAGAACCCTGTGTTCCGCCTGTCTGTTGGTGGTTACACCCGCGGTGTTTGTTTCTACCGCTGTGGCGGTCGGAGTGTTAAAGTGGCTGTCTATGTTGGTGGTTTCCGCCATGGTCGTAATTCTATTTTTTTCCGCCGGCCTGTTGGCGGGATTACCGCTGATTTACCACTGTCCACAAGGATTTTAATGAGGGCCAAAGTCTGCTTCCAGAGTGTGGAAGCTTTAAACATTCTCCCACCAGTTGTGAGCAGACTTAGGGGGTCATTCCGACCTTGGCGGTCCAAGACCGCCAGGGCCGGGGACCACGGAAGCACCGCCAACAGGCTGGTGGTGCTTCCAAGCCCATTCTGACCGCGGCGGTAAAGCCGCAGTCAGAAAAGGGAATCCGGCGGTTTCCCGCCGGATTTCCCCTGCATGGGCTGAATCTCCATGGAGATTCCGACCCCCTTCCTGCCATCCTGTTTCTGGCGGTTTTTACCGCCAGGAACAGGATGGCGGGAACGGGTGTCATGGGGCCCCTGGGGGCCCCTGCACTGCCCATGCCGCTGGCATGGGCAGTGCAGGGGCCCCCTAACAGGGCCCCATAAGGATTTTCACTGTCTGCATTGCAGACAGTGAAAATCACGACGGGTGCAACTGCACCCGTCGCACCCCTGCAACTCCGCCGGCTCCATTCGGAGCCGGCTTCATTGTTGCAGGGCCTTTCCCGCTGGGCCGGCAGGCGCTCCTTTGGCGGTCGCCCGCCGGCCCAGCGGGAAAGCCAGAATGGCCGCCGTGGTCTTTTGACCGCGGAGCGGTCTTTCGGCGGCCTGATTTTGGCGGGCGGTGACTGCCGCCCGCCAAAGTCATAATGAGGGCCTTAATATCTGTTTCTGAAACAGATTAACAGATGCTCCCACCTGGAGGGAGCAGAATAGATAGCTGCTCACTGCAGGCCCAAACATCAACCAAGAGGTTGTCAGTGATGTTATAAAGGATGTCATGAGTGATGTAGCATGTGAGGTCATAAGCAGTGCATGGAGGGGGCACACATTATAGTTCGCTTTGCGCATTTCTAACTAGTGAATTTCTCTGTTTAGTTTTTGTTCAAAACATCAATATTCATATTCACTTAACTATAATGTTACATATATATATATATATATATATATATATATATATATATATATGTATATATATTTATTTATTTATTTATTTATTTATATGTATATTTATATTCAATAAAAAAAAACAAAGGTTAGAGGGACATTATAGTTAGGTTCTAAATTTACACACACAAAACCGTAGAAATTCAGCTGTTTCAAGGAACTATAACTTGTGACCTAAGTTGTCCATGGTAAATGTCACTTCACTCTGATAAGTCTAAGGCTGTCCAACCACACTACTCCCTAAGAGAGTACCTTGAGACTACTGGAACAAACCCCACTCCACTTTTAAGGGAACCACTGGACTCCTTGCACATTATGACTCATTTTGGCATACTATTTAAAGAGCTAGCTTCCTACATTGGTGGCAGCGGTGGGATACAAAGACTAGACATCTGCTGTACCACTCAGTTAATAAGTCATTGCACTAAGGAGTCCAACATTTTCTTTAGTTAGAAATACTTTTCCTTTTTTTTTTTTTCTAAATTGGTTAAAATGTCCTATTAAGCCCCAGTCCAAACTGTACAGAATGTAAAATTATTTTAGTAAGTTAGGCCTTTTTAAAAGTAGATTTATATATTTTTTTGTATTCTAACAAGGTCCCAACTACTTTAAAAACCATGACTGAGGCAGCAGGTCTATCCCAGGAACTCAACCCAGACTTCTACAAAATCCCTTAATTTGCTTCAACCTCAAGCCCGCTGCCAAGAATGGAAAAGTGCCCTGGGGCCTAAACCCACTAAAGACAATCTGCAATAATTGCTACAAGAAAATGATAGGGTCATGACGGAAATAGAAACGCCCAATGGGGAAGAGGATGTTAAAGATGATGGTGAGGATCCATCAACAGTCCTACTGACAGTAAGACCACTGGGAACACTTCTGACAGTAGCCCAGATGATGCAAGTAGTAAAGCTGCTGATCTGCAGAAACTAGCTAAGAGGGTAGAATTTGTGGATAAAGTCTTAGCCTCTAAGAAAAAGAAAGAGCTGAGATCCACCTAGGACCCATCTGTGGTGGCAGCAAAATTTTAAATAGGGAGGAATAAAAAAATGTTTGACCCTAAGATGCCCAAGGGATTTTGGCCAAATATATAGAAGGTGATGATATCACCAAGTGGTTTACAACCATTGAGAAGAGTTGTAAATTGAGGAAACACAGTTTTGGGCTGTCTACTTTGGGAGCTGCTGAGTCCTATGACCGCATGAAGGATATCCTGATTGAGGGCTTTAGACTCACCACTGAGGAGTATGGGATCATGTTCAGGGATACTCAAAAAACCTCAAGTCAATCCTTGGAAGAATTTGTTAACTTCTCAGTCACAACACTAAGTGGTTGGTTAAAAGGCAATCATGCAAAAGACTATGATGACTTTATAATCTTATTATGAAAGAGCATCAGTTAAGTAACTATGTTTCTGAAAAGATGCATCAGTACCTGGTGGCCTAGTTTCAATGTCTCCCCAAGAACTGGGAAATATTGCAGACAACTGGGTGAAGACTAGAGTATCCAAGACAAATCATAGTGGGGGTGACCAAAAGAAAGGGGTTGTTAAGCCCCCCCTCCCCCAAGGGAAAGACTGTGACCCGACTAAGGATAAAAACAAACAGTCTTCTGAAGGCCCCCAAATACCTGTTTAGGAGGGTCTGCCCGAGACAGGACACAGACCAAGGGTGGGTACCAGGATAAAAACTGTAGCCTGAAGCACTTTCCCTTAGAACTGCCACTGCTCCTGCAGTTGCGAGGCCCCTCTTGAGTGTGTTCACAAGAGTGGGTTTTCTTTAGGAAGTGGTGTCAGGCAGAGGTAGTAGCTTCATGTTGGTTACCTTAAGGCAATGTGGAATAAATGTGGGGTGACCTACAAGTTCACCACACCATATCATCCACAAAGCAATGGTTTAGTTGAGAGATTTAAAAAACCATGAAAGGCATGATTGCAGGATTCCCTAAAAACCTCAGAAGGAGATTGAATATCTTGTTACCTTGCCTGTTTTTCACCTACAGAGAAGTGCTACAGAAGTGAGTAGGTCTTTCCCCCTTCGAACTACTGTTTAGCCATCCTGTAAGGGACCGTTGTGCCTGGTGAGGGAAGGCTGGGCGAGACCTCTCAAAGAGCCCAAGCAAGACTTTATGGACTACGTGCCTGGCCTACATTCAAGAATGGCTGCGCACATGGAGAAAGTATCCAAAAACCTTCACGCTAGCCAAGAGCTCCAGAAGCTCTGGTATGACCAAAAGGCTGCCATAGTAGAGTTCCAACCAGGGCAGAAGGTGTGTGTACATGAGTCTGTGGCTCCCAGGGCAGGGCAGGAAAAACGGAGGGGCCCTTAGACTATCCTTGAAAATAAGGGTGAAGTCACATATCTGGTTGACCTATGCACTCCCAGGAACTCCCAGGAACCCTCACAGGGTCATCCATGTGAATTGCCTAAAACATTTCCACGACATTGCTGATGTGGACATCCTGATGGTCACTGATGAGGATCAGGAAGAAGAGAGTGAGCCACTCTAAGACCTTTTCTCCCACAGCCCCAAATATGGGTTAGTTGATGGAGTGGCCTTTTCAGACACCCTCTCTGCCCATCAGCAAACTGACTGTGGACAAGTTCAGGAACAGTATGTTGAGGTATTTTTCCTCACCCTGATCAGACTACCTGGTTTGTCCATGATGTGGATATCAGGTACATGATGCCTTTCACAAGTAAAATCTTTGGACAATCTGGCTAAGTTAAGGAATACATCAGAGCTGAAGTCAGCACGATGTTGGGGGTTATTGAGCCCTCTTACAGTCCCTGGGCCAGCCCAATGATCTTAGTCCCCTAGCCTCATTCCAAGGGATGCAAACCAGAGCTAAGGTTTTGTGTGGATTATAGAGGTCTCAATGTTGTCACAAAGACAGATGCATACCCTATCCCAAGGGCAGAGAATTTGATTGACAGGTTAGAGGCAGTCAAATTTCCCAGTACTTTTGATTTATCATCAGGGTAGTGACAGATTGGTTTGGCCCCTGAAGCAAGTGAGATCAGCTTTCTCGACCCCAGATGGACATTACCAGTTTACTATTATACAATTTTTGTCTAAGGAATGTCCCAGTCATCTTCAAAAGGTTGGTGAACAAAGCCTTTGCTGGGTTGGAAGCCTTTAGCGCAGCATATCTTGATGATATTTCTGTCTTTAGCTCCAGTTGGCAGGATCACCTGATCCACCTTGGCAAGGTCCTTGAAGTTCTGCCAAGTGCAGGCCTCACTACCAAGGTAAGCAAGTGCCAGATAGCGCAGGGCGCGATTTTATACTTTGGTCATCTTGTAGGTGGGGACCAAGCTTAAACCCTATAACCCAAGATCTAGACAATTATGGACTGGGTGGCTCCAACCACCCAGACTCATGTCAGGACATTCGTTGGCATGACTGGGTACTACAGGAGTTTTGTGAAGGGGTGTGGTACCATTGTGGGACCCCTCACAGAATTGACCTCCAAGAAAATGCCAAAGAAGGTAAACTGGACTGTGAGCTTTAGATTACTCCAAGCAGTTCATGAGGCAGACGGATGCCTCTGAACATGGAATACAAGGGGTCCTATCCCAGACCAATGATGATGGCCATAACCAATCTGTTGCTTTCATAAGCAGGAGGCTACTCCCCATAGAGCAGTGTTGGAGTGCCAATGAGAGGAAAGCCTTTGCTGTTGTCTAGTCCCTGAAGAAGCTGAGACCATACCTGTTTGGTTCTCACTTCCTTGTTCAAACTGACTACAGGCCTCGTAGATGTTTGATGCGAATGAAAGGTGAAACCCCCAAGTTGTTACGTTGGGCCATCTTTCTACAGCGAATGGAGTTTACAGGGGATCATAGACCTGGGACTGGCCATGCCACTGAATATGACATACCCAGGTTTTCCAATAAGAGGATGAAGACTCACTTGAGAAAGGTTAGTCTCTATTCAGGTGTGTGTGTAGGACAGAGCCCCGTTTTGACATCCCCATGTTTTTGGTGTAATTGATGGAATTTGGAATTAAAGTGCACTGGGGTCCTGCTAACCAGGTCTACAGTGCCAAATCTCTTTCCCTAAAACTGTGCAACTGTTCCCTAATTGGCATTACTTTTAGCACTCCTGTAAATCCTTAGTAAATGGTACCCCAAATGCCTAGGGCATGGGCACCAAAGAGAGTCCCAAAGGGCTTCAGGAATTATTGCGCCACCCTCAGGGATCCCTCACCAAACACATGCAGACTGCCATTGCAGGCTCTGTGTCTTGGTGCAGCTAAAAGTGAAAACACAACACGGCACACAGCCTGTGTGCAATGCCCACTAACAGTGCATGCAATATATGAATGTCACCCCTACATCAGGCTGTCCAGCCCTAGGGCAAGGTGCATTATATTACTTTTGGACATATCTGAAAGAGCAGATATGCCCCTGCTATGTCTTTGTCAATTCTTAGATATAGTGAGTGATCAGGGGATCGATTTTAAATACATATTACTAGACACTGGTCAATACAAGTTCCCCAGCTACATGATGGCTCCATTGAAACTAGGGTTGTTTGGTGTCAAACATATCATATTCATAAACCCTCACTGATTCCAGTGATGGATTTATTAATACATGTACCCAAATGGCACTTTAGAGGTGCCCCTGAAAAACCGACTAGCTGCTGGTGTACCGGCAGACTAGTTTTAGCCAGGCTGCCACCATCAAACATGCTTCTGACCTTGAGGGGAAGAACCTCTGCTTTCAGGTGGTCAGGAACAAAGCCTGCTCTGGCAGGAGTGTTAATGCGCCCCTCCAGACAGGATGACCTGCAAACCTTCATTCCAGTGCAGGTGGCTTCAAGGAGCTCACCAACATTGGTATACAGATCTGGCTTCTCTCAGAGGAAGAGATGCTGACCCTCCTGACTGAGGACCCATTTGGTACCTGGACAGGCAGGAACATTAGTAGTCAGAACAGGTGTTTACACTCCACTTCCAACCTGAAGTTGAGCTGCCTGAAGTGGGCACTAAGGCCCTCATTACAACCCTGGCGGTCGGTGTTAAAGCAGTGTTAATACTGCCAACAGGCTGGTGGTAAAAAAAATGGGATTTTGTTCCAGGCGGTAACTGCCATCAAAGACCGCCACTTTAACATACCGACCACCAGGGTGGTAACAGCCGCTGGGCTGGAGACTTCGGTCTCCAGTCTGGCGATCGTCACAATCCCACCCTCTGGATTACAACACGGCCTACCGCCATGGTTTTCATGCCAAACTTACTGCCAAGAAAACCATGGCGGTAGGCACTATCAGTGCCAGGGAATCCCTTCCCTGGCACTGATAGGGGTCTCGCCCACCGCCCTCCCCCTCCCTCTCCTGCCCCCCACACATATACACACCAACACGCGCACCCATATACACCCATATACACACATGCACACATGCATACCCACACACCGCAACACACTCCAACATACCTTGTCACACACATGCATTCACAATACACTACAATCACACTCACTCATTAACGCACGCATTCAACACGATTCACACCTGCATGCACGCATTCCAAAACATACACACATCCCCCCCACATACACACAACACCCCCACCCCCTCTCCTGTCAGAGAACCCAACTTACCTGCTTGCAGGGGGTCCTCCGGCTGGAGACGGTCTGCGGCGCTGCTGTCAGCAAAACACCACCAGGCCATATCATTGGTCATGATACGGAGGGCGGTGTTTTACTGGCGTGGCGGTGCTGCCGTCAGCAGCGCCGTCTTACCACCATCTGCCGCCATGACCATCTGCGGTGTTCTGCCAGCATTCTGGAGGAATGCCGTCGGTGTTCATGATACGCGTAAACGGCTGGTAGCCACGGTGGCGGTATGTTGGCGGTCATCGCCGTGGCGGTAGGCAGTAGTTACCGCCAATGTTGTAATGAGGGCCTAAATTTGAAAGACTGTCATCTTGGTGATGGCAGAACTAGGAGCTCTGGGACAGGTTTGTGCCTGCTTCCCCCCATCATATCCACCTGATCATATTGATTCTGGTGCACATGTATGAATATATATGCGTATATATATATATATTCATGTTACCTACTGGCGGTTGTCAAAGCATTCTTGACTTACCTATATCTTTGGCACCGTTTGACAAAGCTTCACCAAATTTCTAAGAAAAAGTGTTCTGGTGATTCTTGTTGTGCGCGGAAAGTTTTGGGGTAATCCATCAGGAGCGAGACAATAAAAAGGGGGGTAAAAAACATGTGTTTCTCATTTGAATTCCCATAGGACCTTTGATCACAACTACAGCCCGAACCACTGGATGGAAGTACACTAAATTTGGGAGAAAGCTAGCTTACAGTAAACAGATTGCGATTTTGGTTATTTGGTGTAAATCTGTTCAGTAGTATCTGAGAAGTTTTGCGAATTTTCAGATATGCATGTGCGAAAAGAAGCACTGTAATTGGCTGACCGCAACCTCACTAGAAAGTTGTGGCTGGCTTTTTATTTCATGGAGCACGGTCCCCTGGGGTGAAACTCCTCATTGAAAGTGGCATGAGGGATCAGGGTGTAGGTACCCTTACCCGAGGGGTGTGTATAGGTGTGCTTTGGGGCAAATTATGGGTTCAAAATGATTTTGTATCACCGTGCATGGTATTTGAAAAAAATCACGAATTTTCACATTTTTTTTTTAATTATTAACAAAATATTTGTGATTGAGAAAAAATGTGAAATAAAACACTGGCTTATTTATACACTAATTCATTCACTCAAACATACACTCAGAGACTCATGCTACCACTCACAAATTCACTAAGACACTCATCCTAGTATGAGTGAATGAGTTAATGTATGAATGAGTCTGTGGTTTTTCCATAATGGCAAATATTATGCATTATCCTTTTTAGTGGTCTTGTTGTCTGGTAACATACAAATCCTGACCCGGCAATAGTGAAGTCAGTTCTTTCGGAAAGGTAACATACCATGTAACACAATGAGCTGAATTGCAAAAGCTAGGCTTGCTGTTCCCGAAATTGGACAGATGGTTGTGGCCTTCCCTATTCTTATAAACCTTTGAATTTTGTCATCAAGCTCGACCCAAGTTTGTTGTACAATAACTTGTTTGTTTACAACATCTACGGCTGTGAGATTACCACACTCTTAGCTTTCACATATTTGGCAGGAACAGCGCCCTTTGACAAACAGTCCACATATCACAGATGCACTATATATTTGCAAACCGTGTGGCATTGCCTCACACTGATGAAAACTAACTGCATTGTTAAGTCATCCATCTAACCCTGGGTGACCACTTCTTCTTTTGATGATCTGGACTTGCTCATGACTGCTTCCTCTCTTCACAAGTGTTTCACCAGAAGAAAAAGAAGACACCGCACACTCTTGTGGGTGAGATAGTGGGTATGTCGCGAAGCAGAAACAGAGTTTTGGAAACTGATAGGACATCAATGCACCCTACAGCTCACACCTATCACCCTTTGGAGTGGTCTATAAGGAAAGCCCACCCTCTCTCTACATCCCACAACTAACGGCCATTGCCGTGGGGAGTGTTCAATGTAGAGAGCCCACTCCCTCCCCACACCAACAGCACATGCCCACCATTCTGGGCAGTCGTCTGCCTGGAGTGACCGGTGCCCCTCCACACCCTGCAGGATACGCCCATCATCCTGAGGAGTGAACTGGGCAGAGGCCACTCCCTTTCTACACTCTACTGTGCATATTTGTCACTCTGGGGAGTGGTGTGTGCAGACACCACTGCCTACCCACATCCTTCTGTTCATGACTGTCACCCTGATAATTGTTCTTTGTGGAATGCCCAATCTCTCCCCACAATGTAAAGTGCTTGTCTGTCACCCTGTGGGTGGTGTGTGAAGAGAGCTCACTGCATCCCTACATCCTACAGTACACACCCATTGTCGTGGGGAGGTGTGTTCCCACACCACGCAGTGCATGCCTGTCACCCTAGAGAATGGTCTGTGCAGAGACCACACTACCTTCCCACATCTTACAGCTCACTCCTATTGTCCTGGGGAGTGGTCTGTGTGACACGCCCACTCCCTCCTTACTCCCTTTGCATTGTTAGATGCATGAAAACACTCATGCACAGAATGCACTGTGGCATACAACCACACACAGTTACAGAGACACATACACTCTCACACACTGTCACACGCATACTCAGGTATAGACACACAAAGACACATGCACACATAGATTCTCACCAGTAAACACACTCATATAAACACAAAAGCACACAGTTTCACATACAAATAACATATAGACACATATATCCTTACCAACTCTCATACATACACACTTCCTTAGATGCACCGAAACACTGCTAAACAGAGGCACACTCTGACATACAAACACACATGCAATCACACATACACATATACTCTCTCACACATACATGCATAGACGACACATATAAACACACACGTATACACTTAATGAAGCAGATTACACATGCACACATACGCACACAGAAATATAGATTTTAACACACAAATACATTCATTGTTAGACACACCAACACACTTACACACAGACATGCACTCTGGCATGCAAACACACACAATCACATTGGCATGTACACTCTCATAGTTTCACAGACATAGAGACACACACACTAGCACACATAAACAGTCTCACATACTCATACATGCACAATTACATGACATACAATATATAAATACAATTTTTTTGTAGCCAGAAAAATGGTCCTGAAAGAAGCACTTTGTTAAGGTTTTTAATTTTTTTGTATTTTTTCTATTTCTTCATGGGTAAATGTGGCAACAAAATAGGGGAGATACATTTGTAGATTTACTGAAAGAGTGATTGGAACACTTGTGCTCTTTTACAAGTCTGTTGCGAACCTCTGTGATTATTTCTGCCAAAGAGTAAAGAACCATACTCCAGTATTCAGGAATGGGCAGTAAATTCTCCAAGATACCACAGAACCGTGAGAATCAACAGCAAAAGAGTTGGAGAGTTGGAGGAGAAAAATACTTCAGTAACCCTCATAAAGTATAGCACCTCTACTGTTAAACTGTGTAGAAAATCTCTATTTCATATTCGCACCAGGTGAAACAAATGTGGGAAAAGGTAGTACTTTAGTACACCCCTGATCCTAAGAGCATTCCTGCAGTGAATGGGTAGGAGTATACTGTGAAGGGTTTGGCCTGCACAGAAGTGCTTTCGGGGATATTACTCCTTCACCAAACCGTACCATACAAAGGCCATTCCAAGTGCAGCCGTGTCCTGCAGGGATGCTACTCTGTCACCACAGCCTCTGACAGTCGGACAAGCTGCCTTTACAGAGAAACAGCTCCTTAACCAAACCCTAATGCACAAAGGCGTCGCGCAGTCCATCCATCTTTGCAGAAATGGTACCTCATCTCCAACCCATAATATGCACAAAGTTCTCACAACACAGCATTCTATGTGGAGAGGCGTGTGCCTCCCCAAGCCCTACTACACCCACACTTCCCCTTGCAGAGAGCTCAGTCCCTATCCTGTTATGCACAAACGTTACCATATGCAGGGCTTCCCTGGAGAGCTCAGTCCCTCTCCAAGCCCAGCCATGCACAAACTTCACTCTGTGCAACGCTCTTCGTGGAGAGCTCGGTCCCTATCCAAGCCCTGCTATGCACAAACGTCACACTGTACAGCGTTCTCTGCGGAGAGCTCAGTCCCTATCCAAGCCCTGCTATGCACAAACGTCACACTGTACAGCGTTCTCTGCGGAGAGCTCAGACCCTATCCAAGCCCTGCTATGCACAAACGTCACACTGTACAGCGTTCTCTGCGGAGAGCTCAGTCCCTATGCAAGCCCTGCTATGCACAAACGTCACACTGTACAGCGTTCTCTGCGGAGAGCTCAGTCCCTATGCAAGCCCTGCTATGCACAAACGTCACACTGTACAGCATTATCTGCAGAGAGCTCAGCCCCCCTCCAAGCCCTGCTATGTACCAACGTCACACTGTACAGCGTTCTCTGCGGAGAGCTCAGTCCCCATCCAAGCCCTGCTATGCACAAACGTCACATTGTACAGCGTTCTCTGCGGAGAGCTCAGTCCCTATCCAAGCCCTGCTATGCACAAACGTCACACTGTACAGCGTTCTCTGCGGAGAGCTCAGTCCCTATCCAAGCCCTGCTATGCACAAACGTCACAATGTACAGCGTTCCCTGCGGAGAGCTCAGTCCCTATCCAAGCCCTGCTATGCACAAACGTCACACTGTACAGCGTTCTCTGTGGAGAGCTCAGTCCCTATCCAAGCCCTGCTATGCACAAACGTCACAGTGTACAGCGTTCTCTGTGGAGAGCTCAGTCCCTATGCAAGCTCTGCTATGCACAAACGTCACACTGTACAGCATTATCTGCAGAGAGCTCAGCCCCCCTCCAAGCCCTGCTATGTACAAACGTCACGCTGTACAGCATTCTCTGTGGAGAGCTCTTTCCGTATCCAAGCCCTGCTATGCACAAACGTCACACTGTACAGCGTTCTCTGCAGAGAGCTCAGTCCCTATGCAAGCCCTGCTATGCACAAACGTCACACTGTACAGCATTCTCTGTGGAGAGCTCAGTCCCTATGCAAGCCCTGCTATGCACAAAAGTCACACTGCACAGCGTTCTCTGTGGAGATCTCAGTCCCTATGCAAGCCCTGCTCTGCACAAACGTCACACTGTACAGCATTATCAGCAGAGAGCTCAGCCCCTCTCCAAGCTTGTTATGTACAAACGTCACACTGTACAGCGTTCTTTAAGGAGAGTTCAGTCCCTATCCAAGCCCTGCTATGCACAAACGTCACACTGTACAGCGTTCTCTGCGGAGAGCTCAGTCCCTATCCAAGCCCTGCTATGCACAAACGTCACACTGTACACCATTCTCTGCGGAGAGCTCAGTCCCTATCCAAGCCCTGCTATGCACAAACGTCACACTGTACAGCGTTCTCTGCCGAGAGCTCAGTCCCTATCCAAGCCCTGCTATGCACAACCGTCACACTGTACAGCGTTCTCTGCAGAGAGCTCAGTCCCTATGCAAGCCCTGCTATGCACAAACGTCACACTGTACACGTTCTCTGTGGAGAGCTCAGTCCCTATGCAAGCCCTGCTATGCACAAACGTCACACTGTTCAGCATTATCTGCAGAGAGCTCAGCCCCCCTCCAAGCCCTGCTATGCACAAACATCACACTGTACAGCGTTCTCTGTGGAAAGGTCAGTCCCTACCCAAGCCCTGCTATGCACAAACGTCACAATGTACAGCGTTCTCTGTGGAGAGCTCAGTCCCTATGCAAGCCCTGCTATGCACAAACGTCACATTGTACAGTGTTCTCTACAGAGAGCTCAGTCCCTATCCAAGCCCTGATATGCACAAACGTCACACTGTACAGCGTTCTCTGTGGAGAGCTCAGTCCCTATGCAAGCCCTGCTATGCACAAACGTCACACTGTACAGCATTATCTGCAGAGAGCTCAGCCCCCCTCCAAGCCCTGCTATGCACAAACCTCACCCTCTAGAGGATTCTAGCCATAGAGCTGAGTGCCTGTCCAAGCCCTTCTATACACAAACTTCACCCTGTACAGCGTTCCCTGCAGAGAGCTCTGTGTCTCTCCAAGCCTTGCTATGCACAAACTTCAACTTGTGCAACGTTATCCGCGGAGAGCTCAGTCCCCCTCCAAGCCCTGCAATGCACAAATGTCACCTTTTCCACCATTCTCCACGGAGATCTCAGTCCCTCTCTAAGCGTTGGCATGCCCAAACCACACCCTGTGCAGCGTTCTTTGTGGACAGCTCAGTCCCTCTCAAGCCCTGCTAAGGGCAAAAATCACCTTGTACAGCTTTCTTCCCAGAGAGCTCAGTACCTCTCCAAACCCTGCTATGTACATACTTCACCCTGTAGAGCATTCCTTGCGTAGAGCTCAGTCCCTCTCCAAGCTCTGCTATGCACAAACTTTACCCTGTAAAGCATTCTTTGTGTAGGACTTAGTCCCTCTCAAAGCCCTGTTATGCACACACTTCACCGTGTACGGCATACACTGCAGAGAGCTCAGTCCCTCTCCAACCTATTCTATGCACAAACTTCACCCTATAGAGCATTCTTCATGTAGAGCTCAGTCCTTCTCCGAGCCCTGCTATGCACAAACGTCACCCTGTAGAAAATTGTTTACAGATAAATCAGTCACTCTCCAAGCCCTGCTATGCACAAACTTCACACTGTACAGCATTATCTGCAGAGAGCTCAGTCCCGTTCCAAGCCCTGCTATGCACACACTTCACCCTCTAGAGCATTCTTTGTGAAGAGCTCAGGCCCTCTCCAAGCTCTGCTATGCACAAACTTCACCCTGTAGAGCATTCTTCACATAAAGCTTAGTCCCTCTCCAAGCCCTGCTATGCACACACTTCTGCCTGTACAGCATTCCCCGTGGAGAGCTCAGTCCCTCCCGAAGACTTTATATGCAGAAACTTCACTCTGTGGAGCATTCTTCACTTAGAACTCAGTTCCCCTCTATGCCCTGCTATGCACAAACTTTACCCTGTACAGCGTTCTCTGCAGAGAAATAAGTTCTCTACAAGTCCTGCTATGCACCAACTTCATTCTGTGCAGTGTTCTCTGTGGAAAACTCAGTCCCTTCCTAAGCCCTGCTATGCACAAACTTCATTCTATGCTGCATTCTAAATGGAGAGCTCAGTCCCTCTCCAAGCCCTGCTATGCACAGACCTCACCCTGTACAGCATTCTTTCCGGAGATCTAAGTGCCTCTCCAAACCCTGCTATGCACAAACTTCACCCTGTAGAGCATTCTTCACATAGAGCGTAGTCCCTCTCCAAGCCCTGCTATGCAGAAACCTCAGCCTGTAGAGCATTTTTCATGTAGAGCTCAGTCCCTCTCCAAGCCCTGCTATGCACAAACTACACCATGTATAGCGTTCTCTGTGGAGAGCTCAGTCCCTCTCCAAGCCCTGCTATGCACAACATGGAACTTGTACAGCATTCTTCATGGAGAGCTCAGTCCCTCCCCAGGTCCTGCTATGCAGAAACTTCACCCTTTCCAGTGTTCTCCGTGGAGAGCTCAGTCTCTCTCCAAGCCCTGCTATGCACAAACGACACCCTGTACAGCGTTCTCTGCAAAAACCTCAGTCCTCTCCAAGACCTGCTATCCAACAACGTTATCCTGTGCAGCATCCTGTGTGGAAAGCGTAGTCCATTTCCAAGCCCTGCTATTCACAAACTTTACCCTATGCAACATTCTCCGTGGAGAACTCAGTCCCTCACCTAGCCCTGCTTTGCACAAACTTCACTTTGTATAGCATTCTTCCCGGAGAGCTCAGTGCCTCGCCAAGCCCTGCTATGCACAAACATCACCCTGTAGAGCATTCTATGTGTAGAGCTCAGTCCCTCTCCAAGCCCTGCTTTGCACAAACTTCACCCTGTAGAGCATTCTACGTGTAGAGCTCAGTCCCTCTCCAAGCCCTGATATGCACAAACTTCACCCTGTAGAGCATTCTACGTGTAGAGCTCAGTCCCTCTCCAAGCCCTGCTATGCACAAACTTCACCCTGTAGAGCATTCTACGTGTAGAGCTCAGTCCCTCTCCAAGCCTGTTATGCACAAGCTGCACCTTTTACTGCATTCTCCATGGAGAGCTGTTCTTCACCTGGTCCTGTTATGCAGAAAAATTTCCTTTTCCAGTGTTTTCTGTGGAGAGCTCTGCCCCCCTCCAAGCTCTGCTATGCACAAATATCACCCTATACATAATTCTCCAGGAGGGCTTAGTCCCTCTCCAAGCCCTCCTATGTACAAACTTAACCCTGTGCAGCATTCTCTGCAGAGAGCTCAGTCCTTCTAGTAGGAACAGCCTTTGCCCTTCACAGTGGCCTTTGCAGAGAGGCCAGCGTCTGAGCATGCTCTAGCTTCATTAGTGTGCCCAGTCCCAAGAACGTGCAGCGAGGCATAGAAGTGATATCCTACTCTATGTTAAAAAACATTGAAATTCACTGAACTAACAAAAGGTTAAAGTCACATTATTGTTTGGTCTAGTAATAATTTCTTACTTTAACTAAAAAAAAAAACCCTAGACATTCACTGAGAAAAAAAAAAGGTTCAACTGATGTTTAAGTTACGTTTAAAATTCACTGAAAAAACAAGGGTTAAAATAAGCTAATATTAGATTAAAATATAATTTTAAACATTCCATTTTACAATAAAAATATACTGAATTTCACCCGTCATCTTTAACCGAGCGAATTGTAACCTGCATCCCCACCAAGCACAGCCTATGTCCTCATATAATTTATCACTGATGACATCCCAAATGACATTATTGATTGCATCTCTGAAGACATCACTCCACCGATGACATCATCCACTGCACTGGTGTTCAGTTTACTGTACAGACCAGCACATGATTTGTAATAAGTAAATTAAGGCCAGATGTAACAAGCATTTTTGAGGTTGAAAACAACCAGATTTGCAGAATCAGACTGTTCGCAACCGCAATTATGCCTATTGCTGTGGACAAACACCAAACTGTCATTTTACAGAGTTGCAATTTGCGGTTGTGATTAGGTATTTTGAAGGAGCATGTTCAGGGCATTCTTTTCAAGTACTGAATCATTGTGATATATAATGATGTTTTGCTATTGAATCTTGAAGAACATTAATATTTTACCAGCTCCTCAAAGGAAGTAGTAAGTCATTCGCAAATGGGAAGGTGTCCCCAAACAACCCCTCCCCCTTTATCTATGTTCTAGCATTTTTAAGTGTGGGCAGGAGCACTGGGCACCATTGCCTTCACTTAAAAAAATTAAACATACACTTTTCATTTTTCTTCCAAACACATCCCGTTTTTCTTTAAGGCAAACAGGTTGCATTTAAAAAATAAGATTGATTTACTTACATGTAATCACAGACATGGTAGTCTATTGACCCCAGCAGGCCGCCATCCCGGTGATGGCTATCATTCCAACTGGGAAAAGAACTGATGATGGATGGAATGGAAAGCAAGTCAAATACTCACCCCAGTCACAGATCTGGGTTCAATCCATCAGTTTTTTCCTCGCCAAGCGAATTCAGTTTAGACCCAGCTATATGCAATTTCGTCTTGACCCTGCTCCCCACAGGGACAGTCCAGCCCGCACTGCCAGGCTAAGTCTTCCCTAGTCAATAGAAATGCAAATACACTGCTCCTAATAGAAGAAAGCAATAGAAATAGGATCACAGGGCAACCCTTAAGTTAGAAGCAAGTGCCCTCACACACCCAATCTGATGTCATGCTTCATCATCGGGCAAGCTCCTCGTCAGGCCGGCGCTGCAATGTGTGACGGGCACGCCTGTAAGGGGGCTCTTTGCCGGAGATCTTTTCTCAGTAATACTGTGCCGTAATGAAAAAGGGTAAAGTGAATAATGCCCGTTTACAGGCACTACACAAGTAAGGAGAGAGAGAAAAAAAGAGAGAAAATTGACTCAAAACCCGCACGGGACACCAAATTTTAATGAGCAAGAAAAGGTGATGGCCAAAATAATAAAAACAGAAAGGGGAGTGAAGGATGAGATAATGCTCAAAACACTCTCACACTACACCTGAATCTGTCCTAAACCCTAAAGAAGAGGTCAACATGTTTCGTGTCTAAACAGTCCGAAAGGATCCACTGACACTTCATCAGGACCAAAAAGTGTAACTAAATACTTCTCCTAAAGATTATAACTCAAGGGCACAATGTGTCCAAAACTGACAGTCACATTAAACTCCAGTCACTTACGAAAAAGGCTGCACGTCAGGCTAGTCTAGTGTAAGGGTCAACCTGTTAGGAAAACAAAAAAGCATACATATGATATTAATTGTAATGCAATCCAATCAGTGCACACGCAAAATATAGATGGCACGCAGGGAACGCGCAGTCGTATCATGCTTGGTGGTAGTGTGTGGAACCAAGGTACATTAGCCTATCGTCCTATTAAAAGGATCGTGCTCCAGAGGAAAACACGAGCCCAGAGGAGATCAGTATCACTAGAATGATATAGCACATGATTAGTAGGGTATAGTTAAACAGAGTGCTCTCAGTGCGGGGAGTTAAAGCAGAAGCACTTTCCAGGCACTTTACCCGATGATGGCAGGGGTCAGGGGCCACAGCACCCAGTCCTGGGGGACAACAGTAAAAATGGAGCACAGGGCAGCAGGGCCCAGCAGCAGGCCAGCACAAGGTGGATGCAAGCAGTTGGCAGTCCTTCCAAGTGACCAGGCAAGTCACAGATCAGCACAGCAGCAGCAATCTAAGGCAGCTCCTGGTGAGTCCCTCCAGCAGCATTTCATGTCCAGTTTAAAGTAACTTCAGAGTGTCTCCAAAGTGTTCCCCCAATTGTGGGAAAAATCCCCTGTACTTATACTCAGTTTTGCAGGGTGGTAAACAAAGAAGAGGAGAGGAGGTTCCAACCAGTTACAACTGGTTCTGGGAGTGCCCCCTCTCTCCTCCAGCACAGGCTCCAGACATAAGTTGGTGGTAAACAACCCTTTTGTGTGAGGCCAGGGCACAGCCTTTACAGATGCATGTGTGCCCCACCTCCCCCTTCTCTCAGCCCAGGAAGACTATATATATTCAAAATGCAGATGCACCTCTGCCCAGACGTGGATTGGAGTCAGGCTGGAAAACACCAGAGTCATGAGCACAGAAAAATGCTCACTTTCTAGAAGTGGCCTTTCTGTAATAGTAATAAAAATCCACTTATACCAGTAAGCAGCATTTCTCACTACAACCATACCAAACATGCTTACGCTACCCCTCATGAATCAGACAATACCCTTTAGACATAAGGCAGGGCATTTCCAATGCAATCCCCTGAGAAGGCAGCACTCACAGCAGTGAGAAACCCAATAGGCTGTTTGTCACTAACAGGTTAGGCTATGCAACCAGGCACATGTCCTGCCTTCTACATACATGGCATCCTGCCCATAGGGCTAGCTAGGGCCTACCTTAGGGCGGACTTACATGTAGTAAAGGGGGAGTTCCTGGCCTGGCAAGTAAATGTAGATGACAGGTCCCCGTGGCAGAAAACTGTGCATGCAGGCCGTGCGCTAGCCTGAGACAGGTTTGAAAGGCTAGTTCAGTGGGTGGCGCAAGCAGCGCTGCAGGCAGAGTATTAAAGACTTTTCCAGAAATAAAGGCCCGTATTTATACTTTTTGATGCTAATCTGCGCTAACGCAGTTTAGCGTCAAAAAAATTAACGCCGGCTAATGCCATTCTGAAGCGCCATGTGGGCGCCGTATTTATAGAATGGCGTTAACCGGCGTTAGCCGACCGGCGCTGCCTGGTGTGCGTGAAAAAAAAACACGTACACCAGGCAGCGCCGGCGTAGGGGAAAATGGCGTATGGGCGTCTAAAAATGGGGCAAGTCAGGTCGAGGCAAAAAAATCGTCTTAACCCGATTTGCGCCATTTTTTTACGACGCCCATCCCCCATCAACATGACTCCTGTCTTAGCAAAGACAGGAGTCATGCCCCCTTGCCCAATGGCCATGCCCAGGGGACTTATGTCCCCTGGGCATGGTCATTGGGCATAGTGGCATGTAGGGGGGCCCAAATCAGGCCCCCCTATGCCACAAAAAAAAATGAAAAAAAATACTTACCCCAACTTACCTTTTCTCCCCTGGGATGGGTCCCTCCATCCTTGGGTGTCCTCCTGGGGTGGGCAAGGGTGGCAGGGGGTGTCCCTGGGGGCAGGGGAGGGCACCTCTGGGCTCCTTCTGAGCCCACAGGTCCCTTAACGCCTGCCCTGACCCAGGCGTTAAAAAGAGGCGCAAATGCGAGGTTTTTTGCCCCGCCCACTCCCGGGCGTCATTTTTGCCCGGGAGTATAAATACCACGCACATGCCTCTGAGTCATTTTTTAGGACGGGAACGCCTCCCTTGCATATCATTAACGCAAGGGAGGTGTTCACGCCAAAAAATGACGCTAACTCCATGAACTTTGGCGCTAGACGCGTCTAACGCCAAAGTATAAATATGGAGTTAGTTTTGCGTCGAATTTGCGTGGAAAAAAACGACGCAAATTTGGCGCAAACGGAGTATAAATATGCCCCAGAGTATCTTGCAGAAGTTGATTTTGAGAATACAGACATTCCAAAGACTAACATGTTGGATACAAACTACCCAGAAATAAGAATCCATCTTTGAAATATGTTTTTGTATTAAACACATCAGCATTACACATATAGAACTAATGTCAATGAGAATGCTGAAGATGGAAAATTTGCAGTTAATGGATGTGATGGTTGTTTGGTAAGACGCAACAAAGGAAATCTAATTATTCACAGGAAACTTAGCTGTCAAACTCCAGACAGAAAACAATTTTTCTACTTGGCCCCTTTACAACTCTTCAAATCATGGCAAAATGAATCAGAACTACTTGGACACTAAGGAGCAAATTTAAGCAAAGTGAGCCGCCTAAGTGCCATTTTTTAACACTAAGGCAGCGCTAAGGTGGCCTATTCCCAGCACCATATGCACAAAGTGGCGCAATGCATGCATTGCATCACTTTGTGCCCCATGGCACCACATTATGCCTGCACCAGGCATAATGTTTGCAAGGGAGGCATTCCAGCGCTAGGAGGCCTGCAAAAATGGCACACTGAAATTTAACAGATTTCACTGTGCCATTTTTGGTGTCTTTTTAATGCCTGCACAGAGCAGGAGTTAAAATGACTCCCTCATAGAAACCTATGGACTTCATTGCGCTTTGCTACACTAGCATTTTTGATGCTAGTATAGCAAAGTGCCACAATAGCGTCTAAAATGTGGACGCTATTGTGCAAACGACCGCCATGGTGCACCATATTCTAAACATAATGCAACCATGGGGTGACATTAAGTGTTGTTATGGGGCCACAGAAAAAGTGGCGCATCAGCTCTTATGCACCACTTCTTCATATATAGGGACCAATGACTGTTATGAAGACTCATTCAATGCAGTGTTCCGGTTTTCCAACATACTTGCAGATGTTGAAAGATGAGGTGGCACAGGAAGAGCCATCGCTGCTGAAATAGCCAGGGAGAGCTCGGAAAGCAGCCAAGCTTCCTCACCAGGAAGTCATGATCCTCTTGGAGATCCAATAATTCTAAAAGAAACAGCAAAACATGCGTTCTACATATAAACAAATCAGTGGACCAGCTTCCTAATTAAAGTTGAGATCCATCATGAATGATTTCTTCACTTAACATTACCAGATTCAAAAACTGTGCCTTTGAGAAATTGTACTGATATGCCAATCAAAATATGACCTGCCCAAACTGCAGAACTGTTACTCTGTCACAAACGTGACCGACATCCCAGCTGTCCTATTCCAATTTCATTCTGGTCTATGGAACTTGAGATGTGGCAGACTGCATATCTGTGACAGAGTAACCCCTTCTCCAAACTCAAAATCAGGCCCTATTATTGTTGAGTCCTTCAATGGCTGCCAGCAACATTTTCCTAATGTTGCTGTCAGCTAATCAGAGTGCTTGCTCCCACAGGAGTCTGAGTCACGTGGGAGCAAATTGGCCAAAGGGAAGTAATGCTCCCTGAAACAATCAGAACACTCTTTTTTTAATTTGGCTCCTGTGAGAGTCGCTTGAGCCTCTTGTGGACCCAATCATCCAAATAAACAAATATTTTTGCCCCTTACTCTCTGAAAAAATCCAATGAAAATATTGATACCAAATCATAAAAAAATACAAGGAAACAGGGGTCTTTGCTGATGTCCCCTTCTTTTTGCCCCCGATTTTAACTATTAGATGTGGGTTTATAACTGTGACAGTGAACAGGAACCTGCTGACCAGCCCTAGTGCTCTTTCCCCATATCTGTTAAGTGTAAGTTGGTAACCACATTTGGCTAGGACTTTTTCCCCTTATAGGCCCTTGGTATATGGTATCAGGGGTACAAAGGGCATAGCTGGTAAAGGGGTCCCGAGGGCTGCAGAATGGCTTTGTGCCACACTAGAGAACTCACACAAACTACTGTCAGCAGACCTGCTATTACAGACTGCAGGAGCAGTGCAAACTCCTCACACTTGACTGTGCCCTCACCATGTATGGAATAGCCACATGCCTTGCTTTTAGTATAGTCACCCCTAGAAAAGGCCTCATGTGCCCAGTTAGCAGGTGCAGTATAATAAGAGTGTTGACGTGTAGTGTATGCTTATATGTCTCTACAGTCACCATTAAAGTACACTATAAATGGTAGGCGGTTCCTAGGATAACATGGGACTTGCACCGAGCAGACTTGGGTTGCTAGCTCCAATATGTTACCACCTACATATGTTGAGTTTGATGTCAAACAAAGTGCCTTCTCTCCCCTGACACAAATCTGGAGTTGCGGTAAGGCTGACTTGTACCCAGGTGGCACCTTAGAGGTATTGGTTACCTCAGCTTCACTGTGCTCTGGCTGACTAGCCCATGCTTTCCTGTGCCTGCTGCTGCAAAAGACAGGATTTTGACCCTCTGCCAGGCAGTGTGAACACTCCCAGGAGTTAGGATGATGTCCTGGATAGAGAGGACTTCACACCTCCGTCCCTCCCTCTGGTATCCAAGCAGACTTTCCACTATCGCAGGATAAAGACATTCCCCTGCCCCCAGGCCCATTTGCATGCAGGCAGGTGGGAAAATTAGTTAGTCAGAAGGCGTACACCTCCAGAAGGTTAGCCACACTTTTAGGCTGGGCAGCTGGTCTTGGAAAGAAGCAGAATAGAGGGCTCTGGTTAGAATTGTTGCTACAACCCACAAGATGTGCTCTCTCAGGGACAGATTAGATGCTGGGGCTAGTAGGCATTGGCTATTTGCACCCACACACCACACCTAAAACCACTAAATCTAGGAGTTAAGGGGCTTCCCTGGTAGCAGAACCTCAGACCGATGTTAACTTGTGACAAAAGGACAAGACAGACAGTGATGAGTCTGTCTTGTCTTTCATGGATGTAGGAGGCTGGGCTGGCTTATAGTGAGTACCAAGGGGTACTTACACTTTGCACCAGGTATCCCTTATTAGTGTATAGGGTGTCTAGCAGCTTAGGCTGATAGAAAAGGTAGCTTAGCAGAGCAGCTTAGGCTGAACTAGGAGACGAGTGAAGCTCCTACAGTACCACTAGTGTCATATGCGCAATATCATAAGAAAACACAATACACAGATATACTAAAAATAAAGGTACTTTATTTTTATGACAGTATGCCAAAGTATCTCAGTGAGTACCCTCAGTATGAGGATAGCAAATATACACAAGATATATGTACACAATACCAAAATATGCAGTAATAGCAATAGAAAACAGTGCAAACAATGTATAGTCACAATAGAATGCAATGGGGGCACATAGGGATAGGGGCAACACAAACCATATACTCTAGAAGTGGAATGCGAACCACAAATGGACCCCAAACCTATGTGACCTTGTAGAGGGTTGCTGGAACTGTAAGAAAACAGTGAGGGTTAGAAAAATAGCCCACTCCAAGACCCTGAAAAGTGGGTGCAAAGAGCACCTAAGTTCCCCAAAGAGCACAGAAGTCGTGATAGGGGAATTCTGCAAGGAAGACCAACACCAGCAATGCAACAACAATGGATTTCCTGACGAGAGAACCTGTGGAACAGGGGACCAAGTCCAAGAGTCACGATCAAGTCGGGAGTGGGCAGATGCCCAGGAAATGCCAGCTGTGGGTGCAAAGAAGCTGCCACCAGATCGTAGAAGCTGTGGATTCTGCAAGAACGACAAGGGCTAGAAACTTCCCCTTTGGAGGAAGGATGTCCCACGTCGTGAAGAGCCGTGCAGAGGTGTTTCCGTGCAGAGACCGCAAACAAGCCTTGCTAGCTGCAAGGGTCGCGGTTAGGGTTTTTGAATGCTGCTGTGGCCCAGGAGGGACCAGGATATCGCCAATTGCGTAAGGAGACAGAGGGGGCGTCCAGCAAGACAAAGAGCCCACTCAGAAACAAGCAGTACCCGCAGAAGTGCCGGAACAGGCACTACGATGTGGAGTGAACCGGAGCTCACCCGAAGTCACAAAGGAGGGTCCCATGACTCCAGAGGACAACTCAGGAGGTCGTGCACTGCAGATTAGAGTGCCGGGGACCCAGGCTTGGCTGTGCACAAAGGAAATCCTGGAAGAGTGCACAGGAGCCGGAGTAGCTGCAAAACACGCGGTTCCCAGCAATGCAGTCTAGCGTGGGGAGGCAAGGACTTACCTCCACCAAACTTGGACTGAAGAGTCACTGGACTGTGGGAGTCACTTGGACAGAGTTGCTGAGTTCAAGGGACCTCGCTCGTCGTGCTGAGAGGAGACCCAGAGGACCGGTGATGCAGTTCTTTGGTGCCTGCTGTTGCAGGGGGAAGATTCCGTCGACCCACGGGAGATTTCTTCGGAGCTTCTAGTGCAGAGAGGAGGCAGACTACCTCCACAGCATGCACCACCAGGAAAACAGTCGAGAAGGCAGCCGGATCAGCGTTACAAGGTCGCAGTAGTCATCTTTGCTACTTTGTTGCAGTTTTGCAGGCTTCCAGAGCAGTCAGCGGTCGATTCCTTGGCAGAAGGTGAAGAGAGAGATGCAGAGGAACTCTGATGAGCTCCTGCATTCGTTATCTAAAGAATTCCCCAAAGCAGAGACCCTAAATAGCCAGAAAAGGAGGATTGGCTACTTAGGAGAGAGGATAGGCTAGCAACACCTGGAGGAGCCTATCAGAAGGAGTCTCTGACATCACCTGCTGGCACTGGCCACTCAGAGCAGTCCAGTGTGCCAGCAGCACCTCTGTTTCCAAGATGGCAGAGGTCTGAAGCACACTGGAGGAGCTCTGGGCACCTCCCAGGGGAGGTGCAGGTCAGAGGAGTGGTCACTCCCCTTTCCTTTGTCCAGTTTCGCGCCAGAGCAGGGCTGGGGGATCCCTGAATCGGTGTAGACTGGCTTATGCAGAAATGGGCACCATCTGTGCCCATGAAAGCATTTCCAGAGGCTGGGGGAAGCTACTCCTCCCCAGCCCTAACACCTTTTTCCAAAGGGAGAGGGTGTAACACCCACTCTCTGAGGAAGTCCTTTGTTCTGCCTTCCTGGGCCAAGCCTCGCTGGACCCCAGGAGGGCAGAAACCTGTCTGAGGGGTTGGCAGCAGCAGCAGCTGCAGTGAAACCCCGGGAAAGGTAGTTTGGCAGTACCCGGGTCTGTGCTAGAGACTCGGGGGATCATGGAATTGTCTCCCCAATGCCAGAATGGCATTGGGGTGACAATTCCATGATCTTAGACATGTTACATGGCCATGTTCGGAGGTACCATTGTGACGCTATACATATGTCGTGACATATGTATAGTGCACACGTGTAATGGTGTCCCCACACTCACAAAGTCTGGGGAATTTGCCCTGAACAATGTGGGAGCACCTTGGCTAGTGCCAGGGTGCCCACACACTAAGTAACTTAGCACCCAACCTTTACCAGGTAAAGGTTAGACATATAGGTGACTTATAAGTTACTTAATTGCAGTGGTAAATGGCTGTGAAATAACGTGGACTTTATTTCACTCAGGCTGCAAGGGCAGGACTGTGTAAGAATTGTCAGAGCTCCCTATGGGTGGCAAAAGAAATGCTGCAGCCCATAGGGATCTCCTGGAACCCCAATACCCTGGGTACCTCAGTACCATATACTAGGGAATTATAAGGGTGTTCCAGTATGCCAATGTCAATTGGTGAAATTGGTCACTAGCCTGTTAGTAACAATTTGGAAAGAAATGAGAGAGCATAACCACTGAGGTTCTGGATAGCAGAGCCTCAGTGAGACAGTTAGTCATAACACAGGTAACACATACAGGGAACACTTATGAGCACTGGGGCCCTGGCTGGCAGGGTCCCAGTGACACATACAACTAAAACAACATATATACAGTGAAATATGGGGGTAACATGCCAGGCAAGATGGTACTTTCCCACACAATATTAATTTGTACCACGTTGACATGCCATCAAATCGATTAAGTTGTATTCAAGGTGTTCTTTTTTCCATGGAATTTATCAACAAATTCTCTTGCTGTGAGATTCTGAAGGTTTACTCCTGTTTTTAGAATGTGATTTATTGCATAGGATAACCCTAACAAGTCGCTCTCAAATAGTAGGTGAAATATATGAGGAATATGCTGTCAAAATCTTGATTCATCCGAATAAAGCCTTGTAGATCTGTACTCAGCTGCTGGTATTTGTATAGGCCAGCCGTTATACCTACCACCAAATCCAGTAGGAAAAAGATGTTGAACATATTGAAATAGCTTGATCTCATATCCAATAATCTCTTTAGAATGTAGAGGATGAATACTGTAGTATTCATACATTTCTTCTGCACTTTTTTGATCCACCTTTTCAATTTGGCGTCTTGAAGGTAGTGTTTCATTATTTGTATGTGAAATATCTTGAAGACCATCTAGATGTTATTTTGTACTGAATATAATGTTGCTTTCTTAACTTTACTAACATCTACTAACTTTTGCCATATGTGTTTAATCTTAGTAGACACACCATTAACTACAATTACACGTCCTTCTTGTAAATCTCTTTCCACACCAACAATTTTAACATTCTGCTTAAAATCTAATGGTAAATAAACAACTCTACCTTTCAGACCCTTCTGGAGCTCAGTCCGAGGTAACTTTCCTGTCTTTGGCTCCATACGAACTATTGCTTGAAATGGATGTATACATTGTATAAGTATAAATTCATGTACATTTAAGATTTGCAGTTCTTGTGGAATAGAAACTAGTTCTATCTTGTTATACACTGCTCTAATTGGCATTTTATTCTCTTATAATGTATTATAACAATATTTACATACATTTTCTTATTTGCAATAATCAAACTGTTCTTCTACAAATAAATAAGATGCACATTCTTGCCATTTGTCATTGTTCTCTTCTTCAGTTTTTGAAGATACAATAACATGGCATGTTTGTATTTAGTAGTGAGTATGTCTACAACATATGCAAGTACAGTCTAGTTTTTCTGAACAGACTGTTTTAAACATTTTAATCTCGTCATGAAAGTTATCAACACTAATTGATAGCTCCTGTTCTGCTACACCTGTGGATTCCAGCTTGTCATTTTCTCTGCACTCCTCTTGAGGTTCAAAGAAATTGAACTTTATATCATCACAAACCTTTTCTACCTCTGCTATGGTTCCATGCAAAAGAGCTCTAATAATTTCCCCTAAACATGCTGCAGGAGTCTTCAAATGGTGAAGTCTCCTATGTAATGTTTGCATTCTTGAGTGGTGTACACCTAATATTCTAAAATGATGAAAGGTTCTTTGGCACACTTTCTTCGACAAACATGCTAGTGAATGACCCTGTAGAATTCTATATTTTCTTACTCTGTGTAGGAAATACCATCTTGCCTGGCATGTTACCCCATTTTCACTGTATGTATGTTTGTTTTTGCCTGTGTCACTGGGATCCTGCTAGCCAGGACCCCAGTGCTCATAAGTGTGCCCTGTATGTGTTCCCTGTGTGGTGCCCAACTGTATCACTGAGGCTCTGCTAACCAGAACCTCAGTGTTTATGCTCTCTCATTTCTTTCCAAATTGTCACTAACAGGCCAGTGACCAATTTCACCAATTTACATTGGCATACCGGAACACCCTTATAATTCCCTAGTGCATGGTACTGAGGTACCCAGGGTATTGGGGTTCCAGGAGATCCCTATGGGCTGCAGCATTTCTTTTGCCACCCATAGGGAGCTCAGACAATTCTTACAAAGGACTGCCACTGCAGCCTGAGTGAAATAACGTCCACGTTTTCACTGCACATAAGTAACTTATAAGTCACCTATATGTCTAACCCTCACTTGGTGAAGGTTAGGTGGCAAGTTACTTAGTGTGTGGGCACCCTGGCAGTAGCCAAGGTGCCCCCACATTGTTCAGGGAAAATTCCCCGGACTTTGTGAGTGCGGGGACATCATTACGAGTGTGCACTACATATAGGTCAATACCTATATGTAGCGTCACCATGGTAACTCCAAACATGCCCATGTAACATGTCTAGGATCATGGAATTGTCACCCCAAGACCATTCTGGTATTGGGGGGACAATTCCATGCATCGCCGGGTCTCTAGCACAGAACCCAGGTACTGCCAAACTTGCTTTCCGGGGTCTCCACTGCAGCTGCTGGAAACCCCTCAGACAGGTTTCTGGCCCCCTGGAGCGTGGGCAGCCTGGTCCCAGGAAGGCAGAACAAAGGATTTCCTCTGAGAGAGGGTGTTACACCCTCTCCCTTTGGAAATAGGTGAGAAGAGCTGGGGAGGAGTAGCCTCCCCCAGTCTCTGGAAATGCTTTGATGGGCACAGATGGTGCCCATCTCTGCATAAGCCAGTCTACACTGGTTCAGGGATCCCCCAGCCCTGCTCTGGTGCAAAACTGGACAAAGGAAAGGGGAGTGACCACTCCCCTGACCAGCACCTCTCAGGGGAGGTGCCCAGAGCTCCTCCAGTGTGTCCCAGACCTCTGCCATCTTGGATTCAGAGGTGTTGGGGCACAATGGACAGCTCTGAGTGGCCAGTGCCAGCAGGTGACGTCAGAGACCCCTCCTGATAGGTGCTTACCTTTCTCAGTAGCCAATCCTCCTTTCTGGGCTATTTAGGGTCTCTCCTTTGGGCTATTCCTCGGCTAACAAATGCAAGAGCTCACCAGAGTTCCTCTGCACTTCCCTCTACGACTTCTGCCAAGGATCGACTGCTGACTGCTCCAGGACACCTGCAAAACCGCAATAAAGTAGCAAGACAACTACCAGCAACATTGTAGCGCCTCATCCTGCCGGCTTTCTCAACTGTTTCATGGTGGTGCATGCTCTGAGGGCTGACTGCCTTCACCCTGCACTGGAAGCCAAGAAAAAATCTCCAGTGGGTCGACGGAATCTTCCCCCTGCCAACACAGGCACCAAACTTCAGCATCACCGGTCCTCTGGGTCCCCTCTCATCCTGACGAGCGTGGTCCCTGGAACACAGGAGCTGGGTCCAAGTGTCTCCCACAGTCCAGTGACCCTTCTGTCCAGATTTGGAGGAGGTAAGTCCTTGCCTACCAACGCCAGACAGTAATCCTGTGTACTGCGTGATCTGCAGCTGCTTCGGCTTCTGTGCACTTTTCCAACGATTCCTTTGTGCACAGCCTAGCCTGAATCCCCAGCACTCCGTCCTGCTTTGCCCAACTCACTGAGTTGGACTCCGACGTCGTGGGACCCTTCTTTGTGACTCTGAGTCAACCGCTGTCCTCAGGTGTTCTAAGTACCTGTTCTGGTACTTCTGCGGGTGCTGCCTGCTTCTGTGGGAGCTCTCTGAGTTGCTGAGTGCCCCCTCTGTCTCCTCCTCCAAGGGGCAACATCCAGGTCCTTCCTAGGCTCCAGCAGCACGCAAAATCCTCAACCGTGACTCTTGCAGCTAGCAAGGCTTGTTTGCGGTATTTCTGCATGGAAACACTTCTGAATCCTCCAACACACCGTGGGGCATCTTCTGACCAAAGGAGAAGTTCCTGGCACCTTCTGTTGTTGCAGAATCTTTGGCTTCTTCCACTGGGAGGCAGCCCTTTTGCACCTTCATCCGGGGTTTAGTGGGCTTCTGCCCCCCCTGGACACTTGTGTGACTCTTGGACTTGGTCCCCTTCCTTTACAGGTCCTCAGGTCAGGGAATCCATCTTCAGTGCTTTGGTAGCAGTTGTGGTTCTTGCAGAATCCCCTATCTCGACTGTACTATCTTTCTGGGGTAGCAGGGTAACTTTACTCCTACTTTTCAGGGTCTTGGGGTGGGGTATTTTGGACACCCTTACTGTTTTCTCACAGCCCCAGCGACCCTCCACAACCTACCATAGGCCTGGGGTCCATTCGTGATTCGCATTCCACTTTTGGAGTATATGGTTTGTGTTGCCCCTAGGCCTATTTCTACCTATTGCATCCTATTGTGATTCTACATTGTTTGCACTACTTTTCTAACTGTTACTTACTTGATGTTGTTTTTTTTACATATAATTTGTACCTTTATTTTTAGTAACTCTGAGTATTGTGTTTTCTTATGATATAGTGCTATATGATATAAGTGGTATAGTAGGAGCTTTGCATGTCTCCAAGTTCAGCCTAAGCTGCTCTGCTATAGCTACCTCTATCAGCCTAAGCTTCTAGAACACCTCTAATCTACTCATAAGTGATAACTGGACCTGGCACAAGGTGTAAGTACGACAAGGTACCCACTACTCGCAAATTGTGAGTCGCAAAACCTGATGTACAACAGTGTCAATGAAACTGTTTGTGATTCCCAATGGGGTCACAAATTACCTACCTCATGAACATTCATGAGTTAGGTCGCAATTTGCGACCCAATTGGGAATGGCCGCCCTCACAGGGATGGTGGCCTGCTGCAAACTGGTGCTAACTGCAATTGTTTTGCGACCGCATTCGCGGTCACAAAACAATCATACATGGGACTGTGACTCGCAATTTGGAAGGGAATACCCCTTCCTAATTGTGACTCGCAAACCCTTTTTGTGATTTGGTAAATAGATTACTGAATGACAAAAATGGGTCTGTACATCCCAAATTGCATTTTTCAAGCCGCAAATGGCCCGATTCGCTGTTTGCGACTTGAAAAATGCTTTGTACATGTGGCCCCAAATGTATAATATGCACTTCTATGATTATATATTGTAAACCAAACTCTCACAATTTTAGTCCACACCTCATAGAAATTCCATTTTAGTTATGTACTAATAAATATGTAAAATACTTTCTAGCACACATACATCTTCTCTGGTACTTTCAGTAATTTTCCGGTACTTCAATACTTTCTATATGCTTCATACTCTCTTATGTCAGTCTCACATAGACCTATGCATTTTAACCAGTATTCTTTTCTACCTCAAAATTGTGTACATTGCTGAAATATGTTTTTCTTTTTTGATCATAACAGATAGATTCAATACTATTGGGAATTGTCAAAACTAAGCATAAGAATGGGTCGGCACTCTTACACATAGCAACCATGAAAGACAATCTTTTCAGCTGCACTGTGATAACAGAAAATAAAGACAGGCCTTTCATTATTCAGTTTTGCAAGCAAATGTCTGAATGGCCACCTTTCATGTACTTTTCCAAAGAACCCAGTGTACTATACTTTTTTCCCCTAATCGCAATGATCCTGGCATATTTTGGGGAAAAAAGGGTGTTCAAAAACACATTTAGCTTCATAGTTTTATAACTTCGAGAGCATAGTACATTTTTTGGTGTTTCCTCTCTAGCAAAGTAAACACTTATTACAGAATAATGACTACAAACTCTTTTCATTTTTAGAAAGACCGAAGTCTCTTTTTAACAACTTTGCCACAATAAACTTCTAGCACAGTGTCCATAGCAACCCATTAGAACCATTAGTATAGAGGTTCGCTGCACAGTTTAGAAGGGACATACTTGTTACAAAAAAAGCTGCAGCAGGTGGGTTTCCTGTACAGAATCAAAACCGTATCTAACAGTACATTTTTATTTTTTACAGAGCCAATGAAAGAACTACTTATTAATCTTCAAACAAATTGACCTAACTTCAGTCACCTTCATACTCAAAATACCTAACCAAAAGTATGGATCTTTTTAAACCAGGAGCACACTTTCATTTTGACTGCATCCTGTCAATGCCACTCTTTCTAGCAGCCTTTCTAGCCCAAAACACAAAGCTGTGCCCAACAATTGACAATCTAACCATTTTAAAGTTAAGCAGTAGTAACAGTCAAGAGAAGGCTAGATTTGAATGAGGCAGTGTTAAAAATGGGATGCAAATTGACTGGGGTAGGACTGGAAATCCTAATGAAGGATACCTTTGAACAACTGATGACACTTTTCCCTCACACTGTCTTTGAATACTCCAACATATACAAAACACTGAATGGAAGTGGTCTACTCAATTCTGTCCTCAGATTGACAAAGCCAGGAAACATGTTAATAAAACTGTTTCGGCATTCCTCAGTGACCATAACATGGGCCATAAATATAACAACAACCTGCACTTTCACATGAATGGTTTACATAGAAGTGACAGTGTCCATTTTACAGATGAAGCCAACAGTGTTTTCCTTTACAACCTAAAACTCTGCATCCACACTTACCTGTAGCGAGAACGTGCTTATAATAAACTAAAAGGCTCTTCTCAGGGCCACCCTATTGGCCATAATTCTTGAAAATATTTTTCATACAAGTTAGTTTTTGATTATTCAAAAATAATTGTGACAATATAGCGATATTTGGAACTATGCAGTGAAAAAGGGAAAATATCTCCCAAACTTCTGGATGGATTTACACCAAATAAGTGAAAGCATAATTGTGTACTAAATGCCAGCATTCTGCCAAATTTGGTGCAATTCCATCGAATGGTTTGGCCCGTGTCCAAAGGTCCTATTGGAATTAACATGGGAAACACAACTTTTTTGACCCCCCCCTTTTTTCTCAGCCCCTGCTTTACAGATCTTTCAGTGTGCAACAAGAATCGCCAGCACATTTAAAAAAAAACCTTTCTGTGAGGATCCGTCAAACTACGCCATAGATATGGGCAAGTCCAAAAATGCTTTATCTATGGAAACATGGTCCAAACTTTATATATGTGTATGTGGGAATGCTTGTGTTGGGAAGTGGGTCATTGGTGAGGCAGGCTGGTACCTACACTTAGCAATAGGGAACAATCCCCACTAGGTCCAGTCAAAGAATCAATAAGTGAATTCCAGTTCATCCCTTGGTAGCTTGGCCCACAGGCAGTTAGGCTTAACTTAGGAGACAGGTGTGTGAAGCATTTAATATCAACAAAACAGTAAATAAATCAAATACAATGCACAATATAAATCCAACACCATTCTATAAAAATAGGAAATAATGTTATCTTTAAAATGACACCAAAACAGCAAAGATCCACTGTAGGGAACCAGGCATGTGAATTTTTAAATTTGAAATGTCAAAAGATGCTTTCTAGTGCCTTAAAACCAAAAGGGTGACATCTGGTCATGCATGACTGGGACAAAGTAAAAAACGGACGCTGACTGCGACTGAGTCCTGCTCAGATACACTGAGCGGGAGACCTCGGTCAAAGTTTTACCTTCACACTTAGAAATTTTCTGCAGACCTCCAAACAAGCCAATTGTAATGTGACATCATTGTATTGCCTTTCCGTGAGCCCCAGGTCAAGTCCTGGAATTCTGGATCTAAGGAGCTTTCAGTTGGATGAACCTGAAATTCAGGTGGGGTCGCAGTTGAGGTAGTCAGCTTGACTCACAAAGTCGGGTGGGTACACTTATATATATTACCTACTGGCGGCTCATAGTAAGTATAGTTATGACCATGTTTCCATAGAAAACATTTTTTTTTACTTGCTTATATCTTTGGCACTGTTTGACAAATCTTCGCGAACTTTTCCCAAAAAAGTGTGCCACTTAGTCTTGTTCAGCATGGAACGCTTTGGGATAATCTGTACAGGGGGACTGAGAAAATTGGGGGACCTCCACCGTCACGCCAACAGAAATATGCCCATGCTATCACAACACACGAATCCACGCGGCGGTCTTTTAACCGCGGTATTCCATTGGCGGTACACACCGCTGCGCTCAAAATACACACACATATACAAAAAAACGCCACATTGGACAATTCCAAATACACACACCTGATACACATACACACACCACTCCCACACACCCAATTCAATATAAAACACACACCCACATCACCCACAAACCCCTACGACTACAATTCACGGACGAAGGCCAGATAGACAGAGAGCACAGCAACTGAGAACCCCACCACACAGAGACACACAACACCATCACCCATACAACATTACATGCACAAAACACCACAGACCACTACACATCAACACACACATCAACACTTACACCACCCCACACATCACCCACACCACCCCATGTCACGCCAAAGACACCCCCGGTTTTCCGAGGAGGAGCTCAGGGTCATGGTCATGGTGGAGGAAATCCTACGGGTAGAGCCACAGCTATTTGGCTCACAGGTGCAGCACACATCCATAGCCAGGAAGATGGAGCTATGGCAAAGAATCGTGGACAGGGTCAACGCTATGGGACAGCATCCAAGAAATTGGGAGGACATCAGGAAGAGGTGGAACGACCTACGGGGGAAGGTGCATTCAGTGGTCTCCAGGCACAACATCGCGGTACAGCGGACTGGCGGCGGACCCCCACCTCCTCCCCCACAACTAACAACATGGGAGGAGCAAGTCTTGACCATCATGCATCCAGAGGGCCTTGGAGGAGTCGGTGGAGGAATGGACACTGGTAAGTTAAATCTCAACTATCATATCCCCCATCCTACCTGCATGCCATCACACACCCCCACCTTTACCCGCTCCCCTATCACTCCAACTCCTCACTAATGTACTCATAACACAAACCACACATCCCAACACCAAGCCCAGCATGCAAAAAAAAAAGCATGGTCACCCCTCACCAAAGCATGCTCACTGCACATACCCATAACAACCCCCTAACTTACATCACACAAACCCACACACAGGAATGCTTGCACTGGGGTACACAAACACCCACCTATTGCACACCATTACACACACACATGCAATAATCATGCTCTTATATCCCTGCAGGACCACTACGGAACGTCACCACATGGGAGGGTCGAGACAACTCCACTCAACCCACAGAAGAGGCCCACAGTGACGACAGCAGCTCTGCCCTACTGGATCCTGATGACCAGCCCGGACCATCGTGGGCCTCGGGACAGTCGGTTCCCCTTGCACAGGCACAGCCCAACACTGACCTTCCACCCTCTGGTAACACCAACACAGCACCCACCCAGCGGGCCCATACCTCCGTCCCTAGGATACGTCAATCAGCGGTGTGTCCACCACTAGAGGGAACCCAGGATAACCCACCACCCCAACAACAACAGGGACCTGGGGGCAGTGGTAGTGGGCACATGGTCCAGGGGACGGAGGCACACGAACACAAGGGAACTGGGAGGGCTGCTGTGCGACAGGGGGTGGACAGGCCAAGGGAACCCACCCTCCACGAGGCCCTCTCCTCCATCATGGGAGCATACCACCACTCCCAGGAGACGATGGCAACGGTCCTGGCCAAGTTTCAGGAGACCCAGCGCCTGCAGGAGGAATAGTATTTGGGCTTCAGGGAGGAACTCAGAACCATCAGCTCCACCCTGGGCACCATCGTAGGGGGGCTGAAGGGCATACAAAAAACCATGAGGGACACCGTGGCACTCCAAGGGGCCCCTGACACTAGCATGGACGATGAACTGCCCACCACCTCTGCCGGTGCTAGTGGACAGGACGCCAGCCACAGGACCACCACACCAGCACCCCACCCCCTGCAGCCGGAGAACCACCCCGCAAGCGGTCCCTGAGATCCAGGAACAGGACAGAGCATGGTTGCAAGACCCCCGCCAGGAAATGAGACCGCCCTGATTGTCCCCCCACTGTCTCACTTTGTTACCCTGTCCAGATTGGAACTGCCCCAGCTCCACTTTCTATGCCCATATGGGCAGTGCACCTGTGTGACTAATGGACTGGACTCTGCCATGGACATTCCTCCACCGTCCCCCCTCACCATATTACTACCCCCCTCCATTTTTGAGCACTTAAATAAACACCCTTGAACCACAAAACAATCTGGAGTCAGTCTGTGAATTGGTAAATATGTATAATCAATGACAGTGTCAACATGCGTTTCCAATTGTAAAGACAACATACCTATGTCACACATCACAAGTCCTTGAAGGATGCAAGCAGATGACACAGGTTTCTAACCACACCTGTGAAACCGTAATGGAAAGGTACAACTCAGTGACCAAATACTGCTATGAAATGACAGACAGGATAGAGGTAGAAGTGTGAAAGTGAATGTAATGGTAAAAAGAAAACTGTTCTCACCTGTGTGTCACTGGAAATATTGCTGTATGACTGACTCCCTGTTGTCTATGTCTTCTTCCTCAGCGTCCTCCTCATCACTATCCACAGGCTCCACAGGCTCCACAGCTGCCACAACACCGCCATCTGGACCATCCTCCTGCAGAAAAGGCACCTGGCGTCGCAAAGCAAGATTGTGAAGCATCGAGCAGGCAATGATGATCTGGCACACCTTCTTCGGTGAGTAGAATAGGGAACCACCTGTCATATGGAGGCACCTGAACCTGGCCTTCAGGAGCCCGCAGGTGTGTTTGATCACCCTCCTAGTCCTCCCATGGGCCTCATTGTAGCGTTCCTCTGCCCTGGTCCTGGGATTTCTCACTGGGGTCAATAGCCAGGACAGGTTGGGGTAACGAGAGTCCCCCAATATCCACACCCGGTTCCTCTGGAGTTGACCCATCATATAAGGGATGCTGCTATTGCGCAGGATGTAGGCGTCATACACTGAGCAAGGGAACATAGCATTGCCAAACATACCATCTGTACATTCATCGAATGATAACTCTTCCTGTTCCTGTACACCTGTTCACTTCTGTGGGGGGGGACCAGAGCTACATGGGTCCCATCAATAGCACCTATGATGTTGGGGATATGTCCAAGGGCATAGAAGTCACCTTTCACTGTAGCCAAATCCTCCACCTGAGGGAAAACGATGTAGCTCCTTACATGTTTCAGCAGGGCAGACAACACTCTGGACAACACGTTGGAAAACATAGGCTGGGACATTCCTGATGCCATGGCCACTGTTGTCTGAAAAGATCCACTTGCAAGGAAGTGGAGCACTGACAGCACCTGCACTTGAGGGGGGATTCCTGTGGGATGGCGGATTGCTGACATCAGGTCTGGCTCCAACTGGGTACATAGTTCCTGGATAGTGGCACGGTCAAACCTGTAGGTGATGAGTAAATGTCACTCCTCCATTGTCAACAGGTCCACCAGCGGTCGGTACACCGGAGGATTCGGCCATCTTCTCAAATGTCCCAGCTGACGGTGCCTAGGAATGACAACAGCGACCACAGAGTCAACAAAATCCCAGGTATGTACCCACAGATACACAGAACACGACACAAAAGTAAAATAACTTCCTGTATGTGTGTCGAGTGTAGGCCTAGGTATGTGTGACGCAGTTGTAAATTAAGCCATGTGGGCCCCTGAAATGGCGGCTGCCTGACCTCTAAAGTGGGACAATGGGATGTGAGGTAACTGCACTGGCGTTGTACACCGTCGCTGTAGGCGGTCGAAGACCGCGGCGCAATGCTGCATTGGTTAACATTGGACCCTATGGGTCCCAGGAGCCAATGATGAAGTGCGCCGGTGGTGATGACTGCCATATTCTATCTGTTCAATCACTTGATACCTGATCTTCGACAGGAGAGGACCTACACTGCAAGTGCTGCTGTGACCTCGGTCTGGAAGAGACAATGGCTGGTGCGTCTGGGGAAAGGGCCCCTGCCTTCACTGCTCGGGAGTTGGAGAAGCTCGTGGACGGGGTCCTCCCCCAGTACACGCTACTCTACGGTCCTCCAGACCAACAGGTAAGTACAGAGGGAGCACATTGTATGGGCTATGCCTGGGTGGAGAGGGCTGGTTGTAAGAGGGAAGGGGGCAGAGTGCAGTGAACATGAAAGACTGTGAATGCATGTGCCACATGGCAAGGGCAGGGATGTGGGCCACTCACTTAGACGGTGTTCTTGCTAATGACTTCTCTTCTTCCCCTGTGCATGTCATGTAGGTCAGCGCCCACCAGAAGAAGGACATTTGGCGTGCCATCGCAAAGGACGTCCAGACCCTGGGGGTCCACCAAAGACGGGGCGCCCACTGCCGGAAAAGATGGGAGGACATTCACTGCTGGAGCAAGAAGACGTCGGAGGCTCAGCTGGGGATGGCCTCCCAACCTGGGAGGGGTGCCCGTCACCCCATGACCCCCCTGATGTTCCGGATCCTGGCGGTGGCCTACCCAGAGTTGGATGGGCGATTGAGGGCATCACAGCAGACACAAGGGGGTGAGTACACCCTCATTCTGTGGACTTTGTGCGCAGTTGAGGGGTCTGGGTGTGGGAGGAGGGCTGTGGGGTTCCCTAGGCCAGGGTGACTTCCATAGGCTAGGCCCCTCCGTAATGCAGGCCATGTGCCACTCCACCCCACCGCAGTAGAGTGCCAAGTACAGGTATACATGCCCCTGTAGCATCCATGTGTGCAGATGTCCACCATAGCGATGTAGCCCATATCCCAGGAATTGCATCTGTAGAGGCCAAGAACACGGCGTAGTGCAGGGGGCTGCTGTGTCTGTAATGTCCTGTTCTTTTATGCATCATCAGGCGGAGGTACAGTGGCACCGGAGCAGGAGGGAGCTGCATCCCACATGGCCATGGAGGGCCACACCACCGACTCAGAATGCACCAGTGGGACGGAGGGCGAGGGGAGCTACACGTTGGTCACCGGATCACCAACCAGCGACACGGACTCGTCCGCCGATGGGAGCTCCCTTGTGGTGGCGGCACCATCTGTGCCCCACACTTCTACAGGTACAGCTGCCACCTCCCCTACCAGCACCGCCCTCCCAGCAGCCCCTCAGCTTTCGCCCCGTGCCCGCTCACCCAGGAGGGTGGGCATCACTTTCGCCCCAGGCACCTCAGCCCCTGCCCCAGTCACCCCTGCTGCCCTCAGTGAGGAGGCCATTGACCTCCTCAGGTCACTCACTGTTGGGCAGTCTACCATTGTGAATGCCATCCAGGGTGTAGAAAGGGAGTTGCAACACAATAATGCATTCCTGGAGGGCATTCATTCTGGTCAGGCTGCCCTTCATCGAACCCTGCAATCTCTGGCCTCAGCACTGATGGCAGCCATTGTCCCTGTGTCTAGCCTCCCCCCTCCAACTTCCTCCTCCCAGACCCAATCCCCTGTACCCCAACCCGTCCCAAGCACACCATCAGACAAGCATGCATACACCTCAACACACAAAAGTAGCTCAGGCAAACATAGGCACCACACATCCCACAGGCACTCACACAAACATCACACACATCCAGACACACCAACATCCACTGCCTCCACTGTGTCCCCCTCCTCGTCGTCTATCTCCTCCCTCCCAGTGTCGTCTACACTCTCACCTGCATGCACTACATCTACAGGCACTAGGACTCGCACCAGAACACCCAGCACCACACCCCGCTCACCTGCACTCACCACCCCCACTCCCATTTACACGTCCCCTGTGTCCTCTCCCAATGTGTCTGTGACGCCCCCTCCCAAAGTACACAAACGCGGGCACCCACAAACCCATCATCCATCCACCTCACGACAGCCTCCAGTACCTGCACCTGCACCCAAAACACCTAAAGTGACACCTTCTACAATCACCTCCTCTTCCTCCTCTCCCTGTCCCCCTCCAGCTACCCATCCCAGTGTTCGTCAGAAACTCTCCCTCAGCAACGTTGACCTCTTTGCCCTCATCCCCACCCCTCCAATTCAGAAGTCCTGTGGTAGCGCATCAGCCAAAAAGACTCCAGTACCAGTGGTGCGTGTTACAGGTGTGTGGAGTGCACCGGCCACCAGGGCAGGCAGTGTGACACAGAGCCAAAGCACTGCCAGTCCACCCCCTGTAAAGCATCTCAAGTTGGAAAGTGGCCGACGGGACAGGGTGAAGACTCCTGGCGGCAAAACTGCTCACAAGGGTCCCAGGGGGATTGCAGAGTCAGCTGTGACTCCTCCAAAGGTGGTGAAGTGCCAGAAGAAGTCTGCACAGTCTGGTGAGAGCAGCTTGGCGGAGAAGGGAGACATCCTCCCCGGCGGCCGGGACGCCACCGCCAGCACCGCTGTCACTGGTCAGGAGACCACCGCCGGAGTCATTGCCCAGGAGGGCAGAAGTATCGTCACTGGTCAGGAGACCACTGCCGGAGTCAGTGCCCAGGAGGGCAGGAGTATCATCACTGGTCAGGAGACCACCGCTGGAGTCATTGCCCAGGAGGGCAGAAGTATCGTCACTGGTCAGGAGACCACTGCCGTCACTGGTCAGGAGACCACCGCCGGAGTCATTGCCCAGGAGGGCAGGAGTATCGTCACTGGTCAGGAGACCACCGCCGGAGTCATTGCCCAGGAGGGCAGAAGTATCGTCACTGGTCAGGAGACCACCGCCGGAGTCATTGTCCAGGAGGGCAGGAGTATTGTCACTGGTCAGGAGACCACTGCCGGAGTCATTGCCCAGGAGGGCAGAAGTATCGTCACTGGTCAGGGGACCAACACCGGAGTCATTGCCCAGGAGGGCAGAAGTATCGTCACTGGTCAGGAGACCACCGCCGAAGTCAGTGCCCAGGAGGGCCCCGGCTGCCACAGCCCCGCTGGGCAATAAGGGATCGTCATGCCACACACCAATGCACAGGTCAGAGACCACCATGGCAAAGCACCGCTGAACAAGGGAATCATCGCCATGGTGAAGACCGCTGAACAGGGCAAAGCACCGCTGAACAGGGCAGAGAACCGCTGAACGGGTCAGAGACCGCCATGGCAAAGCACCGCTGAACAAGAGAATCACCGCCATGGTGAAGACCGCTGAACAGGGCAAAGCACAGCTGAACAGGGCAGAGAACCGCTGAACAGGTCAGAGACCGCCATGGCAAAGCACCGCTGAACAAGAGAATCACTGCCATGGTGAAGACCGCTGAACAGGGCAAAGCACCGCTGAACAGGGCAGAGAACCGCTGAACAGGTCAGAGACCACCTTGGCAAAGCACCGCTGAACAAGAGAATCACCGCCATGGTGAAGACCGCTGAACAGGGCAAAGCACCGCTGAAAAGGGCAGAGAACCGCTGAACAGGGCCGAGACCGCCATGGCAAAGCACCGCTGAACAAGGAAACACCGCCACATCATGCATCGTTATCCCATGTACAGCTGGGACTGTGAAGGAACAGGAACCGTCACGGGGAGCCTAATGCAGTGTGGGCACCATTCCGCCTCCAGAACCAGTGGAAACTGTTATCCACTTGAGTGACTGTGGAACAGTGGGCAACCCACCCACTGTATGGACTTGAGAAACTGTGGCTTTGCAATCCCCAGGATGGAACAGTGGGCAACCCACCCACTGTATGGACTTGAGAGACTGTGGCTTTGCACTCCCCAGGATACATCAATGGGCATGGAGCCCCGTCGTGGATCTGGTGTGGTGCTGTAATCCGGCTCAGGTGCCTCCCCCTTCCCTTCCCCCTGAGGTGCCTGTTCTATTTCTATGTGATGCCCCAGCAGTGTTCTCTCCGTTTGTGGACAGGTATCTATTGTGGGCCTCGCCCATGCATTTTCGGACCAGTGGTGCATGGACATTGATATGTGCATACCTGCACTACTTCTCGTAATGTATATACTTTTGAATGTGTATATATATATCTGTATATATTTGGTAACTGTATTTTGATACATTACAATTTTTGAACTGATTTCCTTTGGTCTTTGCATTCTTCCGGGGGGGGGTTGTGGGTTGTTACTGTGATGTTTTTAAATGCATTGGTGTATGTGTTGTAATGTGCGAGGGTGAGGGTGGGGGTGTTGCGTGTGTGTCCCCCTGACTTTTGCCTCCCCCCTGCCCTATGTCGTAGGTGCAGTACTCACCGTTGTCTTCGCCGCCGCCGTTGCTGGTGTTCGTAAATGAGCAGGAAGACAAGGGCAGGTAGGATTTGTAATTCCGGCTCCATGGTGTCCTCCTTCCTCGTGGGATGTGTAGAAGGCGAGCGTTTTCCCATTGCAAAAGCTGTTTCCGCCATGTTTTTATCCACGGTGAATCCTCCCCGGAAAAGTTGGCGGATTGGCGGGTTGTGATACTGTGGGCGGTAAATTGTCCTCCGCCTGTCTGTTTGCGGTGACCGCTGCACTACTTGTCTGTACCGCTGTGGCGGTCGGAGTGTTAAAGTGGCTGTCTATGTTGGCGGTTTCCGCCACGGTCATGATTCCCTTTTTTTGTCCGCCGGCCTGTTTGCGGTATTACCGCACCTTTAACACCATCCGCCAGGGTTGTAATGAGGGCCTCTGTTTTTTGTTATTTAGTGTAAATCTGTTCAGTAGTTGTTGAGACATTTAAGAAAATACTAATTTACATAGCTAGGTCCACAAATGCTCCCCAATGACTTTTCGAATAATAACAAGCTGGTGCAGAGATTTGCAGAGCTTTGATTGGCTCGCAACACTTCAACCAGGAAGTGTTGACAGCCACCTTTGGACTCGGAATCAACTGAGTCCCTGAAAAAAAGTGAAAAAAAGGTAAAATGGGCCTGAGTAGGGACACCCTGACCCCGACCCTGGCAGGGCAGAAAAGCAATTAAAAAAAAAAATGCCACAAATTCACGATGACCACAGATTTGCGGCAAAATTATTAAAAGGAAAAAAAACAAGTACTGTCTCCCACACTTCTTTTAGTAAAGCCCCTGGGTGGGCCAGGTCTTAGGGGCATATAAAAAAATAAAGGATGGTGTGCATGGGTCGCCCCTATTGGGCTTATTTATGCCCTGGGGACCACCACTTTCCTGGGACTTAAATTAAATACTATGCGGGAGGCTGTTCTGCGTCCCTATGACCTGGGGACCACCACCTCTGTGGGACAAAATATATTAATCATAATAGGGGAGACCTGCATCCCCCAATAGCCCTGGGGACTGCCACCTTCCCAGGGCAATTTTAACAAAGTAAGGGGGGGTTCCACCTCCCTGGGGCTGAACTGAAAGAATAAAGGGGGGCCATCGCAGATCCCCCAGCCCTGGTGACTATGACCCTGGGGCTGTATAAATGTTGAAGGGTGGCCACATGGCCCCCCTCTTTGATCCAATAATGGCCATGTGGACCACCACCCCCCAGGAGGGGCACATACTATGTCCCAGGCTGCCCACCTCCAGGACATAGCTGTTTGCTCTGACCTAGCAGGAACTTTGACAGCTACCACCAAGTCAGAGCAAACACAACTCCGTTCCCAGGTAGCGAGACCTGTCAAACAGCTCTCACTGGCTGGGGGTGGATTTCCATCTGTTTCCCTGCTTGCAGACAAGCAATGCTCTCACAGACATGGAACTGCCTGTTTAACATCTCCATGTCTTCTACAGCAATACCAGGTCACGCAGGATGCCTGTATGCCCCTGCAGTACCCAAAGGGTGGTGACTGGGTGCCCTGGGGGTCACCCAGGTGACATGGCCGGGCTCCAGGGGATGGTGTCCCAGGAGCTGTGAGTGGCCCTGGGAGCTCCTCCCTAAACAAAATATATGTTAAGGCTGGGTCAAAGGGGATGGAGTCCCCAGGGCCGAAATCGACCTAGGGAGAGAGGATGCATGCCTCCCCCCCCAAAATAAAATATAATATATTTAAAGGCTGGGTCCTGGAGGATGGGGTCCATGGGGCCAAATCTGCAAGTGCAATGGAAGGGGGTCACGCGCCCCCCTCCCCTTATCCCCTTATATTACACAATATATTTGAAGTGCAGGCCCCAGGGGATGTGGTGGGGCTGGGGAGGGGAGCCGCACAGCCCAACTACCCTCATCACAATATAAAATCCTTTGAGAGGGTGAATGCATCACTGTATGTGACTGTGACAAGTGGGTTCTTTCTTGTCCTCTCCTGGTGAGGGTAGAGTTCAAATGCTACAAGTATGTCAATGTTCAAATCACCTGGAAGCTGTGCCTGCATGGCACTGTACTTTCCAACTATGTTGTATGCAAAGGTCTTTTCTCATTTTGCCACGATGATGGACAGCTTAATAAAGTGCCCTAAGATCATTTCCCGAAGATTTTGGTGGTGCATTATTGATGCCAAGGAATATGAGGACTACTCCTCAAAAAAAAGAAGATAAGAGGAAGGACCATTGTTTAGTGGAGATTTATGTCTTTGTAGCCTCGTTAGCCACTTTGTAGGAGGATGCATGTTATCATAGAATTCTGGGGAAAGACGCACAAGGAACATTCACATTGCCAAATGCAAACAAGTTCACTGGTGACATTTCCTCATGGTCCATTACACAGCTGTAGTGAAGAACACACACTGGGCATTTACTCAAAGAGGCAGAAAGAACGGCACTTAAGAAGATAGCTTGTGCAAAGCTATGGACTCTTGCTGTATAAAAGGGCAGGTGAAATCCCTTTGTGACCGAGTCACTCACAGAGCTACTGACACACCCGTGCAGAAACTCACACACCCACTCGCAGATGCATTCAGACACTCACTCAGACACTCATGCCCTCACTCACAGACCCACTCAGACACTCAGTAACAGACCCACTCAGACATTCATGCATTCCCTCACAGACACACCCAGACATTCATACACTCACTCACAGATCCACTCAGGCTCACACACCCACTCACAGACTCACTCAGAGACTCATACACCCACTTACAGACCCACTCAGAAACTCTCACACTTGCTCACAGATGCACTCAGACTCATTTACCCACTCACAGACCAACTTATACACTCATCCAACCACTCACAGAATCATGCACTCCTAAGTGTACAGCAAACATCATTACCCACGAGGAGGTGGGCCAATGCTTTTTAGAGGACACAGTCTCTATTGCCCCCCTTTTGCTGTGGATTAGATGTTGGATGAACCCAGCGGCAAGTCTTGTGCAGGAATGTATTACTGAATGCACACAGTTGGCTAACTCGAACAGGATAAGACTTCATAGCTGTTTTAACTTGAAATCTTTATATTCTTATACCCACATTGCTACGGCCTTACATATTGAACCTTATTTGACTTGGTCTTCATGCCCAAAAATATATTCTCTTTTAACTTTTTTTAGTCTAAATTTGATTCATTTTAAGGTGGCCTTTCCCAAGCAGTGTATTTGGCAAAAAGATTTACCACCCTGCCCTTGCGATGCCAGCTCAAAGCAAAGCACTTCTAATTTTTTTCTCTTTTGCTCTCTTTATGCCTGCCCTAGAAATACTTTCATTTTACCTATTTTACGCACATTAAGACCAATCCACTATAAGGAAGCTTTGATATATTTTCAGAAATTACAAAATGAAAAAAAAAAAATTCATGTTTTAAATTTGATTAGATCATCTATTGCTATTAGGAACCGGTATTAATATCCTGTAATTTATTAATCTCATTTTATGCAGATTTGTTAATCTTATTTTTATGTTCAAAATTTTATACCTTATATATGTGGTTTAGGATAGTTTTATTTCCGAGGAAGAAAGGTTTTTATCATATTTTAGGGTATTTAAATATTTTTTTGCATGAAACTAGTAAACGATTTGATAAGAACATTGGAATATCTGTGAAAGAGGAACTTGGGTTAGATTATTCTGCCCTCTTTTTTTGGTAACATATGTAAAATGTGTTTTACTTTTTTTCTGTCTGCTTGTCCTTTCGGAAATCTGATCTTAGTTTGTACTTTTATGGCAATTGCCGAATAAAGTTCTTTGACTGACTGAATCATGCACTCACTCACCGACCCACCTAGACACTCATGCACCCACTTACAGACCCATTCAGACAATCATGCACCCACTCAGAGGCCGACTAATACTCTCACACACCGACTCACATACCCACACAGACACTCACACATCCACTCACAGGAACACTCTGACTCCCTCTCACACCTAATCTCACATCCAATCCCACACCAGATAGACCCTCTCTCACCCAGAGACCCTTTCACACCTATTCTCCCACCCAGAGAGACAGGCCCTGTGGCCAACGCCCACCATGCATGGCAGAAGGACATGCTCACTGCAGGGTTGGGTGATTATAGGGGTAAGGCGCAGGGCCTGGCCTGCTGCCAAACCCTGCTGAACAGAGTCAAAGGTCATTGTAGGAAGCTGGCCTGGTGTGTGGTGAGTACCTATAGTATTATCAGCTTATACCAGGTCCAGGTATCCCCTATTAATGAGGTGTAGTCAGTGCCTAGGAAGCCAGGCTCTCTAGAGGTAGCTGTGAATGAGCAGCCAAGGCTTATGTAGGAGACAGGCAAAGCTCATGCACTACCACTGTAGTCACACAACACTTACACACATGAAATAAAACACTCAGTGTTATGAAAACAAAGGCTCTTTATTACAGTGCATAAGTAATAAAACACTAGTTAGGCAAAACGCCAATAGGAGGTAAGTAAACACACTATACATGTACAGTAGTAATCAGAAATAGGAATAAAAAGCAATAGAAAACAGTGATACGCAATAGGCAATACTGAAGGCCTAGGGAGAGACCTAAACATAGACTAAGAAAGTGGAATGCAATTTCTGGGCTTCCACCCCAGGAAACAGAATTGATAGAGGGGAGCTAGAGGAACTAGGAAAGCCCTAAGGTAAGTACCAGGGTGCCACCCCCGTGACCAGGAGAGAAGAGGTAAGTTAATGGTTCTCCCCAAACCAACCAAACGGACTTCAGAAAAGGATATTGCAAGACCCAGACAAGGCTGCAAGAGACCAAAGGTGGATTCTGGAAGAGGAAGACCTGGAAAAGAAGGGGACCATGTCCAGTTCACGTTGGAGTGTCTGGTCGTGGCAGGAGCCACTACCCACCCGTCTGTGGATACAGGAGTTGGTCAACATTGAGACAAAGACAGTAAGCAATGCAGCACTGGAGCTGATGAAGAGTTCCTGGGTGATGCAGTCAACATCCCATGCAGGACGAAGGATTGCTGTCGGTCTGTGGTGTGGAAAAAACACCAACAAGCCTTGGCAAAGGAAAATGTTGAGGTTGGTGCAAAAGTAGAGCTACTGGCGTGCAGCAAGGTCCAAGGGAGACACAACTCATGAGGGGAGTTCCAGGCATCCCTCAGCAGTGCAGAAGGTCCAAAGAAGAAGAGGCAGCCCCCCAGAAGACCCACAGGCAAGGAGCCCAGGAGTCACAGAGGCCCAAGTAGCACACATGAAGAGAGGTCCCACGTTGCAGGAGAAGCACGCAGAGAGCTGTGTATCACAGGAAAGAGTGCTGGGGGCTAGGGCTACATGGAGCTTGAAGATCCCTTAGAGAAGATGCCAACAAACCTTGGTAGCAGCAAGAGACACAGTGCATCGGAGTACTATCCTGCGTGGGAAAGCAAGGGCCTACTTTCACCAAAGCTGGACAGCTGGCAGAGAGGACCAATAGGACCACTCCATACCATGACCCGTGATGCTGGAATGCATGCAGCTCAGGTTGAGAGGAGATTCACCCAGCAGGTTATCATTGCAGTTGGTGCCTGCGGATGCAGGGAAGTGACTCCTTCACTACAAGGGAGATGCCTTCTTGCTTCTTGTGCAGACTCAAGATTTGCCACACTAGGAGGATGCACAGCCAGGGAAATGTTGCAGTTGCTGGAAGGAGCCAGAGAAACAATGTTGCAGGACAAAGTCATCACTGTTGCTGCAGATTGTAGGTTCCTGTGGAGTCCAGTTGCGGTTCCAGTGGCCAGAAGTCAAAGTAAACATTGCAGAGGATTCCTGCTGGAGTCTTACACATTGAATCTTATGATCCACCCAAGAGGAAGACCAGAAACAGCCCTGCAAGGGGGATGGTGACCACCCATCAGGAGGGGGCTCTGACGTCACCTACCTGACCTGGCCACTTAGATGCTCCCAGAGGCCTCTGCCCACCTTCGATTCAAGATGGCAGAATCAAGTGGCCATCTGGAGGAGCTCTGGGGACCACCCCTAGGGTGGTGGTGGACCGGGGAGTGGTTACCCCCTTTTCCATTGTCCAGTTTCACACCAGAGCTGTAGGAAAGTACCATCTTGCCTGGCATGTTACCCCCATTTTTCACTGTATATATGTTGTTTTAGTTGTATGTGTCACTGGGACCCTGTTCACCAGGGCCCCAGTGCTCATAAGTGTGCCTGAATGTGTTACCTGTGTAGTGACTAACTGTCTCACTGAGGCTCTGCTAACCAGAACCTCAGTGGTTATGCTCTCTCATTTCTTTCCAAATTGTCACTAACAGGCTAGTGACCAATTGCACCAATTTACATTGGCTTACTGGAACACCCTTATAATTCCCTAGTATATGGTACTAAGGTACCCAGGGTATTGGGGTTCCAGGAGATCCCTAGGGGCTGCAGCATTTCTTTTGCCACCCATAGGGAGCTCTGACAATTCTTACACAGGCCTGCCACTGCAGCCTGAGTGAAATAACGTCCACGTTATTTCACAGCCATTTTTCACTGCACTTAAGTAACTTATAAGTGTAGGAGGCTGGACTGGCTTGTAGTGAGTACCAAGGGGTACTTGCACCTTGCACCAGGCCCAGTTATCCCTTATTAGTGTATAGGGTGTCTAGCAGCTTAGGCTGATAGATAATGGTAGCTTAGCAGAGCAGCTTAGGCTGAACTAGGAGACGTGTGAAGCTACTACAGTACCACTTAGTGTCATATGCACAATGTCATAAGAAAACACAATACACAGTTATACTAAAAATAAAGGTACTTTATTTTTATGACAATATGCCAAAGTATCTTCGAGTGTACCCTCAGTGAGAGGATAGGAAATATACACAAGATATATATACACAATAGCAAAAATATGCAGTATAGTCTTAGAAAACAGTGCAAACAATGTATAGTTACCATAGGATGCAATGGGGAAACATAGGGATAGGGGCAACACAAACCATATACTCCAAAAGTGGAATGCGAACCACGAATGGACCCCAAACCTATGTGACCTTGTAGAGGGTTGCTGGGACTATTAGACAATAGTGAGAGTTAGAAAAATAACCCTCCCCAAGACCCTGAAAAGTGAGTGCAAAGTGCACTAAAGTTCCCCTAAGGACAAAATAGTCGTGTTAGAGGAATAATGCAGGAAAGACACAAACCAGCAATGCAACAACTGTGGATTTCCAATCTAGGATACCTGTGGAACAAGGGGACGAAGTCCAAAAGTCACAAGCAAATCGGAGATGGGCAGATGCCCAGGAAATGCCAGCTGCGGGTGCAAAGAAGCTTCGACTGGACAGAAGAAGCTGAGGTTTCTGCAGGAAAGAGAAGGGCTAGAGACTTCCCCTTTGGTGGACGTATCCGACTCGCCTTGGAGAGTTGTGCAGAAGTGTTTTCCCGCTGAAAGGACGCCAACAAGCCTTGCTAGTTGCAAATCGTGCGTTTGGCGTTTGTGGACGCTGCTGGGGCCCAGGAGGGACCAGGAGGTCGCAAATTGGACCTGAAGAGAGAGGGGACGTCGAGCAAGACAAAGAGCTCTCACTGAAGCAGGTAGCACCCGGAGAAGTGCCAGAAACAGGCACTACGAGGATGCGTGAAACGGTGCTTGCCGAAGTTGCACAAAGGAGTCCCACGTCGCCGGAGACCAACTTAGAAAGTCGTGCAATGCAGGTTAGAGTGCCGTCGACCCAGGCTTGGCTGTGCACAAAGGATTTCCGCCGGAAGTGCACAGGGGCCGGAGTAGCTGCAAAGTCGCGGTTCCCAGCAATGCAGCCCAGCCAGGTGAGGCAAGGACTTACCTCCACCAAACTTGGACTGAAGAGTCACTGGACTGTGGGGGTCACTTGGACAGAGTCGCTGGATTTGAGGGACCTCGCTCGTCGTGCTGAGAGGAGACCCAAGGGACCGGTAATGCAGCTTTTTGGTGCCTGCGGTTGCAGGGGGAAGATTCCGTCGACCCACGGGAGATTTCTTCAGAGCTTCTGGTGCAGAGAGGAGGCAGGCTACCCCCACAGCATGCACAAGCAGGAAAACAGTCGAGAAGTTACTTAGTGTGAGGGCACCCTGGCACTAGCCAAGGTGCCCCCACATTGTTCAGGGCCAATTCCCCGGACTTTGTGAGTGCGGGGACACCATTACACGCGTGCACTACATATAGGTCACTACCTATATGTAGCTTCACAATGGTAACTCCGAATATGGCCATGTAACATGTCTATGATCATGGAATTGCCCCCTCTATGCCATCCTGGCATAGTTGGCACAATCCCATGATCCCAGTGGTCTGTAGCACAGACCCTGGTACTGCCAAACTGTCTTTCCTGGGGTTTCACTGCAGCTGCTGCTGCTGCCAACCCATCAGACAGGCATCTGCCCTCCTGGGGTCCAGCCAGGCCTGGCCCAGGATGGCAGAACAAAGAACTTCCTCTGAGAGAGGGTGTTACACCCTCTCCCTTTGGAAAATGGTGTGAAGGCAGGGGAGGAGTAGCCTCCCCCAGCCTCTGGAAATGCTTTCTTGGGCACAGATGTGCCCAATTCTGCATAAGCCAGTCTACACCGGTTCAGGGCACCCCTTAGCCCTGCTCTGGCGTGAAACTGGACAAAGGAAAGGGGAGTGACCACTCCCCTGACCTACACCTCCCCTGGGAGGTGTCCAGAGCTCCTCCAGTGTGCTCCAGACCTCTGCCATCTTGGAAACAGAGGTGCTGCTGGCACACTGGACTGCTCTGAGTGGCCAGTGCCACCAGGTGACGTCAGAGACTCCTTCTGAGAGGCTCCTTCAGGTGTAGCTAGCCTATCCTCTCTCCTAGGTAGCCAAACCCTCTTTTCTGGCTATTTAGCGTCTCTGTCTCTGGGGAAACTTTAGATAACGAATGCAAGAGCTCATCCGAGTTCCTCTGCATCTCTCTCTTCACCTTCTGCCAAGGAATCGACTGCTGACCGCGCTGGAAGCCTGCAAAACTGCAACATAGTAGCTAAGACGACTACTGCAACTCTGTAACGCTGATCCTGCCGCCTTCTCGACTGTTTTCCTGGTGGTGCATGCTGTGGGGGTAGTCTGCCTCCTCTCTGCACTAGAAGCTCCGAAGAAATCTCCCGTGGGTCGACGGAATCTTCCCCCTGCAACCGCAGGCACCAAAAAGCTGCATTACCGGTCCCTTGGGTCTCCTCTCAGCACGACGAGCGAGGTCCCTCGAATCCAGCAACTCTGTCCAAGTGACTCCCACAGTCCAGTGACTCTTCAGTCCAAGTTTGGTGGAGGTAAGTCCTTGCCTCCCCACGCCAGACTGCATTGCTGGGAACCACAACTTTTGCAGCTACTCCGGCCTCCGTGCACTTCCGGCGGAAATCCTTTTTGCACAGTCCAGCCTGGGTCCACGGCACTCTAACCTGCATTGCACGACCTCCTAAGTTGTTCTCCGGCGACGTGGGACTTCTTTGTGCGACTTCGGGTGAGCACCATTTCACGCATCCTCGTAGTGCCTGTTTCTGGCACTTCTCTGGGGTCTACCTGCTGCTGAGAGGGCTCCTTGTCTTGCTCGACGTCCGCTCTCTCTCCTGACGCAATTTGCGACATCCTGGTCCTTCCTGGGCCACAGCAGCATCCAAAAACGCTTACCGCCCGATTTGCAGCTAGCAAGGCTTGTTGGCGGTCATTCGGCGGGAAAACACTTCTGCACGACTCTCCATAGCGAGAGGGATCCGTCCACCAAAGGGGAAGTCTCTAGCCCTTTTCGTTCCTGCAGAAACCTCAGCTTCTTCTGTCCAGTAGAAGCTTCTTTGCACCCACAGCTGGCATTTCCTGGGCATATGCCCATCTCCGACTTGCTTGTGACTTTTGGACTTGGTGCCCTTGTTCCACAGGTACCCTAGATTGGAAATCCATTGTTGTTGCATTGTTGGTTTGTGTCTTTCCTGCATTATTCCTCTATCACGACTTCTTTGTCCTTGGGGGAACTTTAGTGCACTTTGCACTCACTTTTCAGGGTCTTGGGGTGGGCTATTTTTCTAACCCTCACTATTTTCTAATAGTCCCAGCGACCCTCTACAAGGTCACATAGGTTTGGGGTCCATTCGTGGTTCGCATTCCACTTTTGGAGTATATGGTTTGTGTTGCCCCTATCCCTATGTGTCCCCATTGCATCCTATTGTAACTATACATTGTTTGCACTGTTTTCTAAGACTATACTGCATATTTCTGGTATTGTGTATATATATCTTGTGTATATTTCCTATCCTCTCACTGAGGGTACACTCTGAGATACTTTGGCATATTGTCATAAAAATAAAGTACCTTTATTTTTAGTATAACTGTGTATTGTGTTTTCTTATGATATTGTGCATATGACACTAAGTGGTACTGTAGGAGCTTCACTCGTCTCCTAGTTCAGCCTAAGCTGCTCTGCTAAGCTACCATTATCTATCAGCCTATGCTGCTAGACACCCTATACACTAATAAGGGATAACTGGGCATGGTGCAAGGTGCAAGTACCCCTTGGTACTCACTACAAGCCAGTCCAGCCTCCTACATTGGTTGTGCAGCGGTGGGATAAGTGCTTTGAGACTACTTACCACTCTTGTCATTGTACTTTTCATAACATAACCAAAAAGTTTAGCATTTCCTCTTTTTACTCTTTTCTAAGTGCTGAAAAGTACTTTCTAAAAAGTTCTAAAAAGTTTAAAAAGTTTTTTTCTGTCTTTTTAAAAGTTCTGAAAACTTTTTTCTCTTTTTCTATCACTTTAACTCTCTCTAAAAATGTCTGGCACAGGCCAAAATGTTGATCTGTCCAAACTTGCATATGACCACCTTAGCTGGAAAGGAGCAAGGAGTCTCTGTGTTGAGAGAGGTTTGAGTGTAGGGAAGAATCCTTCCTTGGAATTGTTACTTAACATGCCTAGAGAACAAGATAAGGCTAAAAGTGCCCCATCTGTTGAAAAAGTAGCTAATGGTTCCCAATCTGATCCAGGGACTCCCCCAGGAAAAGGTTCAGGAAAGAAACATCTTAGCCTTCCCATTACAAGACAGTCTAGCATAGTTGGTACTGAGGTGGAGTCACATCATACAGATGATGTGCTCTCACATTACACTGTCAGCCAAGCTGTTAGGGTGGCCTCTGTAAGGGACAGGTCTCCTTCTGTTCATTCCCATCATACCTCTGTATCTAGAAATGTCCCTCCCACCAACCCTGATGACAGATTGTTAGAAAGGGAACTCAATAAGTTGAGGGTGGAACAAAGCAGACTGAAGCTTAAAAAGCAACAGCTGGATTTGGATAGACAGTCTTTAGAACTAGAGAAGGAAAGACAGAATTTGGGTTTTGAAACCCATGGTGGCAGCAGCAGTATTCCCCATAGTCATCCTGCAAAAGAGCATGATTCCAGGAATCTGCATAAGATAGTTCCCCCTTATAAGGAGAGGGATGACATTAACAAGTGGTTTGCTGCACTTGAGAGGGCCTGTGTTGTACAGGATGTCCCTCAAAGGCAGTGGGCTGCTATCCTATGGCTATCATTTAGTGGAAAAGGTAGGGATAGGCTCCTTACTGTGAAATAAAGTGATGCCAATAATTTTACAGTTCATAAGAATGCACTCCTGGATGGTTATGGCTTAACCACTGAACAATACAGGATAAAGTTCAGAGAGACCAAAAAGGAGTCTTCACAAGACTGGGTTGATTTCATTGACCATTCAGTGAAGGCCTTGGAGGGGTGGTTACATGGCAGTAAAGTTACTGATTATGACAGCCTGTATAACTTGATCCTGAGAGAGCATATTCTTAATAATTGTGTGTCTGATTTGTTGCACCAGTACTTGGTGGACTCTGATCTGACCTCTCCCCAAGAATTGGGAAAGAAGGCAGAGAAATGGGTCAGAACAAGGGTGAACAGAAAAGTTCATACAGGGGGTGACAAAGATGGCAACAAAAAGAAGGATGGTAAGTCTTCTGACAAGGGTGGGGACAAATCTAAAAATGAGTCTTCATCAGGCCCACAAAAACACTCTGGTGGGGGTGGTGGGCCCAAATCCTCCTTTAATCAAAACAAAGAAAAGAAACCATGGTGCTATTTATGTAAAATAAAAGGCCATTGGACAACAGATCCCAGTTGTCCAAAGAAAAGCACCAAGCCTCCTACCACTACAACCCCTACTGCTACACCTAGTGTCCCTACTAATAGCAGTGGTGGTGGGAGCAAACCTACTAATAGCCAATCCAAGGAAGTAGCTGGGCTCACTATTGGTAACTTAGTTGGGATTGGTCTGGTTAGGGAGACCACAGAGGCTATACTAGTCTCTGAGGGGGCTATTGATTTAGCCACTTTGGTTGCTTGCCCCCATAACTTGGAGAAGTACAAGCAGCTACCCCTAATAAATGGTGTTGAGGTTCAGGCCTACAGGGACACTGGAGCCAGTGTGACTATGGTCATAGAGAAACTGGTCCACCCTGAACAACACCTACTTGGTCACCAGTACCAAGTAACCGATGCTCACAACAACACACTTAGCCACCCCATGGCTGTTGTTAATCTCAACTGGGGGGGGGGGGGTTACTGGTCCAAAGAAAGTTGTGGTAGCCACAGATTTACCTGTAGACTGTCTACTAGGAAATGATTTGGAGACATCAGCTTGGTCAGATGTGGAGTTGGAGGCCCATGCAGCAATGCTGGGCATCCCAGGGCATATTTTTGCTTTAACTAGGGCTCAGGCCAAAAAGCAAAAAGGACAGGGAAGCTTGGATCCTGGAACAATGGACCAAGTGCTCCCTAAAGCTAGGGCTAGTAGAAGCAAACCACTTCCTACTATCCCTCCCTCTACAGTGGATTCTACTTCTGAGGAAGAAGAATTTCCACCCTGTGCAGAACCTACACCAGAGGAGCTGGAAGCAGACACTGCTGAGCTTTTGGGTGAAGGGGGGCCTGCCAGGGAGGAGCTGAGTGTGGCACAGCAGACCTGTCCCACACTAGAGGGTCTAAGACAGCAAGCTGTCAAACAGGCTAATGGGGATGTCAGTGACTCTCACAGAGTTTACTGGGAGGACAACCTCTTGTACACTGAAGCAAGGGATCCTAAACCTGGAACTGCCAGGAGATTAGTGATTCCTCAGGAGTACAGAAAGTTCCTCCTAACTCTTGCCCACCGCATTCCCCTAGCTGGACACCTGGGACAAATGAAAACTTGGGACAGACTTGTTAGCTTGTTTCATTGGCCTAGGATGTCTGAGGACACAAAGGAATTTTGTAAGTCCTGTGAAACCTGCCAAGCCAGTGGCAAGACAGGTGGCACGCCAAAGGCACCCCTTATTCCACTGCCTGTGGTTGGGGTTCCCTTTGAAAGGGTAGGGGTTGACATAGTTGGCCCCCTTGACCCTCCTACTGCTTCAGGCAATAGGTTAATCTTAGTGGTAGTGGACCATGCCACAAGATATCCTGAAGCAATTCCTTTAAGGACCACTACAGCACCTGCAGTGGCAAAGGACCTCCTGGGAATATTTTCTAGGGTGGGCTTCCCAAAGGAAGTAGTATCAGACAGGGGAAGCAATTTCATGTCTGCATACTTCAAGGCCATGTGGAAGGAGTGTGGTGTGACTTATAAGTTCACTACACCCTATCATCCACAAACAAATGGACTGGTGGAGAGATTTAATAAAACTCTCAAAGGCATGATTATGGGTCACCCTGAAAAACTCCGCAGGAGATGGGATATCCTGTTACCATGCCTCCTTTTTGCCTACAGGGAGGTACCCCAGAAAGGAGTGGGCTTCAGCCCCTTTGAACTCCTCTTTGGTCACCCTGTTAGGGGTCCACTGACACTTGTCAAGGAGGGTTGGGAACAACCTTTAAAAGCTCCAAAACAAGATATTGTGGATTATGTACTTGGCCTCAGATCAAGGATGGCTGAGTATATGAAAAAGGCCAGTAAAAACCTTCAGGCCAGCCAAGAGCTCCAGAAGCAATGGCATGATCAGAAGGCTGTTCTGGTTCAGTACAAACCAGGGCAGAAAGTGTGGGTCTTGGAGCCTGTGGCCCCAAGAGCACTACAAGATAAATGGAGTGGTCCCCACACAATTGTTGAGAAAAAGGGTGAAGTCACCTATTTAGTTGACTTAGGCACTGCCAGGAGTCCCCTTAGGGTGCTCCATGTCAACCGCCTGAAACCCTACTATGACAGGGCTGATCTCACCCTGCTCAGGGCAACAGATGAGGGACAGGAAGAAGACAGTGATCCTCTACCTGATCTCTTCTCTTCCACAGAACAAGATGCTCTTGTGGAAGGTGTAGTTTTGGCTGATTGTCTTACTGCTGAGCAGAAAGACCATTGCATAAATCTCCTGGGTCAGTTTTCTGAACTCTTCTCTACTGTGCCAGGTACCACTTATTGGTGTGAGCACACTATAGATACTGGAGACAGTTTACCTGTCAAAAGTAAGATCTATAGGCAGCCTGACCATGTCAGGGACTGCATAAAGCAAGAGGTGCAGAAAATGTTAGAACTGGGAGTGGCTGAGCACTCTGAAAGTCCATGGGCTTCTCCTGTGGTACTTGTACCAAAACCCCATTCCAAAGATGGAAAGAAGGAAATGCGGTTTTGTGTAGACTACAGAGGTCTCAACCAGGTAACCAAAACTGATGCTCACCCTATACCCAGGGCAGATGAGCTCATAGATACACTGGCATCTGCCAAGTATCTAAGCACTTTTGATTTGACTGCAGGGTATTGGCAGATCAAATTATCAGAAGATGCTAAACCTCAAACTGCATTTTCAACCATTGGAGGCCATTACTAGTTCACAGTAATGCCTTTTGGATTGGAAAATGCACCTGCCACTTTTCAGAGGTTGGTGAACACAGTCGTGCAAGGGCTGGAAGCTTTCAGTGCAGCATATTTGGACGATATAGCTGTCTTTAGCTCCAGCTGGGATGATCACCTGGTCCACCTATGGAAAGTTTTGGAGGCCCTGCAAAAGGCAGGCCTCACTATCAAGGCTTCAAAGTGCCAGATAGGGCAGGGTAAGGTGGTTTATCTGGGACACCTTGTTGGTGGGGAACAGATTGCACCACTTCAGGGGAAAATCCAAACAATTATTGATTGGGTTCCCTTTAACACTCAGACTCAGGTGAGAGCCTTCCTAGGCCTCACTGGGTATTACAGGAGGTTCATTAAGAACTATGGCTCCATTGCAGCCCCTCTTAATGACCTCACATCCAAGAAAATGCCTAAAAAGGTATTATGGACAGCAAACTGTCAGAAAGCTTTTGAGGAGCTGAAGCAGGCCATGTGATCTGCGCCTGTCCTGAAAAGCCCTTGTTACTCTAAAAAATTCTATGTCCAAACTGATGCATCTGAATTAGGAGTAGGGTCAGTCCTATCACAACTTAATTCTGAGGGCCAGGATCAACCTTTTGCTTTTATTAGTAGGAGGTTGACCCCTAGAGAAAAGCGTTGGTCTGCCATAGAGAGGGAGGCCTTTGCTGTGGTCTGGGCTCTGAAGAAGTTGAGGCCATACCTGTTTGGCACTCACTTCATTGTTCAGACAGACCACAAACCTCTACTTTGGCTAAAACAAATGAAAGGTGAAAATCCTAAATTATTGAGGTGGTCCATATCCCTACAGGGAATGGACTATACAGTGGAACATAGACCTGGGAGTAGCCACTCCAATGCAGATGGACTCTCCAGATATTTCCACTTAGACAATGAAGACTCACCAGGTCATGGCTAGTCTTATTGTCCTTCGTTTGGGGGGGGTGTGGGTAGGAAAGTACCATCTTGCCTGGCATGTTACCCCCATTTTTCACTGTATATATGTTGTTTTAGTTGTATGTGTCACTGGGACCCTGTTCACCAGGGCCCCAGTGCTCATAAGTGTGCCTGAATGTGTTACCTGTGTAGTGACTAACTGTCTCAATGAGGCTCTGCTAACCAGAACCTCAGTGGTTATGCTCTCTCATTTCTTTCCAAATTGTCACTAACAGGCTAGTGACCAATTGCACCAATTTACATTGGCTTACTGGAACACCCTTATAATTCGCTAGTATATGGTACTAAGGTACCCAGGGTATTGGGGTTCCAGGAGATCCCTAGGGGCTGCAGCATTTCTTTTGCCACCCATAGGGAGCTCTGACAATTCTTACACAGGCCTGCCACTGCAGCCTGAGTGAAATAACGTCCACGTTATTTCACAGCCATTTTTCACTGCACTTAAGTAACTTATAAGTCACCTATATGTCTAACCTTTACCTGGTAAAGGTTAGGTGCAAAGTTACTTAGTGTGAGGGCACCCTGGCACTAGCCAAGGTGCCCCCACATTGTTCAGGGCCAATTCCCCGGACTTTGTGAGTGCGGGGACACCATTACACGCGTGCACCACATATAGGTCACTACCTATATGTAGCTTCACAATGGTAACTCCGAATATGGCCATGTAACATGTCTATGATCATGGAATTGCCCCCTCTATGCCATCCTGGCATAGTTGGCACAATCCCATGATCCCAGTGGTCTGTAGCACAGACCCTGGTACTGCCAAACTGCCTTTCCTGGGGTTTCACTGCAGCTGCTGCTGCTGCCAACCCCTCAGACAGGCATCTGCCCTCCTGGGGTCCAGCCAGGCCTGGCCCAGGATGGCAGAACAAAGAACTTCCTCTGAGAGAGGGTGTTACACCCTCTCCCTTTGGAAAATGGTGTGAAGGCAGGGGAGGAGTAGCCTCCCCTAGCCTCTGGAAATGCTTTCTTGGGCACAGATGTGCCCAATTCTGCATAAGCCAGTCTACACCGGTTCAGGGGACCCCTTAGCCCAGCTCTGGCGCGAAACTGGACAAAGGAAAGGGAAGTGACCACTCCCCTGACCTACACCTCCCCTGGGAGGTGTCCAGTGCGCTTCCAGTGTGCTCCAGACCTCTGCCATCTTGGAAACAGAGATGCTGCTGGCACACTGGACTGCTCTGAGTGGCCAGTGCCACCAGGTGACGTCAGAGACTCCTTCTGATAGGCTCCTTCAGGTGTTGCTAGCCTATCCTCTCTCCTAGGTAGCCAAACCCTCTTTTCTGGCTATTTAGGGTCTCTGTCTCTGGGGAAACTTTAGATAACGAATGCAAGAGCTCATCTGAGTTCCTCTGCATCTCTCTCTTCACCTTCTGCCAAGGAATCGACAGCTGACCGCGCTGGAAGCCTGCAAAACTGCAACATAGTAGCTAAGACGACTACTGCAACTCTGTAACGCTGATCCTGCCGCCTTCTCGACTGTTTTCCTGGTGGTGCATGCTGTGGGGGTAGTCTGCCTCCTCTCTGCACTAGAAGCTCCGAAGAAATCTCCCGTGGGTCGACGGAATCTTCCCCCTGCAACCGCAGGCACCAAAAAGCTGCATTACCGGTCCCTTGGGTCTCCTCTCAGCACGACGAGCGAGGTCCCTCGAATCCAGCAACTCTGTCCAAGTGACTCCCACAGTCCAGTGACTCTTCAGTCCAAGTTTGGTGGAGGTAAGTCCTTGCCTTCCCACGCCAGACTGCATTGCTGGGAACCGCGACTTTTGCAGCTACTCCGGCCTCCGTGCACTTCCGGCGGAAATCCTTTGTGCACAGTCCAGTCTGGGTCCACGGCACTCTAACCTGCATTGCACGACCTCCTAAGTTGTTCTCCGGCGACGTGGGACTCCTTTGTGAGACTTCGGGTGAGCACTGTTTCACGCATCCTTGTAGTGCCTGTGTCTGGCACTTCTCCAGGTGCTACCTGCTGCTGAGAGGGCTCCTTGTCTTGCTCGATGTGCCCTCTCTCTCCTGACGCAATTTGCGACATCCTGGTCCTTCCTGGGCCACAGCAGCATCCAAAAACGTTTACCGCACAATTTGCAGCTAGCAAGGCTTGTTGGCGGTCTTTCGGCGGGAAAACACTTCTGCACAACTCTCCACGTCGAGCTGGATCAGTCCACCAAAGGGGAAGTCACTAGCCCTTTTCGTTCCTGCAGAAACCTCAGCTTCTTCTGTCAAGTAGAAGCTTCTTTGCACCCACAGCTGGCATTTCCTGGGCATATGCCCATCTCCGACTTGCTTGTGACTTTTGGACTTGGTCCCCTTGTTCCACAGGTACCCTAGATTGGAAATCCATCGTTGTTGCATTGTTGGTTTGTGTCTTTCCTGCATTATTCCTCTATCACAACTTCTTTGTCCTTGGGGGAACTTTAGTGCACTTTGCACTCACTTTTCAGGGTCTTGGGGTGGGCTATTTTTCTAACCCTCACTATTTTCTAATAGTCCCAGCGACCCTCTACAAGGTCACATAGGTTTGGGGTCCATTCGTGGTTCGCATTCCACTTTTGGAGTATATGGTTTGTGTTGCCCCTATCCCCATGTGTCCCCATTGCATCCTATTGTAACTATACATTGTTTGCACTGTTTTCTAAGACTATACTGCATATTTCTGGTATTGTGTATATATATCTTGTGTATATTTCCTATCCTCTCACTGAGGGTACACTCTGAGATACTTTGGCATATTGTCATAAAAATAAAGTACCTTTATTTTTAGTATAACTGTTTATTGTGTTTTCTTATGATATTGTGCATATGACACTAAGTGGTACTGTAGGAGCTTCACTCGTCTCCTAGTTCAGCCTAAGCTGCTCTGCTAAGCTACCATTATCTATCAGCCTATGCTGCTAGACACCCTATACACTAATAAGGGATAACTGGGCCTGGTGCAAGGTGCAAGTACCCCTTGGTACTCACTACAAGCCAGTCCAGCCTCCTACAAGAGCCGGGACTGGTGCAGACTGGTTTATGCAAGGAGGGCACCAAATGTGCCCTTCAAAACTTACCAGTGGTTTGGGGCTTGGGGAGGCTAACCCTCCCAAGCCATGTAACACCTATTTCCAAAGGAAGAGGGTATTGCCTCCTTCTCTCAGAGGAAATCCTATGTTCTGCCTTCCTGGGCCTGAGCTGCTCAAGCAACAGGAGGACATAAACCCGTCTGAGGAGTGGCAGCATCTTGGGCTGTCCGGAAAACCACAGAGAGCTGGTAGGAGCAATACTGGGTGTTCTCTAAGAAGCCCCCAGAGTGCATGGAATCATACAACCAATACTGGCAACAATATTTGGGTATGACTCCAACATGTTTGATAACAAAAATGCCCAGGTTCGGAGTCACCATCATGTAGCTTGACATAGGTAGTGACCTATGTCCAGTACACGTGTAAAATAGCATCCCCACACTCACGAAGTCCAGGAAAATGGAGCTGGAGAAACCATTGAAATTCAGCAGTTATAGTTAGTTATCTCAAGTAACTATAACCTGTACCCTAAAGTAACTATAACTTAACCCCTCACCATACTCTGCTAATTACCCCAGATAATGCAGCATTCATGACAAAATTTATAATGTGAATAAAAATATCAATGACACATAGCAGTCAAATTTTTCAAGATAAAACTGTGCATGGTGGGGGCATGAGTTATAGTTACTTAGTTACTATAACTGCTGAATTTATATGGTTTTGTGTGAGTAAATTCAGGACCGAACAATAACACCCCTGTAACTTTTTTTTTTTAATGTACGAGATTGAGAAGATTTGCGAAGCCTTCGTGCCTTCAGATATACAAATTTGGTTTACTTTAATAGTTAAAAAAACAAACTACTGAATGCATTTACACCAAATAATTAAAGGTTTTTTTCTGGACCAACAGCCCCCTTTCTGCCAAATTTGGTGTATTTCCTTCCAGAAATTCGGGCTGTAGTCATGCTCAAAATCCCCATGGGAATTAAATATGGGAAATGTGCTTTTTTGAGCCCCCTTTTTTTCAGCTCCTGCTTGAAGGATCATCCTGAAACACCCCATGCACAATTAGATACTTGGGCACACTTTTTTTGGCAAATTTCGTGAAGATTCGTCGAACGGTGCCAAAGACATAAGCAAGTCAGAAAACACTTTTTTAATGGAAACTAGTCCTAACTATAACTATCTACTGGCAAGTGCCAGTAGACTATATATATATATATATATAAATATATATATATATATATATATATATATATCTCATCACGCAGTCTGTGGTTTTCTTATAAAATTAAGTCGATTAAAAAAGCCATATAGGTGAAAAATACTGTTCTTTAGGTGCTCACAAACAAAAACAATTAATGGCCAACGGGTTTCAGCATTACTCCTTCAACTGCTGAAGTTTTTGATGGCTTAACAGCAAGTTCCTGGTGTGCTTCAGTCAGTGCAATCTTCTGTCATGATTATTCATCAGTGAAAGTCAGAATAGGTATGCTGAAACTTACAAGGGCGTAGTCTGTCCAGGCAATAGCTGCTGGCATGTTGACTGATGTTGTTGATTGAGGAGGAAATCAGGTGCCATCGGTGTCCAGTGGTGTGGGTGCATTCGGTAATGTGTTGGGCGAGGCCAAGGTTTGCAAGTTTTTCTTCCAAAATCATAGAATATGAATTGGTGTGGTTGTCTCGGTAGCATTAAAGTCTCTGAGGAGGATGAAGATGCTGGCATTGATGATGAGGGGTACATCTGGGATGTCAATGACCAAATCGGCACGGGATCCTGTAGTATGTATATGAGGGTTCTGCCCAGGTAGAAGTATCTTGAATGTGGAGGTGTTCCATGTATGAGATGTCAGGTGCAGAAGATGGGTTTAACTATGTTTCTGTGAGGAACAGCAGGTTTGAGGAGTGGGCGTGCAGTACACCCCAGACATCTGTGGTGTGGATTATCTGCCCCTCAGGTACCATTGAAGAGGTTCTGGGGAGCATCACACGGTCGTGCAGGTAGGAAAACAGTAGTGGTCTGTCTGGTTTTCTGAGGTGACAATTTGAAGATCTTTTGCAGCATGCTTAGGATGTGAGATTAGGAGGTGTACACTACATTGACTTGCGCAGTCATGTTGAGCTTGTCGCCTAGGATGATCCCTAAATTTCTTTTGCGGTCTGTGGATGTGGGGATGGCCACAAGGTATACTCTCTGAGGGAGGTCTTGCTGCAGAAGACCAGTACTTTTATCTTGTCAGAATTGAACATAGGAGATGATGCTGATTTATTGTGATTGGATGATGTTAGTGAAGACTCTCATGCATTGAACCGTTCTACTTCCTCAGTCAAAGATGAGTGGTATTTTGCAACCACAGCCCATCCCTGCAGGCGAGACTGTAATTGTTCCTGAGAACCTGTTGAATATTTCTGGAGTTCGACCTGTTATTCTCATAGGTAAGACTGATTAGTAATTGTTCACCTTTTCAGCTCGCTGATTTCTTCTGGGATGACTGCCAGTGGCACTTGTGACTTCTTAGGACACCACTTTGAGATCACTTGCATGCTGATTGGGTCGTGATTGTTTTCACCCTGGACTGTCTAATGAGCAGCATGATGCCTGTAGTAAAAGGAGTGAGTTGCATTCTTCTTCACTTCTAAGTGACACTTTTCTTAAAGTACACCAAGTCTCAAGTGGAAGCATGTGTTAAAGCCCTGTTCCTAATTTTTTTTAGCTAAAATTACTTTTACAAATGTTCTTTTGCAATACACACGATCACAAGTTCATATGGTATATTTTAACAGTGAAACGTTATATTAACTTTAAACATATTTTACAACATTTTGAAACATGTTAAAACCTTTTTTATTATTTAAAAAAAGTGAATAGAACATTTTAAGAGGATAAGTATAACTGAGTATTAGCTTACTTTGAAATGGTATGTATTTAAATGGGTATGTATTTAGCATTGTGCATAGACACTGCAGCTACACAAACTTAACAGGATATACAAATCATCAATCAAGAAAGCTAAAAAAGGTACTACTCAAACAGAATTCAAAATGCTAACTCTGCAACTAAAGAATGTTATCAAATTCTCAATTAATTTTAAAAACCTACATGCCAAGTCATTCCACTCACAAACAATCTGCCAACTCATTACACAACGAAGAAAGACACATTGGACTCCTGTTTAAAACAGAAAAAAACCATCAGCACCAACCCCTTTCCTAAAATACCCTCTAAGAATAAACCAACCCAGCCTTTACAGTCCTTCAAACAAATATCACAAGGTGAATTTATGGATTTGGTCAAAGCAAACAGACCTTACGGTTACCCTTCTGACCCTTGCCCTCCACACATCCTCAAGAACATTCTTTTATCTACTTCTGCTACCACACCTGTAAGAAGAATCAACAACTCTTTTACTACAGGAGCTTTTCCTGTAGATCTGAAAAATGCATACATACTACTGTTATTAAAGAAAACAAACCTAGACCCGCAAGACCCCAACAGCTACAGACCAATCACAAATGGACCTTTCCTGGATAAACTGATAGAAAGAGCAGCATTCACCCAGTTGCCACAATTCATTGAGGACAATTCTATACTTTCAGAATTCCAAATTGGATTCACCCCAGGAAGAGGCACTGAAACGGCACGCATAGCAATCTGGGATGATTTTAAAAACACAGTTGACCGCAATGAAGTTGCTTCACTACTACACTTGGACCTCTCGGCTGCCTTTGATACTGTTGACCATGACACCCTAATTCAAAGACTCTACGAAGCCGGCATTGAAGGGACTGCTCTCGACTTGATTATATCCTACCTTCAAAAAAGAACTAATATCATTTATTCTCCCCCATTCTCATCCAAACCCTACCTCACAAAAGCAGGGGTCCCCCAAGGATCAATCATCTGGCCTTTGCTTATCAACATCTACATGATATCCTTACCAGAACTGATTAATCATTTTCATCTCACATGCTACAACTATGAAGATGACACTCAAATACTACTTAAATTAGAATGCACCAAAAACATTGAAAACTCATTAAACTTCAGTTGCCTCAGAGCCGTTGATCAGTGGATGACTTGGAGCCATCTCAAACTAAATGCCTCCAAAACAGAAATACTCATATGTGGTGACTGGAAAAATTACGACCCACTGTGCGCCTGGCCTGACGATCTCGGACCACCTCCTCAATTATCCAAGGAAGTTAAAAACCTTGGAATCACCATGGACTCCAAGTTAACAATGAATGCCCAAGTGGACAAATTAGCAAGAACAAGCTTCATCACATTGAAGACTCTACGACACATCTTCCCCCATCTCGGATTTCCACACATGGGGCTGGCTACTATCTCGCTTGTACTATCCAAACGGGATTATGCCAATGGCCTCTACCATGGATCATCTCTATCTATTATGAAGAAACTACACCGTATTCAGAACTCAGCAGCCAGGCTACTATTACATGTAAAGCCACAAGCCCACATCTCCCCTGCCTTGAGAGCACTATACAGCACTATTCTAGTTATATAGTTCTTAAGAAAATATGTATCGCTACTATGTCATAACAATAAACTACACACATACTCTTTAACCCTGTTCAACCTATGTATATATACTAATGGTTTAAATATGTATATGTATGTACATATATGTGTGTATATGTGTGTGTATTAATGTGTGTGTGTGTGTGTGTTATTCTATGCTTAACATGTTCATAGGTCATTGCATAGCTCCTAGATAAGTTGTTATATTAGATACTTATGAATCCCTGCTCTCATTTTATATCACAGTGATCACATGTTTATTATTATAGGTACTTGGCTATTCAAAAATTGAGTAAAGATAAATTAAAATGCACTTATTAATTAACTTCAAATATTACAAATCTTGAAAATCTGTGTTCATGCAATACTACCTTTCTTCTCATATTATACCCATTATTATATTCATTGGACATATATTCCCTTACTATGCACTTACATATCTATTTACTCATTACTCTAGTCCTACTGTACTAGAGATCAAATAAAATAAAAATAAAATAAAATCTAGAAATAAAATTCTATTTATAAATAAATCTATATATATATATATATTACTCATAAATAAATTAATTACAAATAATGATGAGAAATGTGTGCATGTGTATATATACACACACATATATATCTATCTATATATATAAATATATATATAGAGAGAGAGAGAGAGAGAAAATTATAAATAACAAATATGATATTTTTACTCTCTTGTAAGCTTTACTTTGTCTACCTATCACCATATGTCATGTCTCTATCAATCTATTCTCCATTTCACTCCGAATCATCCCAAACCCATTCTGTTACTTTCATATCCTAAATAACCCTGCCTAAGCTTTTCCCTCCTCTTCCACATCTAGCTCACCCAAACCTCAGTTTACTACCATGATCTCCCAAACAACCCTGCTAAATTCTCCCTCATTTATCTCATCTTTGACTCATCCAAAACCTCTCCTGCTATTATGATCTCCCTAACCCTTTCCACAGACTCTTCCCTCCTCCATCTCTCCTATACTCATCCGAAGCCTCATTCTATTACTATAAACTCCCAATTAACACTCCTGGATTCTTCCCTCCTCTATCCCTCCATTACTCAACTCATGTATCCTCTGCTCAAATTAACTCCTAATAATACTAATATTTTACTCATATTTCTCTATACTAATCCACCACTAATTCCTTTTGGTTTCTGGTGTAGCGTGCTACTCGCCGAAAAGTGCTTTGATGACTCGTCAGGGGTAGTAAGCGCTATATAAATACTATTACAATTACAATATGTTGAAAAGGGTGCGGTTGAGGGACGATCCCAGTGGGACTCTGCATATCGGTTTCTCGGTCTCTGATGTGAAGGTTGGCACCCACAATCCATTTGAGAGTGGAAACTTGCATACCAATATCATGTAGTTTTCCGAAGAGGGTGTTATGGAAGACAGTGTTAAAGGCACGGAGAGGATGAGCAGGATGAGGACCACTGTTTCTCTTCATTCCAGGATGATTTGAATGTAATTGGTGGCCTCGTGAGTGTTGTTTTGGTGCTGTGCTTCTTTCTGAACCCTGATTGAGTGCTGTCTGGTAGATTCAAATTCAAGATGTATTATGAGCTGCTTGTTGATGGCCTTCTCAATCACTTTGGCTGCACAGGAGAGCAAAGAGATGGGTTGGATGTTGCTCAGTTGATTTGGGTTGGCTGTGGGCTTCTTGAGGACGGCATTGATTTCTGCAAGTTTCCATTCATCCAGGATAGTAGCAGACATTGTAGAGCAGTTGACGATGTGGATCACAGGTGTTGTTGAAAAGTGATCCTCCCAGGTTGTAGATGTGGTAGGGCATGGGTATGTTAGGGTCTCCTGAGAGGATGGTTTGCACAATTGCTGCTGTGTTATTTTTGCTCAGGATTGTCCTTTCTGTAAGGTGGGCATCTGGGTTGATGGTGGGTAGGTTAACAATGCAATGGTGTTGGGTAGCTGTGTTAAGTTGCTGTAGATGTTTGCAATTTTGCTGTGGAAGAAGTTCGATAGTTTGTTACAGAGTTGTTGGGAAGCAGCAATGTTGTAAGCTGCGGCTGAGGGTGATGTCAAATACCTTAAGGATCGAGACAATCTCATTACAGCCGTTGGTGGTTCTTTTGATGTGGTCCACTAGTGCTTTTTTCTTGGTGTCTCACATTTGCTTGTGATAGCATCTGAGTAAAACCTTGTAGTAGTTCTCTCAGTGGCGTTGTTGCTAGCTCCCCATTTTCCTCTTAGCTGTTAAAAGTGTTGCTTGGTGTCTCTGAGGCCTTCTGTGTACCCGCTAGCCTGCTTGTTTGATCAACTATGCTTGTTGGGATTGATGGGTGCGAGGGAGCCAACGCAATCCTTGATCCAGTTGTTAAAGTTGTTGATGTCTTTGTGAGGTTGCCTGTGGGTTTAGGTTGATCCTTGCTGATGATGCTGAGCCAGCCTGCTTTTGTGATTTTGCGCCGGCTGTGGCTTGGAATGCTGAACCTGCTAGGGTACTTGAGGTGTGTTGATTAGGAAGTGGATGATGCAGTGGTCAGTCCATGTGAGGAGTGTGGTAGAGTTGTGTTTGATGCTGTTGCTTGTGGAGAAGGTAGGGTCCAGTGTGTATCCAGTGCTGTGTGTTGGTTCTGAGATGAGCTGGGTGAGGCCACTGTTGCTCAAGCTTTTGCCGAGTCCTGTGTCTGTTAGTCTACCTGGTAAAAGTTGAGGCTACCAAGGAGAATGTAGGCTCTGCTGTCAATGGTGAATGAAGCAATCAATTTTGTGATGAGGTTGATAAAGGTGGCTCATGGTCCAGCTAGTTGGTAGTTGAGGGTTCTGTTCTGGGGGAATTTTGCTAAGATTTGCAGCTTGAAGTGCCGGTGTTCCCTGAATGGGGTGGCATTTTCTATGGGTGTTGTGCTTTTGATGGATTTCTTACAAATATTAGCAAGTTCTCCTTCTGACTTTTGAAGGCGGTCTTGTAGAGCAATCTTGCAGCCTGCTGTGATTGCCATGGAGATCTTGAGAGCTGATGAGGAATTCAGGCAGGTCTCTGTGATAAAGAGGATGTTGAGTGTGTTGCTGCTCAGCAGGTCCCATATTTCAGTTGTGTGTTGAGAAGTATGGATGTGAGTGAAAGTTGATGTGTGGGTTTGCTGCAGTGTGGTATAGGTGGGTGTATAGGCGTTGTTGGTGCTTGTGTGGTTTGTATGTTGGGAAGGGGTGTTGAGGACATTGTTAGTATTTGCGTTGTCTGCTGAAGAACCAATAGTGGCTGCAGGTGAAATCTCCTACGAAGGTGTGAGGCACAGCAGCATTTGGGGGAATGGCATCCGCGGTCAAGTCAACTAAGTGGTATCACTGGGTTTCACCAGGGCTTCTAGTGCTGAACATGGTACAGGTGCAGACAGGTTCCAACGGGCACAGATGGGTGGAGATAGTTTTATCTGTAACATGCCTTCGGCACACCCTCTGCGTACCCTTGTTGCAGCTGTTATTAAGTAGATCCTGGGAGTGTAGGATGCCATGATGTCATTCTTGCGTCTTCTTTTAAGGACTGTTTTGACAGGAAAACCAAAAATTTCAGTTTCTGTCCTGATGGATGATAGGAAATTCAATTATATCACCCGGTGATTGATGGGAGATAAAGGGGGTCATTCTGACCTCGGCGGTAAAAGGCGCTTACCGCCGGTCAGAAGACCGCCATAACACCGCCGCGGGCACGGTAAACCGCCACGGTCATTCTGACCCGCAACTGGCAAACCGCCAAAAACCCAACATCCACAAAAGTCCGCCACACCAACGGCCAGCGTAAAACTGGCGATGACCAAACCTCCACCGTCACACCAACAGAAATACACCCATTCCATTCCGACCCACGAATCCACGCGGCGGTCTTTCAAACGCGGTATTCTATTGGCGGTACACACTGCCGAGGTCAATATACACACACCTGATACACATACACACAACACTCCCACACACCCAATACTACATAAAACACACACCCACATCACCCACAAACCTTTACGACCAAAAAAACCGACAGAAGGCCAGAGAGAGACAGCACAGAATAGAGAACACCATCACACAGAGGCAAACCACACCATCACCCACACAATATCCACGCACAAAACACCACACACCACCACACTCACCACACTCTACAACACATACACCACCCCACACCTCATCCACACCACCCCATGGCACCCCAAAGACACCCCCGGTTTTCAGACGCTGAACTCCGGGTCATGGTGGGGGAAATAGTTCGGGTAGAGCCCCAGCTCTTCGGGACACAGGTGCAGCACACCACCATTGCCAGGAAGATGGAGCTATGGCAAAGAATAGTCGACAGGGTCAACGCTGTGGGACAGCATCCACGAAATCGGGACGACATCAGGAAGCGGTGGAATGACATACGGGGGAAGGTGTGTTCCATGGTATCAAGGCACAACATCGCAGTGCAGAAGACTGGCGGCGGACCCACACCTACTCCCCCAGAATTTACAGCAATGGAGGAGGAAGTCTTGCACATCCTGCATCCTGAAGGCCTCGCAGGAGTAGCTGGAGGAATGGACTCTGGTAAGTCTCATCTTCACTACTTCATCCCCCCCACCCCACCTGCATGCCAAATCATACCGCCACCCCCATCACCCCAACTCCTTGCAAATGGCTCACCATCACAACCCACCCATCCCAACACCTAGCCCTGCATGCGTCCACAAAGCATGGACACCCATCACCAAAGCATGCCCACTGCACATACACATCTCCCCCACAAGCCACCCTCACAAAAGCCCCCACACAGGAATGCAAGCACTGGGGTACACGGGCACCCACCCATTGCACGATATGGCACACACAGAAGCCATAACCATACTCCTATACCCCTGCAGGACCTGAACGCCACCACACCGCCCAGGACGGTCCAGAAATGTCCATCCCACCCCCAGAAGAGGCCACCAGTGATGACAGCAGCTCTGTCTCCCTAGACCCAGATGACCAGCCCGGCCCATCAGGGACCTCAGGACAGTCGGTTCCCCTCACACAGCCACAGGCCACAGCAGACCTAACCCCCTCTGGAAACACCAGCACAGCTCCCACCCAGCGGGCCCATGCCTCTGTCTCCAGGACACGTCAATCAGCGGTGTGTCCACCACTACAGGGCACCCAGGTTAACCCACCACCCCAACAACAACAGGGACCTGGGGGCAGTGGTAGTGGGCACACGGTCCAGGGGACAGAGGCCCAGGGAAACAGGGGAACTGGGAGGGCTGCTGTGCGACAGGGGGGGGACAGGCCCAGGGAACCCACTCTCCACGAGGCCCTCTCCTCCATCATGGGAGCATACCACCACTCCCAGGAGACGATGGCAACGGTACTGGCCAGGTTCCAGGAGATCCAGGTACTGCAGGAGCAACAGTACATGGGGTTCAAGGAAGAACTCCGAAGTTCCGCAATGGGCACCATCGTCGGGGCACTCAACCAGATTGTCACCACATTGCGGGACCATGTGGCACCACAAAGGGCCCCTGTCACTAGCATGGACCAAGAACAGGCTACCACCTCCGCCGGCGCTAGTGGACAGGAGGCCCCCACACAACAACAGGCCACCAGAACCCCACCCCATGCAGAAGAAGAACCACCCCGCAAGCGGGCCTGAGATCTCGGAAGAAGACAGAGTAGGATGCCAAGACCCCCGCCAGCAAAGGATACCCCCTGATGTCATCCCACTGTCCCACATTGTCACCCTGTCCAACCTTAAACTGCCCCTGCTCCATCCTTCCACAGGCATATGGACAATGCACCTGTGAGACTGAAAATCTGGACTCTGCCATGGACATTCCTCCACCATCACCCATCACCGATTTTCAACCATGTCCCTAAATTCAGCACTTTAAAAATATCACTTATTGCACAAAAATAATCAGGAGTCTGCCTGTATTGTGAACAAATGTATTAGACATAACGCTGCCAAAATGTCCAGTTACATAGTGACGATAACATACCACTGTCACACAGCTGTAGTCCATGGGGAAACAAAGCAGAGGTCACGCAGTGGGGCCCACATCTCTGAAATTGGAAGGGAAAGTCACAACTCAGTTAACATACACTGGGGGAATAGGACAGACAGTAGAGAGGCAGGAGACTGTAAGTAATTGTAAAATGCCGGTGTTGATTCTTACCTGTGTGTTATTGAAAATACTGTAGTATCACTGTGTCCCTGTTGTCTGTGTTGTCCCCGTCGTCTTCCTCCTCTTCACTCTCCACAGGCTCCACAGCTGCCACAACACCACCATCTGGACCATCCTCCTGCAGGAAAGGCACCTGGCGTCGCAAAGCCAGGTTGTGAAGCATACAGCAGGCCACGATGATATTACACATCTTCTTCGGTGAGTACATTAGGGATCCACCTGTCATATGCAGGCACCTAAACCTGGCCTTCAGGAGGCCAAAGGTCCGCTCGATCACCCTCCTAGTACGCCCATGGGCCTCATTGTACCGTTCCTCTGCCCTGGTCCGGGGATTCCTCATTGGGGTCAGTACCCAGGACAGGTTGGGGTAACCAGAGTCACCTATTAGCCACACACGGTGTCTCTGTAGCTGTTCCATCACATAACGGATGCTGCTATTTCGCATGATGTACGCGTCATGCACTGACCCAGGGAACTTGGCATTTACATGGGAGATGTACTGGTCAGCCAAACAGACCACCTGGACATTCATGGAATGATAACTTTTTCTGTTCCTGTACACCTGTTCACTTTCTCTGGGGGGAACCAAAGCCACATGGGTCCCATCAATGGCACCAATGATGTTGGGAATATGTCCAAGGGCATAGAAATCACCCTTCACTGTAGCCAAATCGCCCATCTCAGGGAAAACAATGTAGCTCCCCATGTATTTCATCAGGGCAGACAACACTATGGACAACACCTTTGAAAACATAGGCTGAGACATCCCTGATGAAATGGCCACTGTTGATTGAAATGACCCACTTGCCAAAAAATGGAGTACTGACAGAACCTGCACTAGAGGGGGAATCCCTGTGGGTTGGCGGATGGGTGACATCAGGTCTGGCTCCAGCTGGGCACACAGTTCCTGTATAATGGCTCGGTCAAGTCTGTATGTCAGTTTGACATGTCTTTTTTCCATTGTCGACAGGTCCACCAGCGGTCTGTACACAGGAACATTCCTCCATCTCCTCCCAAGTCCCAGCGGACGGTGTCTAGGAAGGACAACATGGAGCACAGAGTCAAGCAACCCACAGGTACATTCCCACAGCTTGCAGAGTACACGATTCTCTATGCATTGAAAGGCTTGTATGAGTGGCAATGCAAGGCCTAGGCCTGTGTGACGCAGTAGAAATTAAGCCATGTGGGCCCTTGAAATGGCGGCTGCCTGACCTGTGAAGTGTGACAATGGGATGTGAGGTCAATGTGCTGGCGTGGCACACCGTGGCGGTAGGCGGTCGAAGACCGCGGTGCAAAGCCGCATTGGTTAACATTGAACCCTATGGGTTACAGGAGCCAATGACGAAGTGCGCCGGCGGTCGCGGTACGCACCGCCACGGTACGCACCGCCGCGGGCGTGACCGCCATTTTCTATCTGCTTAATCACTTGAGACCTGATCATCCACAGGAGAGGACCTATACCGCAAGTGCTGCTGTGACCTCGGTCTGGAAGAGACAATGGCTGCTGCGACTGGGGAAAGGGCCCCTGCCTTCACTTCTGAGGAATTGGAGAAACTCGTGGATGGGGTCCTCCCCCAGTATGCGCTACTCTACGGTCCTCCAGACCAACAGGTTAGTACACTGGGACCATGCTTTGTGGCCAATGCCTGGGTTGAGTGGGGTGAATGAACGATGGTGCGGAGGGGAGAGAATGAGGTATGCATCAAACAACAGATGAGAGCATGTGCCACATGGCAAGGGTGGGGAGGGGGGGCCACTCACATCGAGCATGCAGAAAATTATGATATTTTATTTTCTCTCCCTGTACGTGTCACATAGTTCAGCGCCCACCAGAAAATCGACATTTGGCGTGCCATCGCCAAGGACGTCCGGACCCTGGGGGTCCACAACAGACGGGGCACCCACTGCCGCAAGAGGTGGGAGGACATCCGCTGCGGGAGCAGAAAGACCGCGGAGGCTCTGCTGGGGATGGCCTCCCAACGTAGGAGGGGTGCCACTCGTCAATTGACCCCCCTGATGTCTCGGATCCTGGCGGTGGCCTACCCAGATTTGGATGGGCTCGTGAGGACATCACAGCAGACACAAGGGGGTGAGTACAAGCACATTCTGCTATCTTAGCGCGCAGTGGAGGTGTCTGGGTGGGGGACGAGGGATGTGGGTATCCGTAGGCCAGGGCGCTTTCTGTAGGCTAGTCCCCTCTGTAAGGCATGGCCCTGTGCCCCGCCCTCCACCTCTGTAGGGTGCCAAGTACAGCTATCCATGGCCCTGTGTCACCTATGTGTGCAGTTGTCGTCCATTTGATTGTAGGCCAAGTCTCACTGATTGAGTAGTGTACCCCAAGTGCGCGGTGTAGTACAGGGGGCTTCTGTGTCTGTCCTCTCCGCCAACTGTGTTGCCAATGCATGCACTCAACATGTCTTTATGTTCCCCCCCCCTTTTTTTGTCTGCTCTTCCTGTTCATTTGTGCATTAGCATCATCTGGCGGAGGAGAAGTGGCATTGGAGCACGAGGGAGCTGCATCTCACATGGCCCCGGAGGGCCATGCAACGGACTCTGATTTCACCAGTGAGACGGAGGGCGAGGGGGGCTCCACAACGGGGACACGTGGAGACATCAGCGACACCGACACGTCCTCGGAAGGGAGCTCCCTTGTGGTGGCGGCAACATCCGTGCCCACCGCAACAACAGGTACAGCCGCCACCCAGCGCACCAGCTCCGCCCTCCAAGCAGCCCCTCAGCGTTCGCCCCGTACCCGCTCGCACACCAAGGTGGGCATCTCCTTCGCCCCAGGCACCTCAGGCCCTGCCCCAGTTACCCCTGCTGCCCTCAGTGAGGAGGTCATTGACCTCCTCCGGACGCTCATTGTTAGGCAGTCTACCCTTTTGAATGCCATCCAGGGGGTAGAAAGGGAGGTGCATCGGAGCAATGCATACCTGGAGGGCATTCATTCGGGTCAGGCTGCCCATCAGCGATCGTTCAACGCTCTGGCCTCAGCACTGATGGCAGCCATTGTCCCTGTCTCTAGCCTCCCTCCTCCAACTCCCTCCATCCAATCCCACTCCCCTGTTCCTCTGCCTATCCCAGACACACCTACAGACCAGCCTGCACACACCTCAACACCCAAGGTCAGCTCATACAGACATAAGCACCACACATCCCACAAGCATTCACACAAGCAACATCCACATGCAGACATGCCAACAGCCACTGTGTCCCCCTCCTCCTCGTCTCCCTCCTCCCTCCCTGTGACGTCTCCACTCACACTTGCATGCACAACATCATCATCCACTACGTCCATCACCAGCACACCCACCAGAACACTCTGCACACTTGTAGTCACCACCCCCACTGCCATTTACACGTCCCCTGTGTCCTCTCCCACTGTGTCTGTCACCCCCTCTTCCAAGACACACAAACGCAGGCAGCCACCCACCCAACAGCCAACCACCTCACGACAGCCTACGTCACAAGCACCTGCACCCAAAGACAGCACACTTGACTCTCCCACAACCACATCCTCTTCCTCCACTCCCATACCCACTCCACCTACCCTTCCCATTGCTCCGAAAAAGTTTTTCCTCTCAAAAATTAACCTCTTTCCATCCCCTGACCCACCCCCTCCATCTCGTAAAAGTCCAATCAGCACCTCAGCCACCACAACCCCTGGACCTACAAGGACCATAGTCCAGGGATATTGGAGTCCACCACCTTCGAGGGCAGCTACATCGGCCAGCAGCAAAGGCCTACCCCCTGGGAAAAAATCGAAAAAAGGCAAGGCCCGGCGCGAGAGGACAGAGACGGCAGCCTCCACAGCCACCACCCTGGCACCGTCAGGAAGTGGGGTGCCACCTGGCACATCTACAAAGGGAGGCAAGGGCCACAGAGACTCACGGAAGGATGGCAAGGGCAGCACGGCCGACAAGTCCGGCAGCAGGCGAGCAGCCCAGGAGGGCCCAACCAGCCCCATTCCGGGGGTGAAGGAGGACACCCACGGGCACGGGACACCAGCACAGGAGGGCCCCGCAAGCGAGAAGTCGGATGGCGAGTGAACACTATATATTGGCCGGATCTGGTGCCCTGGAGACACATGTGAAGAACCGCTGAACAGGGCCCTTCAAGACAAGCACCGCTGAACAGGCTCCTTCAAGACAAGCACCGCTGAACAGGGTCCTTCAATACAAGCACCTCTGAACAGGGCACTGCCGTCTCAAGAACCGCTGAACAGGGCCCTTCAAGACAAGCACCGCTGAACAGGGCCCTTCAAGACAAGAACCGCTGAACAGGGCACCGCCGTCTCAAGAACCGCTGAACAGGGCACCGCCGTCTCAAAAAACGCTGAACAGGGCCCTTCAAGACAAGCACAGCTGAACAGGTCCTTCAAGACCAGCACCGCTGAACAGGGCCCTTCAAGACAAGAACCGCTGAACAGGGCACCGCCGTCTCAAAACCGCTGAACAGGGCACCGCCGTCTCAAGAACCGCTGACCAGGGCCCTTCAAGACAAGCACCGCTGAACAGGGCCCTTTAAGACAAGAACCGCTGAACAGGGCCCTTCCTCTCAAGCACCGCTCCGCTGGGCACCGCCGTCTCTGCACCGTTCCGCTGGGCCCTTCCTCTCAAGCACCGCTCCGCTGGGCCCTTCATCTCAAGCACCGCTCCGCTGGGCCCTTCAAATCAAGCACCGCTCCGCTGGGCCCTTCATCTCAAGCACCGCTCCGCTGGGCCCTTCCTCTCAAGCACCGCTCCGCTGGGCCCTTCATCTCAAGCACCGCTCCGCTGGGCCCTTCCTCTCAAGCACCGCTCTGCTGGGCCCTTCTTCTCAAGCACCGCTCCGCTAGGCACCGCCATCTCTGCACCGCTCCGCTGGGCCCTTCCTGTCAAGCACCGCTCCGCTGGGCACCGCCGTCTCTGCACTGTTCCGCTGGGCCCTTCATCTCAAGCACCGCTGGCCCATTTGCAGAAGGGCTGCACGATACACTCTGGGCACCAAGACTCCTCAAGTACCAGTGGAGTCTGTCATCCACTTGAGAGACTGTGGCTTTGCACTCCCCAGTATGGCACAGTGGGCAAGCCACCCACTGTAGAGACTTGTGAGACTGTGGCTTTGCACTCCCCAGGATGGAACAGTGGGCAAGCCACCCACTGTAGAGACTTGTGAGACTGTGGCTTTGCACTCCCCAGGATGGCACAGTGGGCAAGCCACCCACTGTAGAGACTTGTGAGACTGTGGCTTTGCACTCCCCAGGATGGCACAGTGGGCAAGCCACCCACTGTAGAGACTTGTGAGACTGTGGCTTTGCACTCCCCAGGATGGTATAGTGGGCAACCCACCCACTGTAGAGACTTGAGAGACTGTGGCTTTGCACTCCCCAGGATTGAACAGTGGCCATGGAGACCCCTCGTGGATCTGGCGTCGTCGACTCATCTGGCTGAGGTGCCCCCCCTTCCCTTCCCCCTGAGGTGCCTGTAGTTTTCCTATCTGATGCCCCTGCAGTGTTCTCTCCAATGGATTCGGGTCTCCTGTGTGGGCTTTGCCCATGTGTTGAGGACCATTGGCCCACGTACAATGACTGAAAGCCAATTTTGACGGGACAATTTACATATGTGTATATAGTTATAGGATGTTCGAATTACTTATTTACTTAGCCTTACAATATATTTGAATTTCAATATCATATTATTTTGTCTTTGCATTCTTCCGGGGGATTTGGTGGGTGTCACTCTGAGTTGTTGCTCTGCATTGGTGTGTAGGTAGTTGGGGGGGGAGGGTGTCGCGTATGTGTGTGCCCGTAATCTTTTCTCCTCCCCCCTCCCCTGTGTCGTAGGTGCAGTACTCACGTTGTCTTCTGCGCCGGCGTTCGTGCTCCTGGTAGAGGGGCAGGTAGACAATTGCTGGTAGGATGTGTAGTTCTGGTTCCATGCTGTCCAGATTCCTCGTGGAGTGTGTAGAGGTGAGCGTTTTCCCGTTCGTAGTCTGTTTCCGCCGTGTAATTATCGGTGGGGCTCCCGCCCCGGAAAAGGTGGCGGATTGGTGAGTTGTGATAGGGTGGGCGGTACATTGTCTGCCGCCTGTCTGTTGGCGGTGACCGCCGCGCTGTTTGTTTGTCCCGCCATGGCAGTCGGAGTGTTAAAGTGGCGGTCTGTGTTGGCGGTTTCCGCCAGGGTCAGAATTCCATTTTTTTTACCGCCTGACTGTTGGCAGGTTGGCCGCCGCTTTAACACCGACCGCCAGGGCTGGAATGACCCCCAAAGTGATGTCTCTTCCTGGGCTGAGGGGTAATGGGCACTTCAGTCATACAAACTCCACCCTGGCAATCATTTTCAGGAGTTAGAGGTGGTGCTTGCTGTTGCTGACTTTTGGCAGATTCACAGTATGTCCTTCTAGTCTGTAAGCCTACCTGGCATTGGTGTTCCTGGATGGGAATGGGACTTTTTGGCTGTGGATTCTGACAGCTTCACAGGGGTTCTTATGTCATGAAGCTTTTTGATTGACGCTTAAGTGTGAGGTGGTTCTGGTGGATCCACAGTTTGGGCTCTTTGGAACGCCTCTTTCCTCACCAGAAGAATGCAAAAAGTCATCCTTCCCTCTTCACCTCTGAACCTAAGGAATTCATCTGTGAAGCCCCACCCTCTTCAAAACTTATATGACACCTCTGGCCAGCATTGTCGAAACCCATGAACTCAACATCATCTCCTACGCTGATGATACACAACTCATACTCTCCAAAAACACCACCAACACCAACTTCCCCAACTGCATGACAAACAGTGCCAGCTGGGTGAAGGACATCTTTCTGAAGCTTAATATGGACAAGACAGAGGTACTGATCTTTGGAAACAAAAGGTTCCCCGGGGGGGGTACATCCTAGTGACCCTCATAATTCAGGCCTATTCCTACCAGCCCCAGGCCATATTAGGAGCCTAGGCATCATTCCGGACAACAAACTAACCATGATGACTTAGGTCAATTCTTTGTCTACCTCCTGCTTCTTCATCCTCAGCATGCTTTGTAAGATAATCAAATGGCTACTCCAAAGCTGAAGATGCATCATCTCCCACACCCTCATCAACAGCTGACTGGAATATGCTGATGTTCTCTACACAGGGAAAGAAGCTCATCTCCTCTGATAATTTCAGACCATACAGAACGCTGCAGGCAATCTCATCCTGGATCTCCCTAGACTAATCCATATCACCCCTTACCTCAAGGAACTCCACTGGCTCCTGTACAGACATGATGCCAGTTCTAGCTCTGGACCTATGCATACAAGGCCCTACACAATTGTGAAACTGCCTACATGAACCGCCACCTGAAATTGCATCAACCCATAAGACACCTCCGTTCCAGTTAACTTTCTCTAACCCACAACCCCGCATCCTACCTAGCAATAAAAACATGGAAGCACCTATCTTTTCATTTCCAGACCTCCCCATCTCTTCCAGAGTTCTGAAAGTCCCTGGAGATCCAGCTATTCAGCTAATCAACTGGACCCTTCCAGTGCCCCGATACCCTCATGGGTGATCAGACGTGCTCTACAAACCTACTGGTTGATTGATTGAATGATTTGCAACCAAACCATTTAGTTTGTGAGGATTTACCAGGCAATTTAGTTCCAAGATAGAGTGAGTGGAGTTTAGCAACTCTGCTTTTTGGTGGTTTCATACGTGGCCATTCAGTCAATGGTGTTCTGTGGTGAGTTAAGATTGGTGGTTTCTCCTTTTAATGGCTTGTCAGCCAAGCCATTCAGTCCATGAAGCGTGCAATGGTGATAGCATTCTGGGGTAGAGGTGGGATAATTTGGCAGTTCAATTTCCTGGAAGATTTGCTGTTGAGCCCTTCAGTCCCTGTAGCTCATGCAGAAACTGGTGTGGTGAGGGAAGTGAGCTTGACAGATCCAACCTTTTGGTGGCTTCATAGCAGGGAACTCAGCTCTGTGAATCTTGACCTTATGCTTCTGTACTACGGGGCTTAATGGTTCTACCATTTGCAAATTCTCTTCTGTGCCCTTTCGCCCTTGTAGCTTGCCCTGGTATCGGTGTGGGTGGGAGTGATTGATGGTTCTGACTTAGGCTGTTTCAAAGCTGTCATTGCAGATCATGTTGCTTACCCTGGCATTGGCATGTGAGCGTGGATGGAGCTTGACAATTCCACCTTTAGGTAGTTTTGTCACAAGTCCCTGCAGTTTTCCCTGGTGTCAGCCCGGCCCTTTCAGTCTGTGAATATTGCCCTGGTGTTGCTCTGGAGTGTGGGGGAGCTTGGTGGTTCTTTAGCTGGCTTTGCCACCATGCCCCACAGTCTGTAAACCTTGTCTTGGCATTAGTGTTTCAGAGTGGTAGGTGTGAAGTTTGGCAGTTTGGACATGTGGTGGCTTTTCAGCCAGCCTCCAGCCTACAGCATCTTCAGTCCATGAAGCTTGTGTTGAGTGTTAGGGGTTGGGACCATGCATGTTCTGAAGCTGGACCCTTCAGAGCCAGGAGGGGAAGAGATTGACATTTCTGCCTTCTGAAATTTCACAAATGGGCCCATCAGTTCATGACGTCTGACCTAGCGCTGGTGTTCTGGGGTTGTGAGGGAGATTGCCTTTCTGCCTTGTTGAGCTTTTGCAGGCAGGTTCTTCAGGTTCCAAGATGTGTGGGTGGGACCTTGTGGTTCTGCTTTTTAGCAACCAGGCCACTCAATCTGTGACACTTGACCTGCTTCTGGCTTTCTGACGGGGGTGTAAGCTTAGTGGTTCTGACTTTTGCAGGCTCCATAGCTAGGCCTATTGGTCTGTGAATCTTGCCCTTGCAATGATGATTTGGCGTGGTAAGGTAGAGATTGATGTTTTTCTTCTTTTTGTCCGCTTCTTAGCCAGGCCCTTCAGTCCATGAAGCTTGCCTTTTCTGATGTGGGATGGAGTTGGTAGTTCCGTCATTTTATGGCTTTACCACCAGCCATTATGTCCATGAAACTTGCCCAGCCACTGGTGTTCCCAGGAAGTAGAGTGCTTAATGATTCCACCATTTTGGCAGCGTCATTATCAGGCCCAGCACTTGCTCCAGCACTGGTGCTCAGCATTAGGAGGGAGCTCGGTGGTTCCTATTTTGGCGGCTTCTCTGCCAGGCCATTCAGTCCTTGAGCTTCCCCATGCAACAGTTGCATTGTTGGAGGAGTGCTTGGTGGTTTAGCTTCAGAACATGAAACTTGTCTCAGTGCTATTTTTACCAGGATGTAAAGGAGCTTGACGGTTCTAACTGTTGGTCACGTCACTGCAAGGCCCTCCATTTTGTGAAGCTTTCCATGATGCTGGTGTTCTGAGGAAGAGGGAGATTTGTTCTTTTGCCTTTTGGCAGTTTCTCTGCTATGCTGTTCTGTCTCCAAACCTTGCATCCAGTGCTGTTGTACTGGCGGACAATACTAGCCCCTTCACAGCCAGGCCCCTTTAGTATATAAAGCTTGAACCCACAGGTAGAGTACAGGGTGGGCAGTACTAGCCCTTCTGATCAGGCCCTTTCAGCCAGTGAACTTTGCTCCCAATTGTTAAGCAACAGGAGGGTGGTTCTATCCCATCTGCTCCCTGACAACTGGGGTGCCTGAAGCTGTCACCCAGTGATCGCGTAGCTGGTAGTCAGTACTAACCCCCACAGCAATTTTGTGCTACTTTGCATTATATTGCTTCAAAGGAGCAAAGTGTGGGTGATACCTGGGCATTCCCAAATCTTTGTCTACAAAAGAGATTCTTATAAAAACCTGTGGACGTTCCCAAGAATTCATCCAAGAGTTTTGATAAGAATAATTTTCAAGACAGGGATTTGTGCCAAATAATAATGCCTCCTCAAAGCAGGATTAACAGCGGAGTAACTGTATATCACTGCGCAACACAAATAAAAAGTAAGAAAATAATTAATTAACTTTTTACTAAGAGTTTCCTTCCAGTGCAAACCTATGCCTGACAGAATGCAGTAGACATAGTTGGTTGGGGGGTGGGTGAGTCGTCTACCGGTGACAGGGAAGAAATTCCCTGTCACTGGTAGCCTTTTTGCCAGGGTTTTCATGGCAGTGCTACCACTGCGGAAACCCTGGTGGAAAGGTGGCTCATAATACCGCCGGTGGTCAACAGAAGTACACCAGGTCGGAGATGCTATTCTTCTGCCGAGCGGGTCTGACCACCCTGGCAGTAAAAGTGGGAATGTGGCGGGTTGGCCTCTGCCAACCCGCCACACTCATAATTCGGAGGTCTTCACTGCCAGCCTGTTGGGGGTGAAACCACACCGTGGCCCTGGAGGTCAGTAGTCCGCCAGGGTCATAATGAGGACCTATGTTTGGTGTGAATTAAGATTTGCTTGAAAGGTGTGAAATATATGGTTTGTGGAGGTAACTGCTAATGGGGGATTTAAGACTGGTGTTGGTTGTTTCTTTTATTAGAACTGCACTTTAGTTGTTATTTTTAAAGAATTTCAGAGTTTTTTAAAAGTACATTTAAGTATAATGACCATTCTTAATCATAGTTTAACTCGCTCAGTTGTCCAGTTTGTTTGGGGGGGGCAGATTGCCTATGAAAGCCACCTTTGCAGAGCAGTTAGTATTGAAGTGCTTTTTCAGCCTCTCTCTGCACCCACTTGCCTACGTAATCGCAGCTGTGGCATGGATGTTCAGTGGACACGTGCAAGTGGTGTACCAAAGGCGTAAAAGAAGGCAAGTACATCTGCGCCCATCCGCGGATGAATGTGACCAGTGGCCAGGACTACTTGTCAATTGTCCTCACAAAGGATGATTTACACTTCATCACAGCTGCCTGCTCTCTACCCACTACATCAGGAGCCTAAATCTCCTCCTGGAATCCCACCACAGTGGTCAGCTGACCACTGCACCTCTGACCCTTGCATAGCTCCACAAGCTACCAACCCAGACTGTGAAGCCCTGATGCTCTCCCTGACTCTCTCCAATAATTTCACCACGTCAGGCACTCTGATATATCGCTCCCGCTTGTCCAGGGCAATTGGAGGTCAAGTCTAACAAATGCCGTATCCCCTTACATTGTAAAGTATGCTAGCTTCACAGGTCTCAGAGACTTCAACATTCACTTTGACAACAAGCCATATACAATTGTCTTCTTTCTAATTTAGTATCTAATGGCCCTTGAATCCAGCTTGTTAACAATGGCCCCACCCACGAGGCTGGCAATCTGCTTGGCCACATTTTCTCAAATGAGGAGAATCTGCTGTCTGATCAGGCTATACCCCTAGCCTGGTCTGACCATTTCACAGTTCTCTCTTCATCACAGGTTCATCCCTGCCAGGGTTAGCTAAATCTACCTCCTCTGGCAGGAGCTGGTCAAAGCTCAATGCTTCTTCCTTAAATTCCACCTTAGAGACCAACTGTGTGATGCTGTACAACTCAGTGATTTCTGCTACTCCCATCACTGATAGCTGTATCGTGTCCGCACTGACTCTTTAATCCCTGTCTTAATCATAAAGCAGCATAGATTCCCCCGCCAGCCCCCTGGTTGAGTGATACACGGCACAAAAATTAAAAGATCTGCAAATCCCTTTAGAGATTGTGGTGTAAATACTACAGTGTGAGGACAAAGTAAAGTAAAAGTTGGCCCTGAAAAATTACCACAGCTAGAGCGTCCCTCTTCTCTGATAGAATCAACTCAGCCCAAAACTGTTCGAAACCGATCTGCCAAGTTGTAAAGAGACTATTTGACCTAGTAAGTACAACCCCATTCATCCCTCTCTCACAACCCCAGTGTGACGAGCTAGCCACTTTTTTCTCAAAATAGGTTTGAGACATCCAAGCAAATTTTTCTCCACACTAGACTACTATTCTCAACAGGGTCATCCTGCCAGGACCTGCTCACTGACCTCATTTCAGCTCTTTGACCAACTAACTTTCTGATCCCTCCTCACTACCTTTAAGTCAGGCTCACCTTTTGACCCTTGCCCTCCTTTGGTGCTTGTCAAGCTCGAACCATAGTTTATGGATTTATTTACACAGCTTTTCAATGCTCACTTTTGGAAGGCGCGGCCCCTAATGCATGGAAACATGCAAGGGTCATGTCCCTACTCAATACACCTTATTCAGACCGATTTACCTCGTCAAACTATAGGCCAATATCCTTTAGAGCCGAACAAAGTACAGAGTCAGCCCTCCTCACCGTAACAGAATAACTAAGGCAAAACTAGATAACTGTGGCACTGCTGCACTGATTCTGCTAGACCTCAGTGCAGCCTTAAAGAAGACACTCTGGACCATAACACTCCACTCTACACCAAAGGTTAGAGGCCTTGGGGGTGCAGGACACAGTCCTGGCTGCGCTCTTTCCTTCGGGATTGTGTCTTTCAAATACACACCACCAGCACTGCTCTAAGCTACAGAAGCTAGCCTCTGGGGTTCAGCAGGGCTCCATTCTTAGACCAAGGGGGTCATTATAACCCTGGCGGACGGTGTTAAAGCTGTGGTAATACCGCAAACAGGCCGGCGGAAAAAAAAGGGAATTATGACCGTGGCGGAAACCGCCAACATAGACAGCCACTTTAACACTCCGACCGCCACGGCGGTACAGACAAGCAGCACAGCGGTCACCGCCAACAGACAGGCGGAAGACAATGTACCGCCCACAGTATTACAAGAGGCCAATCCGCCACCTTTTCCGGGGCAGATTCACCATGGATAAAAACACGGCGGAAACAGCTGTTGCAATGGGAAAACGCTCACCTTAACACACTCCACGAGGAAGGAAGGCACCATGGAGCCGGAACTACAAATACTCCCTGCACTTGTCTTCCTGCTCCTCTACGAACATCAGCAACGGCGGCGCCGTAGACAACGGTGAGTACTGCACCTACGACATAGGGGAGGGGGGAGGCAAAAGTCAGGGGGACACACACGCAACACCCCCACCCCCCCGACCCTCGCACACTACAACACACACACCAATGCATTTCCAAACATCACAGTAACAACCCACAACCCCCCCGGAAGAATGCAAAGACAAAAGGGAATCAGTACAACCATTGTAATGTATCATAATACAGTAAGCTCATATATACAGAAATATATACACATTCCAAATATATACATCACGATTAGTAGTGCAGGTATGCACAATTCAATGTCCGTGGACCACTGGGCCCAAAATGCATGGGCGAGGCCCACACATGATACCTGTCCAGAAACGGAGAGAACACTGCAGGGGCATCAGATAGAAATACAACAGGCACCTCAGGGGGAAGGAAAGGGGGGGCACCTCAGCCGGATGAGTGCACAACACCAGATCCACGATGGGGCTCCATGCCCATTGATGTATCCTGGGGAGTGCAAAGCCACAGTCTCTCAAGTCCCTACAGTGGGTGGGTTGCCCACTGTACCATCCTGGGGAGTGCAAAGCCACAGTCTCTCAAGTCTCTACAGTGGGTGGGTTGCCCACTATACCATCCTGGGGAGTGCAAAGCCACAGTGTCTCAAGTCTCTACAGTGGGTGGGTTGCCCACTGTACCATCCTGGGGAGTGCAAAGCCACAGTCTCTCAAGTCTCACAAGTGGGTGGGTTGCCCACTGTACCATCCTGGGGAGTGCAAAGCCACAGTCTCTCAAGTCTCTACAGTGGGTGGGTTGCCCACTGTACCATCCTGGGGAGTGCAAAGCCACAGTCTCTCAAGTCTCTACAGTGGGTGGGTTGCCCACTGTACCATCCTGGGGAGTGCAAAGCCACAGTGTCTCAAGTCTCTACAGTGGGTGGGTTGCCCACTGTACCATCCTGGGGAGTGCAAAGCCACAGTCTCTCAAGTCTCACAAGTGGGTGGGTTGCCCACTGTACCATCCTGGGGAGCGCAAAGCCACAGTCTCTCAAGTCTCTACAGTGGGTGGGTTGCCCACTGTACCATCCTGGGGAGTGCAAAGCCACAGTCTCTCAAGTCTCACAAGTGGGTGGGTTGCCCACTGTACCATCCTGGGGAGTGCAAAGCCACAGTCTCTCCAGTCTCTACAGTGGGTGGGTTGCCCACTGTATCATCCTGGGGAGTGCAAAGCCACAGTCTCTCAAGCCTCTACAGTGGGTGGGTTGCCCACTGTACCATCCTGGGGAGTGCAAAGCCACAGTCTCTCAAGTCTCTACAGTGGGTGGGTTGCCCACTGTATCATCCTGGGGAGTGCAAAGCCACAGTCTCTCAAGCCTCTACAGTGGGTGGGTTGCCCACTGTACCATCCTGGGGAGTGCAAAGCCACAGTCTCTCAAGTCTCGCAAGTGGGTGGGTTGCCCACTGTACCATCCTGGGAGTGCAAAGCCACAGTCTCTCAAGTCTATACAGTGGGTGGTTTGCCCACTGTGCCATCCTGGGGAGTGCAAAGCCACAGTCTCTCAAGTCTCACAAGTGGGTGGGTTGCCCACTGTACCATCCTGGGGAGTGCAAAGCCACAGTCTCTCAAGTCTCTACAGTAGGTGGTTTGCCCACTGTACCATCCTGGGGAGTGCAAAGCCACAGTCTCTCAAGTCTCTACAGTGGGTGGTTTGCCCACTGATCAATCCTGGGGAGTGCAAAGCCACAGACTCTCAAGTGGATAACAGTCTCCACTGGTTCTGGAGGGGGGCTGGTGCCCAGAGTGCTTCATCCTGTGAAGGATTCAGGTAGTGGATGCAGTTCTCCACTGGTTCTGGAGGGGTACTGGTGCCCAGAGTGCATCACGCTCCCCGTGACGGTCCCAGCTCTGTCACTGTCCCAGCCGCACATGGGCTAACGATGCTTTAGTTGGCGGTGCTTGCCCTGTTCAGCGGTGCTTGCCATGGCGGTCTTTGCCCTGTTCAGCGGTGCTTGCCATGGCGGTGTTTGCCCTGTTCAGCGGTGCTTGCCATGGTGGTGTTTGCCCTGTTCAGCGGTGCTTGCCATGGCGGTCTTTGCCCTGTTCAGCGGTGCTTGCCCTGTTCAGCGGTGCTTGCCATGGCGGTCTTTGCCCTGTTCAGCGGTGCTTGCCCTGTTCAGTGGTGCTTGCCATGGCGGTCTTTGCCCTGTTCAGCGGTGCTTTCCGTGTTCAGCGGTGCTTGCCCTGTTCAGCGGTGCTTGCCATGGCGGTCTTTGCCCTGTTCAGCGGTGCTTGCCATGGCGGTCTTTGCCCTGTTCAGCGGTGCTTGCCCTGTTCAGCGGTGCATGCCATGGCAGTCTTTGCCGTGTTCAGCGGTGCTTGCTATGTTCAGCGGTGCTTGACTTTGCTGTCTCTGACCTGTGCAGCGGTGTGTGGCATGACGGTCACTCAGTGCCCAGAGGGGCTGTGGCTGCCGGGGCCCTCCAGGGCACTGACGCTGGCGGTGGTCTCCGGGCCAGTGACGATAGTGCTGCCCTCCAGGGCACTGACTCTGGCGGTGGTCTCCGGACCAGTGACGATAGTGCTGCCCTCCAGGGCACAGACTCTGGCGGTGGTCTCCGGACCAGTGACGATAGTGCTGCCCTCCAGGGCACTGACTCTGGCGGTGGTCTCCGGACCAGTGACGATAGTGCTGCCCTCCAGGGCACTGACTCTGGCAGTGGTCTCTGGACCAGTGACGATGGTGCTGGCGGTGGCGTCCTGGCCAGCGGGGAGGATGGTGGCCTTCTCCGCCGTGCAGCTCCTACCAGACTTTGGAGACTTCTTCTGCCCCTTCACCACCTTGGGAGGGGTCACAGCTGAATCAACATTCCCCCCGGGACCCTTGTGAGCGGCTTTGCCGGCAGGAGTCTTCCCCCTCTCCCGTCGGGCACTGTCCAACTTCTGGTGCTTTACAGGTGGTGAACTGGCAGTGCTTTGGCTCCGTGTCACACTGGCTGCCCTTGTGGCCGGTGCACTCCACATACCTCTAACACGCACCACTGGTACCGGAGTTTTTTTGGCTGAGGTGCTAGTATGGGACCTATGAATTGGAGGGGTGGAGGTGGTGGGACAGAGGTCAATGTTGCACAGGAAAAGTTTCTGACGAACACTGGGACGGGTAGCTGGAGGGGGTCTGGGAGTGGAGGAAGAGGAGGTGGTTGTAGGATTTGTAACTTTAGATGATTTGGGTGCAGGTGCAGGTTCTGGAGGCTGTCGTGAGGTGGATGGATGTTGGGTGTGTGGGTGCCCGCGTTTGTGTACTTTTGGAGGGGGCGTCACAGACACACTGGGAGAGGACACAGGGGACGTGTAAATGGTAGTGGGGGTGGTAAGTGCAGGTGAGCGGGGTGTGGTGCTGGGTGTTCTGGTGCGAGTCCTAGTGGCTGTAGTGGTAGTGCATGCAGGTGAGAGTGTAGACGACACTGGGAGGGAGGACGGAGACGACGAGGAGGGGGACACAGTGGAGGCAGTGGATGTTGCTGTGTCTGTATGTGGGTGATGCTTGTGTGAGTGCCTGTGGGATGTGTGGTGCCTATGTTTGCCTGAGCTGCCCTTGTGTGTTGAGGTGTGTGCAGGCTGGTCTGATGGTGTGCTTGGGATAGGCTGGGGTACAGGGGATTGGGTCTGGGTGGAGGAAGTTGGAGGGGGGAGGCTAGACACAGGGACAATGGCTTCCATCAGTGCTGAGGCCAGAGATTGCAGGGTTTGATGATGGGCAGCCTGACCAGAATGAATTCCCTCCAGGAATGCATTAGTGTGTTGCAACTCTCTTTCTACACCCTGGATGGCATTCACAATGGAAGACTGCCCAACAGTGAGTGACCTGAGGAGGTCAATGGCCTCCTCACTGAGGGCAGCAGGGGTGACAGGGGCAGCGGCTGAGGTGCCTGGGGCGAAGGTGATGCCCACCCTCCTGGATGAGCGGACACGGAGCGAAGGCTGAGGGGCTGCTGGGAGGGCGGTGCTGATAGGAGGGGTGGCGGCTGTACCTGTAGAAGTGGGGGGCACAGATGGTGCCACCACCACAAGGGAGCTCCCATCGGAGGACGAGTCCGTGTCGCTGTTTGCTGATCCGGTGACCGATGTGAAGCTCCTCTCGCCCTCCGTCCCACTGGTGTATTCTGTGTCCGTGGTGTGGCCCTCCATGGCCATGTGGGATGCAGCCCCCTCATGCTCCGGTGCCACTGTAACTCCGCCTGATGATGCTGCTGCACAAAAGAGCAGGGAGAGCACAAAAAGGGGTAGGGAAACAGAAGATAGACAGGTTGAGTGCATGGCTTACCGCTACCGCTTGGCGGACAATACAGACACAGCAGCCCACTGCACTACGCCGTGCTCTTGGCCTCTACAGATGCAGTTCCTGGGATATGGCCTACATGGCTATGAGTGTCATCTACCCACATAGATGACACAGGGGAATGTATACCTGTACTTGGCACTCTACAGAGGTGGGGTGGAGTGGCACATGGCCTGCATTCCGGAGGGGCCTAGCCTATGGAACTCGCCCTGGCTTAGGGAAACCCACAGCCCTCCTCCCCTGCATGCAAAATCATGAGAATGTGAGTGTACTCAACCCCTTGTGTCTGCTGTGATGCCCTCATGCGCCCATCCAACTCAGGGTAGGCCACCGCCAGGATCCGGAACATCAGGGGGGTCATGGTGCAACGGGCACCCCTCCCACGTTGGGAGGCCATTCCCAGCTGAGCCTCCACCATCTTCTTGCTCTAGCGGCGAATGTCCTCCCATCTTTTATGGCAGTGGGTGCTCCGTCTCTGGTGGACCCCCAGGGTCCGGACGTCCTTGGCGATGGCACACCAAATATCCTTCTTCTGGTGGGCGCTGACCTAAATGACATGTACAGGGGAAGAAGAGAAGTCATTAGCAACAGCACCGTCGAAGTGAGTGGCCCACATCCCTGTCCTTGCCATGTGGCACATGCAATCACACTTCTTCATGCTCGCAGAACTCTGCCTCCTCCCTACTGACATCCAGCCCTCTCCACCCAGGCATAGCCCATACAACATGCTCCCTGTGTACTTACCTGTTGGTCTGAAGGACCGTGGAGTAGCGTGTATTGGGGGAGGTCCCCGTCCACGAGCTTCTCCAACTCGTGTGCAGTGAAGGCAGGGGCCCTTTCCCCAGACGCACCAGCCATTGTCTCTTCCAGACCGAGGTCACAGCAGCACTTGCAGGTGTAGGTCCTCTCCTGTCGAAGATCAGGTATCGAGTGATTGAACAGATACAAAATGGCGGTGACGTCCGCAGCGGTGACGTCCGAGGCGGTTCGTATCATCACCGCCGGCACACTTCGTCATTGGCTCCTGGGACCCATAGGGTCCAATGTTAACCAATTCAGCATTGCGCCGCGGTCTTTGACCGCCTACCGCGACGGTGTACAACGCCAGCGCAGTTACCTCACATCCCATTGTCCCACTTTAGAGGTCAGGCAGCCACCATTTCAGGAGCCCACATGGCTTCATTTACAACTGCGTCACACATACCTAGGCCTACACTCAACACACATACAGGAAGGATTTTGTATTTAGTGTCGTGTTCTGTGTAGCTGTGGGTACATACCTCAGAATTTGTTGACTCTGTGGTCGCTGTTGTCCTTCCGAGGCACCATCAGCTGGGACATGTGAGGAGATGGCAGAATCCTCCAATGTACCGACCGCTGGTGGACCTGTTAACAATGAAGGAGCAACATTTAATCATCACCTACAGGTTTGACGGTGCCACAATCCAGGAACTGTGTACCCAGTTGGAGCCAGACCTGATGTCACAAATCTGCCATCCCACAGGAATCCCCCCTCAAGTGCAGGTGCTATCAGTGCTCCATTTCTTAGCAAGTGGGTCATTTCAAACAACAGTGGCCATGGCATCAGGGATGTCCCAGCCTATGTTTTCCAACGTGTTGTCCAGAGTGTTGTCTGCCCTGCTGAAACATGTGAGGAGCTACATCGTTTTCCCTCAGGTGGAGGATTTGGCTACAGTTAAAGGTGACTTCTATGGCCTGGGACATATCCCTAACATCATAGGTGCCATTGATGGGACCCATGTGGCTTTGGTCCCCCCCCACAGGAGTGAACAGGTGTACAGGAACCGGAAGAGTTATCATTCGAAGAATGTACAGATGGTATGTTTGGCAGACCAGTACATCTCCCAGGTAAATGCTATGTTCCCTGGCTCAGTGCATGACGCCTACATCCTGCGGAATAGCAGCATCCCGTATGTGATGGGTCAACTCCAGAGGCACCGTGTGTGGCTATTAGGGGACTCTGGTTACCCCAACCTGTCATGGCTATTGACCCCAGTGAGGAATCCCAGGACCAGGGCAGAGGAACGCTACAAAGAGGCCCATGGGCGGACTAAGAGGGTGATCGAACGCACCTTCGGCCTCCTGAAGGCCAGGTTCAGGTGCCTCCATATGACAGGTGGTTCCCTATTCTACTCACCAAGGAAGGTTTGCCAGATCATCATCGCCTGCTCGATATTTCACAATCTTGCTTTGTGACGCCAGGTGCCTTCTCTGCAGGAGGATGGTCCACATGACGGTTTTGTGGCAGCTGTGGAGCCTGCGGACAGTGATGAGGAGGAAGCAGAGGAAGAAGACATTGACAACAGGGACTCTGTCATACAGCAATATTTCCAGTGACACACAGGTGAGAACAATTTTTTTACTATTACATTCACTTTCACACTTCTACCTCTATCCTGTCTGTCAATTTGAAGTATTTGGTAACTGAGTGATACATTTACATTACGGTTTCACAGGTGTGGTTACCAACGTGTGTCATCTGCTTGCATCCTTCATGGACTTGTGATGTCTAACATAGGTATGTTGACATTACATTTTCAAACGGATGTTGTCATGGTCCTAGATAATACACATTTTCAAAATCACAGACTGACTCCAGATTGTTTTGTGGTTCAAGGGTGTTTATTGAAGTGCTAATTATTGGAGGGGGTGGCAAAATGGTGATGGGTGATGGTGGAGGAATGTCCATTGCAGAGTCCAGTCTATTAGTCTCACAGGTGCATTGCCCATATGGGCATAGGAAGTGGAGCTGGGGCAGTTCCAATCTGGACAGGGTAACAAAGTGGGACAGTGGGAGAACAATCAGGGTGGTCTCATTTCCTGGCGGGGGTCTTGCCATCTTGCTCTGTCCTGTTCCTGGATCTCAGGGACCGCTTGCGGGTGGTTCTCCGTCTGCAGGGGGTGGGGTGCTGGTGTGGTGGTCCTGTGGCGGGGCATCCTGTCCACTAGCGCCGGCGGATGTGGTTGGCAGTTCATCGTCCATGCTAGTGTCAGGGGCCGCTTGGAGTGCCACGGTGTCCCTCATGGTCTTTTGTATGTCCTTCCGCACCCCTACGATGGTGCCCAGGGTGGAGCTGATGGTTCTGAGCTCCTCCCTGAAGCCCAAATACTGTTCCTCCTGCATGCGCTGGGTCTCCTGAAACTTGGCCAGTACCATAGCCATTGTCTCCTGGGAGTGGTGGTATGCTCCCATGATGGAGGAGAGGGCCTTGTGGAAAGTGGGTTTCCTTGGCCTGTCCACCCCCTGTCGCACGGCAGCCCTCCCAGTTCCCCTGTGTTCCTGGGCCTCCGTCCCCTGGACCGTGTGCCCACTACCACTGCCCCCAGGTACCTGTTGTTGTTGGGGTGGTGGGTTATCCTGGGTTCCCTGTAGTGGTGGACACACAGCTGATTGATGTGTCCTGAGGACGGAGGTATAGGCCCGCTGGGTGGGTGCTGTACTGGTGTTACCAGAGGGTGGAAGGTCAGTGTTGGGCTGTGCCTGTGCGAGGGGAACCGACTGTCCCGGTGCCCATGATGGTCCGGGCTGGTCATCTGGATCCAGTTGGCCAGAGCTGCTGTCATCACTGTGGGCCTCTTCTGTGGGTGGGGTAGAGATGTCTGGACCCTCCTGTCTGGTGAAGTTACGTAGTGGTCCTGCAGGGGTATAAAAGCATGATTATTGCATCTCTGTGTGTCATGGTGTGCAATGGGTGGGTGTGCGTGTACCCCAGTGCAAGCATTCCTGTGTGGGGTCTTGTGTGATGATCGTTCGGGGGTGTTATGGGTATGTGCAGTGGGCATGCTTTAGTGATGGGTGTCCATGCTCAGTTGTGTAATGCAGGGCTTGGTGTTGGGATGAGTGGTTTGTGTTATTGGTACATTAGTGAGGAGTTGGAGTGATAGGGGAGGGGGTGAGGGTGGGGGTGTGTGATAGCATGCAGGTAGGGTGGGGGATATGATAGTTGAGATTTGACTTACCAGTGTCCATTCCTCCACTGACTCCTCCGAGGCCCTCTGGATGCATAATGGTCAAGACCTGCTCCTCCCATGTTGATAGTTGTGGGGGAGGAGGTGGGGGTCCGCCGCCAGTCCGCTGAATCGCGATGTTGTGCCTGGAGACCACTGAATGCACCTTCCCCCGTAGGTCGTTCCTCCTCTTCCTGATGTCCTCCCGATTTCTTGGGTGCTGTCCCACTGCGTTTACCCTGTCCACGATTCTTCACCATAGCTCCATATTCCTGGCTATAGAGGTGTGCTGCACCTGTGATCCAAATAGCTGTGGCTCTACCCGTACGATTTCCTCCACCATAACCCTGAGCTCCTCCTCTGAAAACCTGGGGTGTCTTTGGCGTGCCATGGGGTGGTGTAGGTGATGTGTGGGGTGGTGTGTGCGGTGATGAGTGTGGTGATGTGTAGTGGTGTGTGGTGTTTTGTGCGTGGGTGTTGTGTGGGTGATGGTGTTTTGTGCCTTTGTGTGGTGGGGTTCTCTATTGCTGTGCTCTCTCTCTGTCGCCTTCGTCTCTAATTTTGGGTCATAGGGGTTTGTGGGTGATGTGGGTATGTGTTTTAAACTGTGTTGGGTGTGTGGGAGTGTTGTTTGTATGTGTATCAGGTGTGTGTATTTTGAATTGTCCAATGTGGCGGTGTTTTGGAGATGTGTGTGTATTTTGAGCGTGGCGGTGTGTACCGCCAATGGAATACCTCGGTTGAAAGACCGCCGCGTGGATTCGTGGGTCGTGATAGCATGGGCGTGTTTCTGTTGGCGTGACGGTGGAGGATTTGTTATCGCCAGTTTATCACTGACCTTTGGTGTGGCGGACCTGTGTGGGTGTCTGAATTTCTGCGGATTCCGAGCAGTGGGTCATAATAGCTGTGGCGGAATTATGCGGCCGCTGCGGTGTATTGGTGGTCTTCTGCACGGCGGTAAGCGGCTTTTACCGCCAATGTTGTAATGAGGGCCCAAGTCTTTTTTAACTTGTACTTAAGGCCACTAGTGAACATTGTAGAAACGTGTGGTCTCACTCTTGTTAGCGCGCCAGAACCTTGATAAGTAAACTTACAAGGAGACATGCGTTTAGGTTGATAAACCTTTGGACCACATTTGGAGACTACCCAGTACGAAGTAACTTATTTGCATGAACAATCGGCAATTCAATACAACAAATCAATAAATCAATAAGTAATCAATTTCTGGTTTATTGATGTAATGGCAGTTATTCCTGGTTCATTGGTGGATATGCTGGTAATTCTTGGTTTATTGGTGGTAATGGTGGTTATTCCTGGTTTATTGGTGGTAATGGCAGTAATTCCTGGCTTATTGTTTGTAATGCTGGTAAATCTGGGTTTATTGGTTGTAAGGCCGGTTACTCCTTGTTTATTGGTGGTAATGGCAGTAATTCCTGGTTTATTGGTGGTAATGGTGGTTATTTGTGGTTTATTGGTGGTAATGGCGGTTATTCCTGGTATATTGGTGGTAATGCTGGTAATTCCTGGTTTATTGGCGGTAATTCAGTAGTTCCTGTTTTATTGGTGGTAATGCTTGGCATCCATGACAAGACAGTGACTCCTGGAATAAGTCTGCCTTAGCATTGTATAGGTCATTGCTCGCATAACATGCACATTCATGGCTGGAGGGGGCTGACACCTCCAATAATATGAATCTGGCCTGATGGTGAACACAAGGCAGGGCCCACATTACGCAATGACCTCCATGGTACGGTGGTGTCAGTCCCCGGAACAATGCAATCTGAGACACTGGTGGGAAAGGAATGTGTTGTGTTAGACGTCAAGACAGTTTTGTAAGAAAGATTTTCAACTTGGCACACCGACTCGGAGTGTGTCTGGAGGTCTCTCCTGCATTTCAAGAGCACCGGGTGAGTGCGCTTCTTTCTGTCTCAGAAGGGACTGCAGACCCTAGAACTGGGAGGCGGAAGGGAGAATACAACTGGGGGTGAAAAGGGTCCCGCGTCCGAGCCCAGGAAGTGAATCCCGAAACACTGGCCCCAGGGAGACCTTGGGAGGAAGTTGAACTGCACAGAGGTTGCGCCAGGAAAGATTGTCTTTGCAACCAGTGGTGATATGTGGTTTTTCGGCGCTTTGATAGACCGACGGGCGGTGTTCGTATCTTGTGGTTGAAGGGCAGGGGCCACTAAATTTGAGACTTCAAGGACTGTCCGTTTTGGGGTGCATGAGGGTGTCTGTTTCCTGGAAGTGGCCGTTATCCGGCGTGCTTGTTCATGCGCATTTTAGCATCAAACTTGTACTCTGTAAACTTACAGTAATGGGAGGGAGGGAGGGACGCCGGAGGAACAAGAGATGTGGCTCAGCTCCAGCCCCCCCTCCCGCCTCCCGTGGTGAGCGGAGCTGCCTGTATATAAACTCCACAGGCACCTCACCCCACACACCCCACCCTCACACACCCGTGGCTGCCTGCGCCCTCCATCACCTGAAGACATGAAGGGCCTGCTCGGCGGACTCCTGGCGCTGGCGCTCCTGGTCGGGGCAGGTAAGACTCCCCCCTCTGGGACATACATTGTGCCTGTGATGCGCACCCCCAGGGCCCCCCAGGGAAGGCCACGAGGGGAGATTCCAAGGCGACCTGGGTGAAGCAGGCTCACAAGCTGTGAGGGTCTCTACTCACTCGAACAGCTCCTTATTCTTGGGGTGGGGGTCCTTAAGGAGCTTTAATATGAACTGAGCTACGTCGGTGCATGCCGGAGCCATCTATTTCCACGTCATGTTTTAAATGTATCCCGGTATCACTTTATATCATCAAACACCTTACAACATCCAGGAAGCAACCCATGCACACTTCTTTGTTTCACTACAACTACTCTTCATCTTTTTCACGAATAACCATTTCTAATACAAGAAATAAATACACAAAACAGAACTAATCCTCTTTAGTGCTTATTACACTAAATTTTGCGCAAAGTTCCCATCTCTGGGAGTTAGTAAAAGTTGTGCCACGTGACCTGGACATCGGAAGACCAGAGGTTTCAATGTTAGTGGAACTACACAAGAGTCTGACCGGACACCCTCTCCTCACAATGGATCAATAACTCAAATATAGATCTCCAATAGCCCCACTTTGCCCTTCCAAGGGTGCTTTGTAGGCATTAGTAATCTGCCCTGCAGAAGGCCGTTTAGATCTGTTGAACTCCAGCTGAAACATTTAGCTGTGGTGTCTCCATGGGTTGATTCTAGGTGTACATACAATTAGATGTCTTGGGGAATGGTGCCTTCCCCTGCCTGGTCCTTCTCCATGCTGGGATGTGAGATGCATGGGGTTATCAGACCTATTTCTGCATTTAGTGCATGCATTCTGTGGAAGCTGAGTCACAGTAGTCATGATATTCTGCTGAATTCTCATTGATTGAAAGTCTCTACCTACCAATTTGCAACTTAGATCTGAAAAGCAGCCCTCATATTCTCAAAATAACGGAAATTGTTAGTAATTAGATCTTTGATGTCACATGTGATACTAATATCTGAAGCAAAAGCCTTTTGGAAAAAATGTCTTATGAAAGCCGTCTAAGGCATGAGGGCTTGCGGCGTGATCCAGAACCCATCCCTCCAGGAGATAAGACCAGTGTGGATCCACCAGGCATGTGGAGTGATTGACTAAGGGGAAGAGTTCTTTCCCACCTGCTGGCCCCATCTCTGCTATCAGTGGTGACTGCGACAGTTGCTGGAGCTCTGCTTGAATCCTTGTAAGAAACAAACATAAACCTCCAAGTCGCGCAGCTTTTGAAAGGCTGGCAGCTTCAGGTTCTAGCTGGATTCGATTGAGAGCAAGAGAAGGTGCGTGCATCACCCTCGAGACTCATGGTTAGTGGGAAAGATTGCTCGGGGAATCGAACTGCCTCTGCTGTAGTTGCTAGATCCAAATTCTGAATAGCTCAGCTCATTCTTTTCACCTTCATTGTCAAAAAAGTGAATACCGTGGAGTGAAGAAACAGTAACACTACTTTTTACCCACCTTGAGGTAGTTTGGTCTAGGTGTCCTTTACACACAGCAGTCTTGGGGGGTTATTCTAACTTTGGAGGAGTGTTAATCCGTCCCAAAAGTGACGGTAAAGTGACGGATATACCACCAGCCGTATTACGAGTTCCATAGGATATAATGGAGTCGTAATACGGCTGGTGGTAAATCCGTCACTTTTCCGTCACTTTTGGGACGGATTAACACCTCCTCCAAAGTTAGAATAACCCCCTTGGTTTGCCTTTACTCCAGGTGATCCTATGAAGCTCATGTGACGTAAGATCTCAGAGAAGTTGAACAATGCCTTCAGGCGCCAGCAGATCATGGAAAGCTCTCTGCGCTCTCTGAGAAGAGCCTGTTTTAACTGGTAAGGTAGATGTGTCTAGCCCTTAGGATACACTTCCGGAATCTCTGCGTAACCTGCAGGTCATTCTAGGACAGCTCAGGGGGCTGTTGTAGAATCAAAAATTTTCCAAAATACTTGGCAAAATTCAGTTCTACAGATCCTGTTTTTGCCATAGTTTTCAACAACGTTTTCTTTTAGGAGGGGAATCCGCATAGCCCTTGTTTATTAAGAAGAAGAGCTTTTGGATCTGCACAGTTCCTAAGTGCTTTTCTTGTGGAGTGTTTGCACCCCTCCGCTTCCAATGTGTATTTGAGTGTAAACTAGAAGAGGCACTGGGCACCCCTGGGACAGCGAGGAAACCAGGGTCTGGGAGACCAGCTGGTTTTTTATAGGTTCATGAGGATTGGTCAGTATGGATTAGCCAATGATATAATGGATTTCAGCAAGACCTCCAAAGGCCATGACTGCTTGGCCACCACTGGAGAGGTGGAAGAGGAGTGAGAGAGACTGAAGTGGTATGATCTTACATGGATCCAGAGAGGAGACAGGTAGGGTTGTAGTGAGCGTAGAGCAGAAGGGAAGCTCTCAATGGCCCAGGATCTGGTGTCAGTTTCAGGAAATTGAAGAACTGCTAGTGAGGTTGCTGTAATCCAAGGTTTACTTCTGATGACTGCTGAGCACAGGTCTAAGACCTTTTCAAGGGCTTATTCGTTGAAAATGATCAACCCCCTCTCCCAAATTAATTGTGGAAATGAATAATCGTTAACGCAGGCCAGCACTCATCTTATTCTGATATACTTCTATGTACTTTTTCGCATTAATTGCTAGAATTTCTAACACTGTTATTACAAGTTCCTTTTTGCCCTGACCAAGGGGACTGTTCTGCAGATCACGTGCTAGCTGCCCCTGTGGTCTAACTGTGCTTTCTTGAGTTACTTAATCAATTCAGTTATACAATTGCGACAAAACTGGCTGTGTGGTAGTTCATATAAAGCCTATCTCATTAACCTTCCTCTTCAACTTCTGTATCCATTCTATTTGTCAAACTCTTTGAACTGGGAGAATGCGTGGATAGTTGTATACTCTATGCTACCCATTTTTTGTACTCTGCTCTCAGCAAATGTATTTTCTGCTAGCTTTACTGCACTCTCTGTACTCAGGAGGTTGTTTCCTGACTCACTCATAGATTCCATAATGTACTGTGAAATGTTGGTCCAGGATCCCCCTTCATATGGAAACTGTGACCTTTGCTTCCATGAATTGTAGCTGAGACTAGCAGCAGTTGACTTCCACTCCTCTAAGGAACTTGTGGTGGGGGGAGGGGTTCTGTGAATTGCACCAGTAACCTTCTCACCCTCCAGTGGGAAACAGCCAGAAATGCGGAGGGAGACAATCTTTCAAGCCCTCAGTACACAGGTCATCATTCCCTCAGGACACATGTCATCATTCGCTCAGTACACAGGTCATTGTTCCCCTAGCACACAGGTCATCATGCCCTTAGCGCACAGGTTATTTTGGCAGCACACAGGTCATTGTGCCCTTAGGACACGTCATTGTGCACTTAGCAAACAGGTAATTGTGCCATGAGTACACAAGTCATTGTGACATCACACAGGTCATTGTGCCCTTAGGACAAAGGTCACACAGGTCATTGTGCCCTTAGGACAAAGGTCACAGTGCCCTCAGCACACACGTCATGGAGCCTTCACCCCACAGGTCATTGTGCCCTCAGCACAAAGGGCATTGTACCCTTAAGACTCATGTCATTGTGTTTTTAGCACACAGGTCATTTGGCCCTTAGCACACACGTCAGTGCACCCATAGCACACAGGTCTTTGTGCCCCTAGCACACAGGTCACTGTGCCCATAGCATGCAGGTCATTGTGGCAGCCCACAGGTCATTGTTCCCCAGTACACAGGCCATTGTGCCCTGAACACACAGCTCATAGGGCCCCTAGCACGCAGGTCATTTTTCCCCTAGCATACCGGTCATTGTGCCCTTAGCACACAGGTCATTGTGCCCCTAGCACACATATCATTGTGCCCTTAGGACACAGGTCATTTTGTTTTTAGCACACAGGTAATTAAGGCCCTAGTGCATAGGTCATTGTGCCCTTAGCACACAGGTTATTGTGCACATAGCACACAGTGTATTGTACCATGAGCACTTGTCATTGTGCACTTAGCACACAGATCATTGTGCCCCTAACAGACAGGTCATTGTGCCCCTAGCACACAGGTCATTCTGCCCTCAGCACACAGGTTATTGTGCCCTCAGGATACAGGTCACAGTGCACTTAGCACACAGGTCATTGTGCCCCTAGCACACAGGTCATTGTGCCCCTAGCACAGGTCATTGTGACAGCCCACACGTCATTCTGCCCTTATCACACAGGTCATTGCGCCCCTAGCACACACCCATTGTGCCCCTAGCACACAGGTCATTGTGTTTTTAGCACAAAGGTCATTGTGCCCTTAGCACACAGGTCATAGTACCCCTAGCACACCGATCATTGTGCCCTTAGCATACAGGTCATTGTGTCCTCAGCACACGGGACATTGTGCCCCTAGCACACAGGTCATTGTGCCCTGAGCACACAGGTCATTGGGCCCCTAGCACACTGGTCATTGTGCCCTGAGCACACAAGTCATTGTGACAGCACACAGGTAATGGTGCCCTTAGCACACCGGTCATTGTGACAACTCACAGGTCATTGGCCCCTTAGGACACAGGTCATTGTAATTTTTAGCACACACGTCATTGTGGCCCTAGCGCTCAGGTCATTGTGCCCCTAACACACATCGCAAACAGGTCATTTTGCCCCAAGCACACAGTTCATCGTGCCCTTAGCACACATGTAATTGAGGCAGCACACAGGTCTTTGTGCCCTTAAGCCACATGTCATTGTGTTTTTAGAACACAGGTCATTGTGGTCCTCGCACAAGGTAATTGTTGCCCTAGCACAAGGTCAATGAGCCCTTAGCATAGAGGTCATTGTGACATTAGCAACCAGGTCATTGCGGCAGCACTCAGGTCATTGTGCCCTCAGGACACATGTCATTGTGCCCTTAGCACACAGGCCATTGTGGAAATAGGACACGTCATCATGCCCCTAGCACACAGGTCATCATGCCCTTAGGACACATGCCATTGTGTTTTTAGTACACAGGTCATTGTGGCCCTAGCGGAAAGTCATTGTGCCCGTAGCATACAGGTCATTGTGCCCCTAGCACACAGGTCATTGTGCCCTTAGCACACAGGTCATTGTGCCCTTAGCACACAGGTCATTGTGACTTAGCAGACAGGTCATTGTGCCCTTAGCTCACAAGTCATTGTGCCCCTAGCACACTGGTCGCTGTGCCCCTACCACAGAGGTCATTGGCCCCTTAGCACACAGGTCATTGTGCCCCTAGCACACAGGTCAGTCTGCCCTTTCCACACATGTCATTGGGCTCTTAGCATACAGGTCATTGGGCCCTTAGCACACAGGTCATTGGGCCCTTAGCACACATGTCAGTGTGCCCCTAGCACAGAGATCATTGGGCCCATAGCATACAGGTCATTTGGCCCCTAGCACACAGGTCATTTTGCATCAAGCACACCGGTCATTGTACCCTTAGCACAAAGATCAATGTGCCCTTCGCACACAGGTCATTGTGCCCCTCGTAGACAGGTCATTGTGCCCCTTGCAGAAAGGTCATTGTGTCCCTAGCACACAGGTCATTGTGAGAGCACATGTCGTTGCACCCTAAGCACACATGTCCTTCCGCTCTTAGCAAACAGGTCATTGTGCCCTTAGCACACATGTTGCTGTGCCCTTAGCACACAGGTCATTTTGCCCCTACCACACAGGTGACTCTGCCCTTAGCAGACAGGTCATTGTGCCCCTAGCACACAGTTAATTGGGCCTGTCGCAGAAAGTTCATTGTGCCACTAGCACACAGGTTCTTTTAACAGCACACAGGTCATTGTGCCCTTAGCACCCAGGTCATTGTGCCCATAGCACACAGCCATTGCACCCATGGCACACAGGTAATTGTGCCCCTACCACAGAGGTCATTGTGTTTTTAGCACACAAGTCATTGTGGCCCTAGTGCCAGGTCATAGTGCCCCTTGCACACACGTCATTGTGCCCCTAGCACACAGGTCATTGTGCCCGTACAACGCAGGTCATTGTGGCAGCACGCAGATCATTGTGCCCTTAAGACAGATGTCATTGTGTTTTTAGCACACAGGTCATTGTGCCCCTAGCAGACAGGTAATTTGGCCCCTACCAAAAGGGTCATTTTGCCCCTAGCACACAGGTCACTGTGCCCTTAGCCCACACAGGTCATTGTGCCCCTTGCACACAGGTCATTGTGCCCCTCGCAGACAGGTAATTGTGACCCTTGCACACAGGTCATTGTGACAGCATACAGGTCATTCCGCACTTAGCGCACAGGTCATGATGCCCCTTGCGCACAGGTTATTGTGCCCCTAGCACACAGGTCACTGTGCCCATAGCATGCAGGTCATTGTGGCAGCCCACAGGTCATTGTTCCCCAGTACACAGGCCATTGTGCCCTGAACATACAGCTCATTGGGCCCCTAGCACGCAGGTCATTTTTCCCCTAGCATACCGGTCATTGTGCCCTTAGCACACAGGTCATTGGGCCCCTAGCACACAGGTCATTGTGCCCCAGCACACAGGTCATTGTGACAGCTCACAGCTCATTGCACTCTTAGCAACCCGGTCATTGTGACAGTACACAGGTCACTGCGCCCCTCGCACACAGGTAATTGTGCCCTTCTCCCACAGGTCATTGTGTTTTTCACACACAGGTCATGGTGCCCCTGGCACACTGGTCATTGTGCCCCTAGCACATAGGTGGTTGTGCCCTTAGCACACAGGTCATTGGGCCGCTAGCACACAGGTCATTGGTCTCTTAGCACACAGGTCATATGGCCCTAAGCACACAGGTCATTGGGCCCTTAGCACGCATGTCAGTGTGCCGCTAGCACACAGGTCATTGGGCTCTTAGCACACAGGTCATATGGCCCTAAGCACACAGGTCATTCGGCCCTTAGCACGCATGTCAGTGTGCCGCTAGCACACAGATCATTGGGCCCCTAGCACACAGGTCATTTGGCCCCTAGCACACAGGTCATTGTGCCCCTCGCAGACAAGTCATTGTAACCCTAGCACACAGGTCATTGTGACAGAATACAGGTCATTCCACCCTTAGCGCAGAGGTCATGATGCCCCTAGCGCACACGTTATTGTGCCCCTAGCACATAGGTCACTGTGCCCATAGCATGCATGTCATTGTGGCAGCCGACAGGTCATTGTGCCCTGAACACACATCTCATTGTGCCCCCAGCATGCAGGTCATTGTGCCCCTAGCACGGAGGTCATTTGGCCCCTAGCAATACATTTCATTGTGCCCTTAGCACACAGGTCATTTGGCCCCTAGCACACAGGTCCTTTTGTCCCTAGCACAGGTCATGGTCCCCTTAGCATACAGGTCATTGTGCCCCTCGCTCACAGGTCATTGTGCCCCTCGCACACAGGTAATTGTGCCCTTAGCACACACGTTATTGTGCCCTTAGCACACAGGCCATTGGGCTCCTAGCACACAGGCCATTGTGCCCTTAGCACACAGGTATTTGGGCCCCTAGCACACAGAGTATTTTTCCTCTAGCACACAGCTCATTGTGCCCTTAGCACACAGGCCTTTGGGCCTCTTACACACAGAATATTTTTCCTCTAGCACACAGGTCATTGTCCCCATCGCACATAGGTCTTTGTGCCCCAAGCACACAGGCCATTGTGCACTTAGCACTTATTGTGCAAGTCGTTGTGCCCCTTGCAGACAGGTCATTGTGCCCCTAGCACACAGGTCATTGTGACAGCATACAAGTCATTCCGCCCTTAGCGCACAGGTCATGATGCCCCTTGCGCACAGGTTATTGTGCCACTAGCACACAGGTCACTGTGCCCATAGCATGCAGGTCATTGTGGCAGCCCACAGGTCATTTTTCCCCAGTACACAGGCCATTGTGCCCTGAACACACAGCTCATTGTGCCCCTAGCACACAGGTCATTGTGCCCCTAGCACGGAGGTCATTTGGCTCCTAGCAATAAAGGTCATTGTGCCCTTAGCACAAAGGTCATTGTGACAGCGCACAGGTCATTACACTCTTAGCAGACCGGTCACTGTGACAGTACGTAGGACACTGCGCCCCTCGCACACAGGTCATTGTGCCCTTATCGCACAGGTCATTGTGTTTTTAACACACAGGTCATTGTGCCCCTTGCACACAGGTCATTTTGTCCTCTCTACACAGGTCTTTGTGCCCTTAGCACACAGGTCATGGTGCCCCTGGCACACTGGTCATCGTGCCCCTAGCACATAGGTGGTTGTGCCCTTAGCACACAGGTCATTGGGCCGCTAGCACACAGGTCATTGGGCTCTTAGCACACAGGTCATATGGCCCTAAGCACACAGGTCATTGGGCCCTTAGCACGCATGTCAGTGTGCCGCTAGCACACAGATCATTGGGCCCCTAGCACACAGGTCATTTGGCCCCTAGCACACAGGTCATTGTGCCCCTCGCAGACAAGTCATTGTAACCCTAGCACACAGGTCATTGTGACAGAATACAGGTAGTTCCACCCTTAGCGCAGAGGTCATGATGCCCCTAGCGCACACGTTATTGTGCCCCTAGCACACAGGTCACTGTGCCATAGCATGCATGTCATTGTGGCAGCCGACAGGTCACTGTGCCCTGAACACACAGCTCATTGTGCCCCCAGCATGCAGGTCATTGTGCCCCTAGCACGGAGATCATTTGGCCCCTAGCAATAAATTTAATTGTGCCCTTAGCACACAGGTCATTTGGCCCCTAGCACACAGGTCCTTTTGTCCCTAGCACACAGGTCATGGTCCCCTTAGCATACAGGTCATTGTGCCCCTCGCTCACAGGTCATTGTGCCCCTCGCACACAGGTAATTGTGCCCTTAGCACACATGTTCTTGTGCCCTTAGCACACAGGCCATTGGGCTCCTAGCACACCGGCCATTGTGCCGTTTGCACACAGGTATTTGGGCCCCTAGCACACAGAGTATTTTTCCTCTAGCACACAGCTCATTGTGCCCTTAGCACACAGGTCTTTGGACCTCTTACACACAGAATATTTTTCCTCTAGCACACAGGTCATTGTCCCCATTGCACATAGGTCTTTGTGCCCCTAGCACACAGGCCATTGTGCACTTAGCACACAGGTTATTGTGCCGCTAGTGCACAGGTCATGGTGCCGCTAGCGCACAGGTCATGGGGCTGCTAGTGCACAGATCATGGTGCTCCTAGCACACAGGTCATTGTGCCCTCAGCACAAAGGTCATTGTGCCCTTAGCAAACAGGTCATTATGCCCTTAGCACGCAGGTGATTGTGACAGTACACAGGTCATTGTGCCCTTATCATACAGGTCATTGTGCCCCTTGCACACAGCTCATTGTGCCCGTCACAGACAGGTCATTGTGCCCCTAGCACACAGGTCATTGTGACAGCATACAGGTCATTCCGCCCTTAGCGCACAGGTCATGATGCCACTTGCGCACAGGTTATTGTGCCCCTAGCACACAGGTCACTGTGCCCATAGCATACAGGTCATTGTGGCAGCCCACAGGTCATTGTTCCCCAGTACACAGGCCATTGTGCCCTGAACACACAGCTCATTGGACCCCTAGCACGCAGGTCATTGTGCCCCTAGCACGGAGGTCATTTGGCCCCTAGCAATAAAGGTCATTGTGCCCTTAGCACAAAGGTCATTGTGACAGCGCACAGGTCATTACACTCTTAGCAGACCGGTCACTGTGACAGTACGTAGGACACTGCACCCCTTGCACACAGGTCATTGTGCCCTTATCTCACAGGTCATTGTGTTTTTAACACACAGGTCATTGTGCTCCTTGCACACAGGTCATTTTGTCCTCTCTACACAGGTCTTTGTGCCCTTAGCACACAGGTCATGGTACCCCTGGCACACTGGTCATCATGCCCCTAGCACATAGGTCGTTGTGCCCTTAGCACACAGGTCATTGGGCCCCTAGCACACAGGTCATTGGGCTCCTAGCACACAGGTCATATGGCCATGAGCACACTAGTCATTGGGCCCTTAGCACACGTCAGTGTGCCCCTAGCACACAGATCATTGGGCCACTAGCACACAGGTCATTGTGCCCCTAGCACACAGTCATTGTGCCCTTATCACACAGGTAATTGTGCCCCTCGCAGAAAGGTCATTGTGTCCCTAGCACACAGGTCACTGTGAGAGCACACATGTCATTGCACCCTAAGCACACGTCATTGCGCCCTTAGCACACAGGTCTATGTGCCCTTAGAACACATGTCTTTGGACCCCTAAAGCACAGAGCATCGTGCCACTAGCACACAGGTAATTTTGCCCCTACCCCACAGGTCATTGTGCCCCTAGCACACAGGTCCTTGTGCCCTTAGCGCACATGTTGTTGTACCCTTAGCACACAGGTCATTTGGCCCCTTACACACAGGTCATTTTGCCCCTACCACACAGGTGACTCTGCCATTAGCAGACAAGTCATTGTGCCCCTAGCACACAGTTAATTGTGCCCGTCGTATACAGGTGATTGTGCCACTAGCACACAGGTACGTTCAACAGCACACAGGTCATTGTGCCCCTAGCACACAGCCATTGCGCCCAGGCACACAGGTAATTGTGCCTCTAGCACCCAGGTCATTGTGACAGCGCACAGGTCATTGCACTCTTAGCAGACCGGTAATTGTGACAGTACACAGGTCACTGCGCCCCTCGCACACAGGTCATTGTGTCCTTATTGCACAGGTCACTGTGTTTTTAACACAAATGTCATTCTGCCCTCAGCACACAGGTCATTTTGCCCCTAGCGCACAGGTCATTGTGCCCCTAGCACACAGGTCACTGTGCCCGTAGCATGCAAGTCATTGTGGCAGCACACAGGTCATTGTGCCCCAGTACACAGGTCATTGTGCCCTGAACACACAGCTCATTGTGCCCCTAGCACGCAGGTAATTGTGCCCCTAGGATGGAGGTCATTTGGCCCCTAGCAATAAAGGCCATTGTGCACTTAGCACACAATTCATTTGGGCCCTAGCACAGAGGTCAATTTGCCCCTAGCACACAGGTCATGGTCCCCTTAGCACACAGGTCATTGGGCCCCTTGCTCAAAGGTCATTGTGCACCCTGCACACAGGATATTGTGCCCCTCGCACACAGGTCATTGTGCCCTTAGCACACAGGTTATTGTGCCACTAGCGCACAGGTCATGGTGCTGCTAGAGCACAGGTAATAGTGCCCCTAGCACACAGGTCATTGTGCCCCTCGCAGAAAGGTCATTGTGAGAGCACACTTGTCATTTCACCCTAAGCACAGGTCATTGCGCCCTTAGCACACATGTATTTGGGGCCCTAGGGCACAGATCATTGTGCCACTACCACACATGTCATTTTGCCCCTACCACACAGGTCATTGTGCCCTTAGCACACAGGTCATTGTGCCCTTAGCATACAGGTCCTTGTGACCTTAGCACACAGGTCCTTATGCCCTTAGAACATATGTCGTTGTGCCCTGAGCACACAGGTCATTTTGCCCCTACCACACAGGTGACTTTGCCCTTAGCAGACAGGTCATTGTGCCCCTAGCACACAGGTGCTTTTAACAGCGCACAGCCATTGCGCTCCTGGCACACAGGTAAATGTGTCCCTAGCACACAGGCCATTGTGTTTTTAGCACACAGGTCATTGTGGCCCTAGTGCCAGGTCATTGCGCCCCTTGCACACACATCATTGTGCCCCTAGCACACAGGGCATTGTGCCCATAGCACGCAGGTCATTGTGGCAGCACGCTGGTCATTGTGCCTTTAAGACAGATGTCATTGTGTTTTTAGCACACAGGTCATTGTGGCCCTAGAACACAGGTCATTGTGCCCCTAGCACACAGGTCATTTGGCCCCTAACACAACAGTCATTTTGACCCTAGCACACAGGTCACTGTGCCCTTAGCACACAGGTCATTGTGCACCTCGCAAACAGGTCATTGTGCCTCTAGCACACAGGTCATTGTGACAGCATACAGGTCATTGTGCCATTAGCACACAGGTCATTGTGCCCCTAGTACACAGTCATTGTGCCCCTAGCACAGAGGTAATTGTGCTCCTAGCACACAGGTCATTGTGTTTTTGGCACAAAAGTCATTGTGGCCCTAGTGCACACATCATTGTGCCCGTAGTGCCCAGGTCATGGTGCCCCTAGGGCACAGGTTATTGTGACCCTAGCACACATGTCATTGCGTCCTTAGCACACAGTTAATTGTGCCCTTAGCACACATGTCTTTGGGGCCCCAGCGCACAGAGCATTGTGCCACTAGCACACATGTCATTTTGCCCCTACCACACAGGCCATTGTGCCCTTAGCACACAGGTCATTGTGCCCTTAGCACACAGCTCATTGTGCTCATAGCACACAGGTCATTGTGCCCATAAGAAAGATGTAATTGTGTTTTTAGCACACAGGTAATTGTGGCCCTAGAACGCAGGTCATTGTGCCCCTAGCACACAGGTCATTTGGCCCCTACCACAAGGGTCATTTTGCCCCTAGCGCACAGGCCACTGTGCCCATTGCACACAGGTCATTGTGCCCTTCGCAGACAGGTCATTGTGACCCTAGCAAACAGGTCATTGTGACAGCATACAGGTCATTCCGCCCTTAGCGCACAGGTCTTAATGCCCCTAGCGCACAGGTTATTGTGCCCGTCGTATACAGGTCATTGTGCCACTAGCACACAGGTTCGTTCAACAGCACACAGGTCATTGTGCCCCTAGCACACAGCCATTGCGCCCAGGCGCACAGGTAATTGTGCCTCTAGCACCCAGGTCACTGTGTTTTTAGCACACAGGTCATTGTGGCCCTAGTGCCAGGTCATTGTGTCCCTAGCATACACGTCATTATGACCTAGCACACAGGTCATTGTGCCCATAGCATGCAGGTCATTGTGCCGCTATCATGCAGGTCATTGTGGCAGCACGCAGGTCATTGTGCCCTTAAGAAGATGTCATTGTGTTTTTACCACACAGGTCATTGTGCCCCCTAGCACACAGGTCATTTGGCCCCTACCACAAGGGCCATTTTGCCCCTAGCACACAGGTCGCTGTGCCCTTAGCACACAGGTCATTGTGCCCCTTGCACAAAGGACATTGTGCCCGTCTCAGACAGGTCATTATGCCCCTAGCACACAGGTCATTGTGACAGCATACAGGTCATTCCGCCCTTAGCACACAGGTTAATCTGCCCCTAGTACACAGTCATTGTGCCGCTAGCACAGAGGTAATTGTGCTCCTAGCACACAGGTCATTGTGTTTTTAGCACACACGTCATTGTGCCCGTAGCACGCAGGTCATTGTGGCAGCACGCAGGTCATTGTGCCCTTAAGACAGATGTCATTGTGTTTTTAGCACACAGGTCATTGTGCTCCTAGCTCAAAGGTCATTGTGGCCCTAGAACACAGGTCATTGTGCCCCTGGCACACAGGTCATTTGGACCCTACCACAAGGGTCATTTTGCCCCTAGCACACAGGTCATTGTGCCCCTAGCACACAGGTCATTGTGACAGCATACAGGTCATTGCACTCTTAGCAGACCGGTGATTGTGACAGCATACAGGTCATTCCGCCCTTAGCACACATGTCATTGTGCCCCTAGCACTCAGGTCATTGTGACAGCGCACAGGTCATTGCACTCTTAGCAGACCGGTCATTGTGACAGTACACAGGTCACTGCGCCCCTCGCACACAGGTCATTGTGTCCTTATCGCACAGGTCATTGTGTTTTTAACACAAATGTCATTCTGCCCTCAGCACACAGGTCATTTTGCCCCTAGCGCACAGGTCATTGTGCCCTTAGCGCATGGGTCATGGTTCCCCTGACGCACAGGTTATTGTGCCCCTAGCACACAGGTCACTGTGCCCGTAGCATGCAAGTCATTGTGGCAGCACACAGGTCATTGTGCCCCAGTACGCAGGTCATTGTGCCTTGAACACACAGCTCATTGTGCCCCTAGCACGCAGGTCATTATGCCCCTAGGACGGAGGTCATTTGGCCCCTAGCAATAAAGGCCATTGTGCCCTTAGCACACAATTCATTTGGGCCCTAGCACAGAGGCCATTTTGCCCCTAGCACACAGGTCATGGTCCCCTTAGCACACAGGTCATTGGGCCCCTTGCTCAAAGGTCATTGTGCACCCTGCACACAGGTCATTGTGCCCCTCGCACACAGGTCATTTAGCCCTTAGCACACAGGTTATTGTGCCACTAGCGCACAGGTCATGGTGCTGCTAGCGCACAGGTAATGGTGCCCCTAGCACACAGGTCATTGTGCCCTCAGCACAAAGGTCATTGTGCCCTTAGCACACAGGTCAATATGCCCTTAGCTCACAGGTGATTGCGACAGCGCACAGGTCATTGTGCTCTTATCTCACAGGTCATTCTGCCCCTAGCACACAGGTCATTGTGCCCCTAGCACTCAGGTCATTGTGACAGCGCACAGGTCATTGCACTCTTAGCATACAGGTCATTATGACAGTACACAGGTCATTGTGCTCTTATCACACAGGTCATTGTGCCCCTCGCAGAAAGGTCATTGTGTCCCTAGCACACAGGTCATTGTGAGAGCAATGTCATTTCACCCTAAGCACAGATCATTGCGCCCTTAGCACACATGTATTTGGGGCCCTAGTGCACAGATCATTGTGCCACTACCACACATGTCATTTTGCCCCTACCACACAGGTCATTGTGCCCTTAGCACACAGGTTATTGTGCCCTTAGCACACAGGTCCTTTTGACCTTAGCACACAGGTCCTTGTGCCCTTAGAACATATGTCGTTGTGCCCTTAGCACACAGGTCATTTTGCCCCTACCACACAGGTGACTTTGCCCTTAGCAGACAGGTCATTGTGCCCCTAGCACACAGGTGCTTTTACCAGCACACAGCCATTGCGCTCCTGGCACACAGGTAAATGTGTCCCTAGCACAAAGGTCATTGTGTTTTTAGCACACAGGTCATTGTGGCCCTAGTGCCAGGTCATTGCGCACCTTGCACACACTTCATTGTGCCCCTAGCACACAGGTCATTGTGCCCTAGCACACAGGTCATTGTGCCCATAGCACGCAGGTCATTGTGGCAGCACACTGGTCATTGTGCCTTTAAGACAGATGTCATTGTGTTTTTAGCACACAGGTCATTTTGGCCCTAGAACACAGGTCATTGTGCCCCTAGCACACAGGTCATTTGGCCCCTAACACAACAGTCATTTTGAACCTAGCACACAGGTCACTGTGCCCTTAGCACACAGGTCATTGTGCACCTCGCAAACAGGTCATTGTGCCTCTAGCACACAGGTCATTGTGACAGCATACAGGTCATTGTGCCCTTAGCACACAGGTCATTGTGCACCTAGTACACAGTCATTGTGCCCCTAGCACAGAGGTAATTGTGCTCCTAGCACACAGGTCATTGTGTTTTTAGCACAAAAGTCATTGTGGCCCTAGTGCACAGGTCATTGTGCCTGTAGTGCCCAGGTCATGGTGCCCCTAGGGCAAAGGTTATTGTGACCCTAGAACACATGTCATTGCGTCCTTAGCACACAGTTAATTGTGCCCTTAGCACACATGTCTTTGGGGCCCCAGCGCACAGAGCATTGTGCCACTAGCACACATGTCATTTTGCACCTACCACACAGGTCATTGTTCCCTTAACACACAGGTTATTGTGCCCTTAGCACACAGGTTATTGTGCCCTTAGCACACAGGTCATTGTGCCCTTAGCACACGGGTCATTGTGCGCATAGCACGCAGGTCATTGTGCCCATAAGAAAGATGTAATTGTGTTTTTAGCACACAGGTAATTGTGGCCCTAGAATGCAGGTCATTGTGCCCCTAGCACACACGTCATTTGGCCCCTACCACAAGGGTCATTTTGCCCCTAGCGCACAGGTCACTGTGCCCATTGCACACAGGTCATTGTGTCTTTCGCAGACAGGTCATTGTGACCCTAGCACACAGGTCATTGTGACAGCATACAGGTCATTCCGCCCTTAGCGCACAGGTCTTAATGCCCCTAGCGCACAGGTTATTGTGCCCGTCGTATACAGGTCATTGTGCCACTAGCACACAGGTTTGTTCAACAGCACACAGGTCATTGTGCCCCTAGCACACAGGTCATTGTGCCCCTAGCACACAGCCATTGCGCCCAGGCGCACAGGTAATTGTGCCTCTAGCACCCAGGTCACTGTGTTTTTAGCACACAGGTCATTGTGGCCCTAGTGCCAGGTCATTGTGTCCCTATCATACACGTCATTATGACCTAGCACACAGGTCATTGTGCCCATAGCATGCAGGTCATTGTGCCGCTATCATGCAGGTCATTGTGGCAGCACGCAGGTCATTGTGCCCTTAAGAAGATGTCATTGTGTTTTTACCACACAGGTCATTGTGCCCCCTAGCACACAGGTCATTTGGCCCCTACCACAAGGGCCATTTTGCCCCTAGCACAAAGGTCACTGTGCCCTTAGCACACAGGTCATTGTGCCCCTTGCACAAAGGTCATTGTGCCCGTCTCAGACAGGTCATTATGCCCCTAGCACACAGGTCATTGTGACAGCATACAGGTCATTCCGCCCTTAGCACACAGGTTAATGTGCCCCTAGTACACAGTCATTGTGCCGCTAGCACAGAGGTAATTGTGCTCCTAGCACACAGGTCATTGTGTTTTTAGCACACACGTCATTGTGCCTGTAGCACGCAGGTCATTGTGGCAGCACGCATGTCATTGTGCCCCTAGCACTCAGGTCATTGTGACAGCGCACAGGTCATTGCACTCTTAGCAGACCGGTCATTGTGACAGTACACAGGTCACTGCGCCCCTCGCACACAGGTCATTGTGTCCTTATCGCACAGGTCATTGTGTTTTTAACGCAAATGTCATTCTGCCCTCAGCACACAGGTCATTGTGCCCCTAGCGCACAGGTCATTGTGCCCTTAGCGCATAGGTCATGGTTCCCCTAACGCACAGGTTATTGTGCCCCTAGCACACAGGTCACTGTGCCCGTAGCATGCAAGTCATTGTGGCAGCACACAGGTCATTGTGCCCCAGTACACAGGTCATTGTGCCCTGAACACACAGCTCATTGTGCCCCTAGCACGCAGGTCATTGTGCCCCTAGGACGGAGGTCATTTGGCCCCTAGCAATAAAGGCCATTGTGCCCTTTGCACACAGTTCATTTGGGCCCTAGCACAGAGGTCATTTTGCCCCTAGCACACAGGTCATGGTCCCCTTAGCACACAGGTCATTGGGCCCCTTGCTCAAAGGTCATTGTGCACCCTGCACACAGGTCATTGTGCCCCTCGCACACAGGTCATTTAGCCCTTAGCACACAGGTTATTGTGCCACTAGCGCACAGGTCATGGTGCTGCTAGCGCACAGGTAATGGTGCCCCTAGCACACAGGTCATTGTGCCCTCAGCACAAAGGTCATTGTGCCCTTAGCACACAGGTCAATATGCCCTAAGCTCACAGGTGATTGCGACAGCGCACAGGTCATTGTGCTCTTATCACACAGGTCATTCTGCCCCTAGCACACAGGTCATTGTGCCCCTAGCACTCAGGTCATTGTGACAGCGCACAGGTCATTGCACTCTTAGCAGACCGGTCATTATGACAGTACACAGGTCATTGTGCTCTTATCACACAGGTCATTGTGCCCCTCGCAGAAAGGTCATTGTGAGAGCACACATGTCATTTCACCCTAAGCACAGATCATTGCGCCCTTAGCACACATGTATTTGGGGCCCTAGTGCACAGATCATTGTGCCACTACCACACATGTCATTTTGCCCCTACCACACAGGTCATTGTGCCCTTAGCACACAGGTTATTGTGCCCTTAGCACACAGGTCCTTGTGACCTTAGCACACAGGTCCTTGTGCCCTTAGAACATATGTCGTTGTGCCCTTAGCACACAGGTCATTTTGCCCCTACCACACAGGTGACTTTGCCCTTAGCAGACAGGTCATTGTGCCCCTAGCACACAGGTGCTTTTAACAGCACACAGCCATTGCGCTCCTGGTACACAGGTAAATGTGTCCCTAGCACACAGGTCATTGTGTTTTTAGCACACAGGTCATTGTGGCCCTAGTGCCAGGTCATTGCACACCTTGCACACACTTCATTGTGCCCCTAGCACACAGGTCATTGTGCCCTAGCATACAGGTCATTGTGCCCATAGCACGCAGGTCATTGTGGCAGCACGCTGGTCATTGTGCCTTTAAGACAGATGTCATTGTGTTTTTAGCACACAGGTCATTTTGGCCCTAGAACACAGGTCATTGTGCCCCTAGCACACAGGTCATTTGGCCCCTAACACAAAAGTCATTTTGACCCTAGCACACAGGTCACTGTGCCCTTAGCACACAAGTCATTGTGCACCTCGCAAACAGGTCATTGTGCCTCTAGCACACAGGTCATTGTGACAGCATACAGGTCATTGTGCCCTTAGCACACAGGTCATTGTGCCCCTAGTACACAGTCATTGTGCCCCTAGCACAGAGGTAATTGTGCTCCTAGCACACAGGTCATTGTGTTTTTAGCACAAAAGTAATTGTGGCCCTAGTGCACAGGTCATTGTGCCCGTAGTGCCCAGGTCATGGTGCCCCTAGGGCACAGGTTATTGTGACCCTAGCACACATGTCATTGCATCCTTAGCACACAGTTAATTGTGCCCTTAGCACACATGTCTTTGGGGCCCCAGCGCACAGAGCATTGTGCCACTAGCACACATGTCATTTTGCCCCTACCACACAGGTCATTGTGCCCTTAGCACACAGGTTATTGTGCCCTTAGCACACAGGTCATTGTGCCCTTAGCACACGGGTCATTGTGCGCATAGCACGCAGGTCATTGTGCCCATAAGAAAGATGTAATTGTGTTTTTAGCACACAGGTAATTGTGGCCCTAGAACGCAGGTCATTGTGCCCCTAGCACACAGGTCATTTGGCCCCTACCACAAGGGTCATTTTGCCCCTAGCGCACAGGCCACTGTGCCCATTGCACACAGGTCATTGTGCCCTTCGCAGACAGGTCATTGTGACCCTAGCACACAGGTCATTGTGACAGCATACAGGTAATTCTGCCCTTAGCGCACAGGTCTTAATGCCCCTAGCGCACAGGTTATTGTGCCCCTAGCACACAGGTCACTGTGCCCATAGCATGCAGGTCATTGTGGCAGCCCACAGGTCATTGTGCCCCAGTACACAGGTCATTGTGCCCTGAACACACAGCTCATTGTGCCCCTAGCACGCAGGTCATTGTGTCCCCAGCACAGAGGTCATTTGGCCCCTAGCAATAAAGGTCATTGTGCCCTTAGCACACAGGTCATTTGGCCCCTAGCACACAGGTCTTTGTGCCCCTAGCACACAGGTCATTGTGCCCCTCGCTCACAGGGCATTGTGCCCATCGCACACAAGTCATTGTGCCCCTCGCACCCAGGTCATTGTGCTCTTAGCACACACGTTATTGTGCCCCTAGCATACAGGTCATGGTGCCCCTCGCTCACAGGGCATTGTGCCCATCGCACACAAGTCATTGTGCCCCTCGCACCCAGGTCATTGTGCCCTTAGCACACATGTTATTGTGCCCTTAGCACACAGGTCATTGGGCCCCTAGCACACAGGTCATTGGGCTCCTAGCACAGAGGTCATATGGACCTAAGCACACAGTCATTGGGCCCTTAGCACACATGTCAGTGTGCCCCTAGCACACAGATCATTGGGCCCCTAACACACAGGTCGTTTGGCCCCTAACACACATGTAATTTTGCCCCTAGCACACCAGTCATTGTGCCCCTCGCAGAAAAGTCATTGTGTCCCTAGCACACAGGTCATTGTGAGATCACACATGTCATTGCACCCTGAGCACACATGTCATGGTGCCCTTAGCACACAGGTCGTTGTGCCCTTAACACACAGGTCATTGGGCCCCTAGCACACAGGTCATTGGGCTCCTAGCCCAGAGGTCATATGGACCTAAGCACACAGTCATTGGGCCCTTAGCACACATGTCAGTGTGCCCCTAGCACAAAGGTCATTTGGCCACTGGCACACATGTCATCTTGCCCCTACCACACAGGTCATTGTGCCCTTAGCACACAGGCCATTGTGCCCTTAGCACATATGTTGTTGTGCCCTTAGCACACAGGTCATTTGGCCCCTACCACACAGGTAATTTTGCCCCTACCACACAGGTAACTCTGCCCTTAGCAGACAGGTCACTGTGCCCCTAGCACACAGTTAATTGTGCCTGTCGCAGAAAGTTCATTGTGCCACTAGCACACAGGTTCTTTTAACAGCACACAGGTCGTTGTGCCTTTAGCACACAGGTCATTGTGCCCCTAGCACACAGCCATTGCGCCCAGGCACACAGGTAATTGTGCCTCTAGCACACAGGTTGTTGTGTTTTTAGCACATAGGTCGTAGTGGCCCTAGTGCCAGGTCATTGTGCCCCTTGCACACAGGTCATTGTGCCCGTAGCACACAGGTCATTGTGCCCATAGCACGCAAGTCATTGTGCCCATAAGAAAGATGTCATTGTGTTTTTAGCACACAGGTAATTGTGGCCCTAGAACGCAGGTCATTGTGCACCTGGCACACAGGTCATTTGGTCCCTACCACAAGGGTCATTTTGCCCCTGGCTCACAGGTCACTGTGCCCTTAGCACACAGGTCATTGTGTCTTTCGCAGACAGGTCATTGTGACCCTAGCACACAGGTCATTGTGACAGCATACAGGTCATTCCGCCCTTAGCGCACAGGTCTTAATGCCCCTAGCGCACAGGTTATTGTGCCCGTCGTATACAGGTCATTGTGCCACTAGCACACAGGTCATTGGGCCCTTAGCACACATGTCAGTGTGCCCCTAGCACAAAGGTCATTTGGCCACTGGCACACATGTCATCTTGCCCCTACCACACAGGTCATTGTGCCCTTAGCACACAGGCCATTGTGCCCTTAGCACATATGTTGTTGTGCCCTTAGCACACAGGTCATTTGGCCCCTACCACACAGGTAATTTTGCCCCTACCACACAGGTAACTCTGCCCTTAGCAGACAGGTCACTGTGCCCCTAGCACACAGTTAATTGTGCCTGTCGCAGAAAGTTCATTGTGCCACTAGCACACAGGTTCTTTTAACAGCACACAGGTCGTTGTGCCTTTAGCACACAGGTCATTGTGCCCCTAGCACACAGCCATTGCGCCCAGGCACACAGGTAATTGTGCCTCTAGCACACAGGTTGTTGTGTTTTTAGCACATAGGTCGTAGTGGCCCTAGTGCCAGGTCATTGTGCCCCTTGCACACAGGTCATTGTGCCCGTAGCACACAGGTCATTGTGCCCATAGCACGCAAGTCATTGTGCCCATAAGAAAGATGTCATTGTGTTTTTAGCACACAGGTAATTGTGGCCCTAGAACGCAGGTCATTGTGCACCTGGCACACAGGTCATTTGGTCCCTACCACAAGGGTCATTTTGCCCCTGGCTCACAGGTCACTGTGCCCTTAGCACACAGGTCATTGTGCTCATTGCACACAGGTCATTGTGCCCTTCGCAGAGAGATCATTGTGACCCTAGCACACAGGTCATTGTGACAGCATACAGGTCATCCCGCACTTAGCGCACAGGTCTTAATGCCCCTAGCGCACAGGGTATTGTGTCCCTAGCACACAGGTCACTGTGCCCATAGCATGCAGGTCATTGTGGCAGCCCACAGGTCATTGTTCCCCAGTACACAGGCCATTGTGCCCTGAACACACAGCTCATTGTGCCCCTAGCACGCAGGTCATTGTGTCCCCAGCACAGAGGTCATTTGGCCCCTAGCAATAAAGGTCATTGTGCCCTTAGCACACAGGTCATTTGGTCCCTAGCACACAGGTCATTTTGCCCCTATCACACAGGTCATGGTCCCCTTAGCACACAGGTCATTGTGCCCCTAGCACATAGGTCATTGTGACAGTGCACAGGTCATTGCACTCTTAGCAGACCGGTCATTGTGACAGTACACAGGTCACTGCATCTCTCGCACACAGGTCATTGTGCCCTTAACGCACAGGTCATTGTGTTTTTAACACAAATGTCATTGGGCTCCTAGCACACATGTCATACGGCCCTAAGCACACAGGTCATTGGGCCCTTAGCACACGTCAGTGTGCCCCTAGCACACAGATCATTGGGCCCCTAACACACAGGTCGTTTGGCCCCTAGCACACAGGTCATTTTGCCCCTAGCACACCGGTCATTGTGCCTTTAGCACACAGGTCATTGTTCCCCTCGCAGAAAGGTCATTGTGTCCCTAGCACACAGGTCATTGTTCCCCTCGCAGAAAGGTCATTGTGTCACTAGCACACAGGTAATTGTGAGAGCACACATGTCATTGCACCCTAAGCACACATGTCTTTGGGCCCCTAGTGCACAGAGCACTGTGCCACAAGCACACAGGTAATTTTTCCACCACCGCACAGGTCATTGTGCCCTTAGCACACAAGTCATTGTGCCCTTAGCATACAGGTCCTTGTGCCCTTAGGGCACATGTCATTGTGTCCTTAGCACATAGGTCATTGTGCCCCTTGCACACAAGTCATTGTGAGAGCACACATGTCATTGCACCCTACGCACACATGTCATTGTGCCCTTAGCACACAGGTTATTGTGCCCTTAGCACACATGTCTTTGGGGCCCTACTGCACAGAGCATTGTGCCACTAGCATACATGTCATTTTGCCCCTACCACACAGGTCATTGTGCTCTCACCACACAGGTCCTTGTGCCCTTAGCACACTTGTTGTTGTGCCCTTATAAACAGGTCATTTGGCCCGTAACACCTAGGTAATTTTGCCCCTACCACTTTGGTGACTCTGCCCTTAGCAGACAGGTCATTGTGCACCTAGCACACAGCCATTGCAACCCTGGCACACAGGTAATTGTGCCCTAGCACACAGGTCGTTGTTTTTTTAGCACACAGGTCATTGTGGCCCTAGTACCAGGTCATTGTGCCCCTTGCACACACGTCATTGTGCCTCTAGCACACAGGTCATTGCGCCCTAGCACACGGGTCATTGTGCCCGTAGCACGCAGGTCATTGTGCCCCTAGCACACACGTTATTGTGACAGCATACAGGCCATTCTGCCCTTAGCACACAGGTCATTGTGCCCCTAGTACACAGTCATTGTGCCCCTAGACAGAGGTAATTATGCTCCTAGCACACAGGTCATTGTGTTTTTAGCACACAAGTGATTGTGGCCCTTGCGCACAGGTCATTGTGCCCGTAGCGCACAGGTCATGGTGCCCCCAGGGCACAGGTTATTGTGACCCTGGCACACAGGTCACTGTGCCCGTAGCATGCAGGTCCTTGTGGCAGCACACATTTCATTGTGCCGCAGTACACATGAAATTGTGCCCTGAGCACACAGCTCATTGAGCCCCTAGCACACAGGTCATTTGACCCCTAACACACAGGTCATTTTGCCCCTAGCACACAGGTCATTGTGCCCCTCACACACAGGTCATTGTTCTCCTCGCAAACAGATCATTGTGCCCTTAGCACACATGTCATTGGGCCCCTCGCACATAGGTCATTATGCCCCTAGCACACAGGTCATTGTGCCCCTCGCACACAGGTCATTGGGCCCTTAGCACACAGATTATTGTGCCGCTAGTGCACAGGTCATGGTGCCGCTAGTGCACGGGTCATGATGCCGCTAGCGCACGGGTCATGGTGCCTCTAGCACACAGGTCATTGTGCCCTTAGCACACAGGTGATTGTGACAGCGCACAGGTCATTGCACTCTTAGCAGACCGGTCATTGTGACAGTACACAGGTTACTGCTCCCCTCGCACACAGGTCATTGTGCCCTTATCGAACAGGTCATTGTGTTTTTAACACACATGTCATTGTGCCCCTAGCACACAGGACATGGTGACAGCATACAGGTCATTCTGCCCCTAGCACACAGTCATTGCGCCCCAGACACACAGGTAATTGTGGCCCTAGCACACAGGTCATTGTGTTTTTAGCACACAGGTCATTGTGGACCTAGTGACAGGTCATTGTGCCCTTAGCACACTCGTCATTGTGCCCCTAGCACACAGTTCATTGTGCCCTAGCACACAGGTCATTTTGCCCATAGCACGGAGGTCATTGTGGCAGCACACAGGTCATTGTGCCTTTAAGACAGATGTCATTGTGTGTTTAGCACACAGGTCATTGTGGCCCTAGAGCACAGGTCATTTTGCTGTTAGCACACAGGTCATTGTGCCCTGAGCATACAGCTCATTGTGCCCCTAGTACGCAGGTCATTGTGCCCCTAGCACACAGGTCATTGTGCCCTTAGCACACAGGTCATTGTGTCCTTAGCACACTCTTCATTGTGGCAGCTCACATGTCATTGTGCCATTAGGACACATGTCGTGCCCCTAGCACACAGATCATTGTGCACCTATCACACAGGTAATTGTGCCCCTAGCACACAGGTCATTGGGTTTATAGCACACAGTCATTGTGGCCCTATTGCACAGGTCATTGAGCCCTTAGCGCACAGTTCATTGTGCTCCTAGCACACAAGTCATTGTGCTCCTAGCACACAGGTCATTGTGCCCTTTGCACGCAGGTCATTGTGGCAGCTCACAGGTGATTGTGCCCTTAAGATGGATTTCATTGTATTTTTAGCATACAGGTCACTGTGCCCTTGGCACACAGGTCAATGGTGCCCCTAGCACACAGGTCAAATGGTTCCCCTGGCACACAGGTGACTGTGCCCGGAGGACACGGGTCATTGTGCCCCTAGCACACAGATCATTGCGCCTCTAGCACTCAGGTCATTTGGCCGCTAGCACACAGGTCATTTTGCGCCTAGCACACCGGTCATTGTGCCCTTAGCACACAGGTCATTGTACTCTTCGCACACAGGTCATTGTGCCCCTCATAGACAGGTCATTGTGTCCCTAGCACACAGGTCATTGTGAGAGGACACAGGTCATTGCGCCCTTAGCACACACGTCATTGCTCCTTTAGCACACAGGTCATTGTGCCCTTAGCACACAGGTCTTTGGGCCCTTAGCACACATGTTGTTGTACCCTTAGCACACAGGTCATTTGGCCCCTAGCACACTGGTCATTTTTCCACTAGCACACAGGTCACTGTGCCCTTAGCAGACAAGCCATTGTGCCCCTTACACAAAGATAATTGTGCCTGTCGCAGACAGGTCATTGTTCCATTAGCACACATGTTCTTTTCACAGCACACAGGTCATTGTGCCATTAGCACACAGCTCATTGTACCTCTAGAACACAGTCATTGTGCCCCCAGCACACAGGTAATTGTGCCCGAGGACACAGATCATTGTGGCCCTAGTGCTGAGGTCATTGTGCCCTTAGCACTCACGTCATTGTGCCTTTAGGACACATGTCATTGTGTTTTTAGCACACAGGTCATTGTGGCCCTAGTGCAAGGTCATTGTGCCCTGAGCACACATGTCATTTGTCCCATAGCACACAGGTCATTGCACCCCTAGCAGACAGGTCATTGTGCCCTGAGCACACAGCTCATTGTACCCTTAGTACATGGGTCATTGTGCGCTTAGCAGAAAGGTCATTGTAACAGCACACAGGTCATTGTGCCCTTAGGACAAAGGTCATTGTGCCCTTAGCACACAGGTCACTGGGGCCCTAGCGCACGGGTCCTTGTGCCCTTAGCACACACGTTATTGTGCACTTAGCACACAGTGTATTGTGTCATGAGAGCATGTCATTGTGCCCTTAGCAAACAGATCATGGTGCCCCGAGCAGACTTGTCATTGTACCCCTAGCACACAGGTCATTGTGCCCTCAGCACACAGGTCATTGTGCCCCTAGCACACAGGTCATTGCGCCAGCACACAGGTCATTGCGCCCCTCGCACACAATTCATTGTGCCCTTAGAGCACAGGTCATAGCGTTTTTAACACACAGGTCATTGTGCCCATAGCATACAGGTCATTGTGTCCTCAGCACACAGGTCTTTGTGCCCTCAACACACAGGTCATGGTGCCCCTAGCACACAGGTCATTGTGCCCTTAGCACACAAGTCATTGGACCCCTAGCACACTGGTCATTGGGCTCCTAGCACACAGGTCCTTGGGCCCTAAGCACCCAGGTCATTGGGCCCTGAGCAGACATGTCAGTGCACCCCTAGCTTACATGTAATTGTGCCCTTAGCACACAGGTCATTGTGCCCCTAGCACACAGTCATTGTGCCCTTATAACACAGGTAATTGTGCCCATAGCACACAGATCATTGTGCTCCTAACACACAGGTCATTGTGACCTTAGCACACAGGTCACTGTGGCAGCACACAGGTCATTGTGTTTATAACACACAGGTCATTGTGCCCCTCGCACACAAGTCATTGTGCCCCTCGCACACAGGTCATTGTGCCCTTAGCAATCAGGTCATTGTGCCTCCTAGAATGTGCTTCCATTCATGCACAGCCATTCCTAAGAAACAACTTGATACTTCTTCGGACCTTGCCTCAACAACACCTATTCCGTGACCCTCTTATTCCCGAGACACAGTGGACTGTGGAATGGGCCTGGACCCATTAAACCTGTGTTCATACTGCAGAATATAAGACAGTCAGGGGAGGCGCTGGGAACAAATTGGTAACCTGACTTTTTGTTTGTTTTACAGCACATTCCTTGAGGTGTTTCACCTGCTTGGCAGAGTCTACCACTGCTGCCTGCAACACTCCCACCGACTGCCCACCCAGGTCTGAATACTGCATGAAAGTCATGGCCTCTGGCTCTGGACGTAAGTGGAAGCGCAAGCTCTCTGCGTCGGTGTCGTCATGTTATGTATAGGAAGAGATATATCCTACACAGATCTCAAGCACAGCGCCTGTGCAAGCATGCAGGGTCTATCTAAGCACTTGTAACAGAAGAATAACAACACGGACCTCAGGAAATGCCGTTATTCTAATATATGACATGCGGCTGTGTAGCAATCAGGGTACGGCCATAGCTCAAGTTATATAAGTGATGGCCCTACCATCACCTGCACTTAAAGCTAAAACAACAGCTCTGGTGGCGGTGCAGAGAGCTCCACAGGCCCTGCGGCCAGGCACCACTACACCTGCTGCACTATTGATAACTATGCCTCTGACCGAGCTCTTGCACCAAAACCTCTCAGCTGCTAAAGTCCCAGAGCTCATAATTTGCTGTTTTCTTCCTGCCTCATGATCTCAGAAAGCCTGGGATGTGATGTCTGCTACAGAGCTGAGAGGGGCCGGTGTGAGGGTGAGGGCAGCACACCTATCGAAGGCCTGTCTGTCCTCAGTTGAAGCCAGCATGATGATGGAGTGGAAGCTATGCTTGAGCCAACTGTGGGTCCGTAGGTACTTATATAATGACCTTCAGGAGACAGGTCCCAACACTGCAAATCTATACAGTGATACAGAGAACTCAGGATTCTCAACACTTCAAATCTGTACAATAACACAGAGAACTCAGACATCACAACACTGCAAATCTGTACAGTGACATAGAGAACTCAGACCACATAACATTGCAAATCTTTACAGTGAAATAGCAACTTCAGCCATCACAACACAGCACATCTGTACAGTGAATTAGGGAACTCAGGCATTGCAACATTGCAAATCTTTACAGTGACATTGAGAACTCATACATCACACAACACAGCACATCTGTACAGTGGCATAGAGAACTCAGGCATCACAACACAGCACACCTGTACAGTGACACAGAGAACTCAGGCAAAACACACCACTGCAAATCTGTACAGTGACATAGAGAACTCAGACATCACAAAACTGCACATCTGTACAGTAACATAGAAAACTCAACATCGCAACACTTCACATCTGTACAGTGACACAGAAAACTCCAAAATCGCAACACTGCATCTGTACAGTGACATAGCGAACTCAGACATTGCAACACAGCACATCTGTACAGTGACATAGAGAACTCAGACATCGCAACACAGCAAATTTGTCTAGTGACAGAGAATCCAGAACTTACAACACTGCATATCTTTACAGTGACATAGTGAACTCAGACATCACAACACAGCACATCTGTACAGTGAAATAGGAAACTCAGACATCACAACAATGCAAATCTTTGCAGTGACATAGAGACCTCATGTAGGAGGCTGGCCTGGCTTATAGTGGGTACCTGATGGTACTTACACCTTGTGCCTAGTCCAGTTATCCCTTATTAGTAGAGTAGTAGTGTTCGAGCAGCTTAGGCTGATAGAGGTAGGTATAGCAGAGCAGCTTAGGCTGAACTAGGAGACATGCAAAGCTCCTACTATACCACGTATATCATATAGCACTATATCATAAGAAACACAACACTCAGAGTTACAGATAATAAAGGTCCTTTATTTTAGTGACAGTATGCCAAAAGTATCTCAGAGGATGTACTTCCTTACGATGTAAGTAAATACACAAAATATACACACAGACCAAAATCAGGTAAGTAAAACACTTAGAAAAGTAGTGCAAGCACTGTAGTACACAATAGAATGCAATAGGAGACAATAGGCCTAGGGGCAACACAAACCATATACTCCAAAAGTGGAATGCGAATCACGAATGGACCCCAGACCTAGTGTAGTGTGTAGAGAGTCGCTGGCATTGTAAGAAAACACTAAGGGTGTCCAAGATACCCCACCCCAAGACCCAGAAAAGTAGGAGTAAAGTTACCCTACTACCTCAGAAAGACAGTAAAGTCGAGATAGGGGATTCTGCAAAGACAGCAACTGACTGCAAAGCACCTGAAGATGGATTCCTGGAGCTTAGGACCTGCAAAGGAAGGGGACCAAATCCAAGAGTCACGCAAGTGTCCGGGGGGGCAGGAGCCCACTAATCCCCGGATGAAGGTGCAAAAGGGGCTGCCTCTGGGTGGAAGAAGCCAAAGATTCTGCAACAACGGAAGATGCCAGGAACTTCTCCTTTGGTCAGAAGATGTCCCACGAAGTGCTGGAGGATGCAGAGTTGTTTCCACGCAGAACGACCGCAAACAAGCCTTGCTAGCTGCAAGAGTCATGGTTAAAGATTATGGGTGCTGCCAGGGCCCAGGAAGGACCAGGCGGTCGCCCCTTGGAGGAGGAGACAGAGGGGGTGCTCAGTAACACAAAGAGCCCACGCAGAAGCAGGTAGCACCAGCAGAAGCACTTGAACAGGCGTTCAAGACATCTGAGCACGGCGGTCATCTCAACACAACAAAAGAGGGTCCCACAAAGTCAGAGGCCAACTCAGCGAGTTGGGCAATGCAGGACGGAGTGCTGGGGACCTGGGCTGTGCTGTGCACGAAGGAAGTCTTGCAAAAGTGCACAGAAGCCCTAGCAGCTGCAGATCACACAGTACACAGGATTGCTGTCTGGCGTGGGGAGGCAAGGTCTTACCTCCTCAAATTTGGACAGAAGGACCACTGGACTGTTGGGGTCACTTGGATCCAGCTCCTGTGTTCCAGGGACCATGCTCGTCAAGATGAGAGGGGACCTAGAGGACCGGTAATGCAGAAGTTTGGTGCCTACGTTAGCAGGGGGAAGATTCCGTTGACCCACAGGAGATTTCTTCTTGGCTTCCAGTGCAGGGTGAAGGCAGACAGTCCTCAGAGCATGCACCACCAGGAAACAGTCGAGAAAGCCGTCAGGATTAGGCGCTAAAATGTTGCTGGTGGGCATCTTGCTGCTTTGTTGCGGTTTTGTAGGTGTCCTGGAGCAGTCAGCGGTTGATCCTTGACAGAAATTGAAGAAAGAAGTGCAGAGGAACTCTGGTGAGCACTTGCATTTGTTATCTGACGAGAAACCCACAGGAGAGACCCTAAATAGCCCTCAGAGGAGAATTGGCTACCTAACCAGGTAAGAGCCTATCAGGAGGGGTCTCTGATGTCACCTGCTGGCACTGGCCACTCAGAGGTCTCCATTGTGCCCTCACACCTCTGCATTCAAGATGGCAGAGGTCTGGGACACACTGGAGGAGCTCTGGGCACCACCCCTGGGGTAGTGATGGACAGGGGAGTGTCACTCCCCTTTCCTTTGTCCAGTTTCGCACCAGAGCAGGGGCTGGGGGCTCCCTGAACCGGTGTCGACTGGCTTACGCAACGAGGGCACCATCTGTGCCCATCAAAGCATTTCCAGAGGCTGGGGGAGGCTACTCCTCCCCAGCCCTTAACACCTATTTCCAAAGGTAGAGGGTGTAACACCCTCTCCCAGAGGAAATCCTTTGTTCTGCCTTCCTGGGACTGGGCTGTCCAGACCCCAGGAGGGCAGAAACCTGTCTGAGGGTTGGCAGCAGCGGTAGCTGCAGTGAAAACCCCAGAGAGCTAGTTTGGCAGTACCCAGGGTCCATGCTGGAGCCCCGGGGATTCATGGGATTGGCACCCCAATACCAGATTTGGCTTGGGGGGACAATTCCATGATCTTAGATTGCCATGTTCGGAGTTACCATTGTGAAGCTACACATAGGTATTGACCTATATGTAGTTCACGCATGTAATGGTGTGTCCGCACTCAAAAAGTCCGGGGAAATTGCCCTGAACAAGGTGGGGACACCTTGGCTAGTGCCAGGGTGCCCTCACACTTAGTAACTTTGCACCTAACCTTCACTAAGTGAGGGTTAGACATATAGGTGACTTATAAGTTACTTAAGTGCAGTGTAAAATGGCTGTGAAATAACATGGACGTTATTTCACTCAGACTGCAGTGGCAGTCCTGTGTAAGAATTGTCTGAGCTCCCTATGGGTGGGAAAAGAAATGCTGCAGCCCATAGGGATCTCTTGGAACCCCAATACCGTGGGTACCTACGTACCATATACTAGGGATTTATAAGGGTGTTCCAGTGTGCCAATCAGAATTGGTGTAAATGGTCACTAACCTGCAGTGACATTTTAAAAAGCAGAGAGAGCATTAACACTGAGGTTCTGGTTAGCAGAGCCTCAGTGATACAGTTAGGCACCACACAGGGAACACATACAGGGCACAAGTTATGAGCACTGAGGTCCTGGCTAGCAGGATCCCAGTGACACAGGCAAAAACAAACATACACACAAGTAAAAATGGGGGTAACATGCCAGGCAAGATGGTACTTTCCTACACCTCAGACCCCACAACAGTGCAAATCTTTAAAGTGACATATCCAACTCAGACATCACAATATAGCACATCTGTACAGTAATATAGAGAAGTCAGACATCGCAAAACTTCAAATCTGTACAGTGACACAGAGAACTCAGAAACTGCAACACAGTAAATCTGTACAGTGACATAGAAAACTCATACATCGCAACACTTCAGATCTGTACTGTGACATTGAGAACTCAGGCATCACAACACAGCACATCTGTACAGTGACTTAGAGAACTCAGAAATTGCATCACTGCAAATCTGTACAGTGACATAGATAACTCAGACATCACAAAATTACAAATCTCCACAGTTTTTATTCTTTTTTCTCAGCCTGCTCGCCTTTCTCTGCCCTTTTGTTTGCCCTTTGTATACTCTGCGTCATTCGTGGTCTTAGTCTGTTTTGCCCACTGTTTATTGTGTTGTCTTAGCCTGTTCCGCGCTCACTGACCCCGCTGCCCCCGCGCCCATCTCTTACCTCTCTCCCCTTCTACCCCGCCCGTTTCCTTCTCTGATCCTCCGGCTCCCTGCCGCTGCCTCCCCTGTGGCCCCGCTCCCGGCACACACCCATTGGCCCCCTCCCTCCTTCCAGCTGCTCCACCCTCCCACCTTACCTTGTTAATGGCGGCCGCTGTGGCGCGCCAGAGGCAAGCCCGTCTGCGCCAGTCCGCACCTGGACCGCGCCCAGCACCAGTCCCCCTGATCCCCACAGCCAAAACCCCCCAGACAACCCTACTCTCCTCTTACCCTCCACTCCCTCAACCCAGGCCCCCGCCCCACCTGCACCCTTTCCATCCCCACACACACACATGGCCCCTTCACCTGCTACACCTGTCATTTCTCCTGCTCCACATCCCTCACACCCCACACCAACTGCAGCGACCCCCCCCCCAACAAACACAAAACCGCCAACGCAATATACACCTGCTCTACCCCCACGCCCACCAACCAGCCCCACCGCATACCACCTCACAACCAGAACACACCCCGCAACAACACCATCGCACAACACAACAACAACACCCACCACACCCACCTCAACTGCCTACTCCTCAACACCCGCTCCCTTCACAAACATGCCATAGAACTCTGGGATCTCATCACATCACACTCACCTGACATCGTCTTCCTCACAGAAACCTGGACCAAGCACTCCTCAGAACCCGACATAGCCACTGCCACCCCCATGGGATACAAACTCCAACGCAAAGACCGCCTTAACAAGCCAGGAGGTGGCATCACTATCCTACACAAAGACACCATTAAAGTCACCACCAACTCCCAAGACACTATCGACAGCGCAGAACACATGCACTTCCTAATCCACATTAACAACAACTCCACCCTCAGAGGTACACTAATCTACAGACCACCAGGACCACGCCCCGCCTTCTGTGACACCACGCCTGAACTCCCAACTGGCTCATAACCTCCCCCCACACCAACGACCCCAACACCAGAACCCACAACCTCTCTAAATGGATCACTACCTCCGCTGACACACAAGCCCCCCTCAGAAAACACATAGCCACCCGCAACATAAAGAACGCCCCTTGGTTCACCCCCGAACTCCAAGCACAAATGCCACCAAGCGGAGAAAGCCTGGCAACAAGAACCCTCTACATCCAACTTCTCCACCCTCAAAACTTCCATTTGCACCCACCACCAACTCATACGCACCACTAAAAGAGCACACTACAAGACACGCCTTGACAACAACTCCCAAAATAGAAAAGAACACTTCACCATCATTAAAGAGCTATCCAAACCCAAAGCCAGCAACATAGACCCCCCACACACGCAGCCCCTAAGTGACGCCCTCTCCAACCACTTCCACCACAAAATCCTGGACATTCACAACAGCTTCATACCACACACACCCACCACACACAACCCTCACCCGCCCAACTCAAACCCCACTCATGAACCCCCCCACCATACTTACCACCTGTGCCCCAACCACACACGAAGAAACCGAAAAAGCCATGAATTCCATACACTCCGGATCCCCCTCCGACCCCTGTCCTCATCGCATCTACAACAAAGCCAGCCCAACCATCGCCCCCATACTTCGTGACACAGTCAACTCCTCATTCGACACCGCCACCTACCCAGACCCCTGGAAGCACGCAGAAATCACTGCTCTCCTAAAAAAGCCCAAAGCCGACCCAGAAGTCCTCTCCTACTACCGCCCCATCTCCCTCCTCCCTTTCCCCGCCAAGGACGCTGAGAAACTAGTCAACGCCCGCCTATCCCACTTTCTCGAGGAAAACGACACACTAGACCCCTCCCAATCCGGGTTTCGCAAGAATCACTGCACGGAAACCGCCCTCATCGCATGTACTGACGACATCAGAACCAGAGTCGACAAGGGCAAGACCGTCACACTCATCCTCCTAGACCTCTCCGCGGCCTTTGACACTGTCTGTCACCACACACACCACACACGCCTCCACAACACAGGAATTTGTCACAAAGCCTTAGACTGGCTCACCTCCTTCCTCACCGACCGGACCCAGAGAGTCCGCCTCCCACCCTTCCACTCCACTGCTACCAAAATCATCTGCGGAGTCCCCAAAGGGTCCTCCCTCAGCCCCACCCTCTTCAACATTTACATGACCCCCCTCACCAACATCCTCCGACCACACGGAATCACCATCCTCTCCTACGCAGACGACACCCAACTCATCTTCTCCCTCACCCGCAACCCCACCACCGCCAAAACCAACCTACACGCTGCACTCCTTGACACCGCCACCTGGATGACAACAAACCACCTCAAGCTTAACTCCAACAAAACCGAAATCATCATCTTCGGCCCCAACAAAACCATATGGGACGACTCATGGTGGCCCACCGCCCTAGGCCCCGCACCCACCCCCGCAAACCACGCTCGCAACCTCGGCATCATCATGGACCCCTCCCTCTCCATGACACAGCAAATCAATGCAGTAACCTCCTCCTGCTTCCACACACTCCGTACACTGAAAAAATCTTTCAAATGGATTCCCTCAGAGACCAGGAAGACAGTCACCCATGCACTTATCAGCGGCAGGCTAGACTACGGTAACGCCCTCTACGCCAGCACCACACTCAAACTCAAACGCAAACTCCAGAGAATCCAGAACACAGCTGCACGCCTCATCCTGGACCTCCCCCGCCACGAACAAATCTCACCACACCTCAAATCTCTTCACTGGCTCCCCATAGACAAGAGAATCACTTTCAAGATCCTCATCCACGCACACAAATCCCTCCACAACACCGGCCCAACCTACCTCAATGAAAGAGTGAACTTCCACACCCCCACCTGCAACCTCCGTTCTGCCGACCTCGCACTAGCCACTGTCCCCCACCTCCAACGAACCACTACAGGAGGCAGGGTCTTCCCATACCTCGCCCCCAAAACATTGAACTCCCTCCCCACCAACCTCCGCAAAACCAAAGACCTCCTGCTCTTCAGAAGAAACCTCAAGACATGGTTGTTCGAACAGTGACCCACCCACAAACCCCCCCCCAAGCGCCTTGAGACCCTCACGGGTGAGTAGCGCGCTCTATACAATTTTTGATTGATTGATTCATTGAGTGATATACAGAAGTCAGGCATCACAAAACTGCAAATCTGTACAGTGACATAAAGACCTCAGATGTAACAACACTGCAAATCTGTACAGTGACAGAGAACTCAAGACATCACAGCACTGCAAATTTGCACAGTGACATCACAAACTCAGGCATAACAACACTGCACATCTACACAGTGACATAGAGAACTCAGGCAAAACACGACACTGCAAATTTGTACAGTGACATAGAGAACTCAGACATCACAACACTGCAATTCTGCACAGTGACATTGAGAACTCAGACCTCACAACACTGCAAATCTTTACCATGACATAGCCAACTCAGACATCACAACAGAACACATCTGTACAGTAACATAGAGAAGTCAGACATCGTAACACTTTAAATCTGTACAATGACATAGAGAACTCAGACATCACAACACTGCAAATCCGTACAGTGACTGAGGACTCAGACCTCACAACATAGCAAATCTTTACAGTGTCATAGCCAACTCAGACATCAGAACACAGCACATCTGTACAGTTAAATAGAGAACTCAGACATCCCAACACTTAAAATCTGTACAGTGACATAGTGAACTCAGACATCGCAACACTGCAAATCCGTACAGTGTCATAGCAAACTCAGACATCGCAACACAGCACATCTGTATGGTGACATAGAGAACTAAGGGCCACATGTATGAAATTCAGCTTTTGCGACTTGCAAAACCTGATGTACAACAGTGTCAATGACACTGTTTCCGATTCTCAATGGGGTCGCAAATGACCTACCTCATGAATATTCATGAGGAAGGTCGCTATTTGCGACTGCATTCGGAATGGCTACCCTCACAGGGATGGTGGCCTGCTGGAGACAACAGAACACCATGTCTGTGACTGCTTTCAAATAAAGCAGTTTTTATTAAATGCAGCCAGTTTTCCTTAAAGGGACCACTGCCTGCTCTGAAAAAATATTTTTGCTCCCATTCACAAAAGAGAAGGTGTCCCATGGGGACCCCTTCCTGTTTGCAAATGGGTTAGCACCAGTTTGAAACTGGTGCTAACTGCGATTGTTTTGTGAACAATCATACATACCGTCTGGATCCGGTATGAGGAAGGGTCACCCTTGTCACGCCCCTCCCTAATACTGAATCGCAAAACCCAAATTGCGATTCGGTAACAAGTTACTGAATCGCAGTTTGGGCTTTGTACATTCCAAATTGCATTTTTCAAGTCGCAAACGGCCCGATTCACCCTTTGCGACTTGAAAAATGCTTCGTACATCTGGTCCTAAGACATCACAACACTTCATATTTATACAGTGACATACAGAGCTGAGATATGGCAACATTGCAAATCTGTACAGTGACATGGATAACTCAGGCAAAACACAGCACATCTGTACAATGAGAGGGAAATCAGACAAAACTCAACACTGCAAGTCTGTACAGTGACACAGAGAACTTTGAAATCACAACACTGAAAATATGTACAGTGACAAAGATAACTCAGACCTCAGAACACTGCAAAATATTTACAGTGACGTAGCGAACTCAGACATCACAACACAGCATATCTGTACAGTGAAATAGGGAACTCAGACATTACAACACTGCAAATCTTTACAGTGACATAGCAAACTCAGACATCACAACGCAGCACGTCTGTATGGTGACATGGAGAACTCAGGCATCACAACACACCACATCTGTACATTGACATTGAAAACTCAGACTACACAACACTTCAAATCTGTACAGTGACATAGAACACTCTGAAATTGTAACACTGCAAATTTGTACAGTGACATAGAGAACTCAGACCTCATAACACTGCAAATCTTTGCAGTGAAATAGCAAACTCCTATATCACGAGACAGCACATCTGTACAGTGACATAGGGCACTCAGGCATCGCGACACTGCAAATCTGTGCAGGGACATAGGTAAATCAGACATCACAACACAGTGCAAATCTGTACAGGGACATAGGTAAATCAGACATCACAACACTGCAAATCTGTACAGTGACATAGAGAACTGGCACATCATAACAGCAAATCTGCACAGTGACATAGCTAACTCAGACATCACAACACTGCACATCTGTACATAGTTACAGAGCTCTCAGGCATCACAACATTGTATATCTGTATATGGGTACAGAACACTCAGGCTTCACAAACTACATCTGTGCATGTATACAGTGAACACAGGCATCACAAACTACATCTGCACATGGGTACAGAGCACTCAGGCATCACAAACTGCACATCTGTACATAGTTACAGAGCTCTCAGGCATCTCAAACTGTGCATCTGTTCGTGGTTACAGAGAATCAGGCATCACAAACTGTCTATCTTACATGGTTAAAGAAGAGCACTCAGGCATCACAACCTGTTCATCTGTACATGGCTACAGAACACTCTGGCATCATTCCACTGTTCATCTGTACATGGCTACACAACACTCTGGCATCATTCCACTGTCCACTGTTCATCTGTACATGGCTACAGAACACTCTGGCATCATTCCACTGTCCATCTGTACATGGCTACACAACACTCTGGCATCATTCCACTGTTCATCTGTACATGGCTACAGAACACTCTGGCATCATTCCACTGTTCATCTGTACATGGTTACAGAGCACTCAGACATCATAAACTGTACATCTGTACATGGGTACAGAACACTCAGGATTCACAAATTGTACATAGTTACAGCGCACTCAGGCATCACAAACTATACATCTGTACACGGGTACAAAGCACTCAGGCATTGCAAACTGTACATCTATTCATGGTTACAGAGCACACAGGCATCACAACACTGCACATCTGTTCATGTGTCAGAGCACTGAGGCATCACAAACTGTACATCTTAACATGGTTACAGAGCACTCAGACATCACAACCTGTACATCTTAACATGGTGACAGAGCACTCAGACATCACAAACTACATCTGCACATGGGTACAGAGCACTCAGGCATCACAAAAGACACATCTGTACATGGGTACAGAGCACTCAGGCTTCACAAACTGTACATCTGTACATTATTACAGAGCCCTCAGGCATCACAAACTGTACTTCTGTACATGGGTACAGAGCACTCAGGCATCACAGCATTCCCCATTTGTACACTGATATAGAGAACTCAGGCATCAAAACAGTGCAAAGCTGCTCAGAGATGTTGCACATTGAGGCTTTGCAACACTGTACGTCCGTACATGGGTAAGCCTCATGACATTTTATATCTGCACTGTGGCTTAGGATATGCAGTCATCACTACACTGTACCTCTGTACAGCCATATTGAACACCCAGACATCATAACACTGAATATCTGGGCAGCGATATAGAACACCAAGACAGTACAATGCCGAATCTGTAAAATACTGCACAAGGCATTCCAAATATAAAATCCCACGAAGGGACAACAGCTGCTATAACTCCTCACTTCTCAGGCAAGCACAAACCATGTTCACCCCAGGAATGGCACATAAGAAATCTAGATGCAAATGCTCCTTTATAGACTCTAAAGCACTCTGTTGCTCTCTCTCTAGGTTTGCACAATGCAAATGTGAAGACATACATATATACAATTCTTCCACCAGAGAAGAGAGGACTTCAGCATATGACTCCTATCACTAAACACAACAAACAGCAATTTCTATGATTTGAATCTCAAAACCAAAAAAGCAGAAACAAGCATACATCAAAAAATAGACACATTTTGAAATATTGTATTAAATTCATAGACAAAACCATGTACAAATCAACTTTTTAATTTTTATGGGAAGGTTGAAACTCCCAAAACATTGTTTTATTTCTCAAAGATTAAGATTAAGTACTTTTCTGAATGCTTGCATATCATTTAGTCTTTTTTCATCTACATACATTCTTTCTTTTTGTTGGCATATAGCAGTGCTTTAACTGAGGCCACCTCCATACTAGATTAATTGTGTGTGTTAGCGTATCCCCCATGAGTCACGATACGGCTACCAATTTAATTTTTAGTCTCCATTTTCAAAATCCTTCACATTGACAGATCATTTCAAATGTTTCAGTTTTCATTATTTATGTACATATACTTTATTAATCATCTAATATTAATTTTTTTTCCAAACAATGGAACTCTTTACCACTTGAATTACACTGACCGGACCGAGAACTTCCTTTCAGAAAGACCCTGAAAACTTGCTTGTTCTTGAGTTACCCCCCCCCCCCCCCCATTCGATTGCAGAGCGGCTAGTGCTGTTTTGGGTCTAGAGCTGGGAAGACTCCTGATAGCCATGCACTTTATAAGTCTTGCAAAATTGAATAGAATTGTAGCAGACCCTGTGACCCTGTGAAATGGTATCGGGAACACCCAGGGATCTGCATACCACAGGTTAAGAATCACTGCCCTAGAGACGAACAGACACCTAAAGAGAGGATATATAACCTCAACTTGAAAACAGGGGGTTGGCCACTGGGAAGACATCCTCTACATGATACACGAGGAGTTAATTGCACGATGAGAATCAACAAAACCTCCACAGACTTTTGACAGTTGAAGTCCACATACTGCCCACCTCTAAAGGAGGCCCATGGGATTCTCACTTGAACTCAGAGACAAGCAGAGAATGCATGACAGGGCAGCGAGGAAGGACTTAGGGCCAGATGTAGTAAAGGATTTGCGCGTCGCAAACGGCGAAAATCGCCGTTTGCGAGGCACAAATGCCTCTTTGCTATGCAGAAATGCATATTGCGAGTCGGAACCGACTCACAATATGCATTTCAGAATCGCAAATAGGAAGGGGTGTTCCCTTCCTATTTGCTATTCGGAGTGGCATGCAATACCATTTGCGACGGCATATGCGGTCGCAAAGGGTGTCGCAGTTACCATCCACTTCAAGTGGATGGTAACCCACTCGCAAATTGGAAGGAGTCCCCATGGGACGCCTTCCCCTTTGCCAATGGACCCAATACTATTTTTTCAGGGCAGGTAGTGGTCCAAGGGACCACTACCTGCCCTGAAAAAATACCGAAACGAAAGGTTTCGTTTTTTTTTTAAGTGCAGCTCGTTTTCCTTTAAGGAAAACGGGCTACACTTAAAAAAAAAAAACTGCTTTATTGAGAAAGCAGTCACGAACATGGAGGTCTGCTGACGACAGCAGGCCTCCATGTTTGCGAGTGCCTAGAATCGCTATGGGGCCGCAATTTGCGACCCACCTCATTAATATTAATGAGGTGGGTCATTGCGACCCCATAGCGACTCGCAGACGGTGTCTGAGACACCGTACTGCATACCAATTTGCGAGTTGCAAATTGCGAGTCGCATGGACTCGCAATTTGTAAAAATGTAAATTAGCACTTGTATAGCGCACTACTCACCCGTTAGGGTCTCAAGGCGCTGTACTCATACCACTATGGAACCCCTCCTGGCTTTTCCCTGTGAGGCGCCCACTCCTGAGCACCCCCAGGGTGAAGCCAGGCATCCAAGCGCTGTTGTGGAGATTAAGCAAGCTACTGCCCAGAGTTGCAGAGTGGGACCCATGAATTAGATTAGGCACCGAGGCGAGAATTATCTGGTCAAGGGGATTTGAGCCCAAGACCTGCCGAAGCAGGACTTGAACCCTGGTCTTGAGCCAGATCTCTGCTTCAGGGTCTGCCGCTCTAACCATTGAGCCACACTTCTCCACTCGCAAATTTTCTTTTTGCTACATCTGGCCCTTAGTTATTTATGGGGTTTGGAAGATGTCACATGTTCTCTTATGTAAAGTCAGTTCTCTATAAAGTCTGTGCCTTTACCAGACTCTTGCAGCACAATGACACATTAGTTTTGGGTAGCTGCTGTGCTCTACAAATCTGCATTCATTTGTTTGTGAAGAAGATGCTAGATTTGGGATAAATCCCTCGATTGACAAATAATATATGTAGGAAGCTAGCCTTGTGTGCAGTGGGTACCTATGGTACTTACACCTTATAACATGTTGAAGTATCCCTTTATCGGAGTAGTGTAGGCAGTGTCAAGAAGCCAGGCTTATCTAGGAACATGCAAAGCTCATGCAATACCACTGTAGTCACACTTAGTGCTCACAGACGTGAAAGAATACATTCAGTGTTACAAAAATAAAGGTACTTTATTTTGGTGACATGAATACCAAAAATACCATAGAGGTTATTCCCCCTCAGGAGGTAAGTAATACACAAATTATGTACACTAGAATGCAGAAATAGGCATAAAACAGTTTGAAAACAGTGCAATAAAGAGAAAATCAATGGGCATGGGGGAGGACAAGCCATATACTAAAAAAATGGAATGCGAATGTCAGTCCCCCACCTAGGTAATGGAGTGTGCAGAGGGGAGCTGGGAGTACTGGAAAGCCCAAAGGTAAGTACCACAACACCCCCCAGCGACCAGGAAAGCAGGAGTAAATCACTGAAGTTTCCACAGAACACCCACTTGGAAGAAAAGAAGAAGAATGCAAAGACTAGAACAGACTGCAAGACACCAACAGTGGATTTCTGGACAAGATGACCTGTGGAAGAAGGGGACCAAGTCCAAGAAGCAAATCAGAGTTCAGGAAGGGCAAGAGCCCCTACCCACCAGACTGAAGGTGCAAGAAAGTCGATGGTGAGGTTGAAGAGTCACTGCTGCACTCCAAAAGATGGAGTCGAGAACCTGAAGGATACAAGTGATGTCCCATGCAGGAAGAAGGATTGCAGTCAGGTTTGCGTCTTCGGATTCCACCTGCAAGCCTTGGTACACGCAAAACTCATGGTTGGTGGAAAGTGGTGCTGCCAGGGACCAGGAGGGCCCAGGAGGACTCTACCCAGGAGGGGGAGTTAGAGGGGACTCTCAGCAACTCAGGGAGCCCACAGAGGCAGAGGCAGCACCCACAGGAGGCTCACAGGATGGGGACACAGAAGTCGAAGAAGGAGCCCATGCAGCACCTCGATAAGGGATCCCACGCTGCAGGAGAACCACTCGGGAAGCTGTGTATCGCAAGAATGGGTGCCTTGGCAGCTGCAAGTGGCGATGTAGATGGGAATACTGTCCTGCATGGGAAGGCAAGGGCTTACCTCCACCAAGGTTGGACAGTTGGAAGAGAGGACCATCAGGACCACTTAAGCCCACCTCCCGTGTTGCAGGATCCATGCAGCTCTTCACCCCAAGGGAGATTCCTTCTTCTTTTCTGTGCAGACTGTCGATGGGCTGTCTTCAGAGGATGCACGGGCACAAAAATGCTGCAGTTGCAGGCAGGAGCCGGAAATACAATGTTCCAGGCAGAGTCTTGCTTCTTTGTTGCAGCTTGTAGGGTCCTGGAGCATCTGGATACAGTTTCTTCAGCCAGAAGTCAAAGTAGGGCCTGCAGAGGAACCTGCTGGAGTCTTGCAAGCCGAATCTGAGGAACCACCCAAGAGAGAGACCCTAATTAGCCCTGAAAGGGGGATTGGTCACCTAGCTGGGTGACCACCTATCAGGAGGGGGCTCTAACGTCACCTACCAGCACTGGCCACTCAGATGCTCCCAGAGTTCCCTGCCAACCTTATTTCCAAGATGGCAAAACCCAGGGACCCTCTGGAGGAGTGCGGAGCACCACCCCTGGGGTGGTGATGGACAGGTGATTGGTCACTCCCTTTTCCTTTGTCCAGTTTCGTACCAGAGCAGGGACTGGGGGTCCCTGAGCCGGTGTAGACTGGTTTATGCAAGGAGGGAACGAAGTGTGTCCTTCAAAACTTTACCAGTGGCTTGGGGAGGCCACCCCTCCCAAGCCTGTAACACCTATTTCCAAAGGGAGAGGGTGTAACACCCCTCTCCCAAAGGAAATGCTTTGTTCTGACTTCCTGGGCTTGAGATGCTGTGAGGTGGTAGCAGCTGGGGCTAACTGGAAAATCTCAGAAGGTTGTAATGGCAATACTGGGGATCATCTAAGGAGCCCCCAGAGTGCATTGGATCATACAACCAATGCTTGCAAAAGCACTGGGGTATGATTCCAACATGTTTGTTACCATTATGTAGCTGGACTTAGGTATTGACCTATGTCCAATACCCGCATAAAATGGCAACCTGCACTCCATAAGTCTGGGGAAATGGGCCCGGAGTTCATGGGGGCACCTCTGCTAGTGCAGGGATGCCCTCACACACAGGTACTTTGCACCCTGCCCTCTGGTTGAAGGCCTGCCATAGGGGTAACTTATAAGTGACCTGGTGCAGTGTAAAATGGCTGTGAAAGGGTGCTTGCACCTTTTCACGCAGGCTGCAATGGCAGGCCTGCAGACACTTTGCATGGGCGCCCTATGGGTGGCAAAAGATATGCTGCAGACCATAGGGATCCCCTGGTACTCCAATGCCCTGGGTACCTAGGTACCATACAGTCGGGACTTATAATGATGCACCAGTGTGCCAATTATGGGATGAAATACAGTTCCAGCAACCATGTTTATAGGAGAGAGCATAATCAATGGGGTCCTGGTTAGCAGGATCCCAATAGTCACAGTCAAACATACTGACAAACAGTTAAACACACTGACAAACAGGCAAAAAGTTGGGGTAACAAGTCTAGAAAAGGGCTACTTTCCTACAATATACATGAAAAGACAGAAAAGCAAACTATAGTGGCACATTGATGTCTTGTGATACCCCTGCAACTTTCTATTTCACAGCACACTTCAGTGGTTATAGTACTCTGTTCCCCACTGACTACAAATATATTACAAAAACAACAAATGCATAACTCTACCTGGGTATTTAAATTATTGACTGAGACACATCTATGTAGAGTAATCCTTATCTGTTTAACCTCCCTCTTCTCGAAAAGCTTATAAAGAAACTACCTGTCACGTCAGTGAGCTCAAGCAGTATTTGGCTCCTGAGGTTCCAAGGACAGCAGCATATTTCGCCATAAGGATTGCCTGGTTGCCACTGACTCTTATAGATGGAACGAACTATAATAATAGAGGAGCACACACTGTGTAAATGACATCATCTTGAGGCGAGTTTCCACTTTCACACACCTCATTCAGGCTGTAGACAAACTCAGAGCCCAAACAGATATTATGAATACATTTCTTGCTTCAATTCAGTAACAACAAATTGGGCATGGGCTACTATAAAATTTGATGTTTGGAAAATAAGCTAACCCAAGGAACAAAGGCCTGAATTTGAGAAGGTATTGGCTCCATAAATCCCCACATTAGCATAATTTTTGTAACTCCAATGTGGCAATATTATGGCAAAAACATCATGCCATATTCACAAAGTGGTGCAACGCATGCATTGAGCCACTTTGTAACCCTTGCGCCACATTATACCTACGTCAGGCATAATGTATGCAAGGGCGCATTCCCCCATTAGGGGGGGGCTGCAAAACTGGTGCAATGAAATCTAAAAGATTTCTTTGCACCATTTTTAGCAGCACTTTTAACACCTCCACAGAGCAGGCATTAAAAGGAGGCACACCATTGTTTTCAATGGGCCTCAATGCGGTTTGAAGGATTAGCATCAACATTTTTGGTGCTAATCCTGCCAAACTAGCATAAAAAATGTTGAGGCTAGTTCCCTGACTATCGCCATAGTGAGCCATATGTTAATTTTGGTGCACACATGGTGACCTTAGGGGGTGCTAATGTGCACAAGAAAAGTGGTGCTGCATTGTATGCAGCACCACTTTTCTTAAATTTGGCCCAAAGTGTTTAATGGCATGTGTGGCTTTAACTACACAAGCTCTGCATACTCCTGCTATCTAATGTTAGGTCTGGAGTGGTTCAAGTTGTTTTTTTCTAAGAAGTGTTTTGTGTCACAAGACCGAGTGACTACTCCTCTAAGTGATATTGCGCATGGGCATCAACTCCTTTGTTAGATTGTTTCCTCTCTGCCATCTGGTTCGGACTTCTGTCTTTTTGACTCCATTTGGTTGGGTTTTCAATCTCTCTTTTCTGTTCCAGTGGTATTGTATTCAATTGTGCTTTCCTATCTTACCACTCCTTATGTTTTTCCTCGGTTCGGGCTTTAACTAATCAACCCTCAGGGTATTAGAGCCCGCCTCATGCCGACCTTTCATGTGGCTCTGCCATCTACAGAAATGGTTCCCTGATGTGGAGTACAACATTGAGAGCAAAACACATTCTTCTGCCCAGTGTGTGAGTACTGTAGCCCCAGGTTTCCCACAGAAACCGACTCAGAAGGCGCGAAAGCGTATTATAGAGGTAGCCAGTCCACCACTACCATCTGGTCATAGTCAGTACTGAAAGACGGTTTTGGAGATCCCTCCTCCAGCTCTGCACCAAAACAAAGCCATAATGGATAAGACCTCTGCCTAGGCATTGACCTCCACCATCTCGGACAGAGATCTAGTTCTGGTATTGATTCAAATCTCAGCACTGACCCGGCCGCTGTCTGCTTTGATATCGGCGCTGACCAAGATTATGAAGCACAAACATTAGGAACCAAAACCTTCAGAGACAAAATCTTTGGAGACCAGGGGCTCGGGCCAATCTTCCACCAGCCCTTCTACTATTCAGCCAATTCCTAAAGATGTATGCTGGACAGCTCAAATTTCATATTCAATAATGTGCAGACCGAATCGTAGCTACAACTTCCTGTGCTTCTTAAGAGGAAATTGACTTTTGAGGAGAACCTGGACGTTCCTGTCCCTAAGAGGAAGAGGACAAAGGACTACCACCTCCTCCTCTATCTCCACCTGCTCCTCCTCCTCCACCATCTTCACCACCTTCACCTCCTTCCATGCCCCACTCTCCACCTCCACTACCTATGCAAGGGGATTACACTCCTCAAGGGTCACCACAATTTTACACTAGAGGGTTAGGTCATCCCTCGATCACAGAGATCCATGGGATGCTTATGATCCTGGTCCCATTACACATAGCAACCCAAATCTTTACCCTGCTCGCCCCTTTCCTCCAGGGGACACTACCTCCTACCAACAGGTAGTTTCTAGGGCAGAAGGATTCCACCACATAGAGATTCGCAAGGATCCCATAGAGCAGGATTTCTTAATCAATGCTCTCTCCTCCACACAAGGGCATGCATTTTTTTTCTATGCTCCCTGGTATGCTCAGACATTAGGAAGATATGATTAAGGAACCTGTACATTCTAGGATGATTACACCACATCTGATTCTATAGTGGCCACTACGGCCTGCAAACAGGCTAATAGTCAAGCCACAGGGGATTGTCCTCCCCAGAATAGGAGAGTAAACAAATTGATGCTGGAGGATAGAGGGTGGCGGTGCAGGCCACAAATCATTGGTGCATTGCAAATCCTCAAGCTAATCCTCAAGCCATTTGGCCCATTACGATAAGGCACATTAGGATGAAATGAGAAAATTGCAGTAATACCTCCCTGACGGGCACCATAAAAGGGGACAAACAATTGTCTCAGAGGACCAAATTATTACAAATAACTTTACCCGGTGTGCCCTCAATGCAGCAGAGACAGCAGCCGGAGGGATCAACACCAGTGTCCTCTTGCAATGGCATGCCATTCTTCGGTGTTCCGGCTTCAAGCCAGAGGTCCAACAGCCAGTTCACAACATGCCCTTTGACAAGGAGCACCTGTTTGGACCATAAGTGAATGCAACACTTGACAAATTGAAAAAGAACACCACCAAGGCCATGGGTACCCTACCAACTCCCACACAGAGAGGTTCCTTTTGTCACCCGGGGCACAGGGGGGCACAGAAATCCTCCACAGCAGAGGGTTCCACTTCACAAGGAAGACAGCCTCTGTTCCCTTATAGTAGAGGCTACTTCAGGGGTTCGTACAGAGTGTCAAATAATAAGGTGGGAGGAAAGAGTACCACTATACGTGGAACCTGCTCTTCTACAAAATAGTGACTATGATCACCATCCTCCCGAACCTCCAACACATGTCGGGGGGAAGACTCCAACATTTTCACACTGTGTGGGAAACCATCACTCAGACCAGTGAGTCCTTGTCATTATTCAACATGGCTATTGTCTGGAGCTCGGTACCACACCTTCCAACATTCCCCTTGCACCCCAGATTATCACAGGAACACTCAGCTCTTCTCAAACAAAAGGTCCACGTCCTGCTTCTCAAAGGGGCCATAGAGCCCATTCCTCCGCAACACCAAGGTTCAGGAGTATTCTCCCTATACTTCTTGATTCTAAAAAGGATGAGTCTCTCAGACCAATACAGGATCTCCGATCTCTAAACAAAACCATCTTATGAGAATACTTCCACATGGTCACTCTTTGGGATGTCATTCTACTTCTACAGCAATGCTTAAGATTCGTCATTGCAGGAAAACATTGTCAGTTAAAAGTCCTTCCATCGGAGTGACTACCACTCTCGGGGTGTTCACAAAATGCTTAGAAGTAGTTCCAGCACACTTGCAAAGGCAAACCGCCCACGTCTTTTCTTACATGGACAACTGGCTCATCAAAGCAAGTACATTGCACCAGTGTCAACAACACACTCAGAGGAGGGAATCTCACTCTCAACATTCCCGATTCCCATCTCCAACCACTACAAGTTCAACTTTCCTTAGGTTAAATTTTGAATGCACAGGTAGGATTAGCGAACCCCAATCCAGCTCCCATTCATAATTTTCAAACATTTCTGCCACAGTTCCAACAAGATCAGTACTACATAATAAGGAACAATTAAGCGTCTGTTAGGGATGATGGCTTCCTGCATTGTCACAGTCCCTCATGTGAGACCGCACTTGCCTCCACTACAGCAGTGCCTATCTTGCCAATATTTTCAGTCAAGTGGTCACTTGGAAGATCTAGTGTTGACCGTCAAACTCACCATTCTCTGCAATAGTGGAACACCAACATACTCTTAAAGCAGCGGCCTTTTCTAGACCCTGATCCTCACATCATACTCACTGCAGAGGCATCATGATCGGGTCGGGGTGCTCACCTCAAAGACTTGAGAGTTCAAGGTCTACGGAAGGCCAAACACAAGTCTCTCCACATCAACTACCTGGAGCTTCAGGCCATTTTCCTAGAACTAAAAGGTTTCCTTCCTCAACTGTCTGACAAGGTGGTCCTAGTCCGGACAGACAATATGACAGCCATGTATTACTATAGAAACAGGGGCGGACATGGTCTTCACAACTATCACACCTCTTTCAGACCATATGGAAGTGGGCTCTTCACCATCACATTCACCTGTTGGCGTACTATCTTCCTTGGAACGGACAACGACTGCAGACGTGCTCAGCAGGATGCAGCAACAAGCCCATGAGTGGGAACTCTACCTACCAGTCCTCCAGTTGTACTTCAAAAAGAGGGGAGATTCCTCACATAGACATTTTTGCCACAGTAGAAAACGCAAAATGCCCAAGTCTCCTCTCCAGAATCCCAGACCCACTTTCCAAGAGAAACGCTCTAGGGATGAGATGGTCAAGGATATTTGCCTATCTCTCAACCCTAATCAGGTTCAGCAACTTAGGCAAACATCTCTCACCATGATCCTTGTGGCCCCCACATGGGCACGCCAGCCTTCTTTCACCATTCTCTTGGATCTCTTAGTAGTTCCACAGGAGAAGCTCCCCAATAGGCCAGACCTTATTACACAGAATCAAGGACAAACTCTACATCCAGACTCCAAGTCTTTCAACTTTGCAATCTGGTTCCTGAGGTCATGGAGTTTGGCTACCTTGGTCTGCCTGCAGAATGTATAGACATTCTCAAGAAAGCACGCAGACCAACCACTACAACTTGCCATGCAGCAAACTGGAAACGTTTTGTTTCCTACTGCCAACCAAACACATTGATCCAATGAACGCCTCAGTTGAATACATCGTTTGCTGGTTGCTTTATTGGCAGAAAGGAAATCTCGCTTACACTTCGATTCGCTTACATCTTGCAGCAATTGCTGCATATCTCCAAAATTGTTATTCAAAATTCCAGTTATTGAAGCTTTCAAGGAAGGAATAAAAAGAGTTATTCCATCTCGGGTGCCCCCATTCAACTCGTGGAATTTTAACATTGTCCTCACTAGACTCATGGGGCCGCCTTTTGAGCCCCTTCACTGATGTTCACTCCAGTTTCTGCCATGGAAAGTAGCTTTCTTAGTCACCATCACTTCAGTCAGACATGTTAGTGAGCTCCATGCACTAACCTTAGAGGAACCCTTCTTCCAAATTCATAGAGACAAAATGGTTAAAAGAACTAATCCTACATTTTTACCTAAGGTAGGTTCCCAGTTTCACCTCAATCAATCGATTGAGCTACTTTTCCCACAACCTGATTTAGTTGCAGAAAGAGCTCTTCACACCCTCTATGTTAAAAGAGCACTCACACTACACGGACAGAACTACAGAGTTTAGCAAAACTAAACAACTCTTTGTTGCTTTTTCACCACCTCATAAAGGTACCCCAATATCCAAATCAGGCATCGACAGATGGATCGTCAAATGTATTCAAACTTGTTACTTTAATGCCAAAGACCTTCACCTGTTTCTCACAGAGCACACTCCACTCGTACTGTGGCCGTCCTTGGAAACATTCCCATAGCTGACATTTGTAAGGCAGCTACATGGCCTACACCACACACCTTCACAAAGCACTACTGTATGGGTTTTTTAGCACACTAACAAGTCAGTGTAGGTCAGACAGTGCTATGTACCCTTTTCCAAACAGCTGCAACTCCCATAGGGTAGCCACTACTTCTATGGAGGGACTGCTTTACATTCTATGCAGAGCATGTGTATCTACAGCCACACATGTGATCAAACAGATAATGTTACTTACCCTGTAAGTATCTGTGGCATGTACTGCTGTAGATTCATATGTGTGCTCCCTCCTCCCTGAACGCCTCTGTCCATTGCAGTTACATTATATATGTATATATATTTACACTTTGCATCAGCCTCTCTTTTCCTACACATTCCTTCCACTCCTTTCTCACCCACCTGTGGGAAAACAATCTAACAAAGGAGTTGATGCCCATGCACAATATCACAGAGAGGAGGAGTCACTTGATCTCGTCACTCGAAACACTTCTTCAGAGAAAAGCAACTTGCACAACTCCGGGCCCAACACTAGAAGGCAGGAGTATGCAGAGCATGTGAATCTACAGCACTACATGCCACGAGCAGATGTTTAGAGGGTAAGTAACATTATCCTTATAAATGCTCGTGGGCACACACTCACACATACATACATCTATACACACGTATAGCCTTAGGCAGTATGTTCACATTGCAATCTTCATGGTTGGCCATCTCATGGCAACCTTAGTGACACAGACATGAGTATACTTTCATAAGATGGAAACCCCCAAGTTCTCAGCATAGATTAGGCACATCAGCTGGACTTGCTTGGAGACAATGAAGCAATCCCTTGTGACCTTGAAGTTTGACTTTGTTGCTTTAGGCAGTTGCAGGAGGACTTTGGGCTTGCCATGTGCTCTTCACTTGCTTGAAACAGGAGGTCCAGGCTCAGTCCTTCCGCTGTGCAGGTGCGCTAAACTTCCAAGAAGGCAACAGTGAGGAGATGCTGAATGTGCAAAACAGCAATATATTTGTCAGATTTAGGGAGGTTAGTGCCCATCAAACTACCCCCTCAGTTACTGATGGAAACTTAGGTATCTGAAGAGAAGCAACCAAATTTAAGGGGACATCTTTAATGGCTGTCCGGTTCAATGGTAGCAAAGTATCTCATGAGTCTACTTCTGGTGTCTGCTGGTGCCTCGAAAAATGTGGTGACGGCCTTGCCCTCTGCCTAGTCAGTGCTCCAAGAAGAGATAATGTTCAAAATATATAATTTGGAAAAACAAACGTGACTTCAGCAAAAACACTATTCGAGGCATCACCGAAGGAACAGACTTTTGTATTTTTTAATCTTTTGCCTCAAGTGGGAATACACCCTGGAATAAATAGCAGGTAGTTGTCGACATTGATATCTAAAGCGTACATCTCGTTTACTTGGTGTGAACATGTCATTTTTGTGAGCAGAATTACAGCAGGCTTTTCATTTGCATAATATATGTAAGGACATCTAGTTCTGTTCAATGAAACTGCACCTGTTCTCTTCAAGTCGCCAATGATGGGACCTCTGGCAAATAGAGTATGACATTTTTGATGTAGTAATGAGTTTATGTGTGAGGTCATGGGAAATGCAGCATTGCATAGCTAATCTTAACTGTGGTATTCCTGATGCTGCAGTTACACCCCTCCCCACAACTAGTTTTTTCAATAGATTTTATATTTTTATAACAGTGATTATTAACTTATTTTAAGAGATGACGCCTCATAACCACGGTATATACTAGTAAATTATAATGAATTATTAATGATAAATACACTTATATAACACAATGTTTAGTTTCTCTTCTCCAGGAATTGAAGTCAGTAGAGATATTGACACTAAGTAGGTTTTATGGTACGATCCCAGGTTCAAATATGAAGGCCTTGAAGCAGTGGATTCCTACATATTAGCCCTTTTCTTTCCTTACAGAAACAGTGGTTACCAAGAGCTGTGTTCCAGGCTGTACAGAAGGGTCCACCTCTGTGGCAGGAGGGTCGGCTACTGTTTCCTGCTGCAAGTCTGACCTATGCAATGGCGCTTCCTCTGCCAGACTCAGCTACACCCTTCTCTCCCTGGCAGCGGGCATCAGCGCCCTCGTGGTCAGAGCTGCACTGTAAGGTAAGGGGAAAAGCCGCCCATGGAAGAACCTTTGGAGCGCCCATTGGAAGAACCCTTAGAAGATACTGGTAGTTGTCTAACTTTCTCACTTTGTGGCTATACATGCTGCGTTTTTCAGGCATGCGACCTCGGGTAGGTGTGTTGCAGGACCTCCGGATAAAGTCAATTAACTCTCCTTTGGTCTGAGGTTTACGCGCCCCTATGATGCCTTTTCTCCACATGGGATGGGCGACCTACCAACCAACTGACAGTGAAAATTAGTCCACGCTCAGTAAGTGACCTTTTAGCACTTACCGTTTGTTTTTCATAGGAGAAGTCACAGTTTTCGGTCCTGATGAAGCGCCATTGGATCAATTTCTGACCGTGGAGGTGCGAAACATGTCGACCACTTAGTGTTAGGACAGAGTACATCTCCTCCTTTCCCCTTTTTGAGGAGTACAGGGGGACATTATTCCCTTCAAGTACTCCTCTTGCTTATTTTTAATCTTGGCCTGATCCTCATTTCGAGTCATTAAATTGAGATACCGGGGGTTCAGAGCTAATTTCAACCTATATTTCACTCTCCTTTCTTTTCCTTGTCAGCACGTACTGCAGACACCACTGGATCTGCGATACCATCTTCGGTTGAGTGCCACCACTACATGTGTGGTGGTCCGCCAGACATTGCAGTGCCGGTCTGACGAGAAGTTAGCCCAATGATGATGCTCAACGTCCTAAACGATGCTTGAGGGCTCTCCTACTATAGTACTGACATTTCTTGTCCCTGTAGATAGATTTTTTTGAATAGTGTACTCAATTCATTTTTAGGTATACATGCTGCATGTCCATGATTTAAAAAAAGGGGAAACAAACATACACACAATCCCACCTTGCCAGGAAAATGTCCTGGATCCTGCTGTCCCACTCACCCACCATTTCCTGTGGCTGCCCCCTGCTGCAGCATCCTATCACCCACTCACCTGTCTATTTCCCTTTATGTACCTCATAACATTACTGCGCGGGCTGCAGATTATCCCAGCATGCAAAAGGATGTACTGCAGAGTATCCCAACATGCAGCACGATGTACTGCAGAGTATCCCAGCATGCATCACGATGCATTGGGGGGGGTGTCCCTCCTCTGATGCCAAGATATTGTGCCTTCTGGTGCCAAGGGGGATACGCGCCTCAGCAGTGCTTAAAATGGAAATTTAGAAGTGCAGTTACTCATTGCCTCAGATTGCCTGTTTGTGCTGAGAAGTGCCGGTACTCTTCTATTAAAACACTGGAGCAATGCTGAGAAGTGCTGGCACTATCCCTTCCAAATGAAAGAAGTTCTGGTACTGAGTACCTGATAGGCTGAATCCTAGAAGTGCAGGTACTCACTATGTAGAGTACCTGTTTACGCTTGAGAAGTGCTGGTGCTCTCTCATCATATCATCACAGCAATGCAGAGAATTGCAGGTCCTCCCCCTATGGACAGTACCAGCCCATGTAAAGCACTGGTATCTGCCCGCTTAAAGCAATGAGCCAAAGTCCATAGATGATGATGCCTTTTCCACAGTGTTATACTATAGGACTTTATGTTTAATCAGCAATCATAGTGACTATGAATTAGATGCACATTAATCCAAAAACATGAGCTAAGATTGTTGAATTAGTCACAGCGGTGTTCCCTAGTTCAGGTCATACTGATTCACTGCATCGTCAAGTTGGCACAACCAGAAAAACACCATTGTGTTCCAGGATGCACTGCTCACACCCGAAGATGCAAACACAAATGAGTCCTTCACCACAGGGAAATGATTTATATTAAATTTGCCCAGTTCTTAATTTGATCCAGTGGTTTCTGGTGCGTGGCACCGGCACTTATTTGTAGGGGCCTCTACTTAGTTTTTTGCATCAGGCAGTGTCAGGATTGGTGGGAGCGGGCTCTCTCAGCGCTCACCAGATTGCTGGATGCCTGTGCCTTCTCTGACCCAGCTGTCTTGAGACAGCTGGGTTAGAGATGTTTAAAGTGCGCATGTCAGGCTGGCTGTCGCAAGGCGGCCACCCAAAAGTACATGTGCATTTTAAACAAGTGCACAGCTCCCTGCTGCCGCTCGGCAGCATTTGCCAAGCCCTGTCCTGACACTCGGTTCAGGACGGGGTGCTAAAAATTAAAATGGTAATAAACAAAGTTTTTTAACACTTTATTTTTCTATTATGGGGGATTTGTTTTGGCAGGGTGATGGTCCTTTGCCATGTGGAGGGGCAGCCCCTGTTTGAGCCTTAATCCTTGATCCTTAATCCTGGAAAGTGTGAGAAAAGCCACCACCCTCATAACTTAGGCATTACAAATCCCATAATTGCACTCGGATCGACCAACAAATATGACAATCTCTAACAAAACCCCACCATTGGCCACTATTGGCACAAAAGCCAGTAAGGTACACACAGAGATCTCTGTCGCTTCTTGTGTGGAATTTCCTGGCTTTTTGGAATTCACAAACATTCCCAGGAATACACCTGGAGAGCTGCAGTTTGAGTTAGTAACACATTACTGTGACTTACACCAGGCCTGATAACTACACCAGCTCTTTCCCAGCAGCAGGGGTGCACCCATCCCACTTAGAGGGCTGTTTAGCTTCCGCAGAGCTACCTAGAAAGAAGGGAGCCCCCTTAGTTTCAAAGCATACACCCTGACCTGAGCAGAACTTTGCGGGAAAGCGCCTGCAAGGACTAGAAACAGAGTGAGGCGCTAAACTCAATAATAAATACTGAGCTGCACTGACGCTGGTTTTCTGACCTTAAGTTATTCCACACTCTAACTGATTCTCCTTCTGTGTGAGCAGTAGTGTAAACACTACAGTGTGTTTCCAGGGATTCACTCTTCTGCAACCTCTCAGTCCCAGCACACACCTGACCTTCTGTTTGTTACTGTGGAGGTGTAGGATACTGGGGCGATCCGTCACAGCGGTATTCACAGTTCTTTGCCCTAAGCTGCATCCTCAGGGCAGCGCTTTCTGCCATTCAAAATAACTCATTTTCAACCATTCCTAAAAATACTTGAGGAATGGGTACCTCTCCCCAAAATATTCCAGGACTGGAATTAGGATACTAAATAAGCCTCCTGGAATATTTGGGGGAAAGTTGCTCTTTCCCTAAATATACTAGGACTGGAGGTAGAGTAGTGATTTTGACCTTCCAGTTTCCACCACACCCACTGCTGCCCTCAGGTGCAGTTCAGAGCTCAGTCAGCCCAGCAGCTGACCCCCCCCCGGCACAGAACTACTTCACCCCCCTGGGGTACCTCTGGCAGAATGTTCAGGCTGTTGCCTGGTGTGACCCCCTCAGCCCCATCTCCTACCAGAGGAGGCGGGTCCTGGGGCTCTGTTGCTGATCCTTGTCCGTCTCATCCTCTAATAAAAAGGGCATCAGTAGTGATTCTATTCATTGTCTCTTAAAACGCCGTGACTTGATCTCCTGTTTGTTTCTTCCTAGCTGAGGTGACCAAGATCACAGAGAAGTCTGCGCGTAGTCCGCCCGCACGTTTCCTGCTGTCTGTGATTTAGAGAAAAGGCAACAATACGGACTCTGAGATCAGCGATGGTGAAATAATGTCGGATTAAATGAATATACATGTGGGCTTTCTGTTCTTTTATAAACGAATACATTGAAGCTGGCCCATCACTTTATACCCGCCATGGTTCTTAAAATGTGGATACAGCCAAGCTGTCATTTTTATTGTTTGTCAACCATAAATAAAGGAATGCTTTCCCTAAGCTGTTGCTTAACATGTCTCAATCTAGGCTTTGTGGCACTTTGTAATTGTTAAATAAAGACCTATAAAAATGTTTCCAATGAACGTTTATTCATTCAGTTCCAAGGGCGCCAGGAGAGCACAGGTCCAACCTCAGCGCCTCAATGTATAAATAGACCTGAGGTTACAGCATGTCATGGAAAACAGTCATTAGGCCACTAAAGCAGCTCTGTGATCCTCGCCAACCCATGCCATCTGTTGCCGCCTACAGTAGATAGCTGCTGCTTGAGTATTCCCTGGGACCTCAGAGGTGAGAGGTCAGAGGTCCTCTTGGTCAGCTGGCTGCATCCACCGAACCTACAGCCTCAACACACAGCTAAATAGATATCACCCTAAAGAGCCTCTGACCCCAGGGCTGGTTTCAGCATTGGTGGTGCCCACTGTGACAATCTTTCTTGGTGCATCCCTCACTACCATCCCCCAACGGTGCCCCTCCTCTCTTAATAACCCCTCCTTCACATGTATTTAATTCTTTTTATAGTGCTGTTCATCCCACAATAGTGTGTTAGACTGCTTTACATCCAATAAGCATATTATTCAGAGACAATGACTCATACATATGTAAATCAATGTGTATGAGATGTTATATAAGCAATTAAGGGCTATGAGGTGGAGGAGTCGCCTATCATCCATGCTTGTAGTCATTATATGTGAAGAGTGCATTGTGCGGAGAAACACAAAAACAGGTTTTAAGAGGTAACGCCGTGTTTGGGGTTGTGTCACTATAGCATTATAGCCCGTCGTAGCGGGCCATACCAGCCAATAAAGATTCACTAGAGCATTATAGGCCCTAGAGGAAGGCGAGGGCCTTTAACAAGGGTGCAGGCCTTTATTGGCGGCTATAAGGCTATTAGAACATTCTGCCCCATGAGGACAAAATCTTGTAATTATTCAAACAAAGGCCTCATAGAGCTCGAGGGGACTGCAATCTCCAACAGCTGTGAACGACAACATTGAAATGTTGATGCTCTGGGCTTTTACCAGCCATTAGAAGCCCAGAGCACCCCATTGTCTTCAATGGAGCTCCCAAAATTCCAATGTTTCAATAGCCAAAGGAGCCATTTTGGAAACTGTAGAATAACAACCAATTCAGGAAATGAAATGATACAGTTCTAAAGCCAGGCCTTTCAGCTTTCAAGCACCTGTTTGTTGCAGGTTCATAGCTCACTGTGCTATCAAAATTAACGGTTGGTACCTAAGGACAAAAGCAAATAGACATAGCAATCAGTAACATCATCTTATTCCTTGTCTCAGTATGGTTCAGCAAGCTGCGACTGTCTTCATCAACTGGACATCAGTTAGGTCAGCAAAGCATCAGAATTCAGTAATACATTTCAAGATAGGAAATTTCCCTTCATGCACTTCAGAAAGAATAATAACTATCCTCTCAGGCCGAATAGGAAAGGACGGGCGAATGGCCTAATAATTCCTCCCTTGTCTGTGCAGTCTGGCTAAGTTAGCTTCCCTAAAACTACTTCCCATGTTGCTATTGGTCAAAGAATCGACTGTTTACATTTAGTCCAATGAAAGTAGAACCCCAAATCTAAGCATTTACTATACCATTGTTCACATGTCGATGATTGGCTCCTCAGCTCCAGGTCCTGTCGTTGGCTCGTCAGGTAACGTATTTGTAACAGTTTATACTTCAGTCAGTGCATCCATTGTCTGCTCCTGGAAACGTCACCTTTACAAACACTAAATTATACAAAGAATCTGTTGGACTTTTTCCCTTTTGCAGGGTCATCTCCAATGTTTTTGCCTCCTTTCTCCTATTTTTTCGGACCTGTTGTTGTTGGCTTTAGGACTCTGGGCATTTTACCACTACTAACCAGTGCTAAAGTGCATATGCTCTCTGTGTAAATTGTATTGTTGATTGGCTTTACCATGATGGGAATATTTGATTTACTAGTAAGCCCCTAGTAAAGTGCATTACAGGTGCCCAGGGCCTGTAAATCAAATGCTACTAGTGGGCCTGCAGCACTGGTTGTGCCACCCACGAGTAGCACTGTAAACATGGCTCAGACCTGCCACTGCAGTGTCTGTGTGTACAGTTTTAAAGTGCCCATTCGACTTAGCAAGTGTACCCACTTGCCAGGCCTAAACCTTCCCTTTTCTTATATGTAGGACACTCCTAAGGTATGCCCTAGGTAGCCCCATGGACAGGGTGTAGAGTATGTTTAAGGTAGGATATATATTAATGTGTTCTATATGTCCTGACAGTGAAATACCGCCAAATTCGGTTTTGGCTGTGCAAGGCCTATCTCTCTCATAGGTTAACATGGGGGCTGCCTTTAAATATTATTAAAGTACAGATTCCCTTTGGGAGCAGATAGAAAAATGGAGTTTAGGGTCTCTGAACTCACAATTTAAAAATACATATTTTGGCAAAGTTTGTTTTTAGTTGTGTATTTAAAAATGCCACTTTTAGAAAGTAGTCATTTTCTTGCTTAAACCATTCTGTGACTCTGCCTGTTCGTGGATTACCTGTCTCAGTCAGTTTGACATTTGGGCTGTTTGCACCTCTCCTCTAGACAGTGGCACAAAAAGAGCTGGGGTGTAGCCTGCATATCTTGATGAGCCATCTGTGCTGGGAGGGAGGGGAGGAGTGGTCACGCACACCTCAAAGGGATGTGCCTGCCCACACACAATGCAGTCTCCAACCCCCTGGTGTGTGTCTGGGGCCTGGCCTGGGCAAGGCAGGATCTCACAAACAAGAAAGACTTTCCTTTGAAGTAGGCCTACTTCAAAGGCCAAAATGGATATAAAAAGAACACCCAAACCTCTGAAAATCAGATCACTTCGGAAATCAAGAGGATCATCTGCCAAGGAGAAGAACTGAGGAGAACGCTGCCCCTGCCTGTGACCGTGCTTTGTTGGGCTATCCTGCTGTTGCTGCTTCTGTCTGTGAAAGGGGACAAAGACTGGAATTTGTTGTGCATTCCTGCTTGAGAGGAATCTCCAAGGGCTTAAACTGAACTTGCCTCCTGTTGTATAAGTCTCCGGGCCATCAAAGACAAAGACTTCCCCTGCCAGCACCTGGACTCCCTGTTGAGACTCCTGCCCTGCCAAGTGGTGCCCTATCCAGTTCCTGGGCCCTTGAAAGGTGGAGTTGGCAGACAAGAACTGAAAATCCACAAACAGACCGCTGTGCGGGGACATTTTCGATGCACCCTTCGTGACACGGTTGATAAATTACGCGCCGCCAGCTTCGTGGCTGAAATCAACACTCCATCTGCATCATGGCTGGAAGATTGATGCAAGGCAACTGACGAAACGATGCACAACATCCGCTAACGGAGGCAGCGGGGTTTTGTGATACCGTGTGACTGGATTATCAACATCCCTGGGTGTGAAAAAATCAACACAAAGCCTGCCAAGACCCGAGGTGCCCATCCGGATCGACAAATCGCACCCTTGAGGGAGAGAAGAAACAATGCACTCTGACCCGACCGAAGGAGGAACGACGCACGTTCTTGCTTGCGGGTGAGAAATCTGGCCTTTTTTCGACGCACACTCACCTGTGCAGCTTTATTTTGACGCTACCCAGGTACTTTTGTGAAATAACAGCATTCTCATTGTTTTCTAAGGATTAAGACTCTTATTCTTTTTAAAAATTTATATCTTGATTTGTCATTTTGGTCGTGTTTTGTTTAGATAAATGTTGTCTATTTTTTATACTTCTGTTGTGTCATTGTATAGTGTTTTCACTGAGTTACTGTGTGTGTTGGTACAAATACTTTACACATTGCTTCTGAAGTTAAGCCTGCCTGCTTGTGCTAAGCTACCAAAGGGGGTGAGCAGGGGTTAACTGAGGGTGATTCTCTTTTACCCTGACTAGAGTGAGGGTCCTTGCTTGGACAGGGGGTAACCTGACTGCCAACCAAAGACCCCATTTCTAACAGTATCCTTAGCTCGTACAACATATTCTAGCAAGCAGTTTTCATGGGAAAGAATTCTAGCTACTAATATTCGGTCAATGAAATGGAAAATCACAGTTTAATTCTTTAAGAATCCATTTTATAATTTGTCTAAGCAATGCAACTTGACATGAGGCCGTGCAACTACACCCAAGATCTCACTAAATTAGGGCCTATGATTAATAAAGCAAATACATAATACAAAACCATTAAGATGACATACTACTACATTATTCAAAATATAAGCTCAAAATTTTACATAAATAAGCTACTAAATCGTTGGTCACTCGAAGAGGCACATTTTCAAATGTTTGTATTATTTTCCTACATTAACTCATTTTGTATGCAGATTTAACATTCAAGATACATGAATATTCATTAGTAACATTTCTGCGTTAACAATCCCTCCTCTGATGACAAAATATGTCATCATATTTACATCTTCCCACACAAATGTTCTGCTTCAGCTAAAATTTGTCATCTCTATCCCTTTTAATCTTCGTTCCCTTCTTGAATTTTCCCTAAACAAATTTTCAGTTTTCTCTGATCATTTTTCATTTTCTTTGATGTAATCACATGATACAATTTACACATTCCCCATGCTCCAAATATGCAACTCACAATAATCAATATCTCTTGTATTATTTTCAATATTATCCCTTTCTCAATGTTGCTGAGCCAATTTCCCACTGAAGCAAATCCTTTACCAACTTTCTTCCAAACACCTGCTTCTTTAAGCTCTTTTTAAATCAGCACTTTCATTAGTCAGATTAGTAAGTAAGCTTCTAAGTTATTTGCTACTAACAGGAATATATGAACAACAATGCTTCGAATTTAGCATTTTGCAATCTCTGCCATCTTTTGCTAAAAGAATGTCTAACTCAAGACTGTTCTGAAGAGTCATAGATCTTACCGCAGCTATTTCTTTATCCATTTGGATCATGGCTCCTGAAAAAGAAATTGTCAACATGTTATTCACAATAGTAGACAACTTTCTAATCTTTATAGAATTCAGAACAACTCCTACTGAATGAATCATTGCTCCAAATATATCTCCCACTATCCTAGAAGGAGACTCTCTCTTTTGTTTAACGTGATATAACTCAGTCATTTTCGGTAATCTTTTGAAGTCATCAAGGTGAAATATCTTTGGGAAAACTATTCCCAAGTAACATGTGCCATACCATCCTCTTGGAAGACAGTAATAAGCATTTGGCCCACAGATGTAATAAATTCCAGGAATCGCTGGATCCTGTCCATTCAACATACATGGCCACCTACTCTGAAACAAAAACACATGTTCACATTCACTCGTTCCCACAAACAATGTGCCAGTACTAGATTTAGGGCTATATACGTGTTGCTCATCTAAAGCTAACTTCACTTGTGTTTTTATTTCACTAAATCCGTAATAATTTCTAAAAGTCCTTTTCTCCTTTAATGCCTTTCTGCTGTCATCTGTATGATCTAAGAAGCTCTTTTCTAATGGTGTAAGCAAGCATTTCAGATTGTTTCTATGTGCATATGCTGTACCAAAGGTTAAAGTAGGCTCAAAGAATCCTCTCACTAGCTCTACAGTGTTCTCCTTAGCTACTCCACTCAGGTACTTACTTAAAGGGACAAACAAAAACACTATGTCAAAATTGGAATAGAAATACTGGATGTATTCCTGGTTATTGAATCTTGATAGTAACAGACTACAACTCATCCCATAAGTGAGGGGCAAACTATGATAAGTAACTCCTTCTTCGACTGATAAAGGAATCTGCTTGCAAACATAACAATTTCTCTCATCCATCATCTCAACATACTCCCTCAATAAGTGATAGGAAACATTAGAAGAAAGTTCTCCTTGTGCATTGTCTACATGCAGATACTTCTCATCTAACCTGAACTTCTCTATTTCTGTGCGTACGGTAGTTGTTTCTAAAGCTGAAGTATGGTTGGCTTTACTCTTGTCATTCCCACAATCAGTACCATGCACAATATCATGGACATAATCGCCAAACCAATACTTATGTATTTACAGCTGGCTAAGGTTACTCATGAGCTGTAAAGAATCAAAAAGTAGAAGAGAAAAGTAGTAATTATGCAGCAAAAATCAGCAGTTATTTACAGTTTTCAGTCTTACTTCCAGGATCCTTTTGTCAAAATAGGTTTAGCAGCTTGTCAAATCAGGTTACTTTGTCAAATTAGGTGATCAAAGCCTTTCCCTCCTACTTTCAACAGTCTCTTTTTCTTCTTTGTACTTTTCTCAGCTTGTAGTTTCACTAGTTCAGGTCATTGGTTTTCTTCAAGTGCCAAAACGTTGACCTGTAATGTCTCGATCAAAATAAAAAGACACTTTGCCATTCACTTGTTGCATACGCCCATTCAGGACCAGCATACCTTCGACTTGCTATTCTTTTTCTCTTCAACTTTCGATCTCCATTCAACTCTCCTCCACTCAGATCTTCTCTCATTGTCATATCTACTTCCTCCTCAATAGTTGTTACAGTAATTGCTTCCTTTATCTTTGTTTGTGACTCCGGCTACTTATCTCCTTTCAGTGGACCCTTTACCAATGCTCTTTTCAGTGATGCACTTGAAACTTCTTCTTGCTCTGCAGGATTTTCTCTTGACGACCTGCAACTGTTCAGGAGGAGTCAGACCCCATTGGCTTTGATCTGCCTCAACTCCTTCTCCCTCGGGGTCTGTCATTTGCTCTATGTCTCTCAAAATCGTCTACTTCTGGGAGAGCCCTCCTTTGACTTGACTCTCCTGCTGCCTCAATTGAGATTGGTTCACTGTCACTCTCCTGTAGGTCTTCTCCTTTGTCTCTGACAGGAGCGGCTGAGCTGTTCTCAATTGGCTCTGATCTGGTCTTAGTTCCTCTTTCTCCTCTTTCTGGTGCTGAGTTTGGTCAGGTCGTTGTTGGTACTCTCAACAACTCTTCTCCATTGTCCAAAGGACATGACACTTTTCTCGTATGGCTGTGTCCTTGATCTTGAGACAGATGCATTGTGGTGGCTACCACCTGATGAGAGAAAGAGCAAACCACATCAGCCAGATCCTTGCAGTAGTCCAACACCATATCATCTGTTATGTTCACAAGAGCATTTGCAGGAACAGCTGGCAACCTCATTGCTCTGCCCATGAGGATCTTATGCGGTGACAATCCTGTCTTCCTGTTGGGTGTGTTTCACATTGTCATCAGAACTAACGGTAGTGCGTAGGACCATTTCAGATTTGAGGACAGATACGTTTTCCCCATTCTTGATTTCAATGTAGCATTCCTCTGTTCCACCAGTCCTGATGTTTCAGGGCAGTACTTACAATGCAACCTCTGCTCAATGTTTAAGGCTGCAGAGTAATTTAACTACTTCATTGTTGAAATGACTTCCTTTATCTGATTCTAAAGAGATCGTAAACACAAAATGTGGTATTAGTTCCCTAAGCAGTAATTTCGCTACTCTGAGACTGTCATTTCTTCATGTAGGATAAGCTTCAATCCAATGGCTAAACATGCAGATAATCACCAACACACATCTCAATTCTCCACACACAGACATCTCAAAAACATCAGTCTGCATTCTGCTGAATCAACCTCCTGCTCTCAAATTGACCACTTTCCCTTTACCCGCAGTCATTTGTTGACAAGTGGCGCAACAATGGTAAACTGCTTCAGCAACTTGTCTAAACTTTGGATTGAACCAATTCTGCTTGAACAATCGAATCATGGCATCTCTCCCAACATGTGCATGACCATGAAAATGTCTAGCCATTTGAGTCAACAAACTGTTCAGCAGTACTAATTGACCCTGTTCTGAAATCCACATTTCATCCTGTTGTTGTACACATTTCATTTTAACCCATGGTCGTTTTTCCTCCCTGTCAACATTATTTTGCAGTGTTCGCAGCTCCTCCAAGGTATCTATCACATGCAATGCATAACTTGGAAATGTCTCAGGTACAACTCCCACTTATCCTTGAACGATATACAGTTCATTGCGCAAAAACTTGCCACTTGATCCGCACATCAATTTCCCATTGGCACAAAATCATGAGATTTCAGATGTGCACTGCATTTCACCACAGCAATCTTTTCAGGCATTTGGATAGCTTGCAACAACTCTTGAATTCTCTCACCATTTCTTACTGGTGAACCAGGAGAGTTCAGGAAACCTCTCTGAGACCACAACTGGCCAAAATCGTGCACCATGCCAAATCCATACTGGCTATCCGTATAGATGGTAACTTTCAGCTGCGCAGAAACATGGCATGCTCTAGTATGGGCTACCAGTTCTGCTACTTGTGTAGAGTATACTCATCCAAGCCAGGACGCCTCAAGTATACCAGAAATTGTGCACACCGCACATCCTGCTGTCAGTATTCCCATATTGTCCCTTAAACAGGAGCCATCAACAAAGATAATTTGGTCATTCTCTTCCAATCGAGTGTCTCTAATACCAGGTCTCAGTTTTTTGCACAGATCAGTTACTTTAAGACAATCATGCTCAATATCTTCTGATTTTTCAATTTCAACATTTTCATTAGGGAGAAGGTTGCTGAGTTAAGCACTGTACATCGTTTAAGTGACACATTAGGGGACCCCAGGATGCTTGTTTCATAACGAGTCAGCCTGGCAACTGTTAGGTATTGATTCTTCGTTTGTGTAAGTAAAACGTCAATGGAGTGAGGGACCATAATAGTCAGGGGATGATCCATCACAATGCCCTCAACCTCTGCTAGGCTCTGCCCAACCACATCTCTCTGAGGGGATGGGGGACTCATCTGCAGTATGGCTGTGACCCTTCTCTGGATATTTTCCTAATTCCCTTCTCAATCTGGTGACCCAAATACTTCACTTCTTTCTGACAGTATTGTAATTTAAGTGAATACACTTTATGACCATTCCTTCCCAAATGGTTCAGTAAAGCAATCGTGTCATATTTGCACTCTTTCTTCATTTTGGATGCAATCAACAAATCAATGTACTGTACCAATGTCGATTGGAAAGAGAAGAGAAAGTGACTATCCTCGTGAACAGGCACAGAAAAGAATACTTGTGACAAATCTATAACGGTGAACCATTCAGCATCACATGGAATCTGAAACAGAATCACGGCTGGGTTTGGCACTGCAGGACAACATTTAATCACAATGCCATTTATCTCAAATCCTGGACAATTCGAACTTTCCCACAGGGCTTTCTCAATCCCATTATCGATGAATTGCATGGACTGCTCAGCACTTCTTTCAAAACCCCTTGGTTTACAAATTCTGCAATTATGGGAGAAACCTTTCCAATGATGTCTTGTGTCATGTGATACTGGGGAATCTTTGGAAAAATTGTGTTTGGCTTTACCGGCACTCTAACTAGCTCAACTCCTTTTATCAGGCCAATGTCTTTCCCTGTCAATTCCCACACTCTCTCTTACTGTTCCCTGTAAGTCAGAAGGCAGATCCTTTACTGTAAAAACTGGAAAGAAACTAATCAGAGGGCATTCCTAATTTATTATTTCACACTCTGTCTCTGGGTCATCCTTATCATCATTGTTCGTTTGTATCACAATTCCATCGTTTGAGCAAGTAATCAAGCATCTTGTTTTACACAGCAAGTCTCTTCCCAGTAGGGAACTGGTTTTATAATTGGGTTGGTCAAATACTGATTCGATGCACCCACAATCTGGACCATTTCTCCTGAAAGGGGCAGGTTTGGAAATTCTGCAGTTCTTACTGTAGAACATGTAGCTCCTATGTCAACCAAGAATGAAACTTTGTGACCCATTGCTTTTCACCATCACATATGACCCTTTCTGATCTACTTCCAAGGAAGCTGCAAGCACACATTCCTTTTCATCCGAGATCTCGCTCTCCCAATCATCATTTATTCCAGGCTCACTTGTAACGGGATTTGGTGTACTGTATTATTACTCTGGTTAAACTGCGGACCTGTGACCTGTTGAGGAAGAATCACCCTCTGCTGCTCTATTGGGGCTTGGGGTATTCGGATTTGCTGTCTAGGTACCATTTAAACCTGCTGTTGTATTGGCTGTGACTGTCCCATCTGCACACATGGCATTTGCACCTTCTGAATTGGTTGAAAATGTTGCATTTTATTCACATTGTTTTGAAAATTTGGATTATGACCTCTCATTCTTGGTCCTCTCATATTTTGGAACACATTGATGTCACTTGTTTGCTGAACAACATCTTTCTGTACCATCATTGGACACTCCCGCTTCCAATGTCCAATCCCTCCACAAGTGTGACAAGGCAACAATCTCTTCATTCCCTCTGCATCACTCTGAACCACTGCAGTATCCAAGTCTGGACTACGGTTTCCGTTTCCCATTACTCCGCAACTTCTACCTCTCGCCTGATTTTGAAATACCACATTTCCCTGCTGTTGCTGTTGCTGTTGCTGCTGTTGTGGAAATGTCCATACATCCCTGTTTGTGCAGCTCTGATGTGCATCATCATCACCTTTTCTTTCAACTTTCTCTGCTTCAACTCAGTCTTGTCACTACAGTACTTTACATACTGCAATACCTCATCAATTGGCTTTCTTTGCCAAAAAATCTAATTACTTTTAATCATCTGGCTAATTGCACGTCTCTATCCTTCCACAAATCTGAACATAAAATGAATCATGTCTTTCTGCTAAATTGTTTCTGTAGCACTGTAATGCTTAAACGCCTGCAACAATCTTTCATAATGCGCATTTATTTATTCTTTCGCTTCCTGGGCTGTCCTGTCTATTCTCTGCAAGTCAATGTTTTTGGGCGAAATTCTCATTTTCAAAAATTCAATCATTTTATAGTAGTATTTCATTACCTCGGGAGATGGTGCATCTGTGACCGGATCTTTCTCTAGTTCCAATCTATACTCCTCTTGCATTGCATCCATAAATCAGCTGGAACTACTATCTCTAATAAAGTGTTCAAATCCTTCCACAGGCATTTTGCAAGTTTCACAAACCTAACTGTCTGCTGGTACCATTCTACTAGTTTCTCAGTGTGGGATAATCATTTGTAAAAGACAGAATGTCACTTCTGCTCCAAGGGACATGGACAAAATTCCCTCCCGGAATCTCTCTCATTGGTAAAAATTTTACCGGATCCTCACCCTGCTGCACATTCATGGTAAGATTCGCAGAATCCCTTTTACTTTTATCTCTCTTCTTTACCCATCTGCCTTCCCACTTATCTAATGCTCCACATGCCTGGACGCTTTGTAGTGACTCCCTAAGGTGTGCCTTCATCCCTGCAGACCTCATGTGTTCAAAATCGTTTGTGTCAAAATCCAACCTGTAGACATCCTGCTTTATTTCTCACGGCCTTCTCTTACGATAGGCAGGCTTATGCAAATATTTAGAATTTTTGGCGACCATTCTGGATACTGTCAGAGTCACCAGATTCTCGGGGTCTGTGCACATTCCCAACACGTCCACCACTGAACAGCTCCAAGACTCTGATAGATAAATCAGAGACTGAGAGAGTTCAAGAGGGGAAGAGGGGATTAGGAAGGGAGCAGCTGGGAAGGAGACCTGTAGTAAGAAAAAGGTTACAACACACAATATGAAAAATATATCTCATGAAATCAATACTAGACTATGATTCTAAGCCTAGTCACTCTGAAAACATGAACACTCTAAGAGTTAAGTTTAAAATGACTAAGTTTCAAGATGGCCGGATACCTGTAGGGGAATCAAGATGAATTAAATAAAAACTTTCTTATTCAAGTACTTTCCTTTACATGAGAATCAGAAAAAACATTCTGACTAAATTTTAAACCAGTCATATAAATCCTGTTTTGAGAATGTATACTAGGACCATACAATATTGCATCTAGAATCTCTGGCCTTCTGTGTACTCCTAAAATGTGTCAACACAAATTGCACATATTGCATATATGTATATATATATATATATATATATATATATATATATATATATATATATATATATATATATATAGTAAACACCATAAAAGGTTTGTGCACCATGAATAACACAATATGGATTCAGGAAACAAATCACATAACTTGTCAACTCGAATATTACATAATAAATATCTTAGAATAGTGGCATAAAATAAACAACATGAAATAAACTCGAGGAGAGAATCGTGCGTCTTGCCGATTCGAGTGTCACCATGTAAAATACCAAGAAATGGTAGCACACAATGAATATCAAAGTCAAATCATCATTAATCAAATCGCGCTTCTTGCTGATTCATAAAACACGATGTAAATGTCAAGAAATAACAGCTCACAATAAACAACAAGATCAAAGGACAATGAAACGAATCGCGCTTCTTTTGCCGATTCTTAAGCCACCATGTAAATGTCAAGAAATGGTAGCGCGCAATGAACAACAAAGTTAAATCCTCATGAAACGAGTTGCGCGTCTTGCCAATTCGTAAAACATCTTGTAAATGTCAAGAAATAGTAGCGCGCAATGGACAACAATGTTTAAACACCATAAAATGAATCGCGTGTCTTGCCGATTCTTAAGCCACCATGCCAATGTCAAGAAATGGTAGCACGCAATGAATAACAAAGTCAAACCTTTATGAAACAAATCGCGCGTCTTGCCTATTTGTGAACTACCATATAAATGTCAAGAAATGGTAGCGCGCAAGTAATCTGTTACTCATTTAAGAATTAAACCAAGAATATGAAAATTCTCAATAACGGTGTCGGAACAGTCCAACCACCGTCTTACCGCCTGGAACAATGATCACCAATGAAGGATGAAGGGCAGAAGACTGGTAGATCCAAATAGGCCGCCGGGACAGGAGCTCAGGAAGAAGCTGCTGCTCTGCACCGGGACCTCTGAATAGTGAGCACTGGGAGTTGGGCTGGCTCTCTTTTATAGAGTCTTGGCCCAGCCCAGAACCACGCCCAGGCATGTTGCAGGGAAAGTCTCTGGAAGGCCCTGGAAAGGGGCCACACCCTAACACACTCTGAAAAACCTGCAGCAATACATTGAAAAGGAACAGTATTTGTAAGCATATTAAAAATAAGTTTTCAGGATTGAACTCTGCAATGCAAAAGGTTAAACCACAACATATCAGCACAATGCATAAATTACGTTGTTTTGAGAGTGCTGGGTTTTTGCATTTTTGTCGCCAAAAGAGCACGTGCTGCTCTGGTGTTGACAGTACTCCCCTCTCCCAGACGCGCTCTAGGGCCTGGTTTGCTTGGATTAAGACGATGAAAGCGTCTCACAAGTACTGGTGCATGAACATCAGATGCGGAAACCCATGAGTTACTTTCAGGACCATAACCTTTCCATGAGATTAAGTACCATAGATTACGCCCTCTCAGTTTAGAATCCAACACTTTCTTGACTTCGTATTCTTCTTCCCCTTGTACTAGAACAGGAGCTGGATGAGGGTGGACCTTTTAGACTGCCTTTTTCAAGAGGGAAGTGTGGAACACTAGATGAATCCGTAAGGATCTGGGCAATTGTAGTTTATAGGTCACCGGATTGATTTGCTGAAGGACAGTATAAGGACGTATGAATTTGGAGTTAAACATGTGCTTCTTCTTGAAGTCTATATGTTTTGTGGAAAGCCATACTTTGTCACCTGGTTGATATTGCGGTCCCTCACAATGTTTCTTATCATAATGCCTTTTGTATTTTTGTTTGGCTTTTTCTAAATGCTGCTGAATCAGTTTCTGGGTTTGATGTAAATGCTGAATGGTTTCTGACACAGCTGGAGTAAGAGAACTTTCTTAAGGATTTGTGATGGGCAAGGTGTCAGGATGATAGCCAAATAAACCAAAAAAGGGTGTAACGCCAATAGAAGTGTGGAATGAGTTATTGTAAGCTAACTCAGCTAACCAGAGCATAGATGTCCAAGAATGAAGTGCCTTTTCAGCGTAGGCACGTAGGTATTGTTTCAAAGTCTGATTTAGTCTCTCCGTTTGACCATCTGTTTGAGGATGGTGACTAGTAGATAGCGTAGATGTCACTTGGAGTGTTTTACACCATGTCTTTCAGAAATTGTAGGAAAATTGTGACCCCCGATCGGAGAGGATAACCTTTGGCAGTCCATGATAACAAACCACTCTGTTCAGTAAAATAGTTGCCAATTCACTAGAAGTGGGCAATTTTTTACAGGCAATGAAATGTCCATATTTCGTGAGACTATCTACTACCACCAGAATTACTGAATGCTGTTGAACCACTGGCAGACCGATAATAAAGTCTAAAGAAATGTGCTCCCATGGACGACTTGGGGTTGGAAGTGTATGTAACAACCCTTTTGGTTTTGAATGACTTGATTTAATGCGAGCACAAACGTCACAGTTGTTTACCATTGCTTTTATATCTTTTGTTAGGGTAGGCCACCAAAAATAGCGTTGGATCAGTTCAAGAGCTTTAGGAGTACCTGGGTGACCTTCCGTAGATATAACATGCAACCAATGAAACACTATCTTGCAAAGTTTGGTAGTGGATACAAACAAACGAGCGTCATGAAAGGGTAAACCTTGCTTGATTGACCTTTTGGGATCTGCTTGGGCCCATGTTTACCATTTTTCAACAGTGAAAGAGTTGCGAATTTCTTCAAAGACATCTTCAGTTTTTATGATAAATAGAACCATGTCAGGAGCAATGATAGCTCTGGAGGCTTGAAATGCAGGCAACGTGGTAGACTTTTGACGGGACAAGGCGTCAGCCTTGCGATTATCTTTACCAGGCCGGAAGGTTACTACAAAATCAAATTCGGCAAAAAAAAGAATCCAGCGTAATTGCCGAGGGGTCAAAAGTCTGGCAGAACTCATGAATTGAAGATTACGATGATCAGTATATACTGTGACAATATATTTGGCACCCAACAAATGATGTCTCCATTCTTTAAAGGCGTCACGAATCACCAGAAGCTCGTTTTCAACAATGACATAGTTCTGTTCGGCTTTGTTCAACTTCTGAGACATATAAGCTACAGGATGAAGTTGACCAGTGTCTTTATTTCGTTGTGTTAAGACGGCTCCTATTGCTACATCTGAAGCATCAGCTTCCACTATGAAAGGTTGAATCGCATCAGGATGAGTCAAGACTGGGGCAGTAGAGAAATCTTCCTTCAAAGTCGTGAAGGCTTGATCAGCTTCTGGTGACCATACAAACTTTTCTTTCTTTCTTAGTAGCTTAGTGATTGGAGCCACTGTCTGGGAGAAATGATTTATGAACCTCCGGTAAAAATTTGCAAACCCCAGGAAACATTGTACATCACGAACAGTCTTTGGGGTGGGCCAATCAGATACGGCTTTTACTTTCTTTTCTGCCATCACCATACCTTGAGGGGTAAGATTAACCCCTAAAAACTCAACTGTGGTAACATGAAACTCACACTTGGTTAGTTTGCAATATAAATGGTGTTTTCGAAGGGCTGCAAGAATTTTCTTGACATGTTGGACATGTTCGTTTTCATTGTCTGAGTAGATCAAAATGTCATCGATGTAGACTATGGCAAATATGTCGAGGTACTCTCTAAGAACGTCATTCAAGAAAAATTGAAATGCTGCTGGAGCATTACACAGACCAAAAGGCATGACAGTGAATTAAAAAAGGCCATATCTTGTCTTGAACGCTGTTTTCCATTCGTCACCCTCTCTCATTCTGACCAAATGATAAGCACCTCGAAGGTCAAGCTTCGTGTAGATTTTTGCTCTCTTTACTTGTTCCAATAAGACCGGAATTAGGGGTAAAGGATATTTATTCTTGATGGTGACTTTGTTCAAACCGCTATAGTCGATGCAAGTTCGAAGTTCTCCATTAGCTTTTGGAACAAAAAACAAAGGCGAAGCTGCAGGAGACTTAGAGTGGCGAATGAAGCCATTCTCCAAAAATTGATCTAGGTATTTTCGTAAATGTTGATTTTCATGTTCTGACAGGGCATATACACGACAGTTGGGAAGTATCGCACCTGGGGCTAGATCAATTTGATAGTCATAAGATCTAAGTGGAGGTAGAGTCTCTGCTCCTTTCTCATCAAATACATCTTTGTAAGATGAATACTGTTTGGGCAGCTGAATTTCTTTCTCCGCGGCAGTAGCAATGTAAGAGTTTCAAACTTTTGGTACTTGAATCTTTTGGAGACATTGTTCGTTACATAGCGCAGATGAGAACACGATTTTTCGTTCTGCCCAATTGATCTCCAGATTGTGATGAGTTAACCATGGCAAGCTGAGGATAATCCCATATTGGGGAGCATGGATCACGTCAAGGATGATTTTCTCTTTATGTTTCTTTCTTTGATTCTTATTTCACAAATCATCGACAAGGGGATAGTCTGAAGAGTTACGGACCTCCAGTCAAGAGTTTTCCATCGACTGCCTGGATGATATCTGGGGTCTTCTTTTCAATACATGGGATCCCCCATGCACGAACCAATTGGACATCAACAAAGTTCCCAGTAGCCACAGAATCGACTAGAGCTTTTTTTAAATAGATCTTTTTCTTGACCTGAACTCTTATTTCCAACTTAAGATGTCTAGATTGTGAAGGGTCCACAGTGACACCCAAGAGCAACCCTTCTCTGCATCTTGGGTGTTTTAGTTTTCCAACTCGACTGGTGCATTGGCTGCGACCTTCTGAACTGGACCTTGCTTGTTCTTTGGTTTGATTGGACAATCTTTGGCAAAATTACCTTTTCGCCCACATTAAAGACATTGTCAATTTTTTCTGTGTAGGTCCTTTTCATCTTTGGTCAAAGGACTTCTGATGGTTCCAATTTCCATCGGTTCCGGCGTTCTTTCTTTCGGAGTTCTTGAGTCTCTGTTATCATGAACGCGCCATGAATATTTTTAAATCTTTTTGCGCATTCCTTTACGTTCTGCTAAGCGATGATCAAGTCTCAAGACAAGATTATTAATTCTTGACAGTCTGTAGGTTGTGGGTCGATTAGCGCTAAGATATCTTTTAGTCCCTTGTAAAACAAGACCACTTGTTTTTCTTCAGGTCAGGATGTCTCGGCAACCAGCCGGTTAAATTTGGCTAAATATGACACTAGGTCTTGATTCCCTTGGCGCAAATCTAATAATTCACGATCTGCTGACTGTGTTACAGTTCTACGATCAAAAACTCTCTCAAATTCACGAACAAAATTTCTCCAGTTGTACAACAAGGGACTATTTTTACGCACAAGAGGAATTGCCCAAGTAGCTGCATCCCCAGACAGATATGATAACAAGAAAGCTACTTTGGACTGGGCATCAGGGAAAGTATTTGGTCTGCAGGTGAAGTGTAGTTCCACTTGAACCAGGAAAGATTGCGCTTTCAAAGGGTCATCTGAGAAACGTTCTGGGAGAGCTAAAGGAATTGCAGAAGGAACATTTAGGGAAATCGGATTACTTCCAGAAGCCTGAGAAGAAGTACCTGGCCAAGACACACCTGTGGGACTTTGTTCCTTCTTCTCTACCTTATCTTGCAACTGACTCACTCTCTCTGCTAAGCTAGTTGTCAATTCTTTGGATGATACCACCTCTGCTTGGAGCTGTGTGATAGCCTTGACTAGCTCGTCTAGTGTGGCCATGCTGAGAACATACACAAGCCAGGAGGATAATAATTAGTGGGGTCACTATTCTGTCAGAGTCACCAGATCCTCGGGGTCTGTGCACGTTCCCAACACGTCCACCACTGAACAGCTCCAAGGCTCTGATAGATAAATCACAGAGACTGAGAAAGTTCAAGAGGGGAAGGGGGGATTAGGAAGGGAACAGCTGGGAAGGAGACCTGTAGTAAGAAAAAGGTCACAACACACAATATGAAAATTATATCTCCTGAAATCAATACTAGACTATGATTCTAAGCCTAGTCACTCTGAAAACATGAACAATCTAAGAGTTAAGTTTAAAATGACTAAGTTTCAAGATGGCCGGATACCTGTAGGGGAATCAAGATGAATTAAATGAAAACCTTCTTATTCAAGTACTTTCCTTTACATGAGAATCAGAAAAAACATTCTGACTAAATTTTAAACCAGTCATATAAATCCTGTTTTGAGAATGTATACTAGGACCATACAATATTGCATCTAGAAACTCTGGCATTCTGTGTACTCTTAAAATGTTTCAACACAAATTGTACATATTGCAGATATATATATATATATATATATATATATATATATATATATAGTAAACACCATAACAGGATTGTGCACCATGAATAACACAATATGGATTCAGGAAACAAATCACATAACTTGTCAACTCGAATATTACATAATAAATATCTTAGAATAGTGGCATACAATAAACAACATGAAATAAACTGGAGGAGAGAATCGTGCGTCTTGCCGATTCGAGTGTCACCATGTAAAATACCAAGAAATGGTAGCACTCAATGAATATCAAAGTCAAATCATCATTAATCGAATCGCGCATCTTGCCGTAAAACATGATGTAAATGTCAAGAAATAACAGCTCACAATAAACAACAAGATCAAAGTACAATGAAACGAATTGCGCTTCTTTTGCCGATTCTTAAGCCACCATGTAAATGTCAAGAAATGGTAGCGCGCAATGAACAACAAAGTTAAACCCTCATGAACGAGTTGCGCGTCTTGCCAATTCGTAAAACATCATGTAAATGTCAAGAAATAGTAGCGCGCAGTGGACAACAATGTTTAAACACCATGAAACGAATCGCGCATCTTGCCGATTCTTAAGCCACCATGCCAATGTCAAGAAATGGTAGCACGCAATGAATAACCAAGTCAAACCTTTATGAAACAAATTGCGCGTCTTGCCTATTTGTGAATTACCATATAAATGTCAAGAAATGGTAGCGCGCAAGTAATCTGTTACTCATTTAAGAATTAAACCAAGAATATGAAAATTCTCAATAACGGTGTCGGAACAGTCCAACCACCGTCTTACCGCCTGGAACAATGATCACCAATGAAGGATGAAGGGCAGAAGACTGGTAGATCCAAATAGGCCCCCGGGACAGGAGCTCAGGAAGAAGCTGCTGCTTTGTACCAGGACCTCTGAATAGTGATCACTGGGAGTTGGGCTGGCTCTCTTTTATAGAATCTTGGCCCAGCCCAGAACCACGCCCAGGCATGTTGCAGGGAAAGTCTCTGGAAGGCCCTGGAAAAGGGCCACACCCTAACACACTCTGAAAACCTGCAGCAATACATTGCAAAGGAACAGTATTTGTAAGCATATTAAAAATAAGTTTTCAGGATTGAACTCTGCAATGCAAAAGGTTAAACCACAACATATCAGCACAATGCATAAATTACGTTGTTTTGAGAGTGCTGGGTTTTTGCATTTTTGTCGCCAATAGAGCGCGTACTGCTCTGGTGTTGACAGATACACGAGAAATTGGTCCAAGTCGGTGGTATACCCTCTTGCGGGAAAGGAACCCAACTTCCTGGCAGATTGTGCGTCCCCAGTGGTGATGAAGAGATTTCGCTATTTAGGAATTTTTGTGACCAGAGATCCCAGAGATTTCTTGAGGAAAAAGCTTAGCGTCCAACTAGAGAGACCTAAGGTGGATGTGACATGACCGCCATCTGACCTTGATGGGGAAAGCTGAGCTAAATAAAATGATGAGTCTGCCATGCCTCCCATATGTTCTGCAAAACCCCCGTATATCACTCCATGTGAGGTATTTAGACCCCTCCCCTGTCTATCACCACCCCAGGGGTGGTGTTCAGAGCTCCTCCAGAGGGTCCCTGGGTTTCGCCATCTTGGATTCCGAGTTGGCAGGGAACTCTGGGAGCTTCTGCGTGGCCAGTGCCAGCAGTTGACATCAGAGCCCTCTCCTGATAGGTGCTTACCTGTTTATCTGACCAATCCCTCAGGGCTATTTAGGGTCTCTGTCTTGTGTGGTTCTTCAGATGCCGCTTGGAAGACTCAAACAGGAATCCCCTGCATCCTTTACTTCACCTTTTTACCAAAGAAACTGCATTTGCCTCCCCCCAGGAACTCTACAAACTGCAACAAAGAAGCAAAGATGACGTCTGCAACATTGTATATTCACTCCTGCCAGCAACTGCAACAGTTTCCAGGTTGGGCATCCTCCGAGGACTGCCTGTCTTCAGCCTGCAGCAGAAGAACAAAGAAATCTCCTTTGGAGTGAAGGAGTCACTCCCCTGCGACGATCGGTGACGTGGGTCAGCTCTCCTGATGAAGTGTGTGGATCCAGCAACACGGGTGGTGGACTAAAGTGGTTCCGACGGTCCTGACGTCCAACTGTCCAACTTTGGTGGAGGTAAGAGCTTCCCTCCCCACGCAAGTGTGAACTGTGTTTTTTGCAGTTGCTAAGGATGGTTGGCATCCTTCCACAAAGTTCTTCTTGTACCGTGCATCTCCAGCACTTTATCCTGTGATGCACAGCTTTGTGAGTGGTTTTCCGGCCACATGGGATCCCTTTGCATAGTTCTACGTGGGCCTCCTTTTGCACCTTGTTTGTCCCCATGCTGTGGGACTCCTGTGCACACTGCCTGGTCTTCCGAGGCCTCTCTGAGTTGCTGAGAGCTCCCTCTGACTCCTCCTCCTGGGTAGAGTCCAGCGCCGCAAACCAGACTGCACCCGGCGTGGGACATCATCTGCACCAACCAGGAACCCACATCGGTCTTCTTGTGTGCAGTACTGACTGTTGTTCTTCACCAGTGGTTCTTCTTTTGCACCTTCATCCGGGTTAGCAGGGGCTCCTGTTCTCCCTGGACTCTTCAGTGCTTCTTGGACTTAGTCCCCTTCTTCCACAGGTCTTCAGGTCCAGGAATCCATCTTTGGTATCTTGCAGTCTCTTCTGGTGCTTGTATAATCTTCTTTCTCATGTTCTTGTGTGTTCTAGGAAAGTTACTGTGATTTACTCCTGCTTTTCTGGGCTCTGGGGTAGGTTCTATTACTTACCTCCCAGTGCCCCTCTACACACTACACTTGCCTAGGTGGGAAACCGACTTTTGCATTCCACTTTCTTAGTATATGGTTTATGTTCCCCATAGGCCCATTATTAACTATTGCGATTTTCACTATTTGCACTGTTTTCTAACTGTTTTTACGGCTATTTCGGCATACTAGTGTATATAATTTGTTTATTATTTACCTCCTAAGGGAGTATAGCCTCTATGGTATTTTTGGCATTTGTGTCACCCAAAAAAAGTACCATTATTTTTGTAATACTGAGTATTTTATTTCATGTGTGTGGGTACTGTGTGACTACAGTGGTATTGCATGAGCTTTGCATGTCTCACAGTTAGGCTGTGGTTGCTCATCCACACTACCCTTAGAGAGACTGACGTCTAGACACTGTCTGCATTTCACTAATAAGGGATAACTGGACCTGGTATAAGGTGTAAGTACCTTAGGTACCCAATACAAACCAGGCCAGCCTCCTACACTTGCTAAATTAAGGCCTATGATTAATAAAGCAAATACATAATACATACCCCTTAATATGACATATTGCTACTTAAATCTGAATATAAGCTCAACATTTTACATTAATAGGCTGCTAAGAAGTACACTTTGTGATTATTGGTGGTCATTCGAATAAGCACATTTTCAAATGTGTGTATTATTTTTCTAACTTAACTCATTTTTTATGCTGATTTAACATTCAGAATACATGAATATTCGTTAGTAAAATTTCAGCGTTAACAGGGGGCATAAGCCCACTTTCCAAACACCTGCTTAAGATTAGTAACCTTGTGTGAGCTCTGAATAAACAGCTTGCACGTGTGCCAGTCTCTTCTGCAGTTGAGAAGATTTGGGTCATTATTTGAGGTGTGGATACAGACATGCCATTTACTGAGCACTAATGGTGTTTGGGTGTACGGCGTTATGCCAGCATTGAAGGATATTTATATAAATATATATATATGTGTGTGTATATATATATATATACGTATATATATATATATACACATAGATAGTTATATATATACATATTACCTACTGGGGGTCGCCAGTAAGTAGTTAGAGGTAGATCCTAGTTTCAATAGGAAAAGCGATTTATGCTTTGCTAATAACATGGGGACCATATAGCGAATCTTCACAAAATTTTCAAAAATAGTAAGACAGTCAGTTTAGTTGGTTTATTGAAAGTTTCAGGGTGATTCATCAAGAGGGGGACAAGAACAAGTTTTTTTTTTTTCAAAATTCAATTTCCATTGGGATTTTTGGACATGACCCGCTGGACTGAAGTAATAGATAGCTTTTTGGTTCAGAAAGCGCAGTTTTTGTGATTTAGTGTAAATCCATTCAGTAGTTTTTGAGATATTAAAGGAAAAATACATTTGTATATCTGAGCGGAGCGTAAGCACAGATCTGATCGTGAGATCTGATTGGCTGCCAGCACTTCTGCCAGGAAGTGCTGGCAGCCATCTTGAGACCAATATACAGTATTGCACCCCATAGACATGCATTGCACAGAATCGCAGGTGCTGAGGATCACAAAAAGGAGAACATGTAAAGGGTGTTGACAGATTTTAATTACAATACAAATCATTTGTTAATGGTACCATACAGATTTTAGGAATTGTGACGTGTTCTAAGGTGATTTAATCCTGTGAAAAAGCTCTCTGCTAGATTTTCATGAATCATGTTTGAGAGAAACTGTTTTTTCACTATTTACCCAGGGAGGTGATGGAAGGTGCCCCAGAAGTTAAAATGAGAGCATATTTTCTGTCTTTCTCAGCCATACGAGAATGAAGTCTGACATTCTCAGTAAAACATATACCTTGTTTCCCTTGTGTTCTACTGCAGCCTCCCGGAGTGTTCTAAAGAACAACTAGAGCGCTAACAATCTTACTTATGAAAAAAGTGTGGCACACCTGATGCCATATCGATTGAATCAAGCTGGTAAAACGTAAAACAATTAATTTAGAAAGGAACAAAATGAGGGAGTTCATTTTGTCTTAGAAATTATAGTGCTGAGGAAAGAAAAATTAGGACATTTTCTAAGCGAGTTCTCAAATATTATCCTGTACTGTTTAATAAAAAAATTCTAACATGCAGATTGAAACATGCACTTTCAACGCCAGCAGCAGAACGCCAGTTAACTTCCAGGTGATCGGCAGTTTTACTACAGTGTACTAATGAACAACCAGAGTGCTAACATTCTGAATATATGCCAAAAGTGTGGCACACCTGACAGCCATCTCGATGGAATTAAAAACATCAAGATGGCAATGAAAGCATTTTCTACTGAGAGTAATATAACGTATATTTGTAAAGAGCACATTTACCCAGAAGAGTATCTTGGCGCTGAATAACAGATGCTTATTCTTACTCTACTCAATGGTACTTATTTTATCGACCTCAAAAGGATTAAATGCTGAGCAGACCTGATGGGATATGAACCTGTGACCAAGAGCTCAAACACAGGGCCTTACAGTGCCCACTTTAGTCCACTGAGCCACCATACCTGGCTCAGAAGCAGCAGTAAATGAGGAAATTAGGGGGCCTCATAGCAAGTAAGTCTCCCAATATGGCCACCAGAGAAAAGAGAGCTCAAATGTAGCACAGCTATCACCCACATGTAGCCCAAGTATAGCCCAATGACAAAAACACGTAACTTAGATTCTTTGTTTGCAGTTTTATATAGCACAGACTTGACCCGAGGGTACTGGTGTGCTGTGCATGAGCATCAGTTACATGACACAAGGACACATTTATTTTTGTTTTAGTCTTGGGGAGATTAGGTGATATCTTCAGAATCACAGGATGTCCAGCTGACCCCAAACTTGTATCTGGTTCCCCAGTTGCAAAGTCCGCAGCTCTGGCCGTAACACCACATAATCTACCCTAAGTTTAACAGGCCTCTGGCTTCAGAACAAGACATCAAGGTAGTTGCTTGGCCATTGGCTGACCTTCTCAAGAGTGATTCTCAGACAGATGAAGTGGATAAGGAGTGTCTCCTATCAAAAATTGAGTGCGCTGTTTAGTGCCCAGAAAAATAAAGGGTCTAGCAAGAAGATCAAGGTGGATGTGGGCAGACAGTGCATCAAGATCCACAGCACTTTCCAGCAGAGTTAGCGAGACCCAGGTATGCTTGGTGCACCAATTCTATGATCTTATTCATATGTGGCAAAGTGAAGCCCTAAGCACAACTCCCAAAGCAGAGTGGGTGCCGGGGATTCTGCAGGCTTGAAGCCTGCACACAATCTCAAAGTAGCACTTGTTAGTGCCAGGCAGAGGGGTCAACAGGCAGTCGTCTGCCCTGGGAGGAGCTCCGCCACTCCATCTAGATCGTTGTTGGTGTTTGTCATCTCTAGTGTGAGGCTCAGAAGGGTTCTTGGAGAGTATTATTAGGGGACAAAATCAGAAAGCGGGGAGATGGAAAGCCTGGAATTAACAACTCAAAGGTTTCGCTACCTAGAGGAGGTATTTACTACCAGGTGGTCCCTACAACATCAAGATCAAGAAAAAGGTAAGACTACTTTTATCAGGCAAGTAACAAGTCCCACTGGCTACCAACAACCAATTAGATTTGCTTAAATATTGATAATGGACATGATTCTCTGTGACAAAAGCACTTGAACTGCTAAGGAATCACAAAATGCACATTGCTACTTTGGGTAGGAGAGGGCGCAGTGTTTTGTGGGAAATTCCTTAAGTTCATGAGCATTGCAGACTCAAAATTAGCAAAGACAAAACTACAAAGGTCCATTTCCTAATTATGATCTGGTTAACCCTGCAAACTGATTGAGTCACTAACTTAGTAAATATTGTGCCAGGATTAAAAGGTGTAGGAAAGTACCATCTTGCCTGGCATGGTACCCCCATATTTCACTGTATATATGTTGTTTTAGTCTATGTGTCACTGGGACTCTGCCAGGCAGGGCCCCAGTGCTCATATGTATGTGCCCTGTAAGTGTTCCCTGTGTGATGCCTAACTGTCTCACTGAGGCTCTGCTAACCAGAACCTGAGTGGATATGCTCTCTCTGCTTTCCAAATTTGTCACTAACAGGCTAGTGACTAAATTTACCAATTCACATTGGCATACTGGTACACCCATATAATTCCCTAGTTTATGGTACCGAGGTACCCAGGGTATTTGGGTTCCAGGAGATCTCTATGGGCTGCAGCATTTCTTTTGCCACACATAGGGAGCTCTGAAAATTCTTACACAGGCCTGCCACTGCAGCCTGAGCGAAATAACGTCCACGCTATTTCACAGCCATTTGCCACTGCACTTAAGTAACTTATAAGTCACCTATATGTCTAACCTTCACCTGGTGAAGGTTGGGTGCAAAGTTACTTAGTGTGTGGGCACCCTGGCACTAGCCAAGGTGCCCCCACATCGTTCAGGGCAAATTCCCCGGACCTTGTGAGTGCGGGGACACCATTACACGTGTGCACTATACATAGGGCACTACTTATGTATAGCGTCACAATGGTAACTCTGAACATGGCCATGTAACTTGTCTGAGATCATGGAATTGTCACCCCAATAGCATTCTGGTATTGGGGGGACAATTTCATGATCCCCCGGGTCTCTAGCACAGTACCTGGGTAATGCCAAACTGCCTTTCTGGGGTCTCCACTGCAGCTGCTGCTGCTGCCAACCCCTCAGAATGGTTTCTGCCCTCCTGGGGTCCAGGCAGCCCTAGCCCAGGAAGGCAGAACAAAGGATTTCCTCTGAGAGAGGGTGTTACACCATCTCCCTTTGGAAATAGGTGTGAAGGCTAGGGAGGAGTAGCCTCCCCCAGCCTCTGGAAATGCTTTGATGGGCACAGATGGTGTCCATCTCTGCATAAGCCAGTGTACACCGGTTCAGGGATCCCCCAGCCCTGCTCTGGCTCGAAACTGGACAAAGGAAAGGGGAGTGACCACTCCCCTGCACCTCCCAGGGGAGGTGCCCAGAGCTCCTCCAGTGTGTCCCAGACCTCTGCCATCTTGGAAACAGAGGTGTTGGGGGCACACTGGACTGCTCTGAGTGGCCAGTGCCAGCAGGTGACGTCAGAGGCTCCTTCTGATAGGCTCTTACCTCTCTTGGTAGCCAATCCTCCTTCCTTGGTAGCCAAATCTCCTTTTCTTGGCTATTTAGCGTCTCTGCGTTGGGGAATTCTTCAGATAACGAATGAAAGAGCTCACCCGAGTTCCTCTGCATCTCCCTCTTCACCTTTCACCAAAGGATCGACCGCTGACTGCTCAGGACGCCTGCAAAACCGCAACAAAGTAGCAAGACGACTACTAGCAACATTGTACCGCCTCATCCTGCCGGCTTTCTCGACTGTTTCCAGGTGGTGCATGCTCTGGGGGTAGCCTGCCTTCACCCTGCACCAGAAGCTCTGAAGAAATCTCCTGTGGGTCGACGGAATCTTCCTCCTGCTAACGCAGGCACCAAAAGCCTGCATCACTGGTCCTCTGGGTCCCCTTTCATCCTGACGAGCGTGTCCCTTGAACTCAGCAACTCTGTTGAAGTGACTCTTCAGTCCAAGTTTGGTGGAGGTAAGTCCTTGCCTCCCCACGCTAGACTGCCTTGCTGGGTACCGCGTGATTTGCAGCTGCTCCGGTTCCTGTGCACTTTTCCATGATTTCCTTCATGCACAGCCAAGCCTTGGTCCCCGGCACTCCTTCCTGCAGTGCACAACCTTCTGAGTTGTCCTCTGGCGTCGTGGGACTCCCTTTTGTGACTTCGCATGGACTCCGGTTCACTTTCCTTCCAAGTGCCTGTTCAGTTACTTTTGCGGGTGCTGCCTGCTTCTGTGAGGGCTCCCTGAGTTGCTGGGCGCCCCCTCTGTCTCCTCCAAGTTGCGACATCCTTGTCCCTCCTGGGCCACAGCAGCATCCAAAAACCTCTACCGCGACCCTTGCAGCTAGCAAGGCTTGTTGGTGGTCCTTCTGCGTGGGAACACCTCTGCAAGCTTCATCGCGACATGGGACATCAGTCTTCCAAAGAAGAAGTCCCTTGTCCTCTTCTTTCTTGCAGAACTCTAAGCATCTTCCAACAGGTGGCAGCTTCCTTGCACCCTCAGCTGGCATTTCCTGGGCTCCTGCCCACTCTCGACACTGTCGTGACTATTGGACTTGGTCCCCTTGTCTTACAGGTACTCAGGTCCAGAAATCCACTGTTGTTGCATTGCTGGTGTTTGTTCTTCCTGCAGAATCCCCCTATCACAACTTCTGTGCTCTCTGGGGGTAGTAGGTGCACTTTACACCTACCTTTCAGGGTCTTGGCATGGGCTATTTTTCTAACCCTCACTGTTTTCTTACAATCCCAGTGACCCTCTACAAGCTCACATAGGTTTGGGGTCCATTCGTGGTTCGCATTCCACATTTGGAGTATATGGTTTGTGTTGCCCCTATACCTATGTGCTCCTATTGCAATCTATTGTAATTCTACACTGTTTGCATTACTTTTCTTGTTATTACTTACCTAATTTTTGGTTGTGTACATATATCTTGTGTATATATCTTATCCTCATACTGAGGGTACTCAATGAGATACTTTTGCCATATTGTCATAAAAATAAAGTACCTTTATTTTTAGTAACTCTGTGTATTGTGTTTTCTTATGATATTGTCCATATGACACCAGTGGTATAGTAGGAGCTTTACATGTCTCCTAGTTCAGCCTAAGCTGCTTTGCCATAGCTACCTTCTATCAGCCTACACTGCTAGAAACCCCTCTTCTACACTAATAAGGGATAACTGGACCTGGCACAAGGTGAAAGTACCTCTGGTACCCACTAAAAGCCAGGCCAGCCTCCTACGTTGGTTGTGCAGCGGTGGGATAAGTACTTGTAACTACCTACCTCTTTGTCATTGTGTACTTTTCAGAAGAGAATAATATACAAAACAGTTCAGTGTATGTACACCTAACCAAAAAGATTTGCTTTTCTCCTCTCAAACTTATTACAAAGTTCTGAAAAGTTTCTCTAAACTTCTAAAAGTTTTCTAAAAGTTGGAAAAAGTTTTTGTTCTCTGTTCTTTGAAAGGTTCTGAAACTTTATCTTCCTTCTCACTATTTCTAAACCTTTTACTATCATGTCTGTATTAGATTCTAATCTTAAAATGGTCAATACTACTTATGAAAATTTGAATTACAAGAGCCTAAGGAGTCTCTGCTTAGATAGAGGTTTAGTGATAGGAAAGAACCCTACCAAAGAGTTTCTATTTAACATGCTTATTGTAAATGATGAGTCCCAAGCAGGCACATCAAATGAGAGGTTAATAGACGGTTCCCAATCTGACTCAGGGGATATCCTTGAGGGAGGTAGGGAGGGTTCTGAACAGGATCTGCCCCCTAGCAGGACACCCAGTAATGTTGGTAGTAATGGAGGTTCCCATCACAGTAGGGAAGTCTTTATTCCTAGAGGCCACGTTGCTAGGGTCCAGCCAGTTAGGGACAGATCCCCCTCTGTTGTTTCCAATTTGTCTTCTGTGTCCAAGCATTCCCAACCCACCCACCCTGAGGATAACTTGTAGGAAAGGGAACTCAAAAAGTTGAGGTTTGAAGAGACCAGACTGAAGCTTAAACAGCAACAGCTGGCCTTATATAGGGAATCCCTAGACCTGGAGAAGGAAAGACAGAGATTGGGGTTTGGACCCCATGGGGGCAGCAGCAGTATTCCTGATAGTAATCCTGTTAGAGAGCATGATTCCAGGAATCTGCACAAGATAGTCCCCCCTTACAAGGAGGGGGATGACATCAACAAGTGGTTTGCTGCACTTGAGAGGGCCTGTATGGTACAGGGGGTCCCTCAAAGGCAGTGGGCTGCTATAGTGTGGCTATCCTTCACTGTAAAGGGTAGGGATAGGCTCCTTACTGTTAGAGAAAGTGATGCTAACAATTTAGCAGTTTTGAATGATGCACTCTTGGATGGATTTGGCTTAACCACTGAACAATAGAGGATTAAGTTCAGAGACACCAGAAAAGAGACCTCACAAGACTGGACATACTTTGTAGACTGTTCAGTGAAGGCCTTGGAGGGGTGGTTACATGTCAGTAGAGTTTCTGAATATGAAAGCCTGTACAATCTTATTCTGAGAGAACACATTCTGAATACCTGTGTGTCTGACTTGTTACACCAATATCTAGTGGACTCAGATCTGACCTCTCCCCAAGAATTGGGAAAGAAGGCAGACAAATGGGTCAGAACAAGAGTGAACAGAAAGGCTCATACAGGGGGTGACAAGGATGGCAAGAAGAAGGATGGTAAGTCTTCTGACAAGGGTGGGGACAAAAGTAAAATTGAGTCCTCATCAGGCCCACAAAAATCCTCTGGTGGGGGTGGTGGGTCCAAATCCTCTTCCAATAATCAACCTAAAAAGCATTGGTGTTATTTGTTTAAAGTCAAAGGCCATTGGACAACTGATGCCAGTTGTCCAAAGAAAAACACCAAACCTCCCACTACCACAACCCCTGCTGTAAATTCTAGTGCCCCTAGTAATAACAGTGGTGGTGGGAGCAAAACTACAAATAGCCAATCCAAGGGAGTAGCTGGGCTCACTATTGGTAATGTAGTTGGGGTTGGTCTTGTTAGGGAGACCGCAGAGGCTGTGTTAGTCTCTGAAGGTGCCATTGATTTGGTCACCTTGGTTGCTTGTCCCCTTAATATGGATAAGTACAAGCAACTTCCCCTAATAAATGGTGTTGAGGTTCAGGCCTACAGGGACACAGGTGCTAGTGTTACCATGGTGTGAGAAAACAGGGCTGATTGCAGAGGCCCCATAACTTTTTGCCCCTATTTTCCACTTTTTGCTGGTGTTTTCCTGACTTTAAAGGTGCCCTGGGTACTGCTAACCAGTCCCAGGGCCTGTGCTCTGTGTAAAATGGATATGCAAATTAGGCTAATTATAAGTGGCTAAGTTAACCTACCTATAAGTCCCTAGTATATGGTAGGGCATGTAGGTTTAGGGACCACAGCATAGGTGGTGCACACCTAGGTGCATTGCTGAGGTGCACAGTGTCATTTTAAAAGCAAGCCTGCCTTGCTGGCTGCTTTTAAATTAAAGTTATATGCAAATTCGACTTTGGAATTAAAGGTACTTCCAAAGTCTTAAACTACCTTATTTTTACATATACGTCACCCCTAAGGTGTGCCCTATGTGCCCCTAGGGCTGGGTGCCATGTAACTATAAGCAGGGACTTTATAAAAATAGATTTATAAGCCCTGGTGAGGTAAAAACAGCCAAATTCGTTTTTCCCTCATTGAAGTAAATGGCCTTCATAGGCTAGAATGGGCAGACTTTATTTTACATTTTAAAGTCTCCTTAAATGTTACATACCAAGAATTTGGTATCAAATTAATTGTTGTAATAAATCCCACAACTTCCAGTTGTTGGATTTAATATAACTTGTTCAGGTAAAAAGTTTAGACTTTACCTAAAAAGTTGCCAATTTCAGCTCTGCATTGTTTTTGTTGCTGTGCTCTGATTGGCCAGCCTGCAGCAGCTTCTGCCAGGCTGCCTTGATTAGGTGTGAAGTGGCCTGGCTTCACACAAAGGAATGTGCTTGGGGGAGAGAATCTCCCCTCAGCAGATGGTGAGGCAGGAAGGGGGAGGGCTGCCAAACTGGTCTTCAAAGGCAGAGAAGGACATTTGCAGCACCCAGCAACACCCCCACATCCTGCAACCCCAGACAGCTAGGTGCCCCCTTGATTAGATTAGGAGAGGGCAGGAGAGGGGTGTGTTTATGATTTTTAGCCACACCAGTGGGTGGGCTCAGCCAGATGTAACCTCCAAAAATCAGATTCATCCATGTTGGATTTTTAGAGACTGTTGCCTTCTGGGATGGATTTTTGCCACACTTCCCAGGAAGTGGTCATCACAGGGGGACGACCCTGTCCCTGATTGGAGAACCAGGGCCCCCCTGCTTTTCACCCAGGAGCAAGGATAAAACTGGCAGACCTGCACCCACACCTAAGATCCCTACCAGATTTCAACAAGAAAGGAACTAAAGGAGAAGAAGGACTGCCCTGCTGGACCCCTGGCCTGCACCTGGAACCTGCACTCAGAAGGACTGCACCAGCTGCACACTTGGGCTTCACCACAAGAAGGACTTTGCCTGGCTTCAACTGGTTCAAGGAGGGACTCCCTGTTTGCTACAGGTGAAAAATTGCTAACCAGAGTCCCCTGCACCAACTCCTGAAGAAAGCGACCAGCTGACCACTGTCCAGTGGCCAAAAAGGAGTTTGCGCCAGGTGCATTCTGGGAGTTGAAGTCCGCACCCCCCAAGGACCATCACAGAACTTCTGGACCCTTGGGGTGAGCTGTGGACCCCAAAAGAACCTTAAAAGAACATCTGGGTGAAGCCCCAGAAGTTTGGAAAAGATTTGAGAATTTTTGGAAAAAAGCTCAAGAGAGGGACCGACCCGCCGCGGAAATTCTAGCCGGCTTGCCTCAACCGCGACCCGGCCTGACTTCGTGGTTCGTCCCGGTAAAAAAAAACATCCAAAAAAGAGACTAATTCCGAACGTAAAAAGTTGACCGGGACCTCCCAGCCATCGTATCCGAGAAGGGCTCCATGTACGTCGGATCAAGATCCAGGTTTACCCCGGTCGAAGGATTTTCATCTCGAAAAAACGACTAAGTCCGAAGGTAAAAGTCTCCACCGAGGAAACCCACATCGCGTATCCGGACAAGGGCTCCAGGAGGTCGGATTCAACTGGCAGGTTCGTCCCGGTGAAGAAAAACTTCAAAATAAAGACTAAGTCAGAAGGTAACTTTTTAACCGAGGCCTCCCGCGACCTGTAGGCGAGCAGGGCTCCATCGCGGTCGGCCTGAAAGTTTGACTTTGCCCCGGTCGAGGTGCAACCAGATGACCCGATTGGCGCTTTTTGTTTCTAAGCGCTAGAAAAGTAATAATTCTTTCAAAATTCATATCTCCGGTTCCCCTGAACCGATTTTAATCGTTTTTGCGTCATTTTAAAGATAAAAATATAAACTATTTTTATAAATTGGTTTTGGATTTTTAAACTGTTTCCTGTGTTTTATTTAATTACTGTTTTGTGATATTTGAATGCTTTACACTTTGTCTCCTAAGTTAAGCCTTGACGCTCGTTGCCAAGCTACCAAGGGTTGAGCTGGGATTAATTTACTGAGACCTAACTGTACCTATGTGGAGGTTAGTGGCTTGTTGCTAGGTGTAGGTACCTACCTGCCCTACCAATAACCCATTTTCCAACATAATGGTGATAGAGAATCTTGTCCACCCTGAACAACACCTACTTGGTCACCAGTACCAAGTGATAGACGCTCATAACAACACTCTTAGCCACCCCATGGCTGTTGTGAATCTCAACAGGTGGGTGGTTTACCGGTCCAAAGAAAGTTGTGGTTGCCTCAGATTTACCTATCTACTAGGAAATGATTTAGAGACATCAGCTTGGGCAGAAGTGGAGTTGGAGGCTCATGCAGCAATGCTGGGCATTTCTGTGCATATTTTTGCTTTGACAAGGGCTCAGGCCAAAAAGCACAAAGGACAGGGTAACTTGGATCCTGGAACAATGGACCAAGTGCTCCCTAAAGCTAGGGGTAGCAAGGGTAAATCCCTACCCACTATCCCTCCATCTACAGATGATTCTCCTTCTGAGGAAGAATAATTTCCTCCCTGTGCAGAACCTTCACCAGATGAGCTGGCAGCAGACACTGCTGAGCTTTTGGGTGGAGGGGGGCCTGCCAGGGAAGAGCTGAGTGTGGCACAGCAAACCTGTTCCACATTAGAGGGTCTCAGACAGCAAGCTGTCAAGCAGCAAAATGGGGATGTCAGTGACTCACATAGAGTTTACTGGGAGGACAACCTCTTGTACACAGAGGCAAGGGACCCAAAACCTGGAGCAGCCAGGAGATTGGTCATTCCCCTGCAGTACAGAGAGTTCCTCCTAACTCTTGCACATGACATTCCTTTGGCTGGGCATTTGGGCCAGATCAAAACATGGGAAAGGCTTGTCCCCCTGTTTCACTGGCCTAGGATGTCAGAGGACACAAAAAACTTTTGCAAGTCTTGTGTGACCTGCCAAGCCAGTTGCAAGACTGGTGGCACCCCAAAGACGCCCCTTATTCCACTACCTTTTGTTGGGGTCCCCTTTGAAAGGGTAGGGGTTGACATAGTTGGCCCCCTTGACCCTCCTACTGCTTCAGGCAATAGGTTTATCTTGGTGGTTGTAGACCATGCCACAAGATATCCTGAAGCAATTCCTCTAAGGACCACTACAGCTCCTGCAGTGGCAAAGGCCCTCCTGGGAATCTTTTCCAGGATGGGTTTCCCTAAAGAGGTTGTATCAGACAGGGGTAGCAACTTCATGTCTGCATACTTGAAAGCAATGTGGAAGGAATGTGGTGTAACCTACAAATTCACCACTCCTTATCATCCACACACTAATGGACTGGTAGAGAGTTTTAATAAAACTCTCAAAGGTATGATAATGGGACTCCCTGAAAAACTCAGGAGGAGATGGGATGTCCTGTTACCTTGCCTCCTTTTTGCTTACAGGGAGGTACCCCAGAAAGGAGTGAGCTTCAGCCCCTTTGAACTCCTCTTTGGACACCCTGTAAGAGGTCCACTAACACTTGTGATGGAGGGTTGGGAACAACCTTTAAAAGCTCCCAAACAGGACATAGTGGACTATGTACTTGGCCTAAGATCCAGAATGGCTGAGTACATGAAAAAGGCAAGTAAACAATTTCCTTTCGGCATAGGACTCATGACTAAAGTCTATCCAGTAATCTGGGCTTGGGGCTCAGGAGTGCTAAACGCTTTACCTGTAATGAAGGCCGACTGCGCAGAGACGCAGACATCGCTGGGATTTATTTCTCATTCTTTTAACTGTGATTTTATAATTGTAAGTTTTCACTAACTGAACAATAAAGATTATTGTAATTTGTGTAAGTGTAGATGTTCGTAGCAGAAGGATCTCACACCCAGGGCCTTTCAGGAAAGCGTTGAGCTATGTCTTGGTGGCAGAGCATACAGAGTACTTTCTGTTCAGCCAATCCCAGACAGAGCCAAGAGACACCTGATCCTCAATATCCTGTGATATGTAACCATGAGCACACACTTTCTTGCTGTAATCTGAGGAACGTTTACTGCTTGTGTTACTAAATTACTTGATATCCACTCAGTGGTATGCAGCCTTTCGTCACACAAAGGCCCCAAAGCAGAGTTTTGGGACCTATGACCAGCAGATTACCCAGAGTTCTCTTCAGTGCCCCTTTATTGAACCATGTGTACTCAAGCAGTGCCTTGACCAATGTTCTTAACCCAATTAGGGAGCATATTTTACTCTGTTTGCGCCAAATCTGCATCTTTGTTATTTACGCAAATTCGGCGCTAACTTAACTCCATATTTATATTTTGACATTAGACATGTCTGGTGTCAAAATATAGGAGTTTGCCCCATTTTTTGGATGCGTGCACTTACATTGTGTCAATGAGATGCAAGGTAGGCATTCCCATCCAAAAAAATGGTGCTATCCCCAGAGCCCCATATGTATCCCCCGTGCTAAAATGACGCACAGGTGGGAGGAGGGGCTAAACAATAGTGCAAAGCTTGCTTTGCACCATTATTTAACACCTGGGTCAGACCAGGCATTAGGGGACCTGTGGACCCATTTCCATGGTTAAACAACATGGAGTGGGTCCACAGGTGCCCTCCCCATGCCCCAGGAACACCCCACCCATACCAGAAGGACACCAGAGAATGGGGGACCCCCATCCCAGGTAAGTAGGGTAAGTATAGGGAAGTATTTTTCAATTTTATTTTAAAGTGCCATCAGGGGCACTAACTTAGGGCCCCCTGCATGGCACAGGGTGCAATGGCCATGCCCAGGGGACACTTGTTCCCTGTGCTGGCCATTAGGGTAGTGGGCATGACACCTGTCTTTCCTAAGACAAGAGTCACGTTTTTAGTGGTTGTGCACCAGGAAATGGCGCTAGTCAGGTTAGAGGATTTTTTTTGCCTCTAACCAGGCTAGCGTCATTTTTTGATGCACAACCCCCTCCTTCCCTACTGCCACCCCCACCCGGCTAACGTCTTTCTTTAAGATGCTAGCCCAAGTTTAGCGCTGGCTTGCGCCATTCCTTTAATATTGCACCCAGCTGACGCTGTGGAATGGCGCATGCCGGTGCTATACTTTTTGACTCAAAACTGAGTTTGCCCAGTTTTGTGGCAAAAAGTATAAATATGCCCCTAGATGTGGTGGCAAACTTCAGAAGGAGATTATTTTTCACATGTTTAGTGATTTGTATCAGTTGAATTGGATTGTGGAGGTGCATGGTTCCTATCCTGTGCCGTAACCTTGCCCATCTAGCTGCAGATTGTGCAGAATATGTCACTGTGCCCACAGGCAAAGGGTCACACAGTACCCCCTCTGACCACTACGGTTCACTGGAAGAGACCAGCAATGTCATTATTGTATGTCACAAAGTCTTCTTTAAAGCCTTACATACTAACTTGAAGTTGTCCTTCCACCACCCTGCTATTTAAGAGCAGAGTAAACAGATGCATTCTCCAGGCAGGCTGGGGAAGTGTGTGTTTGTCCCCTGGCCGTTTAGATCCAGGCCTGGAACTCCAACCACAATAATTAAGACTTTCGAATTGCCCTAGACCCCACTTGCTCTGCGGCAATGGCCTCCTATTTTCCCATACCTTGGTACTCATTCCATGTACTCAGTGCTTAATTGGAACCAGTGGTTTCTGGTGATGGCTGGCATTTATTTTTTTGCCTCAAACATTTTCTGCGAGCAAAAGACACATATGGAAAAGAGGACGAGAACAGCGAAAAAGCATCACAAAGGGAGAAAACTGCAAGAGTGAGCTGAAAGGGCAGAGGGTGGTTGTAAATGGATTATAGAGGCCTGAGATGCCTTCAGGATTACTCTGTCTCCTTATTCAGTGCTTGCACATTGCAGCAGCCAGGTGTTTTAGAGGAGAGCTTTAGGCACTGGCACATTTTTATTTACCGATTAAGCACTGAATTTGCCAGAAACTAGCACCGAACACATACTCTGTTAGAAATGGCCTCTCTGCAGGGTCACCCCCAAACTTTTTGCTTTCCTCCTCCACTTTTTCTGACCTCATTTTTGCTGGCTTTAAGACTTTGCACATATGCTCTCTCCCTTAAACGTGGTAACATTGGCTAATACCCAATTGGCATATTTGATCTACTAAGTCCTTACTAAAGTGCACTATATGTGCCTAGACCTGTAGATTGAATGCTGCTAGTGGGCTTGCAGCACTGGTTGTGCCACCCACATAAGTAGCCCCTTAACCATGTCTCAGGCCTACTATTGCAAGGCCTGTGTGTCCAGTTCACTGTCACTTCGACTTGGCAGTACTGTGAGGCCTGCTCCTTTCATAGGATAGCATTAGAGCTACCCTCATATACTGTTTGAGTGGTAGATTCTGATCAGAAAGGGGTAGCCAGGTCATATTTAGTATGGCCATAATGGTAATAGAAAATCCTGCTTATTGGTGAAGTGGAATTATATATTACTATTTTAGAAATGCCACTTTTAGAAAGTGAGCATTTCCCTGCAACTAAAATCCATCTGTGCCTTACAGCCTGTCTCCAATCCACGTCTGGCTCGGCTGGTTGGCAGCTCCCTTGTGCATTTCACCCAGACAACCAAAAACACAGGATACTCAGTCACACCTGCACTGAATGGGTCTTCCTGGACTAGAAGGGTGAAGGGCCTTACACTTACATATCAAAGGCTAGTGTCTTGCTCTCACACAATGGACTGCCAAACCCCCTACTGGGACCCTGGCAGACAGACCTGTACTGAAAGGGGACATTGTGTACTTCAAAACCACTCTTTGAAGTCGATCCCACTTCAAAGGCATTTTTGGGCATATAAACTGGGTCCCTGACCTCACCAAATCAGACACCTTCTGGGACACTCAATCTGAACCAGATCCTGTAACCTGTCAAGAGGAGCTGCCTGGATGCCCAAAGGACTAACCTGAACTGCTTTGCTGTGAAGGACTGCTGCCTTGCTGTTGCCCTGCTGCCTTGCTGGGCTCTGACTCTCCTGAGAAGTGCTCTCCAAGGGCTTAGATTGTGCTTCCTTTCTTTTCCTGAAGTCTCAGGGCCAAAAAGACTTCTCCTCTTCAAGGAAACTCCTTGTGTGGCGAAAATCGATGCACAGCCTGCCGGAATCGACACACAGCCTGCCCAGCGGTGAGAAAACCGAAACGGAACAATGCAACCCGGATCCCCGTGTGGAGATCGACGCAGTGCCTGCATTGCAACCAGAGTTTCGACTACAGCCATACCGGATCAATGGATCGCCGAGCCAGAAGGACGCAGTCCGAATTCCTGCGTGAGGAATCGACACAGCGCTTGCCATGTAACAGAAACTCTGCCTCATCGACGCAGCACCTGTGACTTCATCCCGCATGCCCAGGATTTCCATGCTTCATCCCTCTGCATCTAAAGACCCCGCATTACAGTGAAAATCCAAGACTGGGCTCTGGAAATCGATGCAAAGCCATTGCAGCATGGAAGGAATCAACGCATCGTCTGTGCGCGTCTAGAAATCTGACGCACACCTTCCTTTTATCACGCATCTCCCCCTCTGCGGTCTTCGTGGGTGTAATTTTGATGCAATCCAGATACTTTGTGCACACAGAGGCAATTGAGAAACTTAAGACTCTTCTTATCATTGCAAAGGTGATATTGCAACTTGTGCTTATCAAATCTTGATCGTTTTCACCTTAATTTTATCAGATAAACATCTTATATTTTTCTAAACCTACGGGGTGTATTTTTGTGGTGAATTCACTGTGTTATTGCATGATTTATCGCACAAATACTTTACACATTGCCTTCTAAGTTAAGCCTGACTGCTCAGTGCCAAGCTACCAGAGGGTGGGAACAGGATAATTTGGATTGTGTATGACTTGCCCTGACTAGGTTTGTGGTCCCTTGTTGGACAACAGTGTATGCCTCTGCAACTAGAGACCCGATTTCTAACATGCCCCTATTGCTTTTGATCCTTAATCCTGAACACTGTGAGAAAAGCCACCACCCTCATAACTCAGGCTATACAATTCTCATAATTGCCAGTTTTTTAGATACAAATTAAGCACTGCATGTACTACAATTGTCACGCCAGTTATTCATCTTTATGAATTAGAAGAGTACATCTGTATAGTAAGTGTGCTGTGTGAGTCCCTCTGACTATGTATATTTGTCTGGGCCAGCATGCCTCTGCTTTCCTATCCTGTGTCTTTTGCTTTTTTACCTGACAATTTCCACCCTGCGAGTATTTAGCATTATTTTATTCAAGAGTAATCTTTCTTGATTCGCTGTTAGGAGGTTGACTTGTTGGTAGAGCTTTGGGTCCACTTTTTTAGTGTTCCTTTTGTTTAAAATTCCCTTGTAGCATGGCTTTAATTCACTCATCTCAAGTATGTGGTATTTGCTATAAAGCATATGTGAAATCAGGAAAATTCTTGCTAGAACGATGTGGACTTTTCTGTTTTTCCCCTAGATTCTGGGGCTTCTGAGGAGCTCTGGGTTTTTGCATATCCCTACCTGTTCACGGTACTAGGTGCTCTTTAATAATCAGTAGAAAAGACTCCTTTGTGTTTCTTGACTTCACAGTGGAAGCTGTCGACAAAAAGAGTCTAGGCCTTTTTTGACGGCGATAGTGTGAAGCTTTATTTCTAATCATAATGCATGATTAAATGCAGTCAACAGAAATCAACATTTAAAATGATAAATCTTTAATATACTATCCCCTGAATATGTAAGGTGGGGTGAAACATAGAAGCAAAACTGGGGGCCTCATTTCCGAGGCCCTATCTGCACACTGCCACAAGAGCGTCATTTGTAGGTCGAGCTTAAGTGTAAGGCGTCTTGTATACTTTAAGTATACTTGTACAAGGAGCTTAAAGCCATTTCATTTGTTTGTGTCTGTGTCATTTAAAAATCCTTGCTTGCTACTGGTCAGTCATGCCTATGTGTCCCTCCTTTTTTCTCTGTGGTAACAGGGACCAAGTACTGTATAATTATGCTTTGTCGTGTTCATCTATTCTTTAGGGGACTTTTTTTCTCTTTGTTCCCTGCTCCTCTTGAGTAAAGCTTCCTTTTTCATTTACAGAGCATTCTTGCTCTCAGCTTAGCTGTAAACATGACTGTAAATCAGACTATCTTGGTCACATCTGCTCTTCCTCGCTCTGTGCTCTCTTTCGCTGCATGGCTCCCACCCTTCCTTGGTTTGGATTCTGTTTACCGAGTGTGCCTGCCCAGTATGTTTATTTAATTACTTGTTTGCTAAGTGGCCCAAACTATATCTGAAGGTATTGGTGGCTTTACATAAATACAAGCTACATTACACAAGGACATATTCATTTTTTGTAGGCACAGCGGGATTAAGTGATGTTGAGCCGGAGCTGTGACTCAAACATGGATCCTCGGGTCCAAAGTCAGCAGCTCTAGTCATTGTGCCACACCTTAACCTTCTTCTGCCGCTTTCCATGCAGCACATGAGGCATTCGAGTTCCTTTTATTGTTAATGTAGCATCCCGCACTTTATGTTTACCTCCTCCATTTTTTATTTCATTGCTTGTTCAAACCTGTTATTGCAGGTTGCGCTTTTAAAGTAGACCCATCGAGCAAAATACACACAATTTGGTGTATTAATAGATATAGCGACTGATGTAAATCCATGTGATTCTGAACATGTGATCTAAAAGACAACAATCAATCAATCACTGCATTTGTAAAGCGCGCTACATAACCGCGAGGGTCTCAAGGCGCTGGGGAGGGGGGGGGTGCTACTGGTCGAAGAGCCAGGTCTTGAGGAGTCTTCAGAAGGCCAGCAGGTCCTGGGTCTGTCGTAGGATGGTGGGGAGAGTGTTCCAGGTCTTGGCGGCTAGGTAGGAGAAGGATCTGCCACCCGCGGTGGTTTTTCGGATGCGGGGGACTGTGGCGAGGGCGAGGTTGGCTGAGCTGAGGCTTCGGGTGGGGGGTGTAGAAGCTGAGTCGGTTGTTGAGGTAGGTGGGTCCGGTGTTGTGCAGTGCTTTGTGTGCGTGGATCAGGAGCTTGAAGGTGATCCTTTTTTTGATGGGGAGCCAGTGCAGGCCTCTCAGGTGGAGTGTGATGTGGCTGCGGCAGGGGACATCGAGGATGAGTTGGGCCGAGGCGTTCTGGATGCGTTGGAGTCGTCTCAGGAGCTTGTTTGTAATTCCTGAGTAGAGGGCGTTCCTGTAGTCGAGTCTGTTGGTGATGAGGGCCTGGGTAACGGTTTTTCTCATGTCGAGGGGGATCCATTTGAAGATCCTGCGGAGCATACGGAGGGTGTTGAAGCAGGACGCGGAGACGGCGTTGACTTGCCTGGTCATGGAGAGAGTGTAGTCGACGATGACCCCCAGGTTGCATGCGTGGTCCGTGGGTTCCGGGGCTGTGCCTAGTGACGTGGGCCACCAAGAGTCGTCCCAGGCTGATGGGGTGGGTCCGAGAATGAGGACCTCCGTCTTGTCTGAGTTTAGCTTCAGTCTGCTGTCCTTCATCTAGTCGGCTACGGCCTTCATTCCTCGGTGGAGGTTAGCTTTGGCGGTGTGGGGATCTTCGGTGAGGGATATGATCAGCTGGGTGTCGTCGGCGTAGGAGATGATGTTGAGGTTGTGTTGTCGTGCGACGTGGGCGAGGGAGACCATGTAGATATTGAACAGTGTCGGGCTGAGGGAGGATCCCTGTGGGATGCCGCAGATGATCTTGGTGGTTTTGGAGCGGAAGGGTGGGAGGCGGACGCTCTGGGTTCTGCCGGAGAGGAAGGATGTGGTCCAGGCCAGGGCCTTCTCTTGGATACCGGCGTCATGGAGGTGTGCTGATAGGGTGCGGTGGCAGACCGTGTCAAAGGCTGCTGATAGGTCCAGGAGGATGAGGGCCGCTGTTTCTCCTTTGTCCATCAGGGTCCGGATGTCGTCAGTGGCGGCGATGAGGGCAGTCTCGGTGCTGTGGTTACTGCGAAAACCCGATTGGGAAGGGTCCAGGATGTTGTTGACTTCGAGGTAGCGGGTCAGCTGTTTGTTGACAATATTCTCGGTCACTTTTGCCGGGAAAGGGAGCAGGGAGATGGGCCGGACACAGTTTGTGGAAAATATTTCCATTTGAAATGAAACCATGTTTATTGTGAATATAAAACGGACCTTTGTTTGTATTTCTTGGTCAAATGAGGAGAGGGCATGCAAGTTTGTGTGCTGGGTAAAATTGAAATGTCCTAAATGCAATTTTTATCTCTCTGCAAACTGCTGTTGTCAAAGCATGAGTACATCTTCAGCACCTGTATTTCTGCTCCGAAACAGAACTCAGACAAATGAGTGTTAAATAAACATAGTGACAGACCTGTTATCATCCACAATCCAGGCAGCTACAAGCTGCTGCCTGCAACTTCGCTTCAGATTATGATTAGGCCTGGGTGGGGTTCACAGAGTTCCACTACGTAGGCAAAAAACCGCTGCTGCGCTACGCGAAGTGTGTTAGGTTGCACCGTTTGTGCTGATTTTTAGCTTCGGGTGTTGTCCCCGCTGTAAAATCAGTGCAAACGTCACCACGTGCAATGCAAGAGGGCGCTGCTTTTGAGTAGATTTTCTACTCAAGTGGCAGCTTCCTCAGCGCAAACTTAACGTTGGCAAGCACGAGTGAGGAAAAAACTCCACTCAGTGGAGTTTTTTCAGAACTCCATGCTCTAAGCGCAGCATGGAGTGGGAAACATTCTGAAAATTCGGCGAGCGGAGCAATGTTCACCGCCCACCCCTAATTATGACACCTCGGGCGAGAGGCTTCCCAAAGAATATACGCCCAACTGTGAAGATGTTCTTTCCACCAGCAACCCATTGCCTACTCTGAAACTATTTGTTTTATCTTTTGATTTTTGTCATCCTTCTTTAGTCATCTTACAAGAACGTGGCTGCTAGTTTAGCGTTTGATAACAAATACACAAAAGTAACATTCCCTTTAAGTTTAGAAATGAATGCTGGAAGATGATCATTCTGTTGGAATTTTTACGAAGTAGCATGGCAGATTCAAATTAGGATGCTAAATGGCAACATTTTTATGTTTTGCTGCAGATAAAAGGAAAAAGGTAAATGGATGTGTCTTAGTTATATGCAGGGCCACTGGAAATATGTGGCAGGAAAAGACCAAATTATGAGGCAGGGCTGACCAATTTATGTGGCAAGAAAGTCCAGTTATGAATTTACAATGCTAATAGCTCTAGCTCAAGCAAATGCGGGACCTATTGCATTGCAAATGCTTTTTTTTTGTGCCTGGCGTGGCTTTTCATGGTCTTGTAAAAATGGGCCGTTTTCTATAGGAGGCTGGCCTGGTTTGTAGTGGGTACCAAAGGGACTTACACCTTATACCAGGTCGAGTTATCCCTTATTAGTGAATTGTTGTCAGTGTCTAGAAGCTATGCTGTCTTTGGGTAGCTGAATCTGAGCAGCCAGTGCTTATTTAGGAGACATGCAAAGCTCATGCAATACCACTGTAGTCACACAGTACCTTACACATGAAAGAAAATACTCAGTGTTACAAAAATAAAGATACTTTGTTTTGGTGACACAAATGTCCAAAATACCTTAGAGACTATACTCCCTTAGGAGGTAAGTAAGATACACAGTATATACACTAGCATGCAGAAATAGCTGTAAAAACAGTTAGAAAGTAGTGCAAATAGTGAAAATCACAATAGATAGCAATGGGCCTAGGGGGAACACAAACCATATACAAAAATAGTGGAATGCGAAAGTCGGTTTCCCACCTAGGTAAGTGTAGTGTGTAGAGAGGCGCTGGGAGTGTAAGAAAACACCAAAGGTAAGTAATAGAACCCACCCCAGAGCCCAGGCAAGCAGGAGTAAATCACAGTAAGTATCCTAGAACACACACGAAGATGTGATAAAAGATTTAGCAAGAACCATAAAAGAATGCAAGACACCAAGGATGGATTCCTGGACCTGAAGACCTGTGGAAGAAGAGGACCAAGTCCAAGAAGCACTGAAGAGTCCAGGGAGAACAGGAGCCTCTGCTAACCCCGATGAAGAACCACTGGTCAAGAAGAACAGTCAGTACTGCACTCAAGAATATGGATGTGGGTTCCTGGTTGCTGCAGATGATGTCCCAGGCCAGATGGATGATTGCAGTCTGGTTTGCGTTGCTGGATTCTGCCAACAAGCCTTGGCACATGCAAAGCTCGTTGTTAGCTGAAATTGGTGCTGTCCAGGAACAGGAGGTACCTGGTGGCCTCGACCCAGAAGGGAGAGACGGGGGGTTCTCAGCTACTCAGAGAGCCCTCAGAAGATGCACAGGAGTCCCACAGCATGGGGACAAAGAAGGTGTAAATGAAGGACCAAGCAGCACTACACAAAGGGGTCCCACGCCGCCGGAGAACCACTAAGAAAACTGTGCATTGCAAGAAGGAGTGCGGGGGTCTGGAGCTGTGCTGTGCATGAAGAACTTTGTGGAAAGTCGCACACAAGCCTTGGCAACTGCAAAACACAGGGGTACTGTCTTGCCTGGGGAGGCAAGCTCTTACCTCCACCAAAGTTGGACAGCTGTACCTTAGCATAATCGGAACCACTTCAGTCCACCACCCCTGTTTAGTAAAGTACCATCTTGCCTGGCATGTTACCCCCATATTTCACTGTATATATGTTGTTTTATTCTATGTGTCACTGGGACCCTGCCAGACAGGGCCCCAGTGCTCATAAGTATGTGCCCTGTATGTGTTCCCTGTGTGATGCCTAACTGTCTCACTGAGGCTCTGCTAACCAGAACCTCAGTGGTTATGCTCTCTCTGCTTTCCAAATGTGTCACTAACTGGCTAGTGACTAAATTTACCAATTCACATTGGCATACTGGTACACCCATATAATTCCCTAGTGTATGGTACTGAGGTACCCAGGGTTTTGGGGTTCAAGGAGATCCCTATGGGCTGCAGCATTTCTTTTGCCACCCATAGGGAGCTCTGACAATTCTTACACAGGCCTGCCAGTGCAGCCTGAGTGAAACAACGTCCATGTTATTTCACAGCCATTTACCTCTGCACTTAAGTAACTTATAAGTCACCTATATGTCTAACCTTCACCTGGTGAAGGTTGGGTGCAAAGTTACTTAGTGTGTGGGCACCCTGGCACTAGCCAAGGTGCCCCCACATCGTTCAGGGCAAATTCCCCATGACTTTGTGAGTGCGGGGACACCATTATATGCGTGCACTGTACATAGGTCACTACCTATGTACAGCGTCACAATGGTAACTCCGAACATGGCCATGTAACATGTCTAAGATCATGGAATTGTCACCCCAATACCATTATGGCATTGGGGGGACAATTCCATGATCCCCCGGGTCTCTTGCACAGAACCCGGGTACTGCCAAACTGCCTTTCCCGGGGTCTCCACTGCAGCTGCTGCTGCTGCCAACCCCTCAGACAGGTTTCTGCCCTCCTGGGTGCCAGGCAGCCCTGGCCCAGGAAGGCAGAACAAAGGATTTCCTCTGAGAGAGGGTGTAACATCCTCTCCCTTTGGAAATAGGTGTGAAGGCTGGGGAGGAGTAGCCCCCCCCCCCAGCCTCTGGAAATACTTTGATGGGCACAGATGGTGCACATCTCTGCATAAGCTAGTCTACAACGGTTCAGGGATCCCCCAGCCCTGCTCTGGCGCGAAACTGGACAAAGGAAAGGGGAGTGACCACTCCCCTGACCTGCACCTCCCAGGGGAGGTGCCCAGAGCACCTCCAGTGTGTCCCAGGCCTCTGCCATCTTGGAAATAGAGGTGTCTGTGGCACACTGGACTGCTCTGAGTGGCCAGTGCCAGCAGGTGACGTCAGATGCTCCTTCTGATAGGCTCCTACCTCTCTTGGTAGCCAATCCTCCTTCCTAGGTAGCCAAACCTCCTTTTCTGGCTATTTAGGGTCTCTGCTTTGGGGAATTCACCAGATAACGAATGCAAGAGCTCACCAGAGTTCCTCTGCATCTCCCTCTTCACCTTCTGCCAAAGGATCGATCGCTGACTGCTCAGGACACCTGCAAAACCGCATCAAAGTAGCAAGACGACTACTAGCAACCTTGTATCGCTTCACCCTGCCGGCTTTCTCGACTGTTTCCAGGTGGTGCATGCTCTGGGGGTAGCCTGCCTCCTCCCTGCACCAGGAGCTCTGAAGACATCTCCTGTGGGTCGACGGAATCTTCCCCCTGCAACTGCAGGCACCAAAAGACTGCATCACTGGTCCTCTGGATCCCCTCTTAGCATGACAAGCGTGGTCCCTGGAACTCAGCAACTCTGTCCAAGTGATTCCCACAGTCCAGTGACTCTTCAGTCCAAGTTTGGTGGAGGTAAGTCCTTGCCTCCCCACGCTAGACAGCATTGCTGAGTACTGCATGATTTGTAGCTGCTCCGGCTCCTGTGCACTCTTCCAGGATATTCTTTGTGCACAGCCAAGCCTGGGTCCCCAGCACTCTAACCTGCAGTGCACAACCTTCTGAGTTGTCTTCCGGCGTCGTGGGACTCCCTTTTGTGACTTCGGGTGGACTCCAGTTCTCTTTTCTTCTAAGTGCCTGTTCAGGTACTTCTGCGGGTGCTGACTGCTTCTGTGAGGGCTCCCTGACTTGCTGGGCACCCCCTCTGTCTCCTCATTCAAGTGGCGACATCCTGGTCCCTCCTGGGCCACAGCAGCATCCAAAAACCCTAACCGCGACCCTTGCAGCTAGCAAGGCTTGTTTGCGGCCTTTCTGCATGGGAACACCTCTGCAAGCTTCTTCACGACGTGGGACATCCATCCTCCAAAGGGGAAGTTCCTAGTCCTCCGTTCTTGCAGAACACTAAGCTTCTTCCCACAGGTGGCAGCTTCCTTGCACCCTCAGCTGCATTTCCTGGGCTCCTGCCCACTCTCGACACTGTCGTGACTCTTGGACTTGGTCCCCTTGTCTTACAGGTACTCAGGTCTGGAAACCCATTGTTGTTGCATTGCTGGTGTTTGTTCTTCCTGCAGAATCCCCCTATCACAACTTCTGTGCTCTCTGGGGGTTGTATGTGCACTTTACACCTACCTTTCAGGGTCTTGGGGTGGGCTATTTTTCTAACCCTCACTGTTTTCTTACAGTCCCAGTGACCCTCTACAAGCTCACATAGGTTTGGGGTCCATTCGTGGTTCGCATTCCACTTTTGGAGTATATGGTTTGTGTTGCCCCTATACCTATGTGCTCCTATTGCAATCCATTGTAACTTTACACTGCTTGCATTACTTTTCTTGCTATAACCTGCATAATTTTGGTTTGTGTACATATATCTTGTGTATATATCTTATCCTCATACTGGGGGTAGTCACTGAGATACTTTTGGCATATTGTCATAAAAATAAAGTACCTTTATTTTTAGTGTATTGTGTTTTCTTATGATATTGTGCATATGACACCAGTGGTATAGTAGGAGCTTTACATGTCTCCTAGTTCAGCCTAAGCTGCTTTGCCATAGCTACACTAATAAGGGATAACTGGACCTGGCACAAGGTGTAAGTACCTCTGGTACACAAGCCAGGCCAGCCTCCCACACCCCTGTTGCTGGATCCACGCACTTCATCAGGAGAGGGTACCCACACCACGGGTCGTCACTGCAGAGGGGTGCCTGCTGAAGCAGGGAAGTGACTCCTTCACTTCAAGGAAGATTCCTACATTCTTCTGCTGCAGGCTGAAGACAGGCAGTCCTCGGAACCTGGAAACAGTTGCAGTTGCTTGCAGGAGCTGAAGATACAATGTTGCAGAAGTCATCCTTGCTTCTTCGTTGCAGTTTGTAGAGTTCCTGGAGTGTCCAGATGCAGTTTTGTTGGTAGAAGGTGAATTAAAGGATGCAGAGGTTTCCTGCTGGAGTCTTGCAATCCGAATCTGAGGAAACACCCAGAGGAGAGACCCTAAATAGCCCTGAAATGGGGATTGATCAGTTACACAGGTAAACACCTATCAGGGGACGGCCCTGAAATCACCTGATTTCACTGGCCACTCAGATGCTCCCAGAGTGCCCGACCACCTTGGAATCTAAGATGGCAAAACCCAGGGACACTCTGGAGGAGCTCTGAGCACCACCCCTGGAGTGGTGATGGACAGGGGAACAGTCCCTCCCCTTTCCTTTGTCCAATTTCGCGCCAGAGCAGGGACTGGGGGTCCCTAATCCGGTGTAGACTGGATTATGCAAGGAGTGCACCATCTGTGTCCTTCAAAGCATTTCCAGAGGCTCTGGGAGGCTACCCCTCCTATGCCTGTAACACCCCTCTCCCAAAGGAAATGATTTGCACCGCCTTCCTGGGCTCGAGCTGCTTGAGCAAAAGGAGGGCAGAAACCTGTCTGTGAGGTGTCAGCTGCTGTGTCTGCCTGGAAAACCTCATAAGGCTGGTATGGCAGTACTGGGGGTCCACTGTGGAGCCCCCAGAGTGCATGGAATTATACAACCAATGTTAGAATCAGCATTGGGGTATAATTCCAAGATGTTAGAAACCTTACATGGCCATATTCGGAGTTACCATCGTGAAGCTGGACATAGGTATTGACCTATGTCCAATGCACGGGTAAAATGGCATCCCTGCACTCACGAAGTCATGGGAGTAGGAGCACCATTAATGATTGTCAGACTGGGCACTAAAGGCGCTAAATACTGTGACGATGGGCAAGTGACAAGGTCAAGTAATAGTTTGTCTTTTTTGTTTTTTTGAGTGTCATGAGAGAACGTTCTGATTGTGGGAAGAAGTGAAGGTAAGGTGACTTTTACTGTTGCACATACCCACGGTCGTGCTGTCCCTTCGCAAGCACAGTCTGTGCAGTAGGACTTTAGCAGGTTAGCCCAACCCAGAGAGCAGGTGCATGTGGCAGCAAGCACAGAGAGAGTGCTCTCTTGGGAGCTCCCCAATTTAGTTTGGCCCCAAATTCCACCGCCCAAATCGTATTGTAGAGACATCAAAATTATCTGCCACAAAACAACCTGGTTTTGTAAGGCAGGCACCTGCGGTTTTTGTCGTGGGCTCGGGGGTCATTTAGGGAAACCTAACAAACCCAGACATTTCTGGAAACTAGACACCTGGGGAAGTCCACGGAGGTGGGCTTGTGTGGGTTGCCCAAAATGTTCCTACCCAGAATAACCTGCAAAGGTGAAATGTTGAATAAAAACTCAATTGTTTCCTGTATTCTGTCTCACAAACAACAGGAGTATGCTGGGATCCACAAAATTCCTATCACCCATTGTTTCCCCACCTTACTTGATAAAAACACTACCCCACTTGAGTGCCTGCACCTAGTGCCTTCATCAGGAATGGATCACCCCAGGGTCAACAGTTGCCATCATGTAAGGACTAACCTTGACCATTGTGTGATCCATTCCTGTCACAGTCACTAGGCCTACCCACACAAATGAGGTACCATTTTTATTGGGAGACTTGGGGGAATACTGGGTGGAAGGAAGTTTGTGGCTCCCCTCAGATTCCAGAACTTTTCATCACAGAAATGTGCAGTAAACATGTTTTTTTCCAAATTGCGAGGTTTGCAAAGAATTCTGGGTGACAGAACCTGGTGAGAGCCCAACAAGTCACCCCATTGTGGATTCCCCTAAGTGCCTACTTTCCATACATGTATAGGTTTGGTAGGTTTCCCTAGGTGCCGGCTGAGCTAGAGGCCAAAATCCACAGCTAGGCACTTTGCTAAGAACACATCATTTTTCAGTGTAAAAATGTGATGTGTTCATGTTGCCTTTTGGGGAGTTTCCTGTCGCGGGCACTATACCTACCCGCACAAGTGAGGTACCATTTTTATCGGGAGGCTTAGGGGAATGATGAGTAGAAGGAAGTGTGTGGCTTCCCTCAAATTCCAGAACTTTGCCACACCGAAATGTGAGGAAAGAACATTTGTTTAGCTCAATTTTGAGGTTTGCAAAGGATTCTGGGTGACAGACCCCAATGAGAGCCCCACAGTCACCCCATCGTGGATTCCCCTAGGTGTCTTCTTTACATAAATGTATAGGTTTGGTAGGTTTCCCTAGGTGCCGGCTGAGCTACAGCCTAAAATCTACCGCTAGGCACTTAGCAAAAAACACATCATTTTTCAATGGAAAAATGTGATGTGTCCATGTTGCGTTTTAGGCTGTTTCCTGTCATGGGCACTAGGCCTACCCACACAAGTGAGGTACCATTTTTATTGGGAGACTTGGGGGAACACAGACTAGAAGAACAAGTGCTATTGTCCCCAAATTCAGAGATGTGCAAATAACCACTTTTTCTAAACTCCTTATCTTGTGTCCATTTCGGAAACACATAGGTTTCCTTGATACCTATTTTTTACTCTTTATATTTTACCAAATGAATTGCTGTATACCGGGTATACAATAGAAACTCATTGCAAGGTGCAACTCATTTATTGGCTCTAAATAGCTAGGGTTCTTGATGAACCTACAAGACCCATATATCCACCGCAGCAAGGAGGGTCCATCAAACATAACGGTATATCGCTTTAAAAAATCTATCATAGCTGGAAAAAGTCACAGAAGAAAACATAGTCAGAAAGGGCTGTTTTTTCAACTCAATTTCAATATTTTTTTATTTCAACTGTTGTTTTTCTGTAAATCTTGGATCTACACAAATGACCCCTTGCTGAATTCAGAATGTTGTCTACTTTTCAAAAATGTTTAGCTCTCCAGGATCCACCATTGGTTTCTCACCTATTTCTGTCACTAACTCAAAGGAGGCTGAAAGCAAAAAAAAAATAGGTAAAATGGGGTATGTCCCAGTAAAATGCCAAAACTATGTTGAAAAATGTGATTTTTTGATTCAAGTCTGCCTTGAAAGCTGGGAAGATGGTTATTTTAGCACTGCAAACCCTTTGTTGATGCTATTTGCACAGAAAAAAATGATGCTTTCTTCTGCGGCACTTTTCCCTATTTTTCAGAAAAAAACTAATTTTAGTGGTATACTGGGTAATTTCTTGGTCACCTCCAGGGGAACCCACAAACTTTACCTTTACAATCACCAGAATGTTGGGAAAAAAGGATGAAAATTTGGCGTGGATAGCTATTGTGCACAAAAAGTTATGGGGTTCTAAGTATGAACTACCCCAAATAGCTAAAAAAAGGCTCAGCACTGGGGGTGGAGGAGGCAGAGCAGCTAAGGGGTTAACACTTTAAAAAAGTGATAATAGGTAGGGAACTACAAGAAAACCTACTACTTATCTTCATTAAAAGCCCTTACCCAGAATGCAGAGAAACACAGCGAAGCACAGGATTCAGACGAAATGTCATGAAAACTACATGGCTGCCTGTTCTTTTGGCAAATGCAGCCATCAGCCAATCACATACTAGCTTATCATGCAAACTTACCATGGTATACCTCTGCATATGTATGAATAGGTACTTTGAAAATAATACATTTAAAACTACTTACACTATTCACACATACTAAGAAACATTACCATTACATTTTTTATATTTCTTTATTTAAGTTTGTATCAATCACCAATCGGAAAAAAAGATTACAGCTGTCAACATTTTTTTTGTAATTTTTCTAAATTCTTGTTTCCAATTTTTGCAAAAAAGTTTTTGTTGACACAAAACTAGGGAACCATGGAGCTTGATCTGGCTAGCCTACCCACACTGACAGTAGTCCTGCTTGGGGGGTTGTGTACTGAAAGAGGGTTGCCTGCAACCACTGACCTCAGGAAGCAAATCCTGATCACATCCCTGACAGCATGGGCTGAGGCCCAAGAGTTAGGCACAGAGGAAGCTCCAGAGGAGGAAGAAAAAGGGGAGGATGCTAACTCTAACCTCTCAGGGGAGGGAAGGCATCTGAGCCCAAGTGAGGATGAGGAAGAACGGTCCTCAGTAAATACAGTCACTAGGGGCAGATCCAAAGCTAGTGGTGGGAGAGGGGTCCTTTCAGGAGGAGAGAACCCATCCATCAGAGAAAGAGAGCTGGAGGCCCAGCTAGCATACATAGCTTTGGAAGCAGAGAAGCTGGCCCTAGAAAAGAAAAAGTGGGCATACAAAGAAAAAAGAGATGGTGGCAGCGACAGAGAAGTTGAGGTGTCCATGGGTGGGGGAGTTTGCCCCAGATTACCCAAGGGGGTGGTTCCTGCCTATGTAGAGGGGGATGACATAGATAAGTGGCTGGGGGCCTTTGAGAGGGCACTCCAAATGAGAAGGGTTAGGCCTCAATACTGGGGTTCCCTTTTGTGGGAGTTGGTCCCCAACTCAGGGAGGGATAGGCTTCTGACCTTAAGGGGGGAGGAGGCAGATTCATACCCTAGTATGAAGAGGTGCTTAGCCAAGAAGTTTGGTCTGACCCCAGAGCAATATAGAATGAAGTTCAAGGACACCCAGAAGGTCAGTACCCAGTCTTGGGTTGACTTTGTGGACATTTCACTAAAGGCACTAGAGGGCTGGATTATTGGTAACAAAGTAGATACTTATAAGGGGTTATACAATTTGATCATGAGAGAGCACATCTTGACCAATTGTACCCAAGAAAGGTTACGCCAGCATCTAGTGGACTCTAAGCAGACCAACCCTAGAGAGCTAGGGGAGGCAGCTGATGAGTGGTTGAGAACCAGGGTGGTTGTCAAGTCCCAGGGGGGAGACTCCAAGAAGGGGGGGGCAGGTCCCCAAAAACCTAAGGAGGGAGGTGGTAAGCCCACCACAGAGACTCCCTCTGTACCCCAGAACCCTAAGAAGGAGGAGAGTAAATCTCACTCCCACTCTGACAAGCAGAGACAGGGAGACCCAGGGTTAAAAAAGCTCTTGGACAGTAGGGCTTGCTTTGACTGTCAGCAGACAGGTCACTTCAGAGGAGATGCAGCCTGTCCAAAGAAGGTGGTTAGCACTGGGCTGTCCAGTGTAGCCATAGAGGAGGACTCCTCAGATGATGAAGTCCTCCTAGCATTGAGCTGGGAGACAGGACCAGATGGTAAGCTGGTGATCCCTGAGGGTGGGAGTAGGCACTTCTACCACATTCAAGTGAATGGGATCCCTACCACTGGCCTGAGAGACACCTGTGCCAGTCACACTATAGTGAGTGACCGGTTAGTGACCCCAGACATGTATGTCCCAAGAGAGACAAGGAAAGTCAGGATAGCCACAGGGGAGGTCACCACCAAACCTGTAGCCATAGTGCCCCTAGAGATGGAGGGTATCCTTGACTGGTTTAGGGTGGTAGTCAGTGCTGACCTCCCCCTAGATTGTATCCTGGGCAATGACCTCCCAGAGGTGGGTCTGGTCCCAGATGGGGTGGTCGCCCAGGGCGCCCCCCCAAACCAAAGTCCTGGGGAGTCAGTCCCTACAGTTAGGAGACAGCGGTCCCCAAGAAAAGGAAAGAAGAAAAGGAAGGGTAGGCCACTCTTAAAGAGAGTTCCAGGGAGCCAAAGGCCTTCTGCCCCAGTAGGAGGGGAGCCCAGAGTTGGCACTGTTGAGGCCTCCCCTGACCCCAAGGAAGTCCTGAGTAGTCAGGCAGCTGTCCAGATGCAGGGTGTTGCCCCTGCACTGACAGAAGGGGGAGTGGAAGGAGGGTGTCTGCCACAGGAGGTGGTACCCCCCCACTCTAGACAGCAAGAGGGGTGCCAGGACCCCAAAGTTTGCCCCTAAAGCAGCTCAGCCACCTGTCAGTGGAGAGCTTAGGGTGTGGTTCTGGGTACTGACAGCTCTCAGTAGCCTCTGCTGGGTGCTAGCCTTCCTGGCAGCACTGTACTTGGCCTGGGAGGCAGACCCCAGGGCCAATAGCAAAGTAGGCCCCCTGACCCTATTGGTTATGGTGGGGTTGCTCAAGTGTTGGGTGACCTCTTTGGGTAAGCTAGGTGTTTCCCTAGCAAAGGTAGGAGTAGGGGAGGTGGGCACCTCACTACCCAAGTTGGCAGAGAGAGAGGAGGAAGACCCCCCCTAGAGGTAAGTTTCAGTTTGAGATGGGTCCTTTCACTGTTGGGATGGCTTCACTACCCAGAGGGAGTGACCCTGACAGGAGGATGTAAGGCAGAGTAGGCCCTGCAAAGGGACAGCCAGTTTTCTTCACTGTCTTCCTCGCCTAACAAGCCAGGAAGACTCTCCCAGGGTTGGGCTGAGTCTCCTGGGCGTGTGGGCTGGGGGGGGGCTGTGTCAGAAAACAGGGCTGATTGCAGAGGCCCCCTAACTTTTTGCCCCCATTTTCCACTTTATGCTGGTGTTTTCCTGACTCTGATGGTGCCCTGGGTACTGCTAACCAGTCCCAGGGCCTGTGGTCTGTGTAAAATCAATATGCAAATTAGGCTAATTATAATTGGCTAAGTTAACCTACCTATAAGTCCCTAGTATATGGTAGGGCATGTAGGTTTGGGGACCACAGCATAGGTGGTGCACACCTAGGTGCACTGCTGAGGTGCCCAGTGTCATTTTAAAGGCAGGCCTGCCTTGCTGGCTGCTTTTAAATTAAAGTTATATCCAAATTCGTCTTTGGAATTAAAAGTAGTTCCAAAGTCTTAAACTACCTTATTTTTACATATAAGTCACCCCTAAGGTGTGCCCTATGTGCCCATAGGGCTGGGTGCCATGTAACTATAAGCAGGGACTTTATAAAAATAGTTTTTTAAACCCTGGTGAGGTAAAAACAGCCAAATTCATTTTTCCCTCATTGAAGTAAATGGCCTTCATAGGCTAGAATGGGGAGACTTTATTTTTAATTTTAAAGTCTCCCTAAATGTTGCATACCAAGAATTTGGTATCAAATTAATTGTTGTAATAAATCCCACAACTTCCAGTTGTGGGATTTAATATAACTTGTTCAGGTAAAAAGTTTAGACTTTACCTAAAAAGTTGCCAATTTCAGCTCTGCATTGTTTTTGCTGCTGTGCTCTGATTGACCAGCCTGCAGCAGCTTAGCCAAGCTGCCTTGATGAGGTGTGAAGTGGTCTGGCTTCACACAAAGGAATGTGCTTGGGGGAGAGAATCTCCCCTCAGCAGATGATGAGGCAGGAAGGGGTGTGTTTATGATTTTTAGCCACACCAGTGGGTGGGCTCAGCCAGATGTAACCTCCAAAAATCAGATTCAGCCATGTTGGATTTTTAGAGACTGTTGCCTTTTGGGTTGGATTTTTGCCACACTTCCCAGGATGTGGTCATCACAGGGGGACGACCCTGTACCTGATTGGAGGACCAGGAACCCCCTGCTTTTCACCCAGGAGCAAGGATAAAACTGGCAGACCTGCCCCCACACCTCAGATCCCTGCCAGATTTCATGAAGAAAAGAACTAAAGGAGAAGAAGGACTGCCCTGCTGGACCCCTGGCCTGCACCTGGAACCTGCACTCAGAAGGACTGCACCAGCTGCACACTTGGGCTTCACCACAAGAAGGACTTTGCCTGGCTTCAACTGGTTCAAGGAGGGACTCCCTGTTTGCTACAGGTGAAAAATTGCTATCCAGAGTCCCCCTGCACCAACTCCTGAAAAAAGAGACCAGTTGACCACTGCCCAGTGGCCAAAAAGGAGTTTGCGCCAGGTGCATTCTGGGAGATGAATTCCGCACCCCCCAAGGACCATCACAGAACTTCTGGACCCTTGGGGTGAGCTGTGGACCCCAAAAGAACCTTAAAAGAACATCTGGGTGAAGCCCCAGAAGTTTGGAGAAGATTTGAAATTTTTTGTAAAAAACCTCCAGAGAGGGACCGACCCGCCGCGGAAATTCTAGCCGGCTTGACTCAACCGCGACCCGGCCTGACTTGGTGGTTCGTCCCGGTAAAGAAAAACCTCCGAAAAAGAGACTAAGTCCGAAGGTAAAAAGTTGACCGGGACCTCCTGCCATCGTACCCGAGAAGGGCTCCACGGACGTCGGATCAAGATCCAGGTTTACCCCGGTCGAAGGATTTTCACCTCGAAAAAACGACTAAGTCCGAAGGTAAAAATCTCCACCGAGGAAACCCACATCGCGTATCCGGACAAGGGCTCCAGGAGGTCGGATTCAACTGGCAGGTTCGTCCCGGTGAAGAAAAACTTCAAAATAAAGACTAAGTCAGAAGGTAACTTTTTAACCGAGGCCTCCCGCGACTTGTAGCCGAGCAGGGCTCCATCGCGGTCGGCCTGAAACTTTGACTTTGCCCCGGTCGAGGTGCAACCAGATGACCCGATTGGCGCTTTTTGTTTCTAAGCGCTAGAAAAATAATAATTCTTTAAAAATTCATATCTCCGGTTCCCCTGAACCAATTTTATTAGTGTTTGTGTCATTTTAAAAATAAAAATATAAACTATTTTTATAAATTGGTTTTGGATTTTTAAACTGTTTCCTGTGTTTTATTTAATTACTGTTTTGTGATATTTGAATGCTTTACACACTGTCTCCTAAGTTAAGCCTTGACGCTCGTTGCCAAGCTACCAAGGGTTGAGCTGGGATTAATTTACTGAGACCTAACTGTACCTAGGTGGAGGTTAGTGGCTTGTTGCTAGGTGTAGGTACCTACCTGCCCTTACCAATAACCCATTTTCCAACAAGTAGCAACACAATTTTGGTGCTACTCCTGCAGAGTACATAGGACCCCATTGTATTTAAAGGCATGCCCCCTTTTAACGCCTGCTCTGAGCAGGCGTTAAAAGTGCAGAGGAAAATGGTGGCAGGAAATCTCTTAGATTTTCTTGCGCTATTTTTCTGGTCCCCCTAATGGGGTAATGCCCATTAGGCGCGGGCATAATAGAGCGCAAAGGATTACAAAGTGGTGAAATGCATGCAGTATGCCACTTTGTAAATATAGGGTGGAGTTTTTGGCCATCTAACCCCATACTAATGTAAAAAAATGACGCTAATGTGTCGTAAGGATGTCACTAGAGGCTCTTAAATCAGCCATTTTCTGTAGAAATGATGTGGGAATCTGTGGCACACACTACATTACTGTGATGTGACCAGGGCAAAGTTTGAGCAGGTTTTCCAAGTGCAAAGATAATGAGTTCCCAAGTTTCATTCATACCTTGAAACTGACTTACTGAAGTAAATCAATTCATTAAAGCAACAACAAATACTCTGAATAAACAGACATGCAGTACCACCGAAATTTGTTTATTTACGTAACATGCCGCCACACATCAGGTTATGTCTATATCACAATGCCAATAACTACTCCAAGGTCTTCACCATGCCCAGAAGGTTGACGTTGAGATCCCTGTACCAGCCAACAAGAACCACATACATTTCTTAGATTTACATATAAGGGTCTGATTCACAAAGGTAAACTTAAACCAAAAGTCTAATGTTAGACCAAAAGTCCAGGTTTAGACCTAAAGTCTAATTTTACCAGTAGTAAAGTTAGACTTTTGGCCTAAGTTTAGACTTTTGGTCTAAACCTAAACCTTTAGTGTAAGTTTACCTTTGTGAATTGGGTCCGAAGTCTGGTGAACTTTCCTTAAGAAAACAAAGCGTGATATTGCACTTACAGGCATATTGCCTTAAAAACAACTCCTGGAAATACCTAGGGCCAGATTTAAGAAAAGTGGAGCTTCATGTCATGAAGCACCACTTTTCTTGCTGCGCATGGCGTCCCCCCAACGCCACCATGTGTGTGCCATATTTAACATACGGTGCACCTTGTCTTAGGTTAGGGATACTAGCATCATATTTTTTTATGCTATTGTTGTACTTACAATTTTTGTGCTTATCCTGCAAAGTACATAGAGGCCCATTATAAATAATGGTGTGCCTCCTTTTAACAGTTGCTCTGTGCAGACATTAAAAATGCCGCTAAAAATGGCGCAGTGGAATCTTATAGATTCCACTGCGTCATTTTTGTGGGCCCCCTAATGGTTGAACGCCCCCTTGCTTACATTTTGCCTGGCGCAGGCATAATGTGCTGCAAGTGTTTACAAAATGGTACAATGTGTGCATTGTGCCACTTTGTAAATATTGTGCAGCGTTTTTGCCAGATTATCACCACATTAACATAAATAAATGATGCTAATGTGGCGATAGTTGGTGCTAGACCCTTCATAAATGTGGCCCCTAGGCTGTCCCACTGAAGCTTCTTAAGGATAAAAAATGAATATTCTATAAAACCTTAGTCAGACACTGTAAAAGTTGACTTTCCAGAGACTACATCTAAACTGAAATTAACAGAATATAGAATACATGTTTGCACGCATACAGCTGTAGAGTTGTATTCATATTCACCTAAACAATAAATACTTCTCATTGAACTTTATCTGTAGGACTTAAAACCATCTCTGTTGGCTGACCCATAAAACACCATACGTAGTATTAACGCTTTACTGCTTCCAGTCAAGTAATTGTATAAAATGAAATGCAACATTTTAATATTGAATTATGAGTCAGGTTCAAATTCACAATATGAAATTATCAATGTCTATGAACATTTAAATGTTCTTTGGCATTGATTTTCAGCCTGAGCAGAATGATGTAACATTTAGGAATGAATATACAGCCCAGCAGTCCAGCACTGGAAGCCAAGATGGTGAAGATCTCCACGGCCGCCATGTACCTGCCCTTAGTGCTGATGTAGGCTGGGATGAAAGAGATCCAGACGCTGCAGAAAACCAGCATGCTGAATGTGATGAGCTTTGCCTCGTTGAATCTGTCGGGCAGGTTCCTGGCTAGGAAAGCCACAATAAAACTGGCAAAGGCCAACAGGCCCATGTAACCAATCACAGCATAGAAAGATGTGACAGAGCCCTGGTCACACTGCAGGATAATCTTCCCAGTTTCAGACTGCATATCCGTGCCCGGGCTAGGGGGAGCAGTGATCAGCCAATTAACACAGATTATTACTTCTCCAAGAGTGCACAAGATGACCATCGACCCAGACACCCGGGATCCCAGCCATCTGCTTAATCTGCTTCCTGGCCTTGTGGCATTAAAGGCAATGACAACAGTGAAGGTTTTTGCTAAAATACAAGAGACAGCAACAGTAAAAATAATCCCAAATGCCACTTGTTGGAGCAGACATGTCAATTCTGCAGGGCGTCCAATGAATAAGAAAGAGCAGAGAAAGGCCAACAATAGAGAGACAAGGAGTGTGTAGCTGAGATTCCGGTTGTTGGCCTTCACTATTGGTGTGTCCTTGTATCGGAGGAAAATTCCTAGAACGCCTGCAGTGGACATGGAGAAGAAGATGGCAATAGTGGCCAAACACACTCCAAGAACATCACTGTATGCAAGGAACAGAGTGACCTTTTGGAGGCAACCATCCTTCATGTCATTTGGCCACTGGTCCTGAGGGCACTGCATGCAGTTTTCCATGTCTGTAATAAAAGAAATACGTACTTAAAACTACTGTTTAGAAATAGGATATCTATGATGTAATATGTACATCCACATTAAGATAATATTGCTTTATTAGGAAAAATAAAGTGACCTCTATTGGCAATTTTGGATAAGCTGTAATATTTATTTAGGCTTCTCTTACTCTAATTCAATTGTTTATTGATCAGAAATGTCACACATGCTGGTCTGTAGTTAAATAGAACTTATTATCAATATTTTCCATCCATGTATGTGTTTATAGCCAATGTGACAATTGGAAAACAAGGACTACAGACGAAGGAGAGAAGGGACATCTCAGACAAGGAAATAGTGCAATGGTCCTCAGCTGAGATTTCTAACGGTGACTAGAGCAAGCCATTCAGGCACACACCAAAGAAGGTCCACCTAGTTACTGTGCAAAAGGAGTCAGCAAAACAAACTGCCAGGGATTCTGAGCCACACCTGGACACAAAATCATTAGTTTAACCCTGACACCCTGCACCACATTGAGAATACCAGCCCTCATTTATGAGAATGATGCATTGCTGCAGAAAGGCAGCGATGCTCCAGAAAAAGTTGTGCTGTGCTACAACACAAAATAGAGACATGGATGTGTCAAATCTATGGTATGGCACACCACGTCACAAGCTCTAAAGGTGTGTCAGAGATTCTGACACATGTGTGGGAAGGATGGTGCAGAGCATTTGCTCCCAAAGTGACACACGTCTGAATTTGGGCTTACGTCAAGCTCAACTTCAGCAATGAGCCACACAACATAGGCGAAGCGTGGGTCAAGAAACTGTGCATTCCATGGAATGCCGTGGTCGCCTGAGGATTTGTTGGATTCAACTGGTGTGACAGTTGGGTCCAGCAAGAGTCATCAAGAGGCTGTATGTTTTGCAGCTTTTTTCCAAATAGACAAGCAGAATTCAAACTCCATATTCATTTGTGGGAGTCGCTACTACATTCTTACAGTTTTAGCATTTGGCTCAGACACAAATTCCACTTCAGACCACTTTGAATATAGGTCAACCAACACCAACACATATTGGCATTGGTATGGGAAGGCAGAAAACGGTCCAACTAAATCTATTCCCACCTTTTCCCAAGCATAAGAAGGACACTCAATCGGTTGTAAAGTTGGTTCCCTTACTATAAAACTTTTATCTGAAATAGCACACATCATGGACCTGCCAACATACTCATAAACTTCCCTGTCTATTGAGGGCCGCCAAAAGATTTGTCTCAACCTACGCTTTGTGAACATACCCCCAAATTACCCTCATGCGTCAATTGAATAAGCCTGTTTCTTAATCCTGCAAGAGGTACTACCATTTCCAGTCATCTACTGACAATTCCTCTGCTACTTTCCAAAATAGCTGGCATCCTACCTCAACATTCTTCTCTTTTGGCCACCCTTTATTGACATATTTGATAGTTTGCTTGATAACGTCATCATTTCCAATTTCAGTCCTTTGTTCCACTTCAAGTAGAGCACTCATCTCCTGTGCATCAATAGCTGCATCAGACAGCTTTCCTCACCCTCTTCATCCTCCACACCCTCCTGACTCATTGACGAGCTCCAGGACAAGAAATCAGCTGTCGTGCTTTTCGCTCCCTGAATATGTACAACATCAAAGTTGAATTTCAAACTTTTTGTAGACAACCTGGCTATACAAGGGGTTTGATATTTAATCCTGTCCCCACTCAATATTGTGACTAATGACTTGTGATTAGTTTTAACTGTGAACTTGGTTACCCCACATGTAAGGTTTGCATTGTTGGATGGCCCCACCAACATGCCCATAATCCTTTTTCAATCATCAAGAAATGTGTTTCAGGATACCTAAATGTTCTAGAAGCATACCCGATAGTGTGATTTATTCCTAATTCATTTTGCATGAGCACCGCCCCTAATCCATGATTGCTGGCTGTAACAGTTATACAGCATGATAATTTGCAAGTACAATAGCATCAACCAATCCTGGCTTTGGTTCAGTACCATTCCCGACACATTATGGCCAAGATATTCCACTCTGCTTTTAAGAAATTCACAGTTCGCCATTTTAAGCACTACTCCATTCTCCTGGAAAATGGCTAATACTTTATCGAGAATCTTATTATGCTATTCCACATACTTAGCAAATATCAGAACATAATCTTGGAAGGCTGCTACACCCTGCACTCATTTTAACAGTTGGTACATTCATCTCTGGATAACTGTGGAGGCTGAAGCCAACGCAAATGGCAGCAATACTGGAACAAGCCCACAGGTTAAACAAATGCAGTATAGTGTCTTGAACCAGGTTCAAGGACATCTTGATGGTATGTAGAGGCAAGGTCTAATTTGCTAAGCCATTTTTTTCCATGTATGAGTGGTAAAAAAATCTGTGATCTTGGGAAGTGGATGGGAATCAATCCAAATAGCTTTGTTCAGGCTGCACAGGTCAACAAAAACCCTCAACTTTCCATCCTGTTTGCGTGCAACCACAAGCAGGGAAAACCAAAGGGAAAACTCAATGGGTTCTTTTCTTGCTTTCTCACACAGGCCATTTCATTATTTTTCTAGATCATCCCTTACAGAGAAAGAAACACTGCATCATTTGGGGATAGACCCTTCCTTGACTTCTATTTTATGGCAAAACCTTTGATGTTACCAACTTTCTCAGTGGATACCAATGCATACTTCACTTTTAAATGTTGTACTTGATCCTCACTGATGACTGAGACCTGATCTCTGGTTCCTGGTCTCAAAACCATTTTGAATAGTCCTTGATAGAACCAACCTAAAATGTAAAGCCCTGTTATAGCTGAAGACATTTTCCCAAATAAGGTTCTTCCTCTGAGCACCATTGTTTATTCGAAAACCCTGCTAGTTTTAATCTTCTACCTTCATATGAGACAGGCCCTGTTGGGGGTTCTAACTTTCTGTCTAGACAATTTTCATGGAAAAGTTCCTCTGTAATGATCGTAATTCTGGATCCCGAATCCACCACTAATTTCACTGTCTTATTTCCTACAATTACATCAATGTATGGGTCTATACATTCTGACGGATCCCCTGTTGCAATCACTAACAACCAAGACCATATCCTTCAAATCATTCTGTATCTGTTCAAAAGAACTATTAGACTCGTCTTCTGACTCCTACAAAACTACATTAGCTCCTTTACCTGAGTTAGTTCTAGTACTCTGGCAGACTTTGGCAAAATGTACCACCTTATTACAATTTCAACATATAACCCACTTTGCAGGACATGGTTTACCCCCTTTATGGTGTGTCAAATTTCCACATCTGAAACACAACTTTGTTTGATTAAAGAAATCACTTTTGCCCATTTTCCCCACATCTCTGCTGTTCTTCAGTCTATTTTCCTTTAAAATATTGCTGTCCCTATTTTTTATCACACTAACATTTTTTTTTCTAACTCTTTTACAGAGGTTTGTGATGTCTCCATGCTTTTGCAGTATGTTACATTTCTTCTAATGTGGGATCACCTAAGGGTCGTAATTTTTGCTGTATAGATTTGTTTGTGCAAAGGCTGATAAACTGATCACGAACTAACTGGTCTGCAAAATATTCAAATCTGCATTCTGCTACCAGCTTCTGTAATGCAGAGAAACAAGGATATCCACGTTTTCACTCCGTAATTGTTTCCGCAAGAAGAATTTATGACGTAGAACTACAATATTAGGCTGTACATCAAACCTTGCCTCCAATTTCTTTATTGCTTCCATATACTAGTCAATTGGTTCACCCTCTTCTCCTGGAATTTCAGGTAAGTCTTTGAATATGGAGCATCCTTCAAACCCAATTGAATGTAGTAGCAAATATTTATGTGTTCTGCATGAAATCTAGATGCACCAATATCCCCCAAATATGTTTGAAACGCAACCAGCCAGTTCCTCCATCTGACCCGGGCTTTCTAAAAATGGAGGTGATGGATTCACTGACTGATGTTTAATGATGTAAGATCTTGGTTTTATTTTCCAGGGCGAGTAATTGCCTGACTCACGTCTGCATATGCACTTATTTGGAATGTGAGTGCCACTTTTAAAACATCCGCGTTTGCATGCCGCTGATACTAATCCTATTAGTGTACCATAGATGTAGTGTGCATGTCCCTGTTTGTGGGCATGCTCTATATCACTCTACAATTGTCTGTTGCTGGCTAAGTTCTGTATAAAAGTGTAGGGGTGTACGTATTGCTGTCTCTGTGACAATACAAGGGTGCATATCACTGTTGTTTGACACGCTGATTTTGTAAATGCACAAATGTGTGCATTACTGTGGTACAAGTGTGCGTATCCTTGTTCATGGACATGCTCTGTAAATGATATGCAAGTGTGCATATTACTGTTAATGGACAAGTTCCTTCTGTGACAATACAAGTGTGACACGCTGATTATGTAAATTTACAAGTGCGCATATCACTGTCGATGGACACGCTCTGTAAACAAATATACTAGTGTGCGTGTTACTGTAAAGTACTGATGTGAGCTAAAGCTATGTAGCTTGATCCTTTTGAATCTTTTCTCACGTGCCTCGTAGTAAGGGTTTGTCTGACCCAATTTACGATGACTGTTACATAAAATATATGTCACATGCACAGAATGCGTTGTAACACTTCACTTCAAGATCTATGAGTCTTAGAACACAGAGACTGAACTGCAGACATCAGATGCACGGCATGCGTTGCGTCGTGAAGCGTATGTTGGAATGTTTGGCTGAACCTCATAGACATCACAGAATGCAGAGTGCAGTGCGTTGGTTGCAAACCAAATTAAGAATCAGCTGAGCACTTATTTACCTACTGTAATAGTAATTATTCACAGTCTCGTAATACCCTGTAGATAAATATAAAGCCACTCTGTGCCAAAAACAAATATGAAGATTCTTATCTGAAGTCAGACGGTGGGTCTAAAGTCGGTGCCAATCCTGTGGGTTCTTCCTTAGCTCCACTTACATCATTGCCAATAAGAATGTAGTAGCGACTCCCCAAATGAATAAGGAGTCAGAGTGAAGTCTTGAATTCTGCTTGTTTATTTGGAAATGGAGCTCAACAAATTCAGCCTCTTGACGAATCTCGCTGGACCCAACTCTCACACCAGCTGAATCCATCGAACCCTCAGGCGACCACAGCATTCATAGAATGCACAGGCCCACATTCCATTGAATGCCGCGTTCACCCAGTACTACATTATTGCAGACTAATCTACAAGTCTAGGACTTGGACAAATTCACATACTTCAAATGGTCCTGGATGAATAGCAGACAAGTCCACAGTATGCCTATGTGTGACTTTACAGTGGCCATAGTCTGCTTATGTGTAAAAATATGTCTAAGTAGGTGTGACATATCGAGAGAGACACATTATTGTGAGTGGATACAAGTAAATGATGTAATGTAATGGCATGTATCCTACCTTACCTCACTTACCTTTTGTGGTCAATAGTAGGCTTGGCTGGACTTAGGGAGCCATACCTATGTGAATATGTGGCAAACCTGGCCTGCCCCTTACATTCTGTGCACTGCATCATATTGCAATGCTGCAGTGATTGAAAGATATAAGGTGCCATGGTACCACATTGCTTAAGGGATCCTAAAAGTAGATTGCTACATATGTAGGTTTACTACTAGTTGACGGGATGTAATATTACTGATGATAATGATGGGTTAAGTGACTTCAGCTAGTCACTTTCATACACCTCCTCCACTGTGTCATTCCCTACTTCTGGGTTACAGATGTGCAGAGTTTTTGGCACATCCCAGGCTTAACCCGATGCATCCAAAATATGCATCACACATTGCTAAATTCATGGATACCACTATGTTACAAATGTGTGGTTTTTTTAAGCGCACGTGAGCCGCCAACCATGATGGCCGCCTGACCTCGGAGCTCCGCCCATCATCAGACACTTTTTTACCGCCTGAGCCGGTTGTTTCCTTTTTTTAATGGCGCTTTGTTCATAATAGCTGTGGGATGTTTTGGTGAGCATTTTCAATGTTTTTATGGTCGCCTAGCTTATTTTCTGACTCTTTAATTACGTTTTTATATTTTTCCTGATGAGAGCGGCCAATATGAATAATTTTTGCTCAACATTACAATGTACTTACTTGTTTTTTTAAAAAATATTTGATGGCTCTGCTTGCAGTTTTTTGCGCAAGCCATGTAATTTATTTTTGCTGTTTCATCATCATATATTTGGAGTTCCTGTGTCACTCGTTTCCTTATTGAAGGCTTTTATTTTTATATGGGCAAACTAGAAAAAATAAAATCTCTGTCACATCCGTTCTCCTCAACTGACAAACTTTCGCAGTTTTTACAATTGGACGCTTCTGCTGCAGCGTCTTCTTCTTCCATGTCAAATATGTCTTCCTCATCCTCTTCTTTGCCTAAAGTTTCTAAGAATATTTCTACAACTACTCATAGGAGGGTCAAACAGGACCCACCTTCACCAGTAAACTCTCCCTCACCGATCTCGCTTGAACTTGTGCTTGACGAAATACGCAAATTGCATCCTTTTATCAAAGAAACTAATATTCGGATACAAAATCTTGATACTAAGTGGTCTCAAATGGAAGTGAGAGTCTCTGCTTTGGAGCAAAGAGTCAGTGACGTGCAGGATGAAACATAAAATTACTAGTTTGGAGAAGGAAGTGGCAGCTTTGAAGACATTTGCAGAGGATTTGGAAAACAGACACAGATGCAATAATCTTTGCCTTTATGGATTACCGGAGGGTCTTGAAGGGAGTGGCCCAATTTCATTTATTGCTTCATTCTTTCCACAGTTGGTGGGCTTACCATCTTCTACAGTATTGAACATCCAAAGGGCGCACCACATTGACCATCCTCCTCCGCATTCCTCCACCTCTAAACCAAGAAGCAAGATTATTTACATTCTTGAATTTACTGATCTATTGAGAATTCTTAATGCTGTGAAATCAAAAAAAAAATCTCTTGGAAGGCGAAGTAACATCTACATCTTACTGGATGTGTTCAAAACTACAGCACAGCTTCGTGACTTGGGAGCTCGTTTTGGATTATTCCAACCGTTTTTGTTCAAAGTGCCACATCAAAATAAGACCACTTCATATACCTCCCCTGCAGCTCTTCGTGATTTTTTAAGACCACACTCTATAAACCCTATGGAAACATCTGGTCCTTCTACACGTTGACTATGTACATTTCTTAATCTATCATACCCTTGTTCATTACTATTACGATATAGTTGATGGTCCTTCATCTGCAGTTTATGCATTATACTATATTGATGTGACCAGAGGCCCTCTTTGTTAATGTATTGTTTTCTTTTCACAGGTTTCTGGTGTTCTATAATCATTATTTTTGCTCGTAACTTTTGGCCGTTGATGCGTTCCGTTCCCTTGCTGTGCCGTCTTCAGTCTGTGCTGTCATCACCCCTCCCCTATTGTTCATTCATCTCAGGTATGTTTTTGCAGTCATCTTCATTTGACATGTACTGTATCTTCTTTTTTTCTTGAATATTTTCCATCTTTTGTCTTGCTGTTTTCCCTTCACTCTTCTTCAGAGTTATTTCTTGGAATGTCAAAGGATTTATTAACCTAATTAAAAGGTAGAGAATTTTATCTCATTTAGCTAAATGTAATCCAGACTTTGTTCTTTTTCAAGAGACCCATTTGACGGATTCTGAAGCTCCGAAACTTAAAAGAGGTTGGGTGGGCAATGTTTTTACTTCTCCTTCATCTACAAAAAAAATGGTGTAATTGTGCTCTGCCATAAAAAATTATCAGTAAAGGTTATTTCGCAGGACTCGGATTCTGATGGTAGATGGCTCTTTGTGAGGCTAATTATTAATGGGATTATAATGACTTTTGGTAATATTTATGGTCCTAATAACTCAGATTATTTTTTCTGGACTACTATTACTAAACACTGTTTGCATTATAATGATGAATTTTTTCTTCTTGAAACGGATTGCAATCAAATTATTGATCTTTTTATAGATAGGCAATCTGTAATTACATTTTTTCCCCATAAAATGTATAAACAATTTAAGGCATTTTTCTCACAATGTAATTTAATTGATTCATGTAGAACCTGTAATCCTGATAGTATGGATTTTTCCTTTTATTCTCCACCACATGGCTCCTTATCTAGACTTGATCATATTTTTGTTTCTAAATCACTATCCCAAAATCTTATTAATTCCTCCATTAAACCTATGGTAACATCTGATCATGCTCCAGTCATCACAGATTTTGATTTGCTCCCAGAACATCCCAAATCCAATAGGTGGCGATTTAATAATTCTTTGTTGCTTGATTCTAAATTTTACACTTCGTTTGTTGCCTTTGGGGAGGAATTTTTCCGATTTAATGAGGATTTTCATGTTTCTCCACAATTGTTATGGGATTTGTTTAAGGCTGCGGCTCGTGGTCATATAATAAAGTTTGTCTCTAATTAAAAGAAAACTTTTAATGCACAGCATCAATCTCTGCTTCTCAAAATTAAACGGTTAGAACATCAATATTATTCTTCCTCCTCAAATTTTAATCTACTAAGAATTTACTCAAGCAAAATTGCAATTTAACAAAATCTCAATAGATATTGCCTCCTCTTTTCTTCTATGTAGTAGTGCCCGTTATTATGGAGATCGAAATAGATCGGGGAAACTTCTGGCTAATTATTTAAAAGTACGAAAGCAACGCCATAATGTGAAGTCTATAGTTAAAGATTCTGGTGAGTCCCTTTTTAAGGATGAAGATGTCTTAGCTGAATTTGCTAATTATTACCAGATACGTTATGCTCCTGAGTCAGTCCCGACCTCCTTACAGATTGATGATTACTTAAAGAACATTCCAAACCCTAATATGACACTTGTTGATGCTACTGCACTTGAAGTAGATATTTCTTCTTTAGAAATTTTTAAAGCCCTTCAATCTCTACAAAAAGGTAAAACTCCTTGTCCCGATGGATTTACAGTGGAATTTGTTCCACATTTTTTTGACATTTTACTTCCCAAACCTTTTAGCTTTTTCAATTCTTCATGAGTTCTGGTTGTACAGGGGGAACATTTCAAGAAGCTTCGATTTGCTTGATTCCAAAGGAAGGTGAGGATCATACTTTCTGTAAATACTATAGACCAATCTCTCTTCTCAATACAGATTATAAAATATTTGCTAAATTATTAGCCTTACTTCTTGATACCCTTTTACCTGTGCTGATAAGTAAGGAGCAAACAGGTTTTGCCAAAGGTAGACTTGCTTCTGAGAACTCTGGAACATTCTTCAATGTACTCAGCAAAGCTCCCGCTCTTTCGTACTCTTTAGCAGCAATTTCCATAGATGCTGAGAAAGCGTTTGATCGGTTAGACTGGTCTTTTCTATTAAAAGCTTTAGCCTGGCATGGTTTAGGGCCCCATTTCATTTAATTTATCGCTTTGCTTTATCAATCCCCAATGGCATCGATATTGGTAAATGGGAAATTATCCAGATACTTTGTATTACGTTGAGGTGTACATCAAGAGTGTCCGCTCTCTCCACTCCTATTTATTCAAGCTCTAGAGCCCTTTCTATTCTGTATTAGAAATAACATTAAAATTGAGGGTTTCCATTATGGCTAGAAACACTTAAAATTAACGGCATATGCAGATGATATACTTTTATCTATCTCAAATCCTGAACGCTAGATTCCGTTTCTACTTCGGGAGATTGAAGACTTTTCTTTGATTTCAGGTTATAAGATAAATTCGGATAAAACTGAAATCCTTCCTCTAACAAAATGTTGTTTTAGATCATTGTTGATATTACTGGCTTTCACTGGAACTCTTCCAAGATTAAATATTTCGGTATGTGGTTCACCTCATCCATTAAAAAGTCCATTGGAGTAAATATCTCAGATACTTTAGAGAAGGTTGAAAGATCTATTTTCTCATGGAATCCCTTATTTTTATTTTAGTGGGGCCGTCTTGACTGTATCAAAATTATGATTTCTCATAACATTTTATATATCCTATCCATGATTCCGCTTCCTCTACCTGTTACTTTTTTTAAACAATTGGACTCCAGATTGTCTAAATTCCTCTTGAACAATAAGAAATCTAGAATTTCTCTTAGTCATCTTCTTCATTCTAAACAGGAGGGAGGAGCCAATTTTCCTGATTTCAGACTATATCACAAATCCTTTTGTTTGCGTCAAGCTTCTAGATGGATCGCCCTGTCAGGCTCTATGTTCATTCCCTTATGGTTGGATATTGAATGTTCTTTTCTTCTGCCTTGTTCCCCTCATGAGGTGGTATCCTTTCCTTATAATATTTCGCTTATCTCCTCCCCGCTTCTTAAACACACTTGTGCTCTTCTGCGTTCTCACTATTTACCTCCATCTGTCACGTATTCCTCTTTTCTCATTTCCCCCTATTTGGCATAATCGTCTCATCACTATTAATAAAAAACCTTTATTTTGGAAATCCTGGAGACAAAGAAATATAGAGTGGATCAAGGATTTATTCTCCAATGATACTCCACTTTCTTTTTCTCAATTACAAATTCTATTTCATTGTCCCAATTAATTTATGCCTAAGTATCTTCTTATTATTAATATTATTCTTGATGTACTTTTTTCCTTGCCTTCCCCTCTTTCTTCTTCAGAAGTACACTTTTCTTTGTCCTCCTTTCTTACATCATATCCTAAGGAGTCAAATATTTATAAACTTTTTCATTCTCCTGTTTTGACACGTCCTAAATCTAAAATTGAGTCTCAATGGGAATTGGATTTGAGATGTACCTGGACAGTTTCCTTCTGGAATAAGGTGTGGCATCGATCTTATAGAATATCTAGATCAGCTTCTACCACACAGTCACTTTTCTTTCTTTACCACAGATTTTATTTTACCCCATCTACTATAGCAAACTTTTCTGTATCCTCCACCTCAAACTGCTGGTCCTGCGATAGCCTAAATGGAGATCTTATGCATATCCTTTTTTAATGTCCCCCCACTGTCTCTTTTTGGAGAAAAGTTTGTTGTCAGCTTACCTCCATTTTTCATTTGCGATCCCAATTGTCTCCCTCAGTGCTTTTTCTAGGTAGCCTCTCTGCTGACATTGTTTCAGATGATTATAATTTAAAGCTGTTGGATCTCATGTTAGCTTTGGCCTTTCAGCAAATTACTCTTAATTGCAAAAATTAATCCAACATTTCCTGTAAGGCTTGGTGGTATAATTTTTGCCACTACCATAGACTAGATATTGCTTTTACCTATTTATGCTGCCCCACCATAAATACAGATCTGTACTGGTTACCTTTGACTGATTATCTTAATGCTGTTGCTTGTAATTCTACTAATTGTACATTATCTGAGAATTTTAAGCAACCATGAATTCTTTATTTTCTATGTTCTTGAGTGAATTTAAATTAAGCTTAACTTCATGCTTTATTGAATATGTCTTTTTTCTGTCTTTTTTAGCTTTTTATGATCCAATGTATCTTTCTTATTTTAACTGGTCTTGTTCCGTTTTCATTGTTTCTCCCCCATTTTATACTTTAAAATGTTAAACAGCTTTTACAATTCCTTTCAAAGTTATATCATTATTATTGTGACTGATATCTTACATTGTTATTATGTGACCCATATGTATTTTGATTTTAATAAAGCTGATTTACCTTAAACAAATGTGTTGTTTTTTATGGGGAATGCCATCCTTGCGTATTTTAAGATTTGCATCGGGCAGCTGGTTCAGGTGCAGCTTCCGCATGATGCGAACCATAAAAAATCATCATATTTGGGCAAAACGTTTGATGCAACAATGGGGCAAGTCTCTCTTAAATATGCCCCACAATGTATGCCTCACTGTTCTATGCATGTAAACCTGTATATCCGTTCCATTCAACATGGACAAAATAAAATCAGGCACAACCTGGATAAGTGTAGACTATGGTGGTCATTACAACCCTGGCGGTCGGTGTTAAAGCGGCGGTAAAACCGCCAACAGGACGGCGGAAAAAAAACATGGAATCACGACTATGGTGATGTCGCCAGACTGAGAGTAACTTATAGCAACAGCAACCAAAGTCAGCAATGATGCCACTGTGGTGCCCCTGCATCCTGAAGGAGGTGTCATCGGGCGTCTGGCAAAGCATTCTATGGTGCGACCTGCCTTGGTGATTCAAATGCTCTAGTTAAAAGTCGACAGGAGACCTCAGCAATTACAATCCCAGAGAACCGACAGGTGATGTAGTCTACCCTTTGAAACCAGTCTCTTTGCATTCAGCCGCCAGTGGGATAATAGGAGATGGCACACAGTCTCTGTTGCTAGATGACACATTCACAATTAACTCTAGTGGTACTCGCAGCAGAATCACGTGTTGGAACATTGGTGGGATAAAGAATAAGCTGGCATGCCTGGAGCGGGGCAAATGTGTAGCCTGTTTTGATATATGTTTCTTTCATGAGACTTGGGCAATCGAACCACACTTCTGCTGTGGGTTTGCTAACTTTGATTACCCTGCGCATTTATCAGAGAAGGGTAGGTCTCGGGGAGGCTCGCCAAAGGGGTTAAAAATACTTTGTAATATATGGTCAAGGTTATCGATCTAGCCTCCCCTGATGTATTGTGTGTTGTCCTCTCGTTTCCCTCGAGTGATTGTTTGAATATTTATAATGTCTTTTAGAGGAGTGCGGGCACAGGGGCCAACCTTCCGCTCAGTGAGCTGATTAATGCCCACCTGCAGACACTCCCAGCTGGCCACTTTAGAATTATTAAGGGCGATTTTAACTGTAATTTTGAGCCCCTGCGCCTTGGTGCAGACTTCCTGGGTGACACTTTGGATGGCAGAGTGTCCAACGATGAAGATAGTGTTAAGGCAATAGCTGCATTTTCTCTTTCCCCCATCTGAAATAGGTCTTCTGCTGCCCTCCAGTTTAATACCTTCCCCGTAAACAGTGGCCTGCATGCCTGCAATGAAAGGGCTCAATCCGATAAAGAAAGGAAACATACATTTAATCGACCAGAAGGTACTAGTTTGATTGATTATATTATACTAGATGTCCAAATATGGTCACAGCTGATTGACATGGAGATGGTCTCCCCACAAGACAGTGATCACAATGCCTTGGACCTAACTATGAGATCACTGGGTGCTAGACTTTGTTTATCGGACAATGAATTTTTTGATAGGAGCCTAGTACCTTTTATCAACAGACGCAGGCTTAAATGGAGTGCTGTAGTTGACACCGCAGGTATCTGGCTGCAGATCTACGAGGTCATTACATCGTCCTTGTTGGCCGTGGAAGTAGCAGGGGTCAGTACCAATTATTCTACTTATTGGAAGGTTCTTTCTGTTATCCACAGCTCCTTGTTTTCTTTCTTGAAATAATTATTCTTAGTTGAGTTCAAGGCAATACCAAGGAGACCAAGGATGGTTCACATTACATTACTCATTACATGGTCAGCGACATCACTGATGACACAGACACTTAAAATCGAATCCCTAGTCATTGGTCAGCCTATAAATCACATTTATCTACCCAGGAGTGATCCAAATGATTAAGCACGTCACACATTGTAGCTAAAGTGTCAATACCATTTAAACAACTTATTTCCAAAGATGTTATTAATTAGTGAACATTTAATTGTTTGTAAATGCAGGTTGTTTGATTGTTGGTGGTGCTGTATTGTTTTTAAAGTGTGACTCTACGTTTTTGTAAAGCTGACTGATATCAATATTCTATGACTATAAATGACGTGATTTGGTATTGCATATGTAAAAGTGCGAAATAGCTATGAGGTAACATTTACTTTATTCCCTGTCATTTGTGGATTTATAATGCAGGCACTAATTACCTTCTATCAATAGTAATACGTGTGCGTTGTCCAGTGTTTGACATATAATTAATATGAGCTTTTAGGTTGTGATTTTTTCACTCACCAGTCTTGTTTGCAAACTCCCCATCTGCACACAGCACACAGTAATAACAGCACATAGGCTTCCCTTCTACTGGAACTTTACGGTAACCAGGGAGACAGGTCTGACTACAGACTGAGCGGGGAGCCTGAAATGAGAATTGGAATGGGAAAAAAAAGGTGTGACCCTTTACAGTGAAGACATGGCAGCCCCCAATCTCTTGAATCTCTCTGCAGCAGTTGACTTGTACTCACACTCCATCCTCATCAGGTACCTGCACAATACTGGTATCCATAGACCCCTCTCCACTAGATCTGCTTCTTCTTAATAGATATAACTCAATCCATCAGCCTCGCACCTTATTCCTTGATGCCCGCAAACGCATCTGCAGAGTGCCTCAGGACTCATTGTTCATCCTCACATGATCCCTCTGGCCAACGTCATTCGAGTTCAAAACATCAACATCCTCTCCTACCCAGACAACATGCAACTCCCAATCCCCCCCTTGGACTAGACCCCCAACAGAAGAAACAATTTCACCGTATGCATGACTAAACTTGCTAACCGGATTAAAGCTAAAGGTCAAAAGTTAAACACCGACAAGAGAGAAGTAGTGTTCTTCAGTAACAACATCTCACTGAGAGGCTAAAACTGCTGACCAGTCAAATTCAGGCCCACACCAAGAACTCACACCGGGAAACTCGGAATAATGATTAACAGCAAACTGTTCATGACCACATAAGGCAGTGCCATCACTGCATCACGTTTACACACACTGAAGATGCTGAGGAAGATCTTCAAATGACTCACTAGAAGAACTGTCACTCACGCCCTAGTCTCCAAGCATCTCACTAGCATACTACAGGCAATCCAGAACTTAGCTGTCAGACTCAACCTCAACCTTTTACACAGAACTCACATTCCCCACACCTCAAGGAACTACACTGGCTCCTGATACACAAACGTGCACAACTCACACTCCTCACACCCATATACAAGGCACTAAACAACTCAGACCCTTCCTTCCTGAATAGTTGCATCTCCTTCCACCAACCACCCAGACACCTCCGTTCTGCAGGACTTCTACTTGCACACATTCCCACATACACAGAACCAGATCAGGATGGAGATTGTCTCACATCAGTACTAAAGCGGGGAATGACCTTCCACTCCACATCAGAGCTTTCTTTTCTCTTCTTCAATTTGCAAGGAGCTGAAGACATGGCTTTTTAATTAACCGACCTACAGTAGGCAGGAGTGGGCACGCACATTTGCTCAGTGCCTGGATACCCTTGCGGGTGACAGTGTACTTTGGTTATAGAGATAACAAAGCAGTCAGCTCAAGCAGAGCTAGAAGAACATTACAATGAAGTCACATAATTTTGCACAGTGCAAAAAGGGGTCAAGTGTTTGTGCTGCTGACAGTTATGTCAAATGGAGAGAAGGCTCCTTGCACAGTGGCATGGTACTATGTAAAGATTGAAGAGGTAAGTCCAGTTACTTACCAGAGAGAACAGCCAGAAAGAAAGCTACATATTCAGACTTACCACATCAATCATCTAAAGAAATGGGTAGAACCAAACAATTATGCCTTGTAGGATAACTTACAAAAAACTATAAACCAACAAGAGCAGGCATTTGGTTAGATACTCAAGGTAACTATTAGAGACTTAGAATCCTGGCAGCAGCTGGTGGAGGGTTTCCATATTTCTGGACACAGAGAAAGAATTGTGAGAATACCTGTATTTGGTTGCACACCTGGGTCCATACTTGTGATCTCGTGGTGCAGGGCAGAGCTGCAGGGCATCTTGCTGTGCTGCCCTGTACCACAAGGAAAAATACACTAATGCTCTTTTGGCAGCTTAGTACCAATGCAGGCACCCTTGCACCATTCTGCAAGGGTATCTGTGCTGCATGCAGGATTGTTTGTGTAGGTGCTGAATACAGCACTCAGCGCACAAAGAAAGAGGAAAAGAATGCAGAGAAAAAATATTTCTTCTTGTTATTCCTCTACAGGGAAGGCATATCTCTTTTGCATATTCCAAGGTTTACAAATTCTTGTACATCTGGCAATGCAGCCAAATCCATGGATGTTGCATGGGAACACACATGCAACACCCACAGAAATACCACCCTGGCACAGAGCAATGTAACGCAGAGATTTGTGCTACATTACATTACTCGCGATTTATGAAGCCATGCAGGGCCACGCAAGGTGGCCTTGCGTAGCTTCATCAATCTCACTTAAGGTTTGCATCACTCCTGCACCATGTTGCATGGTAAAAGAGCAACACAAACCAGGCCATAAATATGGCCCATTATTTACTCTTTCTTGATGCATAGCACTCTTATGGAACACTAAATATAATGGACACTTGGATTTACAGTGAGAGTAAGCATCTATTGAATAATAGAAACCAGAAGGAAAGCTGATGACTATGAAATTAATGCTAGCCTTGGACATCATCAAACCTTCTACAAGAGAGTGGACATTAACTGCCATATTAGTCCAAAACCTAGATGAGTCAGTTCTGTTTTGTGAAGGCCTGAACAAAATTTGAATTAGGCTGGTGTAATTCACTTAATATGGTAATTTTGTGCTACACTTGTTATGTGATGGTTTCAAAATTGTGATATTAGGTACAATGCGTAATACCATATTTTTCACGGTTATTATTTTCCTTTAAATGTGCCCTTCACCATAAAAATTATAGAACTAAATTTATCAAAAATGTATGAGAAAAACAGGCTGTCTCATGACTCCATCTCTATCTATCACTAAGGCTGACCCTCATCATTGTAGCCAAATGTTTGCTGAGATGACTAAAGGGCATTTCTCAAAACTATATATGGAAGATTCGGACAAGAGGCCTTCTTCAAGAATTGAAGGTAACTTGAATATAAGAAATTGTCCTATGAATACCTTGCATAAGGTAGTCTAATGGCTTGTTCCATCTTAGTTTATCTAGAGTAGTTATAAAATTTGATGAAATGTTGCAGGTGAATCGGGGAATTGCAAATAAAATGTCAGGCACATGGGACAGCTCGGACAATACATAACTATGTCTTAAATGACAAAGAAGGTATATTTAAGTGACAGAAAACAAGGGTACCCACCAATGCAGTTAGTGTGAAAGTAATGCGCCAAATTAACATTTATTTGTCCGTGTGCAAGCCCTGTGTTATTAAAAAAGCATCATTTTAATCAATAGAAGGTGAGCATGTCCCAAAATATATAAAAAATAGTTCTAACCCCATGCAGGTTACTGAAGGGCATGTTTATACTCGGTTTGCGCCAAATTAGCGTAATTTCTTAACACTAATTCAGTGCAAACCTAACTCCATATTTATACTTTGGCGCTAAACATGCATAGCGCCAAAGTTATGGAGTAAACGTCATTTTCTGGATGTGGAAATCTACCTTGCGTCAATGGGATGCAAGGTAGGCGTTCCCTTGCAGAAAACATCTCTATGAACCTTGTGCCATATTTATCCCCCATGGTAAAATCATGCACGGGGGGCCTTAAATAATGGGCTAAGCTTGCTCAGCGCCATTATTTAACGCCTTGGTATGGACAGGCGTTAGGGGACATGTGGGCCTTTTTCCATGGTGAGAGACCATGGAAAGAGCCCACAGGTACCGTTCCCTGGCCCCAGGGACAACCCCACCCACACCAGGAAGACACCTAAGGATGGCGGGACCCCATCCCAAGTACCTAGAGGTAAGTAGAGGTGAGTATTTTTTTAAGTGCCATAGGTGGGCCTAACTTGGGCTCCCTTACATGGCACTGGGCCCAATGGCCATGCCCAGGGTACATAAGTTCCCTGGGCATGGCCATTGGGCTGGGGGGCATGACTCCTGTCTTTACTTAGACAGGTGTCATGTCCATGGAGATTGTGTGCCAAAATATAGTGCTAATCAGGTTAGAGTCATTTTCTTGACTCTAACCTGACTAGCTCCATTCTTTAACGCACAATCTTCAGTTTTCCCTACGTCTCCCCACCCAGTTAGCGTCAACTATTTTGACGCTAACCAGGCCCTACTGCCGGCTAACTTCATACAATAAATATGATGCCCAGTCAGCATCCTGGGATGGTGCTACCGGCGGTATACTTTTTGACGCTAAACTGCGTTAGCGCAGTTTAGCGTCAAAAAGTATAGATCAGGGCCTAAGTTTTCATATCATGAGTTTCAAAGGCCCAGACTGCTTTACAGATTGATAGACTGTAGTATCCAAGATTTAAAGACATCTTCTTGTTTCTCTCAAGCCCTCTCAATTAGGAAATATAAAGGAAAAAATCCCTACAACTGAAATTGATTTTGAATGGGGGGACAGTGACACCTCCGTTTGGGATCCCCATCATCAATTTGGACTTGCTAATAGACAGATGCCTGCTCTCCAGCAAATACCTGCCTTAGCAAATGCCTCACCCGGCTTACAACAGGTCCTCTATGTCTCCCCCCAGGACCACTCTCACAGCCATGGTTACCTGCACACAACAGCTGTGATCTACTGACTGACCCTTACAGATGCATTTCCAAAATGAGACTAACAAAGGGACCATTTATATTGTTTCTTGAAATATGAATGGACTGGTGGCTAAGGCGGAGGATCTGCTGAGTGAAAGAGACCTGGAGTGAGCCTTTGTTTCTACAGTGGTGGCATACCTTTGTTGTGCCAACTGTTTACAGGAAGACTGGGAGAGCCAAGGGAAGACTCATATTTGGAGATATGAGTACATTTTGGGAACACTGATACCATTGCCTTTTGGTTCATGTAGCCTAGAAAATGGTTGCATTAAGACACATTAAGACACAAATGGTGGTGTCTCATTCTTAGAGAAATACAAATAAAAGTTAAAGAAGAAATCCAGCTGATTAATGAAACGTGTTGTAGAAAACCTGATCTTTTTTCTAAACACAGCTGATAGTAATACTCAAGTGCCTCTGCTTTCACCAAATTATTGTGGCAGAGTGTTTGAATGCCCAGAGGAATGAGTCAATCAATGTTGGACCAAGGAATTAATATACTTAAACTTTGTTATTATCTGTTGATGGAGTCACTAATATTGAAGCACAATAAAGTTGTGGAAAGAGGTATAGTCCTGTTGAGAAGATACTATGGCCCATATTTATACTTTTTTAGCACTGCATTTGCACCACTTTATGTTTGTATTTTGTAAGTTTGCTGTTTCTACTTTAAAGAATGCTTTTTACTTCATTAGGGTGCTCTGAGGCAGAAACTGCACTCTGCGTTTAGAGATGTCTGTCACACCAGCAGACATCTCTCATGTTGACAGGAACTGACTGTTGCTCTCAATGCACTGAAAGTGTGCTGTGCAGATCCATCAACATAACAGTGCCACGCGGCACACGTTCAATATCTTTTTTTTCAAAATAAAAATCCCAGAAGGGAATTTATCTCTGTAAGTATAAAAAGCAATGACCCCCTCACGTTGGGACTTTTCTACCCCAATGTGGTATCATGAAAATGTGTGCAAATTGCTCTCACTGCCAGGTTCTGGATCGTGTTGTGTGACAGTGAAAACTGACCATTTATCAGCCCGCTCTAAATGATTGCCCTCAGTAGGAATGCCATTGTCATTATGGATAAGAAAGAATCTCTATGCAGTAGAACTTCTATGTGTAATTCTATAGGTAATCAAGGCCAGCCATGAAGAATTTTGAAGTAGAGCAACTTTAGTGTGGGTTTGCTGACCTGTCTGCCCTGTGAGAAGAGGGCTGATGCAAAACCTTCATTGGATCCTTCCTGTCCTACTGGTCTATGTGTGAGCATCTTCACGCGTCCCCTCCCCATGGAGGGTCTCAATTGCCAAAACACCTCCCCTCCCCTGCTTCCTCCTCCCTAGCTTTCCCATCCAATACTACTGACATTTGTGTCTTTTTTTCACTAAAAATGGCTATTTCCAGGCCCCTGGCCAAACAGTTCATGCTTTCTGCTTTTTTCCAGGCAGAATTTGCTTTGAGCAGGGGCTCTAAAGTTTACTTGTCACTTTAAATGTTTAGCATTGTCACTGTGGTTCTCATAGGATAGATCTCTGGTTGATATCACACTGAAACGGTTCAGATAGGATCCCCAGGGTGGTATGGATTATAATGCACTGACCTGGTTCAAGTAGTGACCATCCAAAAACCACCGGATTGAGCTCTGGTTGATGAGAAGCTGGTGATCCGGTGGAGCAGAGAGATCTAGGTGTCCAACCTTAAAGGCTTTGAAGGAAGCAAAGCCATCATAAACCCAGTTCAAAATATCATACTTTGCTTGTAGTTCTTCTTCAAAATAAAAAGAAATGTCATTCCCATCAGCTGTTTTGAAATGCACCCTCTGGAGAAAGCTGTTCAGCTAAAACAGAAAAAAACACAAGATAGGTCCTTAAGTTCAAGCTTAGACCTTTGGGTAAACACTCATCCTTGAAACATTCAGGTATAGTACTGTGGCTTTAAGTGGTTTTATTGTGTCATTTATTTATTTATTGGAATTTTAACAGTAGTCACATTTTCCCAAAAGAAGGTCATTTATTAGTTCTGAAAACTACGCATGTCTTTGTGTCAGACCTAAACATTTCGGGTACTTTCTGTAATGCTGCTTAACGTACTTTAAATGCTCAAACACACAGTCTTAGAAACCTTGGAAAAGAACAGTAATTATCTAGTGATACAAAGCCTAAATGATAAATTCAATTACTACCCTTGCCTATTGTTGTATAATCTTTCCTTCTACCTGCTTCCAGTTATTTTGTTTTCCTGACAACAATATTGATATGTTCCATGTAAAGCACTCCATCTCTTGCCTTAGTGGGTAGCAATCTCTTAGGGCCAGATGTAGGTAGGAAATAATTTGAGAGTCGGTGCGACTCGCAATTTCCAACTCTCTAAATGTAATGCAAGAAGAAAACGTGACTTCAATTTGCGACTCACAAATGAAGTCGCACCGCAGATAGCGAGTCCGCTGTTTGCGAGGTCGCTTTTTGCGACCGCGCTAAAAACGGACACACAATTTGCAAATCGGTGTTGCAAATTGCGATTGTGCTGCAAATTGAATGCAGGTGCTGCAGAACACTCTGGAAAACACTTCCTGGCACATGATGATGACATCACAGCCAGGAAGTTTACAAATACACCTGGGAGGAGGGAGGACCACACCCATTTTAACAGCAGAACTGCAAACAGAAAGAACAGCAGCTACCATGGCAGAGACACCAAGGAAGCGAAAAGTTAAATTTGCAGAGAAAGAGCTGGAGGTGCTGACAGAGGAGTGCTGCCAGCACCATGACCAACTTTTTGGAAGGGCAGCCCTCACCGTGCCTGAGGAGGAGAAAAAGAGAATATGGATGTGTTGGAAAATGGGTTATTGGTAGGGCAGGTAGGTACCTACACCTAGCAACAAGCCACTAACCTCCACATAGGTACAGTTAGGTCTCAGTAAATTAATCCCAGCTCTACCCTTGGTAGCTTGGCATCGAGCGTCAAGGCTTAACTTAGGAGACAAAGTGTAAAGCATTCAAATATCACAAAACAGTAATTAAATAAAACACAGGAAACAGTTTAAAAATTCAAAACCAATTTATAAAAATAGCTTATATTTTTATCTTTAAAATGACACAAAAACGATTAAAATCGGTTCAGGGGAACCGGAGATATGAATTTTTAAAGTATTATTATTTTCTAGCGCTTAGAAACAAAAAGCGCCAATCGGGTCATCTGGTTGCACCAGGACCGGGGCAAAGTCAAACTTTCAGGCCGACCGCGATGGAGCCCTGCTCGGCTACAAGTCGCGGGAGGCCTCGGTTAAAAAGTTACCTTCTGACTTAGGCCCTCATTCTGACCTTGGCGGGCGGCGGAGGCCGCCCGCCAAAGTCCCGCCGTCAGGTTACCGTTCCGCGGTCGAAAGACCGCGGCGGTAATTCTGACTTTCCCGCTGGGCTGGCGGGCGGTCGCCTTCAGACCGCCAGCCAGCCCAGCGGGAAAGAGGCTTCCACGAGGAAGCCGGCTCGGAATCGAGCCGGCGGAGTGGAAGCTGTGCGACGGGTGCAGTTGCACCCGTCGCGTATTTCACTGTCTGCGCAGCAGACAGTGAAATACTTGTAGGGGCCCTCTTACGGGGGCCCCTGCAATGCCCATGCCAGTGGCATGGGCACTGCAGGGGCCCCCAGGGGCCCCGCGACCCCCCCTACCGCCATCCGGATCTCGGCGGTCCGACCGCCAGGATCTGGATGGCGGTAGGGGGGGTCGGAATCCCCGCGGCGGTGCAGCAAGCTGCGCCGCCGCGGAGGATTCAATGGGGCCGCAGTACACTGGCGGGACCCCGCCAGTGGTGCCGGTCCGACCGCGGCTTTACCGCCGCGGTCGGAATCCCCATTGGAGCACCGCCGGCCTGTCGGCGGTGCTCCCGCGGTCCTCCGCCCTGGCGGTCAAAGACCGCCAGGGTCAGAATGACCCCCTTAGTCTCTTTTTTGATGTTTTTCTTCCCCGGGACGAACCTGCCAGTTGAATCCGACCTCCTGGAGCCCTTGTCCGGATACGCGAAGTCGGTTTCCTCAGTGGTGATTTTTACCTTCGGACTTAGTCGTTTTTTCAAGATGAAAATCCTTCGACCGGGGTAAACCTGGATCTTGATCCGACGTCCATGGAGCCCTTCTCGGATACGATGGCTGGGAGGTCCCGGTCAACTTTTTACGTTCGGACTTAGTCTCTTTTTTGGATGTTTTTCTTTACCGGGACGAACCACGAAGTCAGGCCGGGTCGCGGTTGAGGCAAGCCGGCTAGAATTTCCGCGTCGGGTCGGTCACTTTATGGAGCTTTTTTTCAAAAATTCTCCAATCTTTTCCAAACTTCTGGGGCTTCACCCAGATGTTCTTTTAAGGTTCTTTTGGGGTCCACAGCTCACCCCAAGGGTCCTGAAGATCTGTGATGGTCCTTGGGGGTGCGGACTTCAACTCCCAGAATGCACCTGGCGCAAACTCCTTTTTGGCCACTGGGCAGTGGTCAGCTGGTCGCTTCTTTCAGGAGTTGGTGCAGGGGACTCTGGTTAGCAATTTTTCACCTGTAGCAAACAGGGAGTCCCTCCTTGAACCAGTTGAAGCCAGGCAAAGTCCTTCTTGTGGTGAAGCCCAAGTGTGCAGCTGGTGCAGTCCTTCTGAGTGCAGGGTCCAGGTGCAGGCCAGGGGTCCAGCAGGGCAGTCCTTCTTCTTCTTTAGTTCCTTTCTTGTTGAATTCTGGAGGGGATCTGAGGCGTGGGTGCAGGTCTGCCAGTTTTATCCTTGCTCCTGGGTGAAAAGCAGGGGGGCCCTGGTTCTCCAATCAGGGACAGGGTCGTCCCCCTGTGATGACCACTTCCTGGGAAGTGTGGCAAAAATCCATCCCAGAAGGCAACAGTCTCTAAAAATCCAAAATGGATGAATCTGATTTTTGGAGGAGAGATCTGGCTGAGCCCACCCACTGGTGTGGCTAAAAATCATAAACACACCCCTCTCCTGCCCTCTCCTAATCTAATCAAGGGGGCACCTAGCTGTCTGGGTTTGCAGGATGTGGGGGTGTTGCTGGGTGCTCCAGATGTCCTTCTCTGCCTTTGAAGACCAGTTTGGCAGCCCTCCCCCTTCCTGCCTCACCATCTGCTGAGGGGAGATTCTCTCCCCCAAGCACATTCCTTTGTGTGAAGTCAGGCCACTTCACACCTCATCAAGGTAGCCTGGCAGAAGCTGCTGCAGGCTGGCCAATCAGAGCACAGCAGCAAAAACAATGCAGAGCTGAAATTGGCAACTTTTTAGGTAAAGTCTAAACTTTTTACCTGGACAAGTTATATTAAATCCAACAACTGGAAGTTGTGGGATTTATTACAACAATCAATTTGATACCAAATTCTTGGTATGTAACATTTAAGGAGACTTTAAAATTTAAAATAAAGTCTGCCCATTCTAGCCTATGAAGGCCATTTACTTCAATGAGGGAAAAACGAATTTGGCTGTTTTTACCTCACCAGGGCTTATAAATCTATTTTTATAAAGTCCCTGCTTATAGTTACATGGCACCCAGCCCTAGGGGCACATAGGGCACACCTTAGGGGTGACTTATATGTAAAAATAAGGTAGTTTAAGACTTTGGAAGTACCTTTAATTCCAAAGTCGAATTTGCATATAACTTTAATTTAAAAGCAGCCAGCAAGGCAGGCTTGCTTTTAAAATGACACTGGGCACCTCAGCAATGCACCTAGGTGTGCACCACCTATGCTGTGGTCCCTAAACCTACATGCCCTACCATATACTAGGGACTTATAGGTAGGTTAACTTAGCCAATTATAATTAGCCTAATTTGCATATCCATTTTACACAGAGCACAGGCCCTGGGACTGGTTAGCAGTACCCAGGGCACCATCAGAGTCAGGAAAACACCAGCATAAAGTGGAAAATGGGGGCAAAAAGTTATGGGGCCTCTGCAATCAACCCTAGTTTCTCACACAACCCCCCCCCAGCCCACACGCCCAGGAGACTCAGCCCAACCCTGGGAGAGTCTTCCTGGCTTGTTAGGCGAGGAAGACAGTGAAGAAAACTGGCTGTCCCTTTGCAGGGCCTACTCTGCCTTATATCCTCCTGTCAGGGTCACTCCCTCTGGGTAGTGAAGCCATCCCAACAGTAAAAGGACCCAACTCAAACTGAAACTTCCCTCTAGGGGGGTCTTCCTCCTCTATCTCTGCCAACTTGGGTAGTGAGGTGCCCACCTCCCCTACTCCTAACTTTGCTAGGGCAACACCTAGCTTACCCAAAGAGGTCACCCAACACTTGAGCAACCCCACCATGACCAACAGGGTCAGGGGGCCTACTTTGCTATTGGCCTTGGGGTCTGCCTCCCAGGCCAAGTACAGTGCTGCCAGGAAGGCTAGCACCCAGCAGAGGCTACTGACAGCTGTCAGTACCCAGAACCACACCCTAAGCTCTCCACTGACAGGTGGCTGAGCTGCTTTAGGGGCATCTTTGGGGTCCTGGCACCCCTCTTGCTGTCTAGAGTGGGGGGCTACCACCTCCTGTGGCAGACACCCTCCTTCCACTCTCCCTTCTGTCAGTGCAGGGGCAACACCTTGCATCTGGACAGCTGCCTGACTACTCAGGACTTCCTTGGGGTCAGGTGAGGCCTCACCAGTGCCAACTCTGGGCTCCCCCCTTACTGGGGCAGAAGGCCCTTGGCTCCCTGGAACTCTCTTTAAGAGTGGCCTACCCTTCCTTTTCTTCTTTCCTTTTCTTGGGGACCCCTGTCTCCTAACTGTAGGGACTGACTCCCCAGGACTTTGGGTTGGGGGGGCGCCCTGGGCGACCACCCCATCTGTGACCAGACTCACCTCTGGGAGGTCATTGCCCAGGATACAATCTAGGGGGAGGTCAGCACTGACTACCACCCTAATCCAGTCAAGGATACCCTCCCTCTCTAGGGGCACTATGGCTACAGGTTTGGAGGTGACCTCCCCTGTGGCTATCCTGACTTTCTTTGTCTTTCCTGGGACATACATGTCTGGGGTCACTAACCGGTCACTCACTATAGTGTGACTGGCACCGGTGTCCCTCAGGCCAGTGATAGGGATCCCATTCACTTGAATGTGGTGGAAGTGCCTACTCCCACCCTCAGGGATCACCAGCTTACCATCTGGTCCTGTCTCCCAGCACAATGCTAGGAGGACTTCATCATCTGAGGAATCCTCCTCTATGGCTACACTGGACAGCCCAGTGCTAACCACCTTCCTTGGACAGGCTGCATCTCCTCTGAAGTGACCTGTCTGCTGACAGTCAAAGCAAGCCCTACTGACCAAGAGTTTTTTTAACCCTGGGTCTCCCTGTCTCTGCTTGTCAGAGTGAGAGTGGGATTTACTCTCCTCCTTCTTAGGGTTCTGGGGTACAGAGGTAGTCTCTGTGGTGGGCTTACCACCTCCCTCCTTAGGTTTTTGGGGACCTGTCCCCCCCTTCTTGGAGTCTCCCCCCTGGGACTTGACAACCACCCTGGTTCTCAACCACTCATCAGCTGCCTCCCCTAGCTCTCTAGGGTTGGTTTGCTTAGAGTCCACTAGATGCTGGCGTAACCTTTCTTGGATACAATTGGTCAAGATGTGCTCTCTCATGATCAGATTGTATAACCCCTCATAAGTATTTACTTTGTTGCCAATAATCCAGCCCTCTAGTGCCTTTAGTGAGGTGTCTACAAAGTCAACCCAAGACTGGGTACTGACCTTCTGGGTGTCCCTGAACTTCATTCTATATTGCTCTGGGGTCAGACCAAACTTCTTGGCTAAGCACCTCTTCATACTAGGGTATGAATCTGCCTCCTCCCCCCTTAAGGTCAGAAGCCTATCCCTCCCTGAGTTGGGGACCAACTCCCACAAAAGGGAACCCCAGTATTGAGGCCTAACCCTTCTCATTTGGAGTGCCCTCTCAAAGGCCCCTAGCCACTTATCTATGTCATCCCCCTCTACATAAGCAGGAACCACCCCCTTGGGTAATCTGGGGCAAACTTCCCCACCCATGGACACCTCAGCTTCTTTATCGCTGCTTCCATCTCTTTTCTCTTTATATGCCCACTTTTTCTTTTCTAGGGCCAGCTTCTCTGCTTCCAAAGCTATGTATGCTAGCTGGGCCTCCAGCTCTCTTTCTCTGATGGATGGGTTCTCTCCTCCTGAAAGGACCCCCTTCCCACCACTAGCTTTGGATCTGCCCCTAGTGACTGTATTTACTGAGGACCGTTCTTCCTCGTCCTCACTTAGGGTCAGATACCTTCCCTCCCCTGAGTGGTTAGAGCTTGCATCCTCCCTTCTTTCTCCCTCCTCTGGAGCTTCTTCTGACTCTACCTCTTGGGCCTCAGCCCATGCTGTCAGGGATGTGATCAGGATTTGCTTCCTGAGATCAGTGGTTGCAGGCAACCCTCTTTCAATACACAACCCCCTAAGCTGGACTACTGTCAGTGTGGGTAGGCTAGCCAGATCAAGCTCCATGGTTCCCTAGTTTAGTGTCAACAAAAACTTTTTGCAAAATTGGAAACAAGAATTTAGAAAAATTACAAAAAATTCAATAATTGAAATTAATCCAAATAAAAAAAAAAACAATTTTTGCACTAGGACAATTGAAAGGATTTTTAATTTGTTTTATCTAAAACTGTAACGTGATATTGAACACAAGTACAGGATCCCGTCGCTGCTTCCAATTATGTTGGAAAATGGGTTATTGGTAGGGCAGGTTGGTACCTACACCTAGCAACAAGCCACTAACCTCCACATAGGTACAGTTAGGTCTCAGTAAATTAATCCCAGCTCTACCCTTGGTAGCTTGGCATCGAGCGTCAAGGCTTAACTTAGGAGACAAAGTGTAAAGCATTCAAATATCACAAAACAGTAATTAAATAAAACACAGGAAACAGTTTAAAAATCCAAAACCAATTTATAAAAATAGCTTATATTTTTATCTTTAAAATGACACAAAAACGATTAAAATCGGTTCAGGGGAACCGGAGATATGAATTTTTAAAGTATTATTATTTTCTAGCGCTTAGAAACAAAAAGCGCCAATCGGGTCACCTGGTTGCACCAGGACCGGGGCAAAGTCAAACTTTCAGGCCGACCGCGATGGAGCCCTGCTCGGCTACAAGTCGCGGGAGGCCTCGGTTAAAAAGTTACCTTCTGACTTAGGGGGTCATTACGACCCTGGCGGAACAAGTCCGCCAGGGCCGTGGGACGCGGTGGCACCGCCGACAGGCCGGCGGTGCCCCGCGGGGCATTCTGACCGCGGCGGCTCAGCCGTGGTCAGAGAAGGGAAACCGGCGGTCTCCCGCCGGTTTCCCGCTGCCCCAAAGGAATCCTCCAAGCCGGCGCAGCATGCTGCGCCGGCATGGGGATTCCGACTCCCCCTCCCGCCATCCAGTTCCTGGCGGTTCTCCCGCCGGGAACCGGATGGCGGGAGGGGGAGTCGCGGGGCCCCTGGGGGCCCCTGCCGTGCCCATGCCTATGGCATGGGCACGGCAGGGGCCCCCGTAAGAGGGCCCCTAAAAGTATTTCAGTGTCTGCAAAGCAGACACTGAAATACGCGACGGGTGCAACTGCACCCGTCGCACCTTCCCACTCCGCCGGCTCTATTACGAGCCGGCGTCATCGTGGGAAGGGAGTTTTCCCCTGGGCTGGCGGGCGGTCTTGTGAAGACCGCCCGCCAGCCCAGGGGAAAACTCGGAATACCCTCCGCGGTCTTACGACCGCGGAGCGGTATTTCGGAGGGGGGAAGCCTGGCGGGCGGCCTCCGCCGCCCGCCAGGCTCGGAATGAGGGCCTTAGTCTCTTTTTTGATGTTTTTCTTCCCCGGGACGAACCTGCCAGTTGAATCCGACCTCCTGGAGCCCTTGTCCGGATACGCGAAGTCGGTTTCCTCAGTGGTGATTTTTACCTTCGGACTTAGTCGTTTTTTCGAGATGAAAATCCTTCGACCGGGGTAAACCTGGATCTTGATCTGACGTCCATGGAGCCCTTCTCGGATACGATGGCTGGGAGGTCCCGGTCAACTTTTTACGTTCGGACTTAGGGCCTGATTCTAACTTTGGAGGACGGTGTTAAACCGTCCCAAAAGTGGCAGATATACCACCTACCGTATTACGAGTCCATTATATCCTATGGAACTCGTAATACGGTAGGTGGTATATCCGCCACTTTTGGGACGGTTTAACACCGTCCTCCAAAGTTAGAATCAGGCCCTTAGTCTCTTTTTTGGATGTTTTTCTTTACCGGGACGAACCACGAAGTCAGGCCGGGTCGCGGTTGAGGCAAGCCGGCTAGAATTTCCGCGTCGGGTCGGTCACTTTATGGAGCTTTTTTTCAAAAATTCTCCAATCTTTTCCAACTTCTGGGGCTTCACCCAGATGTTCTTTTAAGGTTCTTTTGGGGTCCACAGCTCACCCCAAGGGTCCAGATGTTCTGTGATGGTCCTTGGGGGTGCGGACTTCAACTCCCAGAATGCACCTGGCGCAAACTCCTTTTTGGCCACTGGGCAGTGGTCAGCTGGTCGCTTCTTTCAGGAGTTGGTGCAGGGGACTCTGGTTAGCAATTTTTCACCTGTAGCAAACAGGGAGTCCCTCCTTGAACCAGTTGAAGCCAGGCAAAGTCCTTCTTGTGGTGAAGCCCAAGTGTGCAGCTGGTGCAGTCCTTCTGAGTGCAGGGTCCAGGTGCAGGCCAGGGGTCCAGCAGGGCAGTCCTTCTTCTTCTTTAGTTCCTTTCTTTTTGAATTCTGGAGGGGATCTGAGGCGTGGGTGCAGGTCTGCCAGTTTTATCCTTGCTCCTGGGTGAAAAGCAGGGGGGCCCTGGTTCTCCAATCAGGGACAGGGTCGTCCCCCTGTGATGACCACTTCCTGGGAAGTGTGGCAAAAATCCATCCCAGAAGGCAACAGTCTCTAAAAATCCAAAATGGATGAATCTGATTTTTGGAGGAGAGATCTGGCTGAGCCCACCCACTGGTGTGGCTAAAAATCATAAACACACCCCTCTCCTGCCCTCTCCTAATCTAATCAAGGGGGTACCTAGCTGTCTGGGTTTGCAGGATGTGGGGGTGTTGCTGGGTGCTCCAGATGTCCTTCTCTGCCTTTGAAGACCAGTTTGGCAGCCCTCCCCCTTCCTGCCTCACCATCTGCTGAGGGGAGATTCTCTCCCCCAAGCACATTCCTTTGTGTGAAGTCAGGCCACTTCACACCTCATCAAGGTAGCCTGGCAGAAGCTGCTGCAGGCTGGCCAATCAGAGCACAGCAGCAAAAACAATGCAGAGCTGAAATTGGCAACTTTTTAGGTAAAGTCTAAACTTTTTACCTGGACAAGTTATATTAAATCCAACAACTGGAAGTTGTGGGATTTATTACAACAATCAATTTGATACCAAATTCTTGGTATGTAACATTTAAGGAGACTTTAAAATTTAAAATAAAGTCTGCCCATTCTAGCCTATGAAGGCCATTTACTTCAATGAGGGAAAAACGAATTTGGCTGTTTTTACCTCACCAGGGCTTATACATCTATTTTTATAAAGTCCCTGCTTATAGTTACATGGCACCCAGCCCTAGGGGCACATAGGGCACACCTTAGGGGTGACTTATATGTACAAATAAGGTAGTTTAAGACTTTGGAAGTACCTTTAATTCCAAAGTCGAATTTGCATATAACTTTAATTTAAAAGCAGCCAGCAAGGCAGGCTTGCTTTTAAAATGACACTGGGCACCTCAGCAATGCACCTAGGTGTGCACCACCTATGCTGTGGTCCCTAAACCTACATGCCCTACCATATACTAGGGACTTATAGGTAGGTTAACTTAGCCAATTATAATTAGCCTAATTTGCATATCCATTTTACACAGAGCACAGGCCCTGGGACTGGTTAGCAGTACCCAGGGCACCATCAGAGTCAGGAAAACACCAGCATAAAGTGGAAAATGGGGGCAAAAAGTTGTGGGGCCTCTGCAATCAGCCCTAGTTTCTCACAAGATGGACATCCAAGAGAAAGTGAACTCCCTGGGTGTCAGCCACCGGAGCATAGAAGAGCTAAAAAAAAGTTGAAAGGACCTGCGCTCCCGGACCAAGGAGAGGGTGGCAGAGCGGCTCCGGGAGATGAGGGGCACTGGAGGGGGACTGTCCACTATACCACCACCCATACCCCTGGAGGAAAGAGTAGAGGAGAACTTTGATTACCAAGGAATTGCCTTGCTATGAGAAATTGCATTGTGTGACGAAGTAGCCTCTTAATAGCATGGTTACCCACATTTTTGGCCTGTTAGTCTGTGTGTTTGAGTGTGTCACTGGGATCCTGCTAGCCAGGACCAAAGTGTTTATGGTTTTTGGCCTGTTCGTCAGTGTGTTAAACTGTGACACTGGGATCCTGCTAATCAGGACCCCAGTGCTTATGATCTCTCTCTTTCCAAATTTGTCACTACATACTGGTAGCACAGTATTTCATCCCAAATTGGCATACTGGTCACCCCTTATAAGTCCCTAGTATTTGGTACTTAAGTACCCGGGGCATTGGGGTTCCAGGGGATCCCTATGGGCTGCAGCATTACTTTTGCCACCCATACAGAGCCCATGCAAAAGCTTCCGCAGGACTGCCATTGCAGTCTGCGTAAAATAGTACAAGCACCCTTTCACAGCCATATTCACTGCACCAGGTCACTTATAAGTCATATCTTCCAACCCTGAAAACTAGGTAAAAAGTACCTGTGTGTGAGGGCACCCCTGCACTAGCAGAGGTGCCCTCATGTTGTCCAGGACAATTTTCCTGGACTTCATGAGTGTGGGAATGCCATTTTACACGTGCACTGGACATTGGTCAATACCTATGTCCAGCTTCACAATGTTAACTCCGAATAGGGCCATGTAAGGTATCTAACACCTGGTAATTGTACCACAATACTAATTCTAGTATTGGTTTAGAATTCCATGCACACTGGGTGCTCCACAGTGGACCTCCAGTAGAACCATACCAGCCTTCTGAGGTTTTCTAGGCAGCCACAGCTGCTGCCACCTCACAGACAGGTTTCTGCCCTCCTGTGTCTTGAGCAGTTCAAGCCCAGGAAGACAGTACAACGCATTTAATTTGGGAGAGGGGTGTTACACCCTCTCCCTTTGGAAATAGGTGTTACAGGCATGGAAGGAGTAGCCTCCCAGAGCATCTGGAAATGCTTTGAAGGGCACAGATGGATGCCTCCTTGCATAATCCAGTCTATACTGGTTCAGGGACCCCAGTCCCTGCTGTGGCGTGAAACTGGACAAAGAAAAGGGGAGTGACCACTCCCCTGTCCATCACCACCACAGGGGTGGTGCCCATATCTCCTCCAGTGTGTCCCTGGGTTTTGCCATCTTGTATTCCAAGGTGGTGGGGCACTCTGGGAGCATCTGAGTGGCCAGTGCCAGCAGGTAACGTCAGAGCCCGCCCTTGATAGGTGCTTACCTGTGTAGCTGACCAATCCCTCTTGCAGGGCTATTTAGGGTCTCTTCTCTGGATGTTTCCTCAGATTTGGATTGCAAGACTCCGGCAGGAATCCTCTGCATCCTTTACTTCATCTTCTACCAACAAAACCATATCTGGACCCTCCAGGAACCCTACAAACTGCAACAAAGAAGCAAAGAGGACTTCTGCAACATTGAATCTTCAGCTCCTGCCAGCAATTGCAACTGTTTCCAGGTTGTGCATCCTCCGAGGACTGCCTTTTGCCAGCCTGCACCAGAAGAAGTGAAGGAATCTCCCTTGAAGTGAACAAGTCACTTCTCTGCTTAGCAGGCACCCCTCTGCATCGACGACCGGTGGGTGGGTCCCCTCTCCTGATGAAGTACGTGTATCCAACAACATGGGTGGTGGACTGAAGAGGTCCCCATGGTCGCAAGGTCCAGCTGTCCAACTTTGGTGGAGGTAAGAGCTTGCCTCCCCATGCAAGACAGTACTCCTGTGCAAAGCATGCTTTGCAGTTGCCAAGGCTTGTGTGTAACCTTCCATGACGTTCTTCGTGCACAGCACAGCTCCAGCCCCCAGCACTCCTTCCTGCGATACTCAGGTTCCTGAGTGGTTCTCAGACGGCGTGGGATCCCTTTGTATCATGCTGCAATGGCCTCCATTTGCACCTTCTTTGTCCCTGTGCGTGGGACTCCTGTGTGTGCTGCATGGTCTTCTGAGGGCTCTATGACTTGCTGAGAGACCCTTTCGCCTCCTCCACCTGGTTAGAGTCCACACAGGTCCCTCCTGGTCCCAGGCAGGACCATTTTCTGCTAACTGCCTGCTTTGTGTGTGCCAAGGCTTGTTGGAGGAATCCAGCGATGCAAACCAGACTGCAATCATCCATCCGGCGTGGGACATCATCTGCACCAACCAGGAACCCTCATCCATCTTCTTGGGTGCAGTACTGACTATTCTTCTTCACTGGTGGTTCTTCTTTTGCACCTTCATCGGAGTTAGCAGGGGCTCCCGTTCTTCCTGCACTCTTCAGTGCTTCTTGGACTTGGTGCCCTTCTTCCACAGGTCCTCAGGTCCAGGAATCCATCATTGGTGTCTTGCAGTCTCTTCTGGTTCTTGAATAATCTTGTATCTCAACTTCTTGTGTGTTCTAGGCAACTTACTGTGATTTACTCATGTTTTCCTGGGCTCTGGGATGGGTTCTATTACTTACCTTTGGTGTTTCTTACACTCCCAGCGTCCTGCGACACACTTCACTTGCCTCGGTGAGAAACCGAATTTCGCATTCCACTATTTTAGTATATGGTTTGTGTTCCCCCTAGGCCCATTGCAACCTATCATTATTTTCTCTATTTGCACTGTTTTCTAACTGTTTTTACAGCTTTTTCTGCATTCTAGTGTACAGTATATACAGAGTATATTACTTACCACCTAGGGGAGTATAGTCTCTAAGGTATTTGTGGCATTGTGTCACTAAAAATAAAGTACCTTTATTTTTGTAACACTGAGTATTTCCTTTCATGTATGTGAGTACTGAGGCCCGTATTTATACTTTTTTTAGCGCCGCATTTGCGCCGCTTTTTGGCGCAAAACGGCGCAAACCTACAAAATACAATGGCATTTTGCAAGTTTGCGCCGTTTTTGCGTCAAAAAACGACGCAAATGCGGCGCAAAAAAAGTATAAATACGGGCCTGAGTGACTACAGTGGTATTGCAAGAGCTATGCATGTCTCCTAGATAAGCTTTGGCTGCTCAGCTACAGATACCCCTAGAATGCCTGGCTTTTAGACACTGACTACATTTCACTAATAAGGGATAACTGGACCTGGTATAAGGTGTAAGTACCATTGGTTCCCGCTACAAACCAGTCCAGCCTCCTACACATTGGCCATTCAAACCTCAAACTACTCACATGTTGGTACTGCCCCACATTTAGCCCCACATTTACTATGCTGTAGAAATCTCAGGTAGCACTGATATCTCTTGCCATCAAGTGGTCCAATCCCCATCTACATATCAGCAAAAAAGTATAGGTATACTCATTGGGTACAACTTTCCCTTGTGTGGTGCATAGTGCAGGACACATTGATAAACAACTTCACCATGAATGAAAGATCATATGCAGGAATGGACACCTTACAGCATTCCAACAAACATAGCTGTAAATACCAGATCTCCATACCATGATCGAAGGATACCAACAATGGACATTGATTGAAGTACCTATGACAATTACAAAAGTTTGGAACCCACTCCGTGTTCCAGTGTAGGATTCCGGATTTGTGATTAAAAATAGTTTATACTGAACAAATGTTCCATCAAGTCAGAATCGTAAATCCAAAATTATTTATTGATGCTGATTTTGAATAAACAGCATTTGGGCGGAAAGACAGAAAGCCCAAAGTTATATATTGATATCCAATTTTAGCAAAGTACATGGACATTTTGACAGAGAGTTAGAGAGCCGACACGTGTTTCGCCCCCTTTGGTGGGTCTACCTGGGGCTTTTTCAAGGATGCAAAATACATGTATATAATGAAGGGTCAGTATTAGAGAAAAGTAATATAGGAGTAGAAGAGATAGATGCATGTATATTGTGATATAAATAAAAAGTACCTCGTGGGTCAGATACAGGTGCTGCAGGGGAAATAATTTTTTGAGGGCACCAGCCTGTGAAGATGAGTATATGTATAGTCTAAAATAAGAGATAAGGAAGATGAAAACACGAGAAAGGAAAGCATGGAGATCAGGTTGTTTACTGGTATTGTTCCTACCTAAGTCATATATGATTAGTTATATAATCAATTAGTTCACTCTACTAATTACGAGTGATTCATGCATTAGTAGGTGTGCTATAAGGAGAAGGAATCAGGTGCTTGCATGGGATAGTCATTAGAATTTTTTTGTTGTATGTACAGAATTATAAAATAGATGTGTAATTAGTTGTGATTTCATTAGGTGACAGAATGCGTCAACACATTCCTAATAATTGTCATCAGAGTTGGTTCTTAGTTTGGAACACATATTAGCAGGTCAGTCGATATGGTTTGTAAAGTTGTAATACAAAGTAAAATGACAATAGGTAGTTGAATAGTGGCACGATTGTATGTGGATATTCTTCACACATTTTGCCCATTTTGTAAAATGGTTGCAAAGGTGTCAAATGTATATATGCAAAGAATTAAATTACAGCAATTGTTCAAGAATTAGTTCTAGTAGCCTTTAGTTTCATCATGGCAGAACTCTATCTGAAGAATGTATATACCCATATCGAGCACAGTTGATATTCTAAATCATATCAGAACATGCCTATCGATTTAAGTTGAGGTAATGTAAAAATCACGTAATGCCGAAAGGTGCAATTGAAAGTGTAGCGTTAAACTCTGTTCGCTTATTATTTACTCCGTATAGATAGAAAGGGGCTGACTAAGGTGATAACAAGTTAAGTTATCCATAAGTGATGTGGGTCCGTAATGCAGAAAAAGTGCAATTAAAGATGTAGCATTAAGGTCTATGATAAACGCGCTTGATACTTAGTCCATAGAGTTAGAAAGAGGTTGAATAAAGCGATTGGAAGTTTGTAGTCCTTAGTGATAGAGCCGCTTCCCAGTCTGGGAATGTAGAGAGTATCTCTTGCCGACTAGCCATGAGCTAGATCCCAAGTGATGCTACGGCGTTTCCAATCAGCGCCATATTTGTTCGTAGCCAGGCTAATAGTTCTTCTTTTAGCGGTAGTGGTTCCGAGAAGCAACCCAATGGACGGATGAAAAGATCGCGGCCATGTTTAAGGGCCCTAATACTGAAAGTTAAAGAGGGATGCTATTCAAAATTGTTGTAATTACCTATTGTAGCCGAGGGAACGTATGGGGAATGTGAGTGTTTACACACTTGTATATTGAAATGCCACCCTTACATTAGAAGACCCAGAATACATTTGAGGGTATATGTTTGTGTTAGGTTAGTTCCTGTTATAGACATAGTACAATTTGTATAATTACAGTTATTAATACCAGGTAATTTAACCTTGTGGGTTCCACGTGTGCTTTTCTAAAAAAAAACTGAAAGACATTGAGAACCGATGTTTCCACGGTTGAGAAAATGTATGTGGCTGGCTGTGGAAACAGGGTGACTTATATTGAGAACTAAATGGTCTCTATAAAAATAAATATATAAATCAACTACTCTTATAGCGCCCTAAATGTTGTAATTGGCTACATTTATAAATCCACAGAGATGCAAAGGTCTACATGTTAAACGGTATTATAATTAAGAGAGTCTTGCTTATGGAAACTTTCCCTCCTTCATTCTTCCTATTCTGATATAGGGGGTTTTGTAAATATCGACAGACACTTATTGAAAGTGAGGTAATAATAATAAAATTTTGTATAAGTGTTAGAAGAACAATATTCCGTACATGTCTAGTCGTGATGTTGATTCAAGCCTGTTATGAAAAAACAAAGCAGAAAGTGACAAACAAGAGTAACAGTGAAAAAAACATTGTACGAGCCAGTAATGGTGAGTCCCAATCTCGCAGGTCTGTTGAAGGAGCCAATAGTGCCGTTCTGCATCTTTACTGAGACCTTGTCGAACTGTGTCAAAGCGGATAATAAATGTGCTTTCACAGTGACATAGTCTTAGTTCAAGGTCCCCACCCTGAGGGTGTTGTTTCGGTTTTTGGATGCCACACAAATTGAAAGTTCATGTGAAGGGGTGACATTTGACAAGCTGTTCAACCAATGGGAGTCTTGCGTCATCCTTTTGCATGTACTCTACTAAAATTGGATATCAATATATAACTTTGGGCTTCCTGTCTTTCCGGCCAAATGTTCATGAACCTTATTTGAAATCATTTGAATCAATAAATAATTTTGGATTTCCTATTCCTACTTGATGAAACTTTTCTTCAGCATAAACTATTTTTAATCACAAATCCAGAATCCTACACTGGAACATGAAGTGGGTTCTCACATTTTTGTAATCTCCAGACTTTATTTTGGGGTAAAATTGGCCCATACCCCACCAGAGAACCCATAATTGCAATTAATAAAAGGGCATTCCGAGGGAAGAGAGATTCAGGCCATAGACCTCCGACTCATTGTACAACTAACAATGTACAGAGAGAAACCAGGAATGCACATGAATGAGGATACATGGAACTTAGGGCTGATGAAGGGCAGTGCACAAAAGCATAGCATGCCCAGAACTGTCCCACAGCTGCCTGAAAAATCTTGTATACATCACAACACATCCCATATAACCATCCCACACTAGACATATGAACCTCATGCACACATGTATGCAAGTCAGAAATTGCCAACAACAACACTTTGTACAAGGGAGGTATTTCAATGGTAAACTGGTGGGATTCAGTTGCTACCACAGGGCCCTATACCTGCCACATGGCACACAACACACAAAATAGGTACACATGTCTACTACATCACTCTTCTGCAGGTCTAAAGTGAAGTCACTAAGAGCCACATGTCAAAAATGTTGGGCAGCATCTAAAGCAGTGCTACTTTACGTGGGCACCTTACCAAGCCCCTACACCCAACATGTATGTGCTGTAGTCAATATATAGTGCACCATGATGCAGAGTAGGTGCAATAGTGTCAACAAGATGGATGCCATCGATGGACTGTGAAGGATAAATTCCAAATATATGGTGCAAATCCTGCACAGTACATAGGGCCGCTCTTAAAGCAATGGTGTGCCACATACTGACGCCTGCTCTGTGCAGGCATCAAAAGTACCTGATAGAAATTATGCATTGTAACCTCTTATATTCCTCTGCACCATTTTAGCTTTTGTCCAATGGGAGAACACACCCTGTGCATACATGATGCTTTGCACAGGTATAATGTGGCACAAAGGTTCACTAAGGGTTGCACTGCATGTGTAGTACCACTCTGTAAATATGGCGCTGTGATCATTTGCCTAGTCGGCCCACAATAGTGTCCATTAAAATTAGGCTTATGTTTTGCGAGGAGGTGCGAGGACCTTGTAAATTTGCTAGGAGGTGCTAGGACCTTGTAAATCTGCTAGGAGGTGCTAGAACCTTGTAAATTGGCTCAGATATGGAGAACACCACATACATTTGGCATGCATGAACTGTCTGACAAAAATTCAAGTTACAATCACCATGTACCAAAGCCACAACCCATAATCGGAAAGTGCACCACCACAGGCAAATCCAACCATCCATCCACACAGGGACACACACAGTACCAGATGGAAGTCTGATACCCCATTCCACTCAAAACAAATACGGTCTATGGCACCTAGCAATTAACTAATGTTCATGATTGACACATGTTCTCACATTCCTTTGCTGCGGACCAAGGTTACTGCATCCAGTCATGGGTCATGACGCCTTTTGGGAATCCAACAACGGATGCAGAGTGGGCATACAAATAAAGCCCACATAAGGACCATAAATGTCGTGGAGTGGGAATTTGGCCTCCATTAAATCAAGGTTCAGGTGCCTACATCTCACAGGAGGAGGACAGTTATATGCACCATTCCTTGTCTGCAAAATAATCCTTGTGTGTGCCGTTTTGCACAACATTTATCCACGTACCCAGGTCCTCTGGGATGAACATATAGATTTCCCCATTGCAGAGGATGGCAACAACGGTGTACAATTGGAAGAGGCAAAACACTGCTGCAGGAGTACGCAGAAGAAAACAAATTGTGCAAAACATTTTAACATAGAACTGTCCTCCAAGAATCACCATGTAAATAAATCATTAAAATCATGTAAACTCAGAATGTACATAGCGAACTCTTTTACACCATCACATACCAATTGTAACTTACCTATATCTCTGAGAGCATGACTATACCACAACAGTTGTAAACAACTTTAGAACATAGGCCCTGATTTAAGAGGGCCTAGTACATCCTTGTTCTACATTAGTGTCAACTATCTTACTCTAATGTGGACCAACTAAGCAAATATCTAAGCAACAGAACCTCCTGGTGGCACAGGTCAGGTATTAGACCACTTTCTAACACCTTGTGCCACAAAGTGCCTGTGACAGGCATAAAGTATGCAGGGGGGGTGTACAGCCGGAGGCGGAGCCAAAACGGTGCAGTGGAATCTAACTAAAACAATTGTGCCATATATTGCTGCTACTTTTAACACCTGTTCAGAGCAGCTGTTTAAAAAGGGCACATCATTGGTACCAATCGGACCCTGAGTACTGTTCAGGGTAAGGGCTAAAATGTTATCTCTGACCCTGAGCAGTACGTCAATTGCATCAAATACCTTATACGCTACTGCCCCCTACCCTGTCCCATGGTGTGCAGTCTGTAAAATACGGCACACACATGGTGGTGGAAGGGGGATAAAAAGGAGGGAAAGAAAAGTGGCCCTGCACTTCACTTTAATCTGCCCCATAGTCACTAACATTAAGGCCCATATTTATACTTTTTGACGCAAAACTGCGCTAACGCAGTTTAGCGTCAAAAAAATTAGCGCCGGCTAACGCCATAATGAAGCGCCATGCGGGCGCCGTATTTATAGAATGGCGTTAGCCGGCGTTAGCCGACCGGCGCTGCCTGGTGTGCGTGAAAAAAAAACACGTACACCAGGCAGCGCCGGCGTAGGGGAAAATGGCGTATGGGCGTCTCAAAATGGGGCAAGTCAGGTTGAGTCAAAAAAATTGCCTCAACCCGAATTGCGCCATTTTTTTACGACGCCCATCCCCCATTAACATGACTCCTGTCTTAGCAAAGACAGGAGTCATGCCCCCTTGCCCAATGGCCATTCCCAGGGGACTTATGTCCCCTGGGCATGGTCATTGGGCATAGTGGCATGTAGGGGGGCACAAATCAGGCCCCCCTATGCCACAAAAAAAAATAAAAAAAAATACTTACCACAACTTACCTTTTCTTCCCTGGGATGGGTCCCTCCATCCTTGGGTGTCCTCCTGGGGTGGGCAAGGGTGGCAGGGGGTGTCCCTGGGGGCAGGGGAGGGCACCTCTGGGCTCATTCTGAACCCACAGGTCCCTTAATGCCTGCCCTGACCCAGGCGTTAAAAAGAGGCGCAAATGCGGGGTTTTTTGCCCCGCCCACTCCCGGGCGTCATTTTTGCCCGGGAGTATAAATACCACGCACATGCCTGGGAGTCATTTTTTAAGACGGGAACGCCTACCTTGCATCTCATTAACGCAAGGAAGGTGTTCACGCCCAAAAATGACGCTAACTCCATGAACTTTGGCGCTAGACGCGTCTAACGCCAAAGTATAAATATGGAGTTAGTTTTGCGTCGAATTTGCGTCGAAAAAAACGACGCAAATTTGGCGCAAACGGAGTATAAATATGCCCCTAAACATCTTTAAAATAATTCACTACCACATGAATGTATTGGTGGGATGTAGGCATTGTCTATAGTGAATACAATTCACATTGTCACACACATATCACACAAGTGTGTTGGCTTGACATTTACCTTTAGCAATCCAGGAAATATATGTGAAGATTGCTTTACAGATGTATGGGCTAGGTAGGAAAAGGCTAGCAAGTGATTACAATGGTAGGTTTGTGCATTCTAGATAACCTAGCTAAGTCTGAATGACAATATCAGACGTGAGTACTGATAACATACTTCTCAGTGCCACTCACATGTATTAGCAAGAGGGTGACATACACATAAATGACTAGGTGTATGATACCCAATCAACTTGGAATGTGCATATAGGTCAAGCAATGTACCAACAAGTCACAGACCCTTGGCAAATTGTATGTATGATGAATTACATAGAAAGCTTGATTGTGTTATTCCCTCTACTCATACCTGACATGAGTAATCACAGTACCAATATACACTCATTGGGAATGATATATAGGTTGTGGAATGCAAATGTGAGCATGTGGCCATTGTGACAAATGATGTGAAGCTACAGTAGAAAAGTTGTGTGAGAAGTTGGAAGATTTGGAGGGCTGGTCCTGCAGAAATAATGTATGGATACTAGTGGTACCTCTAAATACCAAGGGCCATATTTATACTTTTTGACGCAAAACTGCGCTATCGCAGTTTTGCGCAAAAAAGCTTAGCGCCGGCTAACGCCATTCTGAAGCGCCATGCGGGCGCCGTATTTATTGAATGGCGTTAGCCGGCGCTAGCAGACCGGCGCTGCCTGGTGTGCGTGGAAAAAAACACGTACACCAGGCAGCGCCGGCGTTGGGGAAAATGGCGTTAGGGCGTCTTAAAATGGGGCAAGTCAGGTTGAGGCAAAAAAATCACCTCCACCCGATTTGCGCCATTTTTAACGACGCCCAGACGCCATTTACATGACTCCTGTCTTAGTAAAGACAGGAGTCATGCCCCCTTGCCCAATGGCCATGCCCAGGGGACTTATGTCCCCTGGGCATGGTCATTGGGCATTGTGGCATGTAGGGGGGCACAAATCAGGCCCCCCTATGCCAAAAAAAAAAAAAAAAAAAAAAAAAATTATACTTACCTGAACTTACCTGAATGTCCCTGGGATGGGTCCCTCCATCCTTGGGCGTCCTCCTGGGGTGGGCAAGGGTGGCAGGGGGGCTCCTTGGGGGCATGGGAGGGCAGCTGTGGGCTCATTTTGAGCCCACAGGTCCCTTAACGCCTGCCCTGACCCAGGCGTTAAAAAGAGGCGCAAATGCGGGGTTTTTTGCCCCGCCCACTCCCGGGCGTCATTTTTGCCCGGGAGTATAAATATGACGCATTTGCGTCGCAGTCATTTTTTTAGACGGGAACGCCTACCTTGCATCTCATTAACGCAAGGAAGGCGTTCACGCAAACAAATGACGCTCATTCCTCATACTTTGGCGCTAGACGCGTCTAACGCCAAAGTATAAATATGGCGTTAGTTTTGCGCCGAATTTGCGTCGAAAAAAACGACGCAAATTCGGCGCAAACGGAGTATAAATATGCCCCCAAGTGTCCAGCCAAGGATCTGCTTGTGGATGATCTCATCCTGAGAATGTTGCAAACTTGTGGACTTCCAAAAATCTTTTAGGTCTGAGGGAGCCAAACACATCCCAGGAGTACCATGAAAGCCTGGAGCACACCATTGTCCTATCATAGCAAGACTCATAAACGTCCGATGCAGGGACATGATTCTCCAAGCAGCACGCAGTGCCCCTCCATGGCGTATTTGTAAACCTAGGGTTACCTTCTTCCCCAATTTCACCACAATTACCTCTAGGCGAAGATGCTCTCAGGGTAAGGGATCACCAGTAAACAAAGACTTATCCGGAGCAGCTATGATTACAACGGCCCTGACAGCGCTTGGGGCGAGATTGAGACAGAGGATATGAGACACCTACTTGGTTGCACTGCAGGAAGGGGCTGGGTGGGGGCCAGAAGGTGGTAGTTACTCTTACTCGTTAGCATTATGTTTGGTTTGGGAGAACAGGCGCTACGCACAGTTGAGGAGGTGGGCAGTTTGTATTCTGCAGTTCAGTGTAGCAGGGAGGGGGGAGTGATGAATGAAGAGGGGTTATTGGACAGTTGTTGTAGTTCATGTTTAGGCAATAAGCACACAGACAGTCAACATAGCCGAGATACACAGGATATTCACTCTCACAGTCTGAAGCCAAACCAGCTTTGCCCCCCCCTTGTGTGTGGTCCATTAACCATACACTGGAATGTCCAAAGTTAGTATGTCAATAGTATCTGGGAATGTCAGTGGCCTAGGCAACAAAGTTGTCAATGCTGAGTGGTGCTCCAGGACATCTAACCAGACTTCCCTGATATAGTTCTCCTACAAGAGACTCACCTCCTAGGTAATAGGTGTCATGCCCTTGACAATTGTGGAAATTAAAAGGCTGCTAATGTAGGTCATACCACCTCCTCTAGAGGAGTATTAATCTCTGTGAGGAGAATGCTTGCCCTGGTCACTTGGCAAATATGGCCCAATCCACTGGGTCCGTATGTGGTGCTCTCTGGGACCTGGGGGGTAATCCTAAACATACCGTAAGTAGATATCACAATGTGACTCCACAACTCTGTACTACCAGCCCTGACCACTCTGCTACACAGTCTTCCAGATGTGGAGGTGATCATGTGAGGGACCTCAACTCAATGCTGAGTGATAGCATTCACTGACATCCCCCCAGGCACCTGGATTCAGTCAGATGACCATTAGCAGACTACCTCACTGCCCAGGGACTGGCAGATCTATGGTATACCCTTAACCGAGCAACCCAGCACTTCATCCTTTTACTTGGGGGTGCATGATAGTCCCTCCTGAATTGAACACTTTCTCATGCCCACTCCCAGCTGTTAAAAGTCAGTGAAGCTACAAACTTAACCAGGGGTATTTATGACTATACTCCCATGTGGCAAAGAGGGTAAACACTACCCACAGCATATTGAGCCTGTGGTAGCTTAAAGAGCCATGAATGAGAGAATGGGTGTTAGCGGCCATAGACCAATATATTCAGGTAAATAGTACTTCTGTCCAGTCTCCACTCACATTGTGTGTGGCCTACAATTTAAAGACATGGCATCAAAATAACTGCAGGATCAGCTTTGAATGCTAGAAATGTACAGGAACAGTACAGAAGAAACAGAGAGGCTCTCGTGCCCTGTTCAAAAGCGAATACTAATTAGGAATAAAGACTTTACAATAAATTGGCCAAAGCAATTACCTGGCATTGGGCCTTCTTAATTCCAGCAGAGAGGCCTTGTATTGAATGGGCATGCTCTTGATCACAAGTTTTCTGCTGGGCAGTGTGTGAGAAGCTGGCATCGGTGACTAGCAGCTGGCACAGGTGGGCAGTGAAGAGCGGAAACTGGGTAGTATAAAACACTCATTTGGATGCTATAAACTTCATAGACTGGCCCTTAGGCTCTTATTCCACATTTTACAAAAATACCATAAAGCCACTCTGACTGCAGTGCATATACTCACAGTAATATAACACTACAGCTATCTCTGCAAAAGTGTTTCAAATAAACGTGCCATCTTCAGCCTCCCATTGAAACTCCTTGGTAATTAGAGAGTGTCATAAAGGATTCTGCTTTTTGGCGGCTCTCAACGATTTATCCAAGTGATTTGAAGCAGTTTATTAATGCCATCAGTCTTTTTTTCATTGTAGAGCTCAACATAGATGTAGGAGGCTGGACTGGCTTGTAGTGAGTACCAAGGGGTACTTGCACCTTGCACCAGGCCCAGTTATCCCTTATTAGTGTATAGGGTGTCTAGCAGCTTAGGCTGATAGATAATGGTAGCTTAGCAGAGCAGCTTAGGCTGAACTAGGAGACGTGTGAAGCTACTACAGTACCACTTAGTGTCATATGCACAATATCATAAGAAAACACAATACACAGTTATACTAAAAATAAAGGTACTTTATTTTTATGACAATATGCCAAAGTATCTTAGAGTGTACCCTCAGTGAGAGGATAGGAAATATACACAAGATATATATACACAATAGCAAAAATATGCAGTATAGTCTTAGAAAACAGTGCAAACAATGTATAGTTACAATAGGATGCAATGGGGAAACATAGGGATAGGGGCAACACAAACCATATACTCCAAAAGTGGAATGCGAACCACGAATGGACCCCAAACCTATGTGACCTTGTAGAGGGTCGCTGGGACTATTAGAAAATAGTGAGAGTTAGAAAAATAACCCTCCCCAAGACCCTGAAAAGTGAGTGCAAAGTGCACTAAAGTTCCCCTAAGGACAAAGTAGTCGTGTTAGAGGAATAATGCAGGAAAGACACAAACCAGCAATGCAGCAACTGTAGATTTCCAATCTAGGGTACCTGTGGAACAAGGGGACCAAGTCCAAAAGTCACAAGCAAGTCGGAGACGGGCAGATGCCCAGGAAATGCCAGCTGCGGGTGCAAAGAAGCTTCGACTGGACAGAAGAAGCTGAGGTTTCTGCAGGAACAAAAAGGGCTAGAGACTTCCCCTTTGGTGGACGGATCCCGCTCGCCTTGGAGAGTTGTGCAGAAGTGTTTTCCCGCCGGAAGGACGCCAACAAGCCTTGCTAGGCGCAAATCGTGCGTTTGGCGTTTTTGGATGCTGCTGGGGCCCAGGAGGGACCAGGAGGTCGCAAATTGGACCTGAAGAGAGAGGGGACGTCGAGCAAAACAAAGAGTCCTCACTGAAGCAGGTAGCACCCAGAGAAGTGCCAGAAACAGGCACTACGAGGATGCGTGAAACGGTGCTCGCCGAAGTTGCACAAAGGAGTCCCACATCGCCGGAGACCAACTTAGAAAGTCGTGCAATGCAGGTTAGAGTGCCGTGGACCCAGGCTTGGCTGTGCACAAAGGATTTCCACCGGAAGTGCACAGGGGCCGGAGTAGCTGCAAAGTCGCGGTTCCCAGCAATGCAGCCCAGCGAGGTGAGGCAAGGACTTACCTCCACCAAACTTGGGCTGAAGAGTCACTGGACTGTGGGGGTCACTTGGACAGAGTCGCTGGATTCGAGGGACCTCGCTCGTCGTGCTGAGAGGAGACCCAAGGGACCGGTGATGCAGCTTTTTGGTGCCTGCGGTTGCAGGGGGAAGATTCTGTCGACCCACGGGAGATTTCTTTGGAGCTTCTGGTGCAGAGAGGAGGCAGGCTACCCCCACAGCATGCACAAGCAGGAAAACAGTCGAGAAGGCGGCAGGATCAGCGTTACAGAGTTGCAGTAGTCATCTTTGCTACTATGTTGCAGGTTTGCAGGCTTCCAGCACGGTCAGCAGTCGATTCCTTATCAGAAGGTGAAGAGGGAGATGCAGAGGAACTCGGATGAGCTCTTGCATTCGTTATCTAAAGTTTCCCCAGAGACAGAGACCCTAAATAGCCAGAAAAGAGGGTTTGGCTACCTAGGAGAGAGGATAGGCTACTAACACCTTAAGGAGCCTATCAGCAGGAGTCTCTGACGTCACCTGGTGGCACTGGCCACTCAGAGCAGTCCAGTGTGCCAGCAGCACCTCTGTTTCCAAGATGGCAGAGGTCTGGAGCACACTGGAGGAGCTCTGGACACCTCCCAGGGGAGGTGCAGGTCAGGGGAGTGGTCACTCCCCTTTCCTTTGTCCAGTTTCGCGCCAGAGCAGGGGCTAAGGGGTCCCTGAACCGGTGTAGACTGGCTTATGTAGAATTGGGCACATCTGTGCCCAACAAAGCATTTCCAGAGGCTGGGGGAGGCTACTCCTCCCCTGCCTTCACACCATTTTCCAAAGGGAGAGGGTGTCACACCCTCTCTCAGAGGAAGTTCTTTGTTCTGCCATCCTGGGCCAGGCCTGGCTGGACCCCAGGAGGGCAGATGCCTGTCTGAGGGGTTGGCAGCAGCAGCAGCTGCAGTGAAACCCCAGGAAGGGCAGTTTGGCAGTACCAGGGTCTGTGCTACAGACCACTGGGATCATGGGATTGTGCCAACTATGCCAGGATGGCATAGAGGGGGCAATTCCATGATCATAGACATGTTACATGGCCATATTCGGAGTTACCATTGTGAAGCTACATATAGGTAGTGACCTATATGTAGTGCACGCGTGTAATGGTGTCCCCGCACTCACAAAGTTCAGGGAATTGGCTCTGAACAATGTGGGGGCACCTTGGCTAGTGCCAGGGTGCCCTCACACTAAGTAACTTTGCACCTAACCTTTACCAGGTAAAGGTTAGACATATAGGTGACTTATAAGTTACTTAAGTGCAGTGTAAAATGGCTGTGAAATAACGTGGACGTTATTTCGCTCAGGCTGCAGTGGCAGGCCTGTGTAAGAATTGTCAGAGCTCCCTATGGGTGGCAAAAGAAATGCTGCAGCCCATAGGGATCTCCTGGAACCCCAATACCCTGGGTACCTCAGTACCATATACTAGGGAATTATAAGGGTGTTCCAGTAAGCCAATGTAAATTGGTAAAAATGGTCACTAGCCTGTTAGTGACAATTTGGAAAGAAATGAGAGAGCATAACCACTGAGGTTCTGGTTAGCAGAGCCTCAGTGAGACAGTTAGTCACTACACAGGTAACACATTCAGGCACACTTATGAGCACTGGGGCCCTGGGTTACCAGGGTCCCAGTGACACATACAACTAAAACAACATATATACAGTGAAAAATGGGGGTAACATGCCAGGCAAGATGGTACTTTCCTACACAACCCCCCCCCCCAAACGAAGGACAATAAGACTAGCCATGACCTGATGAGTCTTCATTGTCTAAGTGGAAATATCTGGAGAGTCCATCTGCATTGGAGTGGCTACTCCCAGGTCTATGTTCCACTGTATAGTCCATTCCCTGTAGGGATATGGACCACCTCAACAATTTAGGATTTTCACCTTTCATTTGTTTTAGCCAAAGTAGAGGTTTGTGGTCTGTCTGAACAATGAAGTGAGTGCCAAACAGGTATGGCCTCAACTTCTTCAGAGCCCAGACCACAGCAAAGGCCTCCCTCTCAATGGCAGACCAACGCTTTTCTCTAGGGGTCAACCTCCTACTAATAAAAGCAACAGGTTGATCCTGGCCCTCAGAATTAAGTTGTGATAGGACTGCCCCTACTCCTAATTCAGATGCATCAGTTTGGACATAGAATTTTTTAGAGTAACAAGGGCTTTTCAGGACAGGTGCAGAGCACATGGCCTGCTTCAGCTCCTCAAAAGCTTTCTGACAGTTTGCTGTCCATAATACCTTTTTAGGCATTTTCTTGGATGTGAGGTCATTAAGAGGGGCTGCAATGGAGCCATAGTTCTTAATGAACCTCCTGTAATACTCAGTGAGGCCTAGGAAGGCTCTCACCTGAGTCTGAGTGGTAGGGGGAACCCAATCAATAATAGTTTGGATTTTCCCCTGAAGTGGTGCAATCTGTTCCCCACCAACAAGGTGTCCCAGATAAACCACCTTACCCTGCCCTATCTGGCACTTTGAAGCCTTGATAGTGAGGCCTGCCTTTTGCAGGGCCTCCAAAACTTTCCATAGGTGGACCAGGTGATCATCCCAGCTGGAGCTAAAGACAGCTATATCGTCCAAATATGCTGCACTGAAAGCTTCCAGCCCTTGCAGGACTGTGTTCACCAACCTCTGAAAAGTGGCAGGTGCATTTTTCAAACCAAAAGGCATTACAGTAAACTGGTAATGTCCTCCAATGGTAGAAAATGCAGTCTTAGGTTTAGCATCTTCTGACAATTTGATCTGCCAATACCCTGCAGTCAAATCAAAAGTGCTTAGATACTTGGCAGATGCCAGTGTATCTATGAGCTCATCTGCCCTGGGTATAGGGTGAGCATCAGTTTTGGTTACCAAGTTGAGACCTCTATAGTATACACAAAACCTCATTTCCTTCTTTCCATCTTTAGAATTGGGTTTTGGTACCAGTACCACAGGAGAAGCCCATGGACTGTCAGAGTGCTCAACCACTCCTAGTTCCAACATTTTCTGAACTTCTTGCTTTATGCAGTCCCTGACATGGTCAGGCTGCCTATAGATCTTACTTTTGACAGGTAAACTGTCTCCAGTATCTATAGTGTGCTCACACCAAGAAGTGGTGCCTGGCACAGTAGAGAAGAGTTCTGAAAATTGTCCTAGGAGATTTATGCAATTATCTTTCTGCTCAGCAGTAAGACAATCAGCCAAAACTACACCTTCCACAAGAGCATCTTGATCTGTGGAAGAGAAGAGGTCAGGTAGAGGATTACTGTTTTCTTCCTGTCCCTCATCAGTTGCCATGAGCAGGGTGAGATCAGCCCTGTCATAGTAGGGTTTCAGGCGGTTGACATGGAGCACCCTAAGGGGACTCCTGGCGGTGCCTAAGTCAACCAAGTAGGTGACTTCACCCTTCTTTTCAATAATTGTGTGGGGTCCACTCCATTTATCTTGGAGTGCTCTTGGGGCCACAGGCTCCAAGACCCACACTTTCTGCCCTGGTTGGTACTGAACCAAAACAGCCTTCTGATCATGCCATTGCTTCTGGAGCTCTTGGCTGGCCTGAAGGTTTTTACTGGCCTTTTTCATGTACTCAGCCATCCTTGATCTGAGGCCAAGTACATAGTCCACAATATCCTGCTTAGGAGCTTTTAAAGGTTGTTCCCAACCCTCCTTTACAAGTGTGAGTGGACCCCTAACAGGGTGTCCAAAAAGAAGTTCAAAGGGGCTGAAGCCCACTCCTTTCTGGGGTACCTCCCTGTAGGCAAAAAGGAGGCATGGTAGAAGGATATCCCATCTCCTGCGGAGTTTTTCAGGGAGTCCCATAATCATGCCTTTGAGAGTTTTATTAAACCTCTCCACCAGTCCATTTATTTGTGGATGATAGGGTGTTGTGAACTTGTACGTTACACCACACTCCTTCCACATGGCCTTTAAGTATGCAGACATGAAATTGCTTCCTCTGTCTGATACTACTTCCTTTGGGAAGCCCACTCTGGAAAATATTCCCAGGAGGGCCTTTGCCACTGCAGGAGCTGTAGTGGTCCTTAAAGGAATTGCTTCAGGGTATCTTGTGGCATGGTCCACTACCACCAAGATAAACCTATTGCCTGAAGCAGTAGGGGGGTCAAGGGGGCCAACTATGTCAACCCCTACCCTTTCAAAGGGAACCCCAACCACAGGCAGTGGGATAAGGGGTGCCTTTGGAGTGCCACCTGTCTTGCCACTGGCTTGACAGGTTTCACAGGACTTACAAAATTCCTTTGTGTCCTCAGACATCCTAGGCCAATGAAACAATGGAACCAATCTGTCCCAAGTTTTCATTTGACCCAGGTGCCCAGCTAGGGGAATGTCATGTGCCAGTGTTAGGAGGAACTTTCTGTACTCCTGAGGGATCACTAATCTCCTGGCAGCTCCAGGTTTAGGATCCTTATGCTCAGTGTACAAGAGGTTGTCCTCCCAGTAAACTCTGTGAGAGTCACTGACATCCCCATTAGCCTGTTTGACAGCTTGCTGTCTGAGACCCTCTAATGTGGGACAGGTTTGCTGTGCCACACTCAGCTCCTCTCTGGCAGGCCCCCCTTCACCCAAAAGCTCAGCAGTGTCTGCTTCCAGCTCCTCTGGTGTAGGTTCTGCACAGGGAGGGAATTCTTCTTCCTCAGAAGTAGAATCCACTGTAGAGGGAGGGATAGTAGGAAGTGGTTTGCTTCTACTAGCCCTAGCTTTAGGGAGCACTTGGTCCATTGTTCCAGGATCCAAGCTTCCCTGTCCTTTTTGCTTTTTGGCCTGAGCCCTTGTCAAAGCAAAAATATGCCCTGGAATGCCCAGCATTGCTGCATGGGCCTCCAACTCAACATCTGACCAAGCTGATGTCTCCAAATCATTCCCTAATAGACAGTCTACAGGTAAATCTGAAGCTACCACAACTTTCTTTGGACCAGTTACCCCCCCCCAGTTGAGATTTACAACAGCCATGGGGTGGCTTTGTGTTATGTTGTGAGCATCGGTTACTTGGTACTGGTGTCCAAGTATGTGTTGTTCAGGGTGCACCAGTTTCTCAATCACCATTGTGACACTGGCACCTGTGTCCCTGTAGGCCTGGACCTCAACACCATTTATTAGGGTTAGTTGCTTGTACTTCTCCAAGTTATGGGGGCAAGCAACCAAAGTGGCTAAATCAATAGCCCCTTCAGAGACTAAAGTAGCCTCTGTGGTCTCCCTAATCAGACCAACCCCAACTAAGTTACCAAAAGTGAGCCCAGCTACACCCTTGGATTGGCTATTAGTAGGTTTGCTCCCACCACCACTGCTATTAGTAGGGACACTAGGTGTAGCAGTAGGTGTTGTAGTGGTAGGAGCTGTGGTGCCTTTCTTTGGACAACTGGGATCTGTTGTCCAATGGCCTTTTATTTTACATAAATAGCACCATGGTTTCTTTTCCTTGTTCTGATTAAAGGAGGATTTGGGCCCACCACCCCCACCAGAGTGTTTTTGTGGGCCTGATGAAGACTCATTTTTAGATTTGTCCCCACCCTTGTCAGAAGACTTACCATCCTTCTTTTTGTTGCCATCTTTGTCACCCCCTGTATGAACTTTTCTGTTCACTCTTGTTCTGACCCATTTGTCTGCCTTCTTTCCCAATTCTTGAGGAGAGGTCAGATCAGAGTCCACCACGTACTGGTGCAACAAATCAGACACACAATTATTAAGAATATGCTCTCTCAGGATTAAGTTATACAGGCTGTCATAATCAGTAACTTTACTGCCATGTAACCACCCCTCCAAGGCCTTCACTGAATGGTCAATGAAATCAACCCAGTCTTGTGAAGACTCCTTTTTGGTCTCTCTGAACTTTATCCTGTACTGTTCAGTGGTTAAGCCATAACCATCCAGGAGTGCATTCTTAAGAACTTGGAAATTATTAGCATCATTTTCTTTTACAGTAAGGAGCCTATCCCTACCTTTTCCACTAAATGATAGCCATAGGATAGCAGCCCACTGCCTTTGAGGGACATCCTGTACAACACAGGCCCTCTCAAGTGCAGCAAACCACTTGTTAATGTCATCCCCCTCCTTATAAGGGGGAACTATCTTGTGCAGATTCCTGGAATCATGCTCTTTTGCAGGATGACTATGGGGAATACTGCTGCTGCCACCATGGGTATCTAAACCCAACTTCTGTCTTTCCTTCTCTAATTCAAAAGACTGTCTATCCAAATCCAGCTGTTGCTTTTTAAGCTTCAGTCTGGTTTGTTCCACCCTGAACTTATTGAGTTCCCTCTCTAACATTCTGTCATCAGGGTTGGTGGGAGGGGCATTTCTAGAAACAGAGCTATGATGGGAATGAACAGAAGGAGACCTGTCCCTTACAGAAGGCACCCTAACAGCTTGGTTTACAGAAACATTACTACCAGTATGGTGAGAATAAATGCTTTTGCTATGATGTGAGACAACACTATTTATTTGGTGTGGCTCATCATCATTACCATCTATGCTAGATTGTCTAGTAATGGGCAGGCTAGGAAGTTTCTTTCCTGAATCTTTTCCTGGGGGAGTCCCTGAATCAGATTGGGAACTATTAGGTACTTTTTCAACAGATGGGGCACCTATGGCCTTATCCTGTTCTCTAAGCATGTTAAGTAACAGTTCCAAGGAAGGATTCTTCCCTACACTCAAACCTCTCTCTATACAGAGACTCCTTGCTCTTTTCCAGCTAAGGTTGTCATATGCAAGTTTGGACAGATCAACACTTTGGCCTGTGCCAGACATATTTTAGAGAGAGTTAAAGTGATAGAAAAAGAGAAAAAAGTTTTCAGAACTTTTTGGAAAGACAGAAAAAAACTTTTTAAACTTTTAAGAACTTTTTGAAAGTTTAGAAGTACTTTTCAGCACTTAGAAAAGAGTGAAAAGAGGAAATGCAAAACTTTTTGGCTATGTGTATATACACTGACCTTGTTTTGTATATTTTTCTCTTATGAAAAGTACAATGACAAGAGTGGTAAGTAGTCTCAAGCACTTATCCCACCACTGCACAACCAATGTAGGAGGCTGGACTGGCTTGTAGTGAGTACCAAGGGGTACTTGCACCTTGCACCAGGCCCAGTTATCCCTTATTAGTGTATAGGGTGTCTAGCAGCTTAGGCTGATAGATAATGGTAGCTTAGCAGAGCAGCTTAGGCTGAACTAGGAGACGTGTGAAGCTACTACAGTACCACTTAGTGTCATATGCACAATATCATAAGAAAACACAATACACAGTTATACTAAAAATAAAGGTACTTTATTTTTATGACAATATGCCAAAGTATCTTAGAGTGTACCCTCAGTGAGAGGATAGGAAATATACACAAGATATATATACACAATAGCAAAAATATGCAGTATAGTCTTAGAAAACAGTGCAAACAATGTATAGTTACAATAGGATGCAATGGGGAAACATAGGGATAGGGGCAACACAAACCATATACTCCAAAAGTGGAATGCGAACCACGAATGGACCCCAAACCTATGTGACCTTGTAGAGGGTCGCTGGGACTATTAGAAAATAGTGAGAGTTAGAAAAATAACCCTCCCCAAGACCCTGAAAAGTGAGTGCAAAGTGCACTAAAGTTCCCCTAAGGACAAAGTAGTCGTGTTAGAGGAATAATGCAGGAAAGACACAAACCAGCAATGCAACAACTGTGGATTTCCAATCTAGGGTACCTGTGGAACAAGGGGACCAAGTCCAAAAGTCACAAGCAAGTCGGAGACGGGCAGATGCCCAGGAAATGCCAGCTGCGGGTGCAAAGAAGCTTCGACTGGACAGAAGAAGCTGAGGTTTCTGCAAGAACGAAAAGGGCTAGAGACTTCCCCTTTGGTGGTCGGATCCCTCTCGCCTTGGAGAGTCGTGCAGACGTGTTTTCCCGCCGGAAGGACGCCAACAAGCCTTGCTAGGCGCAAATTGTGCGTTTGGCATTTTTGGACGCTGCTGGGGCCCAGGAGGGACCAGGAGGTCGCAAATTGGACCTGAAGAGAGAAGGGACGTCGAGCAAAACAAAGAGCCCTCACTGAGGCAGGTAGCACCCGGAAAAGTGCCAGAAACAGGCACTACAAAGATGTGTGAAACGGTGCTCACCGAAGTTGCACAAAGGAGTCCCACGTCGCCGGAGACCAACTTAGAAAGTCGTGCAATGCAGGTTAGAGTGCCGTGGACCCAGGCTTGGCTGTGCACAAAGGATTTCCACCGGAAGTGCACAGGGGCCGGAGTAGCTGCAAAGTCGCGGTTCCCAGCAATGCAGCCCAGCGAGGTGAGGCAAGGACTTACCTCCACCAAACTTGGGCTGAAGAGTCACTGGACTGTGGGGGTCACTTGGACAGAGTCGCTGGATTTGAGGGACCTCGCTCGTCGTGCTGAGAGGAGACCCAAGGGACCGGTAATGCAGCTTTTTGGTGCCTGCGGTTGCAGGGGGAAGATTCCGTCGACCCACGGGAGATTTCTTCGGAGCTTCTGGTGCAGAGAGGAGGCAGGCTACCCCCACAGCATGCACAAGCAGGAAAACAGTCGAGAAGGCGGCAGGATCAGCGTTACAGAGTTGCAGTAGTCGTCTTTGCTACTATGTTGCAGGTTTGCAGGCTTCTAGCGCGGTCAGCAGTCGATTCCTTATCAGAAGGTGAAGAGGGAGATGCAGAGGAACTCGGATGAGCTCTTGCATTCGTTATCTAAAGTTTCCCCAGAGACAGAGACCCTAAATAGCCAGAAAAGAGGGTTTGGCTACCTAGGAGAGAGGATAGGCTACTAACACCTGAAGGAGCCTATCAGCAGGAGTCTCTGACGTCACCTGGTGGCACTGGCCACTCAGAGCAGTCCAGTGTGCCAGCAGCACCTCTGTTTCCAAGATGGCAGAGGTCTGGAGCACACTGGAGGAGCTCTGGACACCTCCCAGGGGAGGTGCAGGTCAGGGGAGTGGTCACTCCCCTTTCCTTTGTCCAGTTTCGCACCAGAGCAGGGTCTAAGGGGTCCCTGAACCGGTGTAGACTGGCTTATGCAGAATTGGGCACATCTGTGCCCAACAAAGCATTTCCAGAGGCTGGGGGAGGCTACTCCTCCCCTGCCTTCACACCATTTTCCAAAGGGAGAGGGTGTCACACCCTCTCTCAGAGGAAGTTCTTTGTTCTGCCATCCTGGGCCAGGCCTGGCTGGACCCCAGGAGGGCAGATGCCTGTCTGAGGGGTTGGCAGCAGCAGCAGCTGCAGTGAAACCCCAGGAAGGGCAGTTTGGCAGTACCAGGGTCTGTGCTACAGACCACTGGGATCATGGGATTGTGCCAACTATGCCAGGGTGGCATAGAGGGGGCAATTCCATGATCATAGACATGTTACATGGCCATATTCGGAGTTACCATTGTGAAGCTACATATAGGTAGTGACCTATATGTAGTGCACGCGTGTAATGGTGTCCCCGCACTCACAAAGTTCAGGGAATTGGCTCTGAACAATGTGGGGGCACCTTGGCTAGTGCCAGGGTGCCCTCACACTAAGTAACTTTGCACCTAACCTTTACCAGGTAAAGGTTAGACATATAGGTGACTTATAAGTTACTTAAGTGTAGTGTAAAATGGCTGTGAAATAACGTGGATGTTATTTCACTCAGGCTGCAGTGGCAGGCCTGTGTAAGAATTGTCAGAGCTCCCTATGGGTGGCAAAAGAAATGCTGCAGCCCATAGGGATCTCCTGGAACCCCAATACCCTGGGTACCTCAGTACCATATACTAGGGAATTATAAGGGTGTTCCAGTAAGCCAATGTAAATTGGTAAAAATGGTCACTAGCCTGTTAGTGACAATTTGGAAAGAAATGAGAGAGCATAACCACTGAGGTTCTGGTTAGCAGAGCCTCAGTGAGACAGTTAGTCACTACACAGGTAACACATTCAGGCACACTTATGAGCACTGGGGCCCTGGGTTACCAGGGTCCCAGTGACACATACAACTAAAACAACATATATACAGTGAAAAATGGGGGTAACATGCCAGGCAAGATGGTACTTTCCTACAATAGATACCTGTTGAATGTGTCTGCAAACCCCACATAGATAGACCAATCAAAATAGTCACAGTCTTGTAAAACCATCCAAACAGCATGATGGAATTAATATTTATCCAAGCAATGAAACAGGCGGCATCTTTAGCAGGCCTCAAATAATTACAACTAACCAAATGCATTGGGCCCATCTGGCATTCTTTTTCTCTCACTTGATGAACTGGAGGGCAATTTGAACAAGACATCAGAACGCAACTCCTTCACATGGACACACGCACCTGCATTGCACAAATCCTTGTCCTTCGATCTACAATCTCCACAAATCTACTAGCTAGCAGTGAAGATGAGCATACACACTGGAGCTCAAATAGCATCCAGCATTAGCAGCAGCACGGAAAGATGTGCAGACTCAATTTCTTGGCTTCCTAGCCTACAACCACTACCACACCTTTTCCCAACTCATCACAGGACTCCACCCTGAAACTAATTTGGAAAGGGTGGGATATAGATATGCTCAACTACATGACTGATGTGTAGGGCTAACACAGCAGGGCTTGATTCTAAAACGCCCAGACCCAACCTTACCACCCACATCAGTAGGGTGTGGAGACTCCTCCTTGATTCTGTGTCTTTGCTGAGCTGATGACCTTACACAGCTCAGGGCTGTGAAGTTGTCAGCCTAGCAAATACACTAGGCTTTGGGCCCGCCCTGAGGAGGAAATTTAGGGAACGTGTCACATGTCTGTCATCACAGCAACAACAAATATGGTTAGTGGGAGTATACAGCAGTCCCCAGCAAGATAGTTTGTGTGCATACACTGTGTGACAAGTGTTTTATTTTTTTAAACAACCAATTTTAGCATTGCTTTCATTTTGACTGTCAATGTAAAGGGGGCGGAGCCCCAGCGCCCTTGAACAGAAACCGCTGCTGCTCCTCCCACCCCTTCTCGTCTCCAAGGCTTAAAGGTCCCCACGCATCGTCCTGCGAAGTAAGAAGACAAGCATGTCCGTGATTAGCATGAATCAGCAGGACAGATGACAACCAGGCTGATGGCCCCTCTGCCTCATGACAGCAATCCTATTGAGAATAGGATCTATTTTGATTTTCCAGGTGCCTTCTAGAATGACTACATCTGACTCAGATTTCTTTACTATTCTTCATACTTGAGCAAAAAAGGTGGGTTTGTTTGCGGAATGACTTACAGTGATCTTCTGTTCTGAGTTTTAGAAATACATATTACCCTTTAGTAATTGTCAATGTGTGCAGTAGTGTATGGGGTTGTTTATTTCTTCATTGATATGGCAACGTCACATCTTTTCACAGGTCTTTGCTTTGCTTTGCCAATTATTGTAGTTTCTCTTGTTGAGAAGTACAATACAAATAGAATAGAAGATAGAGAGAAGAGGTTCTAGCAAAGGAGAGAGGAATGAGAGTAAGAAGGAACAGTAAATAGGAAAAGCAAGAGAGAACAGGAGAGACTAGAATGGAAAGACAGATGTAGCAGCAAACAGAAAGGGACAGAGGGGAAAAGCTTGAGAGCGGGTGGGGTTAGAAATTGGGACAATAGAGAATCTAAGAGATCCTAAAGGAGCAAAATGAGAGTTAGCTGCACATAGAGCAATGGTGATAGGAGGCTATAAGTAGAATTTATAGAGTATAATATTTAGCCGGTACACCTTGCCCAATGTAATTTCAAAGCACAATTTTCCACTTTATTTTTTTACAGAGATCTAAGTTTAAGATCCAATGATCACCTTGCATAAAGTCCTTTAAAAACCAGAAGAAACCAGAAACCAGAAGAATAGTCACCTAAGCCCTCGTAAGCAGCAAACTGGACTACAGCAATGCCATCTATGCAGGATTCACGGCCAAACTCCAGAAAAGGCTGCAATGTATCCAGAACGCCTCCGCACGCCTCATCCTGGACATCCCCCACCACTGCCACATCACAGACCACCTGAAAAACCTGCACTGGCTCCCAGTCAACAAGAGAATCACCTTCAAACTCCTCACCAACGCTCACAAAGCACTGCACGACACCAGACCAGAATACCTCAACAGACGACTCTTCTTCTACACCCTAACCAGGCATCTCCACTCCGCCGACCTCACCCTTGCAACCCTCCCACGCATCCGCAGAACTAAAATCGTCAGTAGGTCATTCTCACACCTCGCTGCCAAAATGTGGAACACTCTTCCCACCCACCTGCACCAGACCAAAGACCTCCTTACCTTCAGGAAACTTCTCAAGACCTGGCTGTTTGAGCAGTAGCAACACCCTCCCCCTTCCCTCCTCAGCGCATTGAGACCCTGACAGGTGAGTAGTGCACTTTACAAATTATTGATTGATTCATTGAAGAAGGTCTAACCATTGTTACTTCACCCACATTTCTTTTTTGCAAATTGCTTAACAATGGCACCCACTTGTTATTTGTTACGATATGACCTTGGAGAGAAGTGTTGACGCCTTCTCTTTTAATGAATATAATGAATATAAGCCATTGCTGGTATACTCTCTGGAAAGTACAACCTGTCTGCTGAGAAGTCCACATTTGTTAAGGAGGCAATTTGGTTTTCTAGTGTAGTTTAAAATATTTAATTTAGTAGTGTGTTGAAATAAAACTTCACTTATAAATTTGGCTATAAACAGAAAACTCCACACATCATAAAGCAAATGTAGTTTCTGAAATTTACAGGATAGAAAAGTTATCTTTTAGGGTTTTTCAGGCAGCTCATCCTTTGAGAAATAAATTTTGAGTGTGGAGGCTAGAAAACCACCACTTGAGGTGAGAGGTATGAGAGGGAGGGCTCTGAGTTGAGGCCAGTTTTTTTAAAAAAAAGAACTTGATAAGCTTTCAATTGCACAAAGTTTGAACCGTTTAAAAAATGCACAAACTTGTGAGTCAACGTACTTTACAAATTTACACCCTTCCTCTTTATATCCCATCTAATTGATAGCTGGATTGTGAAAAACTTGATTGAGTGAGCTTTAATATGTACTTCAAAAAAATCAATATATTCTAACACATAGAATCACATAGTGTGCAGCTTAATATTGAAACCAGAATAATGATGGACCAGAATATCAAGGACAGAATATCAAATCTAAAATATCAACAGGTAATTAAGTGTTGTTTTTCTATATTTCGCTCTATATATATGTACAGATGCAATGTACTTCTTCAAGGGATGTAGATGTGAAGTTAGGAAAAGTAAATCTATACTTCCCTATATGCACTTACCTTTCTATATTTTGTCTTCGATATTCCTATACCACAGAATTCTGGGGGTCAATATTTAGTAGTACAGTCAGTATTTGGGAAAGAATGAATCAATAGAACATCACTTTAATGTTTTGTCTTAGCTGAGGGCCAGCTTCTGGCTACAGCCCTGATTTTATGTGCTCTCTGGAACTCAAAAGGTTTGATAAGGTGATATTAACTAGACAAGGCTAGATTGTATGAGCTTATACCTCTCCATCTGCAAAGAAAAAGGAACTACAAATCTTTTTGATCTTGCCACCACTGAAAGGACTCTTCAAATGTAGCACTTATAGTGTTTGCAATCAAACCCTTGAGGGGTTGGCATTCATACACAAGGAAATAAAATGTCACCAAGGGTAATTTTCCAATTCCAAAATTTAAAATATTATTTATGGAATCCTTTGTCCTTGCAAACAATTGTACATTGGAAAAACTATCCAGGAAATTACTGGTTAAAGAGCAAGGAATTTGCAAACACTTTTTAAAAAAGGTTGCCAACAGACTAGGACAATGGAAATGAGAGTCAAACACTACTGATAATGGTAAAGGACCACAAGATCCATAATGCACCGTTTGAAGGAATGGGTGGGAATTACAAAGCTCGAAAGCAATTAACATTTTGAAATAAACATGCCACAAATGAGAATGTGTGGAAAATCAATTGGGGTCACTGAAAAATTGGTTTAGGGCTTGTGGTAAAAAACTGGTAGGAGGACAGGCACAAATGAAGTTAATCTCTGTTTTTTCTTCACTCATTTTCAACAAAAAAGAGAAGTGGATAAAAAGTGTCTCCCTTATAAATGATGAAGAGTGCGTTTCCAGTCATTTACATTTAACATGTTCCATGCTTGTCGAAAATAGCTAAAACAAACGTGTCAACAGTGTTGTAGTAGAGATTTGGTTGTGAATTGAGCTAGGTCAGAAAGGGAATCTGTAAGAATTTTAAAAGACACACTTGGGTCCCTTTTTAAATTGAGGCCCCTTTAAAGGAAAATAAAATTAGCCTTCCAATCCCTCATTATAGAAGCTGGGCTTTTTTCAGTTAGTCAAATATTCTTAAGAATTTCTGTCTCTAGCTTTGAGTGATGGAACTGGTTTTATGTGCTCATAATGTCAAAAATTGGCCCTAAAGAGAGTTTTCTATTGTCAATCTGTATGCATGTCTTGTCACAGTTTTTTTTATTTTTGCACGTCAATGTGTTGTGTAAGGGAAGGATGAGGAGATGGACATTTTTTTTGCTTTCATCTGAGTTAAAATTAGCCAATTCTCTGAGGTGTATGGCATGTTGCTTTAAGAAAACTGCCTAAAAGTATGTACACAATTTAAAGTCATTATTTTCCCCCAACCATGAAATTGTGTCTAATCTAGTCTGCGTAGGTATTTCTTTTTTGTACTTATACAGTGGTCTAACCTCCCTGACATAAAATTGGCCCAACCCCCATTTATAGATTTATTACTTTTAGAAAGTTGACATTTTTTTACCCTCTCCATTTAGAGCCTGCAGCTAGTATCCTGGGTCACATGAGTAGGTGTAGTTGGCAGTTAGCCTTTATGTATTCATTCCATACAGTCACACAATGGAGCACCTGAGTATTGGCAGGCGTGGGGAGGAGCAGTGCACAGACCTAATTTCCCTTCAACAACACTTCCTCAGGCCACTCAAAAAGAACTTCACACTAGCATATTGTGACTGAAGACAGACTTGAACCAGGACAGGGAGGCAGACAATTCCAGAAACTTCCTTGTGGGGAAAACTCTCCAAAGACCTCTCAGGTATAAAAATAAAAACTCTCCAAAGGGGGTATCAGGTATACAAATAGGACCCTCAGGACCCACTCTTTAGTACACTTCTGTACCTGTGGGATGGGAGGAACTGTAGTCCCAGCTGCACTACAGAGAACTTTCACCCTAGGCGAGGTTCCCAACTGTTTGTGGAGTGATCTGGTGGGCAACAGTTGAACTTGTAGTGGGATTTGCATCCTTGGAATTCTTCTCTGAGGTTAGGTATGTATTGTGACATTGCGCAGTTCATAGGGTGGCAGCGGCCTCAATGGCAGCCTGATGGTCCACCCACACTTGAGCCTGCAAGAAAAGGCCTTCCACAGGGTGCCATTCCCAAGATAAGGACAAATGGCTCTGTACCTGTTATTGCTATCTGATGCTCCCACTTTCCTGTCTGGAACGGAGATAAGGGGTGACATATTTCTCATCCATCCAGGCCAAAGGATCCTTTGGCTCAGCGAAGAAGAAATCTAATCATCCAAAATTCCCTTCAGACAAGCAGGAAACAAAAGTACTCACGTTTCATGGAGAAGTATTGAAGTCCCTTCTTACCTACCAGAAAGGATGTTGATGTTCTTGAACCATTAATGTGAAATCTGGGAAAATAGAGGTCTTAGATGCACCCACAGTGATAGGGACCTTGTCTCTAGTCTTCTGTAAGCTAAGATTCCAAGCACAGTTGTTTAAAATCATATTGATGATCAGCAGCACCAGGAATAGACCAGTTGATAGGAGTCTGGTGTGTACGTTCTACCACATATGTTACCAATAGGCCCTTTCAAGTGAACTCAGACCTGAGCCATTGCTCTACAAATAGTGTTGTGCTGGGATCTTTTATGCTTTCCAGCATGCAAATAATTATTACATCTAAATCAGACCTCAGCATCCTTAGCGGGGCCCTCCAAAAACCTAATCCTGACAGTGTGCTCCAGGATGCGCACAGCCGTGTTGACACATTGAGGGTGGAGTTCATTTATGGGCTGCTTTTGAGTCACTACCTTATCTCTTGTTTTATGATAGATCACTTGTAAAAGAATTATGTCTATAGAGATTGCATCTTTTTTGCCTCCAACTTGGCTCGAGTATCATGAACTGCTGCAAGAATCAGAGTGTATCAGAGCAGACTGTAGTAATTGGCTTTTTTGGGTCTGGATGAGACACAAGGCAGTGTTCTCAAGAGAGGATCAACAAATGGTGTGTGATACATTACATATCTTCTTCATACATTTAAGACTCCACAAATTCTCACAAGTCTGCATCCCAAATAGATTGCAGGTCAGTGAACCTACAATAGGCGAAGCAAAGGGTGAGGTGGAGGCAATAGTCAATGGGCCATCAGAAGGGCTGAACATCTCACCCAGAGTGTTCTAGGTCATGGCCAGCCAGTTATCACTTCCAATCATGAGGAGAACAGTAAGGGCTGGTACATGTAGACACCGGTAACCAACAGTAACTCAGGGAAGGCCCAGGTCTGAATAAGGTTGAGAGTAGCAGAGAACAGGCAAAGTCACTCAACTTAAGGAATGACAAAGGGATTTCACACCAGCAAGGCGGGGGAGGTAAGTTTGCAAGATCTCCAGGCAAACAAACAGCGGGCAGGAGGGGGACTCTATACTGCAGGTGGCATGTGGCCATTCTCTACGAGGCAGCCATGACCAAGAAGGAAGTCAGTGGGGGGACACAATATATAATACTCAGTATGACCAACAGTGGGAAAGGATCCCAGGTCTGAAGAAGAAAAGCAGAATGGCACCTCACCAGTCATGAGGCATGCATAAGTGGTACCAGGATTCAGCAGGTGATATCTGGCCTAGTGGGCCCACCACTTCAGTCCAAAATCCACTTTTCGGTGGCAAGAGTGTCCACCGGGCTGCAACCCCTCAGTTCTCAGAGGTTAGGATGGCACAGGCTTCCAAGCATCAGCAGAAGTAGTTTGGCCAAGAGAAGCCAAGAGAGGGAAAGAGAGAAAATGGGTGTCCCTATCGAGAACTGGGTCATCACCTCCTCTTCAGTAGGTCACATGCACCAGGGGACACCCACATGCAATCTTCTCATTCTAGACCTTTTAGAGGCTCTGTCCCGTATTCATATCAGGTGAGCAATCCCAGGGACTGATGGCCCCCATGAGGTCAAGCCAACTGAGGTTTGGGCAAAAGTCACCATGGCTCTCTGAGATTGATAGGCAACAAACCGTGGAGAAAGAGGACAGTCCAACAGACCTTCCAAGTTCTCAGGGCGGCTTCCACTAAGGGAAAGGCACTAGCCAAGGGCTGCAGTATTGGTTGATGGCAGATGAGCGGGCAGGACACAGAGCTACATTAATCTGCATTAACCATCTTCGCAGGCTGGACACCCCTACCTATTTCAACTTGCTGGCAATGAGAACATGAATGATAGTTCTGCTGGTGTTAAAGTGAAGCCACCTGTAAATATTCCTGAGCATCTAGAGTGTGTGGAGATGGATACTTCGTTCACTTGGCCTATCATTCCAATGGTTAGCAATGAGATGGCCTGGTAGTTATGTTTTAGGGTTTGTTGAGGGTTTCTTTGGATTTTGTTGGGAAAGGGAGAACTGTGGTATTGAAAGTGACTGGTAAGGTATTAGGTAAGGATTAAACTAGTTTGTGATAGGTTGTATGGATGTGTGATATAAAATGCATGTTTTTTAAAGACTTGTCTTTTCATATGAACTTCAGAGATTACTATGCTAATTCTCATCATTATAATTCATACCGTTTATGTGCTGATTAAAAAAATTACCTTTTTTTATGAAATGCCAACAGCTGTGTGCCTCTACAATTTGCAAGAGTTGAAGGTTCACACATAAACAAATAACCCCTGAAGGTACAAATATCTATGGCAGGGTTGTCTGATTCTTAACAGTTGGATCTGGATGAACCTAACTTGTCACAGAATGGAGTGAGAGTCACCGGCCTCTTCTCCGTTTCCTTGAGAAATGCAATATACACTTTAAGGCAAGCGAATGTAACTGGGTGTGCCTTCCCTTTCATGCTGGGAGGTTCACAACAAAACCCTAACTGGGAGTCCTCCTTATGCGCTTGTGAGAAACGTGTTAAACATCCCCAAGAAGTGAAGCCAGCTAACCAGCCCACCTTGATTAACCAAGTCAATAAGACAACTTCCAGAGTTAGAACCAGTATGTTTCATTCCCAGAACAGTCCTGCAACCTCAGTCTCAGATTTGTGTGATCAGACTATGATCTCCAAGATTGGAGCCTCTAACACGCTTTTTGTAGGTACTGGTAATGTTTTTTATCTGATACTTTCTTTGCTACTCTTGAAATTGAATAGTGAGTAAGGCCAGTGTTAAGGAGTTGTTTTTGGTTATAAGTCTGCTTTTCCCCTAAAGCGTTTTGTCAAAGACTGTGGAACAACCTATATAAAGCATAAATTTCATATAGAACAACAAGTTTGCAAAGATTTCATAGAACAACATTCCAAGGCTATGTTAAATTTGACAGCAATTATAGCACATATGTCCTTCTATGCCTTCTAAACAATATACAAATAATACTTTTACTTGTAAATTAGAAAGGTCGCAGCTATAGCTTTTGCACGACTGCAGGTGAAGGATACATGTTTTCTCAAAAATGATACAAAAATACATTTTTGAGGCATCAGTTTTTAAACTGATGATGCATCAGTATGTATGCAAAGATTTAAGGTAGCGCTGGAGATGAGATTAATTCTTATCAAGTATCAACAGGCTTTCTGAATAACCCAAATAAAGCAAATATATAGGCTTGATGAAAAACCAGAAGGCACTGTCAGGTGTAGTTTAGACATCAGAAGTTTGGGTTCCCACAGTGGCCTGCTTATTTAATCTAATCTGAGTCTGAGCCCAGGAAGATGTATGAAGATGTTGCACTTAGCAGAGTAGCACTAGAGGAATCTTCAGGTCTCCAAAGCTATGGGAAAGGCAACAATAATTCTCCATGTCAAATGCTGAGTATCATCACAGGAAACAAGGAAACCACTGCCCTGCCATTACCAGGCGAAATACAATAATGCAGAGATCTGTATCTTGGCACAAAAGGTCAGTCAGCAGCACCAGAGGCTTCTTTGCGATAAGTTGCTTTGCATTCAACAAGTTGTACTCAGATTGGCAGCTGGGTCTAAAGTGGGTATTGAGGGCCAGATGCAGGTAGGTATACAATTGCGACTTGCAATTTGCGAGTCATAGCGACTCGCAAATAGCAACGAGCTGCAAAAAGAAAAAATACCAAAACCATTTGGTTTAGGTTTTTTCAGAGTAGGCAGTGGTCCATAGGAGCACTGCCTGCTCTGAAAAAATATTTTTATTGACATTCACAAAGGGGAAGGGGTCCCATGGGGACCCCTTCCCTTTTGCGCATGCGTTACCATCCACTTCAAGTGGATGGTAACTGCGAGTTGGTTTGCGACCGCATTCGTGGTCCCAAAGCAACTCTGCATGGCGATGCGGCCGCAAATAGGAAGGGAACACCCCTTCCTATTTGCGAGTCGCAGCCACAAATTGCGAGTCGGTACCGACTCGCAATTTGCGGTTGTGCATCGCGTTTGGCCTTTTGCGCCTCGCAAACTGCGTTTTTCGCAGTTTGCGAGGCGCAAAAGGCTTACTACATCTGGCCCTGAGCTCTGACTAGAGCTTATCCTGAGACTCCTCTCATTATAATTTGAATTGACCAATAACCTCGACCAAAAGAGGTGATCTTCCAGATATATACTAGATGGACAAGGGAAGGTGCAAAATAACCCATCAATGTACTATTTCTTTGATAATTGTGCGGAGAGAGTGTTGGGCTTTGCATTCTGCTTAGCTTGTGCAAAGTTTCAACAAGCTATTGATATTTCAGGGAGTTGAAAGGAGTAATTAACACATTAAGGGCCTCATTTACGAGTCTCTAGTGCCACTGGAGCATCGCTTTTAATGACACTGTGCCATTTTCCATATTTAAAAAAGAGAAATATAGCGGAGCACACCAAAATGTTCTTAATATACAAATGTAAAGGGTCAAGAGTGACTCCTGAATTTGAAACAAGAAAACAGATATATTCTCACAATACTATTATACATTAGCAACCCTGGTGTAAGTTCTCTTATTCACATATAATTACCAACTCCTTAGCACATATGAAAAAACCTATGATTTATTAACAAAAAACACATAGCATACAATACTAATCATAACCCATAACAAACTCATACATTAAACACACACTAACAATTGACGATTACAAACATCATAATGAATTCTCCATATACAAATACAGACTTGAAGTTATTGGGCCTAACAGATATGCGTTGAGCCCATATGTAGCATCAGCCGACACGTGTTTCGTCCAAGACTGGACTTCTTCAAGGCTTATTTTCTCCACAGGTTCCTAAATCCCAAAACGATATCTCGAACTTGAAAGGAATATCACTTATGCCCATTTGTTACGATGGGTCCCAAACAGAACGCTTTCATCCTCATTATAAATGTTATGTCAACTACCAAACTCTCCAATGGTCCCAACAGCAGTAAGTGTTTACATATATCCCATGAGTAGAGAAGAACGTCACTAATGAATATTCCTCTGCCTGTATGATAACATTGGGAAAGTCATCAGTCCGCATCGCGTCTCACTCCAAACCAATAGGTTTCCATTTTCCATATTTACAAGGCAACTTTTAGCCATTGTGTGTTACTTAATGCCACCTTATAAATGTGGGCCCCCCCAAAGCAGTTTTCTGCTCCAGAAGGGCATGCAATGGGTGTTGCTGTGGGCGGTCCACTGCAGCACACATTGCATTTGACGCTGCCCCAAATTTACAAGGATTCAGTGCCACCCAGAGGTGGTGTTAGCATGGCATAATTAGGAGAGGTACTTTTATTTCTCTTCCTTTTTGCTTTTCTTAAGTGTGCTGCATTCTGCAGCATACATTGGAAGAGCAACACACCATTAATGATTGTTTATGTACAGGAAAGGACACCTTCCTACACATAAATAATCATTCCCTGCAACACAGGCAACCTTGCACTATGGTGCAGGAGTACCTGCGTTGGTACTAGGCCGTTCATTTTAGCACCAGTTTTTGCGCATTGCCCTGCTGCACCATTTCAAGTGAATGACGCCCTAAGTTTTATGTACAACTGGAAATACTTGTTATAGGATTGCACAGTTACCCCTATGATTTCACAGCTTCCAAGAGCTGGTGCAATAATGTCCATAAGTTTGAAAATAGTCACATTCTTTAAAAAGTATCTTAAAGATCATTGATACTCTGGTGACCTTCCGAGATCTTCAATCCCCCCCTCCTCTGATAACAACCTAGTACCTTTCAATGTGTCAATGTAAATTACATTAAAGGAAAGAGTTGCAAACGCCTCCCTTTTGCAAATTAAACATTTTTACCTTCCATGTTTTGTGTTTCTTCATTGAGCTCCAACCAGCACCTTCCTTTCCTGATCCGGGGTTGGATGAATACATGTCATGTAAAGCATGTGCCAATAAGTAGACTGCCTTATAAACATTATACATCTGTGCAAAGTTGACTCTGTTATATCCTCGCAGCATTTGAAGCGTCTCATTTCCTGAGCAATACAAATCAGATGAATAACGTGTCACATGCCAATTATTACTGTCTGTTGGAAAACATAAGAAATGTGTCTGCCATAGAGATGCAAAGGCTGTGTCATCAGGAAACTTTGAAGGAGTAACATCATGGAGAAAATCTTCAAATGCCACTATTTCGCCTTTTTGGATTGAAAACGACAGACTTCCGTTGAATACATGCGAGATAATTGCATAGTCTAAAATATTAGTTAGAGCCACTGAAAGAATCCAAACTTTTCGAGGCAACATTTCCCATTTATGGTATGAAAAATAATGAACAACACTTGTCGGGGTGCTGTAGAGAATGATCACCTGTGCCGTACATTCCCTAACAGCTTCCATGACTGTATTGAGGTTCCGTGGGTCAGAGTTAGAAGGATAAGCGGGAATCATATGGGAAAACTCGACGCAGCCTCCAACCTGGGCAACCACTGCCCTCAGTTCTCGTATCGCTCTCTCCCCGCTGTCATCATCCGTTGTCAGGATCCCCACCCAGGTCCACCCGAAATGTCTTAACAGCTGAGCAACTCCAGAGAAGAAAGACAGCTCATTTGGGACAGTCCGGTAAACGGCGGGAAACCTAATTTTATCACTGAGTGCAGGGTTCAGAGCCACGTAACTGATCTTCAAGGAGAAAAGAAATGAGGAAAGAACAGAAACATGAACAGAAGTCTGAAAACACCTTGCATCTCTCACAGCTGATCGTGGTTCTCAGATGAGAATGACCTGAAGACAAGCTATTAATATTTAATAGTATGATACAAAATATATTGCATTAAACTTTACCATCCACTCCATTCATTCAATTTTTTGGAAACTGATTATCTTCCACTTAAAATAAGCTTTCCACTTAACATTCAATCAATCAATCAATCAATCAGTCAGGAATTTGTAAAGCGCACTACTCACCCGTGAGGGTCTCAAGGCGCTGAGGGGCAGGGGAGGTGCTGCTACTGCTTGAACAGCCAGGTCTTGAGAAGTTTCCTGAAGGTACGGAGGTCTTTGGTCTGGCGCAGGTGGGTGGGAAGAGTGTTCCACGTTTTGGCAGCAAGGTGCGAGAATGATCTACTGCTGGTTGTAGTTCTGCGGTCACGTGGGACGGTTGCGAGGTCAACGGAGCGGAGATGCTGGGTCGGGTGTAGAAGGAGAACCGTCTGTTGAGGTATTCTGGTCCGGTGTTGTGCAGTGCTTTGTGGGCATGGGTGAGGAGCTTGAAGGTGATTCTCTTGTTGACTGGGAGCCAGTGCAGGTTTCTCAGGTGGTCTGTGATGTGGCAGTGGCAGGGGATGTCCAGGATGAGGCATGCAGAGGCATTCTGGATGCGTTGCAGCCTCTTCCAGAGTTTGGCCGTGGTTCCTGCATAGAGGGCATTGCCGTAGTCCAGTTTGCTGCTTACAAGGGCTTGGGTGACTGATCTTCTGGTTTCAGTGGGTATCCATTTGTAGATCTTTTGGAGCATGGTGAGGGTGTTGAAGCAAGAGGAGGAGATGGCGTTGACTTGTTGGTTCATGGATAATGAGGAGTCAAAGATGAGTCCTAGGTTGTGTGCGTGGTCGGTAGGAGTCGGAGCGACTCCTAGAGTGGCAAGCCACCAGGAGTCATCCCATGCGGAGGGGGTGGAGTTGAAGATGAGGACTTCCGTTTTGTTGGAATTGAGTTTGACGCAGCTGCTCTTCATCCATTCGGCGATGACCTTCATTCCTTCATATAGGTTGGTCTTGGTGGAGTCCTTGGTGAGGGAGAGGATCAGCTGGGTGTTGTCTGTGTATGAGATGATGTTGAGGTTATGGGATCGGGCAATGTTAGCGAGCGGGCCATGTAGATGTTGAAGAGGGTCGGGCTGAGGGACGAACCCTGGGGTACGCTGCAGATGATTTTGGTGGCCTCTGAGCAGAATGGGAGAAGGCGGACTCTCTGGGTCCTGCCAGTGAGAAAGGAGGTGACCCAGTCCAGTCCATTAACAATTTGGCATTGGGTACATTAATCTCATAGCCTCTACCACATTCCCAATGCCATTATGGGTGCCTTACCAAAATCTTAAGTTGGAAACATCATCTTACCATAGTATTGCTGCCTTTATTTCATGACATTAAAAATATTGGGCCTGATTCACAAAGGTAAACTTCAACTTTTGGTCTAAGTTTAAACCAAAAGTCTAAATTTATGAATTTTTGGCATTCACAACGTCAAGTTCTTAGTAGTATCTTTACGTCCACACTCCGGTCGGATGATCTGCATTTGAGGTGGATGATCCATACTCATGGTGGATCATCCACACTCAGGATGGATCATCGCACTTGGGGCAGATCATCCAGCCTTGAGCCGGAAAACCCTGCACCAAAACCCAGATAAAAAGAGCACACAATCGAGGTTTTGGTTTTTCCACAACAACACTGCACCTGGCTGCTCTGAATACTCAGAAGACAAGCTACCTCTTAGGAGGAATAAAAACTACACAGAGGAGTAGACCACCATGATCATCAGATTCATAGCGAGGAACTATAAAAGACTGCATGGTCTCCCCCCTACAGCTGCAGTTCCTAACAAAAGGTAGCTCTTTGGCAGCAGTTGGGCACGACTGTCATTGCATTGGGGGAAGATATAGGGACCATAAATGACATTAAGAAGAAGCGGCAGGATGAAGGAGAAATACAGCAGGATAGAAGTGGCCAGAGCTCTTCTTGGTGTACCGACTAGACCCAGCCTCCAACTTAATCTGCTTGAAAGGGATGTCCTTTCCACCCTAGACCCCCATCTGCTCCATGGGCTGCCTGTGAGAGATGACCTCAATGTGGTGCCAGGTAATATGCGATGGTACTAACAATGACACTACGAGCCTCATTACAAGTTTAGCTGTCTCAGGACTGCCATGTTGGCGGTGGCGGTCCTATCACCAATAGGCTGGTGGAGAAGACCGAATACAGCCAAGCATCGCCAGCATCGCCACTGCGGTCTGGCTGCCACGGACGATAATTGCCACCTGCAGGCCAGCAGAGACCATGTTTACGCCTGCTAGAAATAGTGTCTCTAGTTGGCAGAGGTATGCACCCTTGTCCAAGTAGGGAACACAATCCTAGTCAGGGTAAGTCAAACATAATCCGAATTATTCTGTGCCCGCCTTCTGGTACTTCGCCACTGAGCAGTCAGGCTTAACTTTGAAAGCAAAGTGTGCAATAAATCGTGTAATAACACAGTGAAAATACCACAAAAATACACCACACAGATTTAGAAAACAATATGATACTTATCTTGTAAAATTTAGGTCAAAACAATAAAGATCCAATAAGCGCAAGTTGAAATATCACTTTTGTAAAATTAAAAAGAGTCATAGATCTTAAAATTCTACAGTTGTCTCTTGTTTGCACAAAGTACTTGGTTTACGTCAAAATGATCATGCACGGAGACAGCAGAGGAGGAGATGCGTGGAAAAATAAGGTGTGCATCAGATTTTCTGATGCAGCACAGACAATGTGTTTTTTCTTTGCACGCTGCAAGGGACTTTGCGACGATTTCCAGTGCACCATCTTGGTTCCTCACTGAGATGCAGGGATCTTTTGATGCCCAGGGACGATGTGTGGAAAATCCCTGGCATGTGGGACGAAAACACAGGCATTGCGTCAATCCGGTATGGCGATGAGTCAATTTTTCTGTTTCACGGCAGGCGATGCGTCGATTTTTCACTCAGGAGGTCAGACTGGTCATTCCTGCTCTGGTGTGTGTCGATCAGCTAGGGTCGTGTGACAAATTTCTGGACCCAACCCAGGCGCTGCGTAATTCCAGTTCAGCTGTGCGAGATTTTCTCGCTGCAGGGCAAGCTGTGCGTCGTTTCTGGCAAGCTGTGCATTGCTTTTCAGTGCACAAGTAGTTTCTTCAAGAGATGAAGTATTTTTGGCCCTGAGACTTCAGAAAACGGGAGGCAAACTCAATCCAAGCCCTTGAGAGCACTTCTCAGCAAAGTCAGAGACCAGCATGGCAGCAGGGCAATAGCAGGGCAGAAGTCCTTCACAGCAAAGCAATCCAGATGAGTCCTTTAGGCAGCCAGGCGGTCCTCTTGACAGGTTGCAGGACCTGGTCCAGAAGTGTCTGAGTTGATGGGGTCAGGAGCCCAGTTCATATACCCAAAAGTGTCTTTGAAGTGGGGAGACTTCAAAGAGTGGTTTTGAAGTGCACAAGGTCCCCTTTCAGTACAGTTCTGTCTTTCAGGGTCCCAGTAGAGGGCCTAGCAGTCCACTAGCCTTTTTAATGTGAGTATCAGGCCCGCCACCCTTCCATCCCAGGAAGACCCATTCAGTATGCAGATGAGTGCAGGTATGACTCAGTATCCTGTGTTTGTGGTTGCGTGGGTAAAATGAAAAAGGGAGCTGTCACCCAGCCCAGCTCAGATGTTGATTGGAGACTGGCTGTAAGGCACAGATGGATTATAAGTGCGCAGAAATGCTCAGCCTCTAAAAGTGTAATTTTTGAAATAGTTATATAAACTCTAACCTCACCGATAAGCAGGATTTTCTATTACCAGTCTGGCCATACTAAACATGAACTGATTACCCCTTTCTGATCAGAATCTACCACTCACAGAGTAGATGAGGGCAGACCTAATGCTTGCCTATGAAAGGAGCAGGCCTCACATTAGTGAAAAACAAAGTTAGGAGTTTTACACTACCAGGACATATAAAACACACATGTATATGTCCTGTATTTTGTCTGCATAGCACCCTGCCTTATGGATTACCTAGGGTCTACCTCAGCGGTGACGTATATGTAGAAATAGGGGAGGTTAAGGCTTTGCAAGTATTTTTAAATGCCAAGTCAAAGTGGCAGTGAAACTGCACACAAAGGCCTTGTAGTGACAGGCATGAGACATGTTTATGGGGCTACTTATGTGGGTTGCACAATCAGTGCTGCAGGTTCACTAGAGCATTTAATTCACAGGCCCTGGGCACATGTAATGCACTTTACTAGGGATATACAAGTAAATTATATTAGCCAATTGGGTATGAGTAAATGTTACCATGTTTGAAGGGAGAGAGCATATGCACTTCAGCACTGGTTAGCAGTGGTAAAGTGAGCAGAGTCCTAAAACCAGCAAAAACAGTGTCAGAAAAGTCAAAGGCGGCAGGCAAAAAGTTGGGGGATGACCACCCCAAGTCTGTCAGTTCTAACACCGCTGGACAGATTACGAGGTTGCACACCGCTAAGGTTTCCGCCGTGGTCGCACCACTGCGGAAATCCAGGCAGAAACCACCTGAATAAAAAGAGACACTCAACTCTAGGAAGCCATATTCATCTGGAACCGCCATGGAACCGGAACTAGACGTCTTCCCAATGCTCCTGCTCGCCCAAAAACTTCAGAATCTACAATGACGACACCAACCACACTGTTACCTGTTACACAGTGTAAATTTTTGTACACTCACACAACAGACATTCTGGAAGGGATTGCGAGGGCGACACTCACACATAGCAGCACACTAACACGCACACTCACAAATACCTACACACATAGAGGCATATGCACAACAAACGGCCACCAAACACACACACACATAAACACGTTACAAACAAACACAGGTATGCACGGAAACACTGCACAGGCCCACACTCACACAGTACCACACAACAGGTCACAAACACAACTCAACTACACCATTTCCAGCGATTTGGAAGGGACCTACAGGGGACACCACCCAGGTACGCAACATGCATACATCACAACCAGCAAAAAATTAAATACAAATACACAATCTTACTACTTACCGATCGACTTACAAAGAACACCAAATCTAACATTTCATGCACATAACACACACACAGTCACAAGTACACAAAGCCACACAGCACACCGACAAACACATCTCAACACAAACAGCACATAGTACCAATACAACAAAACCTCTTGAACACACAAATGTTCATCACACAACATTCAATACCCTACCACGTTCAGACAAAAGCACTGCACACAACCTCACATACTGGCTAAACAACACACGTAGCCCAAGCAGAGCACCCACATGCACACACACATACAAAAACATGACTATTGTTAGCCAGGAACAACTCCATACTAGAGAAAGAAATGCATGACAAAGATGTAACCAGGAAACCAAGAACTGGTTGATTCAAATTATTATTAGAACCATAATATATGTGTGCTCTGAACTTGACTCCAGACATGTAACCTCCACAGATAGAGGCACCTCAGGGGTTACCTGGTGGAGGGGATTTGGGTTTGCCTGTTAAAATCTGCTTGCTTTCATTAGTGGAAGGCACGCATACGCCATGCCTTTTCCGGTGGTTAGCCCTCCTCAAGTGCAGCGACCAAGTACTGAAAACATGCGAGGCTCGCTGTTTCCCGTCAGGTTTGTGGACTACTTTTTATCTTTTGTTCGCAGCGTGGTCTCGCTTGTTTACTTCTGCTACCACTCTGAACAGCAAGGCGCAAATAGCTGTTATAATATCGTGGAGTGGAGTTGTGGACAACAGCATTTTAATGTAGTAAAGTATTCCCCGATGGGTTGTTTCTTGTGCCGTACAACAGCAGCTACACGGTTGCTTATACTGAACTTTTGTGCTGCTACTCACCTTCAGGTTGCCTCGGGGTAGGTAAATCACATTACAGGGCAAGATAATTCACAAATGATACCAGATGACCCCTGCAGGGCTCCACTCAAACAAAATACAATTGTGTTTCTTTTCAGAACACTCACTTGATGGCTCATGTTGTTTACACAAGCAGTCACAAAAATGAGATGTTTTGGCTCTGATAGTCCCTGGCTTGGTCATAATCTGTGCTACAAAATCCTGTTTGGCAGTTGTCAATTTGTAAATAAAAAGGTGCCGGTGCCCAAAGCTTTCCTCTTAAACCCACGGCTGCTGCAATTAAATGTGCGAGCACGAAATACTGTGGCAGCGTAACCCTGAAGCCATCTCGGGCCTCTTCAAACCATTTACAGTCACTCCCTGCCCCTTCAGCTCACTCTGGCAGCTTCCTGCTTTCTACCTTTGTGACGCTTTTTCGTTTTTCTCTTCCTCCGTCTTTCCATATGAGTCTTTTGCTCGCAGCAAATGCTTGAGGCAGAAGAATCAGCGCCGGCCCTAAAAAATAAGTGCCTGCCGGTGCTCAGCACAGGAAACATTAAGCACAAATTAAGCACTGCTGTTTGGTTTCCTCATTGTTCAATAGGGTTCCTTGTATCCGGAGTGTTTTTTCGATTTTGTATTTTACAGCTGAAACCTTCCTTTAAAAAACTGGATTTCTGTTACTTCTTGTTGAATGATTGCCACAAACACTTCGTCATCATTTGTATCATTTCCTCATTTAAAAATCCATTAGTAAGTTTTTACCACCTGAGTTTATTAGAGTCTGTGTTCAGCTTTGACAATTGTAGATTCATGGTGTGATGCGTCTGACACGTTGATTATTGCTGACTATGAACGTGTGTACAAAAAATGATTTTCCTTTCTGAAATATTGAGCTTCCCGTTCTTACACAAGCCATCCGCTGATGACATAGAACTGATGCATAAATACCTCGCGTGCTCCCATCCAACATCAGAGGAATGCAAATACTGCACTTTTATTTGTGAAATAACATTACGGGGAATTGAGTTCTGCAATTTGTGTTTTTTTCCACAAAGGGGCCCCCAAAGTGTTGTTTTAAAACAGTATGGCGTTCATAACCCTTTGTATTCATGTCCCTTTATTAGCCATTTTCTGAGTTGCAGGATTGCTTTAAATTGCTCGTCATTTTTCTGCTCATGCCTGCCTTATCTCTCTCTGTTCTGTTGATTCATCAAAGCGACCCACGAATATTTGCTGTTCCTTAATGCAGTTGTTATATTCTCAAGCAGTGTGAGAATCTTACATTTCTCATCTCGGCCAAGCAGAATATGTGTTAATCGTATTCGTGTTTTTTCTTAAGACTGTGGGGCATTTCCAGCTGATGGGCTTTTAACACTCCTGGACAAGTCAATGGACGTGCAGGAGCAATTATTCATTAGCACTGAGTCTTTATAACAGGCTAAGGCATCCAACTGCGTTCACTTCCAAAACAAAAAGACATAAACCAGCAATTTAAATTCTGTCAGCAAAGTAAATACAGCAAAGAGGAGCTCCAGCAACAAAACCCAATTGGAGCGTAAATGGGAGAATGTAAACCCCCGTGAAATGCCACAGCCTCGATGGACAGCCCGTGCAAGCATTTACAAACCAAAATAAAGCCATGGAAACAGTGCTGAAGGGGCGACTCACACCCCGCCCTCTGTTCGTGGCTGTTTAATGCTTTGGAGAATTGATGACATGAGGTCCGTCAGATGGGACAATCTGTCTACCGACAGGCCTAAAGATGGTTACTCTGGGTATCCCAGAATAAGAGCTCCCCTTCTCTAGAACTATAACACCACCAGTGCCAGCACGCTTGCATGATGGGTGAATAAAGGACGAAGAGGAGTGGGTGTGTGTGTAATGAAGATCACAATCCAGGCATCCCCACGTCTCCCTCCTCCTCACTCTTGCATTCATCTAGAAGAGCATGTCAAGCAGACTCTGCAAGCTTTATCAAGGTGGGCCCTTCCATTGCATCTTTAGTATTATTTTTAAATAAAACGCAACATCCACCTGAAGGTACCCTCACACTAAAAATGCACTATACTGCTATTTATTCACCCATATAGTACATTTTAAGAACACTTGGACAGACACTACCCCCAGGACAGGGATCCCAAACTAAACTGGACCAATGTAGTTCTACAGTTAATAAGTGAAATATTATTGGATGTTAATCTCATTACTTACATCTGTCATAGCCATGCACTGAAGTTTCACTGACGTGGCCCTATTGTTCAATACAGCAAATGCAGATTAAACTTGCTAATTAAAATCCTGTTTACTCATAAACCTTCGATGCTGATAAATGCACTGACTTATGCAACATTTTAATTAGAGGTTTCGAACAATTTTGCCCCTCACAGAAGGGAGCGAACAATACTTGAGAGTCGCTGAACATAGATATGACATCCAAGTAACTATGAACTGCCCTTTCCACATCAAGGAGGAAAGAAGTTCATCTTTTGACCAGGGGGGAAAGCAAGCTATGCTCGGCAGGACGATGGCCTAATTAAAGTGAAAACTAGACACAGCTGGGGCCATTAAGCCTAAAAATGTAATGAGCAATGTAGGTTGCAGGAGCCTTCTGCTACTGACAAACACACCTGTGCTGGCTCTGTCGACTCTATTCTCATGTCCTTTCTACAGAGAGCACCACCCATCCCGCTGCAGGACTCTCCACTTCCTCTTCCACATATTCACTGGCCGTAGTGAAACAATGGGAAATGGATTCTGTAGGACCTGGGCCTCTATGTAGGATCACAACATTTTGCCTTCATCCTTCCTGCTTTACTGAATTTGTTTCTGTTGGCTTCAGGACTCTGTGCCTTTTATCACTGCTAAGCAGTGCTAAAGGACTTATCTCTCTCCTTAAACATGGTAACATTGGCATATAGCTGATGGGCACATTTAATTTACTTTTAAGTTCCTAGTAAATGGTACTACCTGCACCCAGGGCCTGTAAATGACAATAATAATAATAATTATAGTGGGTCTGTAGCACTCATTGTGCTACTCACTGAAGTAGCCTTTTAAAAAACGCCTCAGACCTGCAACTGCAGCCTGTAGTGCAGTTTTACATTAGCATTCCGACCTGGCAAAATAAACCTTTTCCCAGGCCTAAACCTCCCTTTTTAGGTTGAGCATGTAAGCCCCTTGACCTGTTGGAAGAATTGTGGGCTTTTAACCACGCTCACCATATGCCCATCACTTTCACTTGTTTGTGGGCTTGCCTTTCAAAAATCCTTTATGATTTAAAAAATGCTTTACATTTGTCCCTCCTTGGGGCGGTTTCGTTACCGCCTTGCAGACTGCGCCTGTTAAATGGATAAATGCGCAATTGCTGATACGTTTCACTGTGAGCTAACTTCTTTTTCTGTCTCTCCTTCACACTCATACTCATGGCGGCCATGGTGCTTTGAGTCGGCTCGCTTCTACCAACTATTTTACTTTTCAATTTAAGTGGCAAGAAAAGTCAATTTGGGAATTCACAACGCTAATAGCTCTAACTCGAGCAAGTGCGAGACCCATTGCATTGCAAATGCTTGTTGTATTATTACCGCCATGCTTTTCACTATGTAGTATCGCCATTCTGATCAAACATCACATTTGCCAATGTATAGTTCAAACATAACAATGGAGACACCTCCTCACACCTCAGAGGGAGTGTAGTAAGTATGCCATATGAAATTCCTGATTGGGAAGACAGCCTCACATGAAGTTTCTATCTGTTTTGGAACACATGCGTATTTGGCCCTGTTCCTCATCTGTCAGACCCTATGTAGCACACAGAACTAGATCCAGTGGAAAAGGGCTGGCCAGAGACCAAAGAGCTGGTCAACTTACCAAATGAGTTTATGGACTGTGGATCAGTAGGGAAGCAGGATGACGTAGCAGGTTACACACATATATATAGCAGTATAGAGGTACACATATAAGACTGTCATGTGTGCATACCACAGCTGTCATACTATTTGGTTAACATAGGTGAGTAACATGCCCCGATACACAATACAATGTCCACATCTGTGCCTCAATGATGGCAACTGTAGTACTGTGTCTTCCTCGGAGACCCTTTACCTGTAGCACTAAACACTTTTTCACAGGTGAGATACTTAGACATCATACATTTAACTGGTAGAGGCATGTTCAGGTGTTTAGTCAGTACTTACCCCCTTGTGGATGCTGTGCTGCCCTCAAACACCCATCTAACTCATGGTAGGCCACTGCCAAAATGTGGGCCATTAGGAGGTCAAGGTCCAACAGGCCCCTTCCCTCGCCAGGAGGACATCGCCAGCTGGGCATCTGCGGTCTTCCGGGCCCAGCATCTCAGGTCCTCCCACCACTTCCTACAGTGGGTGCTCGGCCGGCTAAGGACCCACAGGGTCTGCACTTGCTTGCCGATGGCACAGAAGATTCACTTTTTTGATGGGCGTTGTCCTGCATGGATGACACAGACAAAAGCAAAAAGTCATGTCCACATGCACCATACCAACAAAAGTGGACAGAACCCTACAGAGACAGCAAGTAGGCAGATATTTCCATCCTCTCAGTTCACACTCATGCACAATTTAGCATCTGCATGCATTAACACCTTTACAACTTTATATTTCAGGTAGACCATCATACACCACCCCTTTCACACATTGATGTACTATTGGACTCACCTGCTCCTCTGGTGCACCATACAGGGGTAGGACCTCTTCCACAAGCTTGTCCAACTCTTCTGGGGTGAAGGCTGGGGCCCTATCACCTGCAAGATGTGACACAATAGCTTCTAGAAGCAGTACACAGTAGCTCAGGTAGTGGAGGTCGTGCTGGCAGCAGTGTCAGGAGTCAAATGAACAATAGTGCAGAAGATGGCGGTCACTTCCGCCATGTACAGGACCGTCACCGCCGGCGGACATCTCCATTGGCCAAGTACACCAAAGGCAGCAATGTGTTCCAATGGCAAATTCCACCACCGTTGTGACCGCCTACCACCATGACGACATCTGCCGGTAGAGTTAGGTCGCGTCCACATGTTCAGTACAGTAGGTCATTTTGAGCACATTTCATGTATGGAAAAGTTTTGGAATCTGCGTCTTTAACAAATCCCTATATTGTGATAAATATCAGTAAGTACTGCCTTTAGGTTTAGTAGTCTATTTGTGCATGTGAGTAGCTAAAGCTGTGTAACAGAGGGATTAGTGGTGATAGAGTTGTACACATATTCTCAACACCCTATGTGCGTTGGTAATGTAGATAATGTGCCAAAAAATGTGTTTCACACGTAAAGTCGGTTGGACTAACAAACTCTGACACTCACAGATAAATGTGCATGCCTGGTACATTAGATAATTGATGGAATCTGCACCAAGGGGAGTGTCATAGGATGACAGGCAATATGCTATACTGTAGATGTCAGATGTTGTAACCGAACTCGACAGCAGATATGTGTGAGTCATATATGTACATATTCAATAAGTGTGCATTGTTCATGTCACATACAAAATGTATATGTTTCCACATAGTTACCCTGGAATGAGCAGAGGAAGACAACTTCCAGTGTGCCGCCCACTAGTAGACCTGCACACCACAGAGGGGAGACGTACTATCCAGACATATAGCCTGAATAGGCATGCAATAATGGATCTTTGTGATCAGTTGGAGCCAGATCTGATGCTTGCCATCCACAATCCCTATAGCATACCTCGCATCGTTCAAATCATGTCAGCGCTACACTTCCTGGCTACTGAGCCTCTTTCAGAATGCAATGGCCGTCACTGCAGGGATGTCTCAGCCCATGTTCAGTCTGGTTTTGAAGGAAGTACTTTGTGCAGTGTTGAAACACCTGGACAGCCACATCAGGTTTCTCCAACATGCGGATTTGGCCTATCTAAAGGCAGGGTTTTATGCAATGGGGCACATTCCACATGTGATTGGAGCCATAGATGGCACCCATGTCGCCTTGTCGTCTCCCATTGCCAATGAACAGGTATATAGGAACAGGAAAAACTACAACTCCATCAACGTTCAAGTGGTGTGTTTGGCAGACCAGTACATTTCACAAATCAGTGCAAAGTATCCAGGATCAGTCCATGATTCCTTCATCATGCAGAACAGCAATATCCCACTGCTGATGACATGACTCAACATAGAGAGGGCCTGGCTGATTGGTAAGTCAGATTTGACATGTGTATTTGCAAAGTTTAACTCCTGCTATCACAATTGTGCAGGTCATCGATCTATGTTTGCGTTTTTCTATCTTATTACTTACAGGTGACTCTGGCTATCCAAACCGTCCTTGGTTGTTGACAGTAGGTACCCAACCACACCAGGGGAAGTCCGCTACAATGAGGCCCACGGAAGGACAAGGCGTGTCGTGGAGTGGACCTTTGGGGTCCTGAAGACAGGATGTCACTGCCTGGACACATCAGGAGGAGCTAGTCTAGTCACCCAACAAGGTATGTCAAATAATTGTTGCTCCATAATATTGCCCTGAGATGTCAGATACCATTCCTACCAGATGAAGGGGGAGCCAACAGAACCTGTGGGTGATGAAGATGAAGCAGGAGACTTCAGGGCAGATCTCATTGATCAGTACTTCAACTGATTCAAGGTATATGATGTCTTCTTAATGCTGTGATTTCATTTTGTAACCTAGGGCTCATGGGTGGCATGTCACCTCTTTTTTACCATCAGCTATGAGGTTTTAGGTAGCGCCAATGCCTGTGAGTGAGCTGTGCATGCAGAGTGTATTGTGTACAGAACAGAGTGGTCTGCAGTGCTATGTTTTGTTAATGCACAAAAACAGTCACACTTTGATGGAAAATGGGTTATTGGTAAGGGCAGGTAGGTACCTTCACTTGGCAATAGGCCACTAACCTCCACTAAGGTCCAGTTAGGTCTCAGTAAATTAACCCCAGCTCAACCCTTGGTAGCTTGGCAACGAGCATCAAGGCTTAACTTAGGAGACAGAGTGTAAAGCATTCAAATATCACAAAACAGTATTTAAATAAAACACAGGAAACAGTTTTAAAATCCAAAACCAATTTATAAAAATAGATTATATTTTTATCTTTAAAATGATACCAAAACAAATAAAATCGGATAAGGGGAACCGGAGATATGAATTTTTAAAGAATTATTATTTTTTAGCGCCTAGAAACAAAAAGCGCCAATCGGGTCATCTGGTTGCACCTCGACCAGGGCAAAGTCAAAGTTTCAGGCCGACCGCGATGGAGCCCTGCTCGGCTACAGGCCGCGGGAGGCCTCGGTTAAAAGTTTACCTTCACACTTAGGGGGTGATTCTGACCCCGGCGGTCACGGACCGCCGGGGCCAGGGTCGGCGGGAGCACCGCCAACAGGCTGGCGGTGCTCCGCAGGACATTCTGACCGCGACGGTATGGCCGCGGTCAGAACAGGAAATCCAGCGGTCTCCCGCCGGTTTTCCGCTGTCCTGCAGAATCCTCCATGGCGGCGCAGCTTGCTGCGCCACCATGGAGGATTCTGACACCCCATAACGCCATCCTGTTCCTGGCGGTTCGCCCGCCAGGAACAGGATGGTGGTATGGGGTGGCGTGGTCCAGGGGCCCCAGTAAGAGGGCCCCACAAAGAATTTCAGTGTCTGCTGAGCAGACACTGAAATTCGCGACGGGTGCAACTGCACCCATCGCACATCCTCCACTCCGCCGGCTCCATTTGGAGCCGGCATCCTCATGGAGGGGTGTTTCCCACTGGGCTGGCGGGCGGCCTTTTGGCGGTCGCCTGCCAGCCCGGTGGGAAACCCAGAATCACCGCGGCGGTCTTCTGACCGCGGAGCGGTGTTCTGGAGGGGGGAACTCTGGCGGGCGGCAGAGGCCGCCCGTCAGAGTTAGAATGACCCCCTTAGTCTCTTTTTCGAAGATTTTCTTCAGCGGGACGAACCCGCCAGTCCAATCCGACCTCCTGGAGCCCTTCTCTGGATACACGATGCTGGAATCCTCGGTGGAGATTTTTACCTTCGGACTTAGTCGTTTTTTCGAGGTGAAAATCCTTCGACCGGGGTAAACCTGGATCTTGATCCGACATCCATGGAGCCCTCCTCGGATACACTGGCTGGGAGGTCCCGGTCAACTTTTTACCTTCAGACTTTTCAGAGATTTTCTTTACCGAGACGAACCAGCAAATCAGGCCGGGGGGTCGCGGTTGAGGCAAGCCGGCTAGAGTTGCCGCGGCGGGTCGGTCCCTCTATGGAGCTTTTTTACAAAAGTTGTCCAAACTTCTGGGGCTTCTCCCAGATGTTCTTTTAAGGTTCTTTTGGGGTCCACAGCTCACCCCAAGCTTCCAGAAGTTCTGCGATGGTCCTTGGGGGGTGCGGACTACAACTCCCAGAATGCACCTGGCGCAAACTCCTTTTTGGCCACTGGACAGTGGTCAGCTGGTCGCTTTCTTCAGGAGTTGGTGCAGGGGACTCTGGATAGCAATTTTTCACCTGTAGCAAACAGGGAGTCCCTCCTTGAACCAGTTGAAGCCAGGCAAAGTCCTTCTTGTAGTGAAGCCCAAGTGTGCAGCTGGTGCAGTCCTTCTGAGTGCAGGTTCCAGGTGCAGGCCAGGGGTCCAGCAGGGCAGTCCTTCTCCTCCTTTGGTTCTTCCTTGTTGGAATCTGATGGGGATCTGAGGTGTGGGTGTAGGTCTGCCAGTTTTATCCTTGCTCCTGGGTGAAAAGCAGGGGGGTCCTGGTTCTCCAATCAGGTGCAGGGTCCTTACGCCTGTGATGACCACTTCCTGGGAAGTGTGGCAAAAATCAATCCCAGGAGGCAACATTCTCTAAAAATCCATCATGGCTGAATCTGATTTTTGGAGGTTACATCTGGCTGAGCCCACCCACTGGTGTGGCTAAAAATCATAAACACACCCCTCTCCTGCCCTCTCCTAATCTAATCAAGGGGGCACTTAGTTGTCTGGGGTTGCAGGATGTGGGGATGTTGCTGGTTGCTCCAAATGTCCTTCTCTGCCTTTGAAGACCAGTTTGGCAGCCCTCCCCCTTCCTGCCTCACCATCTGCTGAGGGGAGATTCCCTCCCACAGGCACATTCCTTTGTGTGAAGCCAGGCCACTTCACACCTCATCAAGGCAGCTTGGCCAAGCTACTAGAGGTTGGCCAATCAGAGCACAGTAGCAAAAACAATGCAGGGCTGAAATTGGCAACTTTTCAGGTAAAGTTTAAAACTCTTTACCTGAACAAGTTATATTAAATCCAACAACTGGAGTTGTGGGATTTATTACAACAATTAATTTGATACCAAATTCTTGGTATGCATCATTTAAGGAGACTTTAAAAATTAAAATAAAATCTCCGCATTCTAGCCTATGAAGGTCATTTACTACCATGAGTGAAAAACAAATTTGCCTGTTTTTACCTCACCAGGGCTTATAAAACTATTTTTATAAAGTCCCTGCTTATAGCTACCTGGCACCCAGCCCTAGGGGCACATAGGGCACATCTTAGGGGTGACTTATATGTAAAAATAAGGTAGTTTGAGACTTTGGAACTACTTTGAATTCCAAAGTCGAATTTGCATATAACTTTAATTTAAAAGCAGCCAGCAAGGCAGGCCTGCCTTTAAAATGACACTGGGAACCTCAGCAGTGCACCTATGGGTGCACTACCTATGCTGTGGTCCCTAAACCTACATGCCCTACTATATACTAGGGACTTATAGGTAGGTTAACTTAGCCAATTATAATTAGCCTAATTTATATATCCATTTTAACACAGAGGACTGGTAAGCAGTACCCAGGGCACAGCCAAGAGTCAGTAACCACCAGTACCTGTCCAAAAAGTGTGGGGGTGGCCAGGGAAAAAAGGAGGACTTTCCTACACACTTGTTAACATGACTTGTCTGAATTGAGGAATGTTTTCTGCTGTGTCCTATCTCTTATCTCTATAAATCACAGAATTTCCAGCTTGGCTGCTCATCCTTAGCAAGTCACAGACAGTGTCGGAATCAGATGGGTATTGCAGACAGACATGAGAAGTGGACATGGCTGAAACTAGGTACTAATTGCCATGAGTATGTGGAGTGTAACTAACATGGCCAAACTGTCAGGACACGGGGGGAATTGTGTTTGCTCATGAAAATAACCTGTAGGGTAGTGGAGGTGGTCAAATGGTGTCTTTTGTGTTTCCATAGCCTCTGCCATCACAAAGGTTTCTGTTGTATGTAATCTTCCTTGGACCTAGCTGTCAGTGTGTTCCTACTTTGCAGACCACTGTGCATGTCTCTGTGAACTGACATATGTGAGTGGCAAGCCTACAGGTATGTGACCATTGTAAGTGAAAGACATCTGGACTGGGGACATCAGTACTGAGATCTGTCTGTACCATGGGGTATGAATATTTGGAAGCTAGGGTATGGGTATGTGATAAGGCTTTACCAGGAGATACAAAGGTCCAATCTGTATACCTCCTGCCTTGTAGGAAGACTGACATGTCCCTAACTTCTGTATCCTGTAGTTTAGCAATGTCTGATACCTTAGCAACCACCCTGATGTTACTATCAGTCATACTCTATGTGCTGTTTGCATGTCTACTAATAAATGTGTGTAGATGCAGCATACAACTGTTTTTGAATCTGAGTATGTTACAATAATAATGTAATGAGTCTCCTGCTGATATTGTCCATGTGTGACGTTCATAACAAAGGTTGTACAATACAGAGGGGCATAATGGTACTAGAGTCGGCATGCATAACAGTTGTACATGGTTGATGTATGGCACTTACACAGGACCTGTGTTTAAGTGTGACTTATTGTGGACAGTAAAACAATATGTGTGACTGTTAACTTAAACACACACAGAATGAACAGTGAAGGGTTCAGTCCCGGTGGCTGCAGCTCTAGGATACACGGGTCCAGTGCCCTTGCATCACGGTAAAATGGGGATTGGTTTCAGAACAGTCAACTGGGTGTATGTGTGGCGCACAAGGAGAACAAGTCAGGAACGGGCTCACTTCCAGGCACTTCGTTTGGTCTTGGCATCTGTTCCTCCTGGATGTCTTGGAGCATCCCTTGAAGCCCCCTAAACAAGAATTAGTGGATTATGTACTTGGTCTAAGATCAAGAATGGCTGAGAACATGAAAAAGGCCACTAACAGCCTCCAGGGAAGCCACGAATTGTAAAAGCAATGGCATGACCAGAAGGCTGTCCTGACTGTGTACAAAACAGGACAGAATGTGTGGGTACTGGAGCCTGTGGCACCCAGGGCACTCCAGGACAAATGGAGTGGTCCAAACACAATAGTGGAGAAAAAGGGTGAGGTCACTTACTTAGGGCACCCAGGCACTCCCAGAAGTCCTCTTAGAGTACTTCATGTGAACCGCTTGACACCCCACCATGATAGGGCTGACCTAACCCTACTCATGGCCATTGATGAGGGACAGGAAGATGAGAGTGACCCTCTCCCTGATCTCTTCTCCAACACTGCAGCTGATGGCTCTGTGGATGGAGTTGTTCTTGCAGACTATCTTTCTGAAGAACAGAAGGAGGATTGCAGGAACATCCTAGGCCAGTTTTCGGAACTGTTCCCTCTGACACCTGGTCAGACCACTTTGTGTGAACACACCATAGATACTGGAGACAGTTTACCTGTCAAAAGAAATAATTATAAACAGCCTGACCATGTCAGTGTAGGAGGCTGGCCTGGCTTATACTAGTAGGTACCTAATGGTACTTACACCTTGTGCCAGGTCCAGTTATCCCTTATTAGTAGATTAGTAGTGTTCTAGCAGCTTAGGCTGATAGAGGTAGCTATAGCAGAGCAGCTTAGGCTGAACTAGGAGACATGCAAAGCTCCTACTATACCACTTATATCATATAGCGCTATGTCATAAGAATCACAATACTCAGAGTTACTAAATATAAAGGTGCTTTATTTTAGTGACAATATGCCAAAAATATCACAAAGGATATCCACCCTCAGGAGGTAAGTAAAATACACAAAATATACACACAAACCAAAATCAGGTAAGTAAACAGTTAGAAAAGTAGTGCAAACACTGTAGAATACAATAGGATGCAATAGGCCTAGAGGCAACACAAACCATATACTCTGAAAGTGGAATGCGAACCACGAAGGGACCCCAGGCCTAGTGTAGTGTGTAGAGGGTCGCTGGGAGTGTAAGAAAACACTAAGGGTGTCCAACATACCCCACCCCAAGACCCTGAAAAGTAGGAGTAAATGTACCCTACTTCCCCATAAACACACTAAAGTTGTGATAGGAGATTCTGCAAAGACAACAACTGACTGCAAAGCACTGAAGACGGATTCCTGGACCTGAGGACCTGCAAAGGAAGGGGACCAAGTCCAAGAATCAAGAAAGTGTCCGGGGGACAGGAGCCCACTAAATCCCGTATGAAGGTGCAAAAGGGCTGCCTCCAGGTGGAAGAAGCGAAGATTCTGCAACAACGAAAGATGCCAGGAACTTCTCCTTTGCACAGAAGATGTCCATTGGTGTGCTGGAGGATGCAGAGTTGCTTCCACGCAGAAAGACCACAAACAAGCCTTGCTAGCTGCAAAGGTCGCGGTTGAAGAGAAGGGTGCCGCCTGGGCCCAGGAAGGACCAGGAGGTCGCCACTTGGAGGAGGATACAGATGGGCCGCTCAACAACACAGAGAGCCCACGCAGAAGCAGGCAGCACCCGCAGAAGCACTTGAACAGGGGTTCAAGAAATCTGAGCACTGCGGTCATCTCAGCACTGCAAAAGAAGCCGGAGATCAATTGAGCGAGTTGGACAATGCAGGACAGAGTGCTGGGGACCTGGGCTGTGCTGTACGCAAAGGAATCCTTGCAAGAGTGCACAGAAGCCCTAGCAGCTGCAGTGCATGCAGTACACAGGATTACTGTCTGGCATGGGGAGGTAAGGACTTACCTCCACCAAATTTGTACAGAAGGACCACTGGACTGTCGGGGTCACTTGGATCCAGCTCCTGTGTTCCAGGGACCATGCTCGTCATGATGAGAGAGGACCCAGATGACTGGTGAAGCAGAAGTTTGGTGCCTGCGGTAGCAGGGAGAAGACTCCGTCAACCCACTGGAGATTTCTTCTTGGCTTCCAGTGCAGGGTGAAGGCAGACAGCCCTCAGAGCATGCACCAACAGGAACAGTAGAGAAAGCCGGCAGGATTAGGTGCTACAATGTCGCTGGTAGTCTTCTTACTACTGGAGCAGTCAGCAGTCGATCCTTGCAGAAGTCGAAGAGGGAGATGCAGAGGAACTCTGGTGAATTCTTGCAGGTCGTTATCTGAAGATAAGCCCACAGGAGAGACCCTAAATGGCCCTCAGAGGAGGATTGGCTGCCTAGAGAGTAAGCACCTATCAGGACGGTTCTCTGACGTCACCTGCTGGCACTGGCCACTCAGAGGCCTCCATTGTGGCCTCACACCTCTGCATTCAAGATGACAGAGGGCTGGGACACACTGGAGGAGCTCTGTGCACCATCCCTGGGGTGGTGATGGACAGGGGAGTGGTCACTCCCCTTTCCTTTGTTCAGTTTTGCACCAGAGCAGGGGCTGGTGGATCCCTGAACTGGTGTAGACTGGCTTATGCAAGGAGGGCACCATCTGTGCCCTTCAAAGCATTTCCAAAGGCTGGGGGAGGCTACTCCTCCCCAGCCCTTCACACCTATTTCCAAAGGGAAAGGGTGTAACACCCTCTCTCAGAGGAAATTCTTTGTTTTGCCTTCCAGGGCCAGGGCTGCCTGGACCCCAGGAGGGCAGAAACCTGTCTGTGTGTTGGCAGCAGTGGTAGCTGCAGTGAAAACCTCAGAGAGCTAGTTTGGCAGTACCCAGGGTCCATGCTGGAGCCCCAGGGATGCATGGGATTGGCACCCCAATACCAGATTTGGCATGGGGGGTGATTCCATGATCTTAGACATGTTACATGGCCATATTCGGAGTTACCATTGTGAAGCTACATATAGGTATTGACCTATATGTAGTGCACGCATGTAATGGTGTCCCCGCACTCACAAAGTCTGGGGAAATTGCCCTGAACAATGTGGGGGCACCTTGGCTAGTTCCAGGGTGCCCTCACACTTAGTAACTCTGCACCTAACCTTCAAACAGTGATGGTTAGACATATAGGTGACTTATAAGTTACTTAAGTGCAGTGTAAAATGGCTGTGAAATAATGTTGACGTTATTTTACTCAGGCTGCAGTGGCAGTCCTGTGTAAGAATTGTCTAAGCTCCCTATGGGTGGCAAAAGAAATGCTGCAGCCCATAGGGATCTCCTGGAACCCCAATACCCTGGGTGCCTAGGTACCATATACTAGGGAATTATAAGGGTGTACCAGTGTGCCAATTAGAATTGGTGAAAATGATCACTAGCCTGCAGTGACAATTTTAAAGACAGAGAGAGCATAAGCACTGAGGTTCTGGTTAGCAGAGCCTCAGTGACACAGTTAGGCACCACACATGGAACACATTCAGGGCACAAACCATGAGGATTGGGGCCCTGGCTAGCAGGATCCCAGTGAGACAGTAAAAACACCCTGACATATACTCACAAACAGGCCAACAGTGGGGGTAACAAGGCTAGAAAGAGGCTATCTTCCTACAGTCAGGGACTGCCTTAAGTCTGAAGTTCAGAAGAAGTTGGACCTATGAGTAATCAAATAGGCTCTACGCCAGCCCAGTAGTGCTTAAACCCAAGCCTCATTCTCAGAATGCAAAAAAGGAAATGAGGTTTTGTGTAGATTATAGAGGGCTCAATACAGTCACAAAGACTGATGCTCACCCATACCCAGGGCAGATGAGCTTATTGATACATTGGCATCTGTCAAGTATCTCAGCACTTTGACTTGACTGCAGGGTATTGACAGATCAAGCTATCAGAAGATGCTAAACCCAAAACAGCTTTCTCTACCATTGGAGGGCATTATCACTTTACTGTTATGCCCTTTGGTTTGAAGAATGCACCTGCCATTTCTCAGAGGTTGGTGAACACAGTCCTGCAAGGTCTAAAAGCTTTCAGTGCATCATATCTTTATGATATTGTGTATTTATCTCGAAATGGGATGACCACCTGGTCCACCTTTGGAATGTTTTGGAGGCCCGGAAAAAGGCAGGCCTCACTATCAAGAGCCTCATAGGACAGGGGAAAGTGGTTTATAAGGGACATCTGGTAGGTGGAGAACAGATTCAGCCACTACAGGGGAAGATCCAGACTCTTTTAGATTGGACTCCCCCCTCTACTCTAACCCAGGTAAGAGCCTTTTTAGGCCTCTTTAGGTACTACAGGAGGTTCATTACGGATTATGGCTCCATTGTAGCCCCCCTTAATGACCTCACATCTAAAAAGATACCCAAGAAAGTTTTATGAACAGCTAGCTTGAAACAAGCCATGTGCTCTGCACCTGTGTTAAAAAAACCAGACTATTCCAGAAAATTCATAGCCAAGATAGATGCTTCTGAAGTATATGTGGGGGCAGTACTATCCCATCTTAACACTGAGTTTGACTCCTAGAGAGAGGCGTTGGTCATCCATAGAGAGGGAGGCCTTTGCTGTGGTCTGGGCCTTGAAGAAGTTGAGACCATAGCTCTTTGGTACTCAAATCACTGTTCAGACAGACCACAAATCTCTCTTATGGCTTAAACAGATGAAAGGAGAAAACCCCAAATTGTTGAGGTGGTCCATTTCCCTACAGGGTATGGACTTCACAGTAGAACATAGATTTGGGAGTAACCACTCCAATGCAGATGGACTCTCCCGATATTTTCACTTAGACAATGAAGGTGCATCTGGGCAAGGCTCGTCTTCTTGTTCTCATTTGGGGGGGTTGTGTAGGAAAGTACCCTATTTCTTGGCATAGTTACTCCCATGTTCTGCCTGTTTGTCAGTATGTTTAACTGTTTTGTCAGTGTGCTTGACTGTGTTCACTGGGATCTTGCTAACCAGGACCCCAGTGATTATGTTCTCTCTCTCCATACTCTGTATTTCACTCCATATTTGGCATACTGGTGCCCCTTATAAGCCTCTAGTATCTGGTACCTAGGTATCCAGGGCATTAGGGTTACAGGGGATTCCTATGGGCTGCGGCATATATTTTGCCACCCATATAGTGCCTATGCAAAGTGCATGCAGGACTGCCATTGGAGCCTGCATGAAAAGGTGCAAGACCTTTTCACCACCATTTTACACTGCACCAGGTCACTTGTAAGTCACCCCTATGGCAGGCCTTCCAGCAGACAGGGCAGAATGTAGAGTACCTGTGTGTGAGGGCACTTCTGCACTAGCAGAGGTGCCCACATGGACTCCAGGCCCATTTTCCCTGACTTTGTGAGTGTGGGGACGCCACTTTATGTGTGTACAGGGCATAGATCAATACCTATATCCAGCTACATAATGGTAACTCCCAATATGGTCATGGTTGGTGACAAACATGTTAGAATCATACCCCAATGGTAATGCAAGTATTGGTTTTATGGTTCCATATACTCTGGGGGCTCCTTAGAGAACCCCCAATACTGACATTTCAGCCTTCTGAGGTTTTGAAGGCTGCCCCACCTGCTGTCACCTCACAGACAGATTTGTTTCCTCCTGCTGCTTGAACAGCTCAAGCCCAGGATGCCAGAACAAAGGATTTCCTTTGGGAGAGGGGTGTTACACCCTCTCCGATTGGAAATAGGTGTTACAGGTATAGGGGTGGTCTCCCCAAGCCACTGGAAATGCTTCAAAGGGCACATTTGGTGCCCTCCTTGCATAATCCAGTCTACACCTGTTCAGAGAACCCCAGTTCCGGCTCTGGCGCAAAAGTGGACAAAGTAAAGGGGAGTGATCACTCCCCTGTCAATCATCACCCCAAGTGAGGTGGTCAGAACTCCTCCAGAGGGTCCCTTGTTTCTGCCATCTTGTTTCCATGGTGGGCAGGGAACTCTAGGAGCATCTGAGTGGCCAGTGCCAGCAAGTGACATCAGAGCTCTCCCCTGGTAAGTGCTTAGCTGGCTAGGAGACCAATTCCCTTTCAGAGCTATTTAGGGACTCTTCTTTGGTGGTTTCTCAAATTCAGATTGCAAGACTCTAGCAGGACTCCTCTGCATTGTCCGACTTCTCACCAAAGAAACTGCATCTGGACCCTCCAGGAACATACAAGCTGCAACAAAGAATCAAGATGCCTCCTGTAACATTGTATCTCCGGCTCCTGCCAAGAACTGTAACAGTTCCCCGGTTGTGCATCCTCTGTGGACAGTCCATCTTCAGACTGCATCATAAGCAAGAAGGAATCTCCCTTGGGGTGATGGAGTCAATCCCCTGCTTCTGCAGGCACCATCTGCAACAATGACTGGTGATGTTTATCCTCTCTCCTGCTGAGCTGCGTGGATACTGCATCACGGGTGGTGGACTGAAGTGGTCCCAATGGTCCTCTCTTTCAACTGTACAACTTTGGAGCAGGTAAGAGTTTGCCTCCCCACGTAAGACAGTACCCCTGTGCACTTCGTGTTTTGCAGCTGCCAAGGCTTGTTGGCATTCTTCCTCGAAGTCCTTCATGCATCTTGTAGCTTTGGCCCCCAGCACACCATCATGCAAAGCACAGCTTCCTGAGTGGTTCTCCAGCGGCGTGGGAGCCTTTGTCTTAGTTCTGTGTTGGCCTCTTCTACAACTTCTTTGTCCCCCTGCTGAGGGACCCCTGGATGCGCTGCCTGGTCTTCTGTGGGCTCTTGAGTTGGTGAGGGACCCCTCTGACTCTCTCTCCTGGGTAGAGTCCACCTGGTCCTTCCTGGTCCAGGGCAGCGCCATTTTCCACTAGCCCTAAGCTTTGCACATGCCAAGGCTTGTTGGCAGACTCCAACGATGCAAACCCAACAGCAATCCTCCATCCAGCATGGGACATCCCTTGCACTCTCCAGGAACCAGACTCTGTCTTCCAGGGTGCAGCAGTGACTCTTCATCCTCATTATCGACTTCCTTCTTGCACCTTCAGCCTGGTGGGTAGGGGCTCCTGCCCTTCCTGGACTGTTCTGTGCTTCTTGGACTTGGTCCCCTTCTTTCACAGGTCTTCTGGTCCAAGAATCCACTGTTGGTGTCTTGCAGTCTCTTCTGGTCTTTGCAATATTCTTCTTTTCTTCTAAGTGGGTGGTTTTGGGAAACTACAGTACTTTACTGCTGCTGTCCTGGGTGCTGGGGGGTGTTGTGGAACTTACCTTTGTACTTTTCTAATAATCCCAGCTCCCCTCTACACACTCCACTTGCTTAAGAGGGAGAACAACTGTTGCATTCCACTTTCTTAGTATATTATTTGTGCTCCCACTGGGCCCATAATATATATATATATATATATGTATACATAGTGTATTACTTACCTCCTAAGGGAGTATATCCTCCATGGTATTTTTGGTATTTGTTTCACCAAAATAAAGTACCTTTATTTTTGTAACACTGAGGGGCATATTTATACTCTGTTTGCGCCGAATGTGCGTCAAAATTTTTTACGCACAATCGGCGCAAACCCTGCCCCATATTTATACTTTGATGTCCAACCCGCGGGCATCAAAATTCCACCATGTGCGTCATTTTTTGGAAGGGGGAACCAGCATTGCGTTAATTATGTGCAAGGTAGGCGTTCCCATCCCAAAAATGACTTTAAGGCCTGTGCCCCATATTTATACTCTGACGTCATTTTGACACACAGGAGGGGGTGGGCCTTAAAAAACGGCGCACAGCCTGATGGGCGCCGTTTTTTAACACCTGGGTCAGGGCAGGCGTTAAGGGACCTGTGGGCTTGGACGGAGCCCAGAGGTGCCCTCCCCTGCCCCCAGGGACCCCCCTGCCACCATTGCCCACCCCAGGAGGACACCCAAGGATGGAGGGACCCATCCCAGGGAAGTAAAGGTAAGTTCGGGTAAGTATTTTTTTCAGATTTTATTTGTGGCATGGGGGGCCTGATATGGGCCCCCTTACATGCCACTATGCCCAATGACCATGCCCAGGGGACATAAGTCCCCTGGGCATGGCCATTGGGCAAGGGGGCATGACTCCTGTCTTTGCTAAGACAGGAGTCATGTCAATGGAGGTTGGCGTCAAAAAAAATGGCGCAAATCCGGTTTGAGGCCTGAATTTTGCCTCAGACCTGACTTGCCCCATTTTTTGACGCACAACCCCCATCTCCCATACGCCAGCGCTGCCTGGTGTGAGTCATTTTTTTTGACGCACACCAGTCCGCAGCGCCGGCTAACGTCATTCCATAAATAAGGCGCCCACATGGCGCGTTGGAATGGCGTTAGCCGGCGGTAAAACTTTTGACGCACAACTGCGTTGGAGCAGTTGTGCGTCAAAAAGTATAAATATGGGCCTGAGTGTATTCTTTCATGAGTGTGAGTACTAAGGCCTGTATTTATACTTTTTTGCGTCGCATTTGCGCCATTTTTTTTACTAAAAGGTGGCGCAAACTTACAAAATACAATAATATTTTGTACGTTTGTGCTACTTTTGCATCAATAAAATGACGCAAATGCAGCACAAAAAAAGTATAAATGCGTGCCTAAGTGTGACTACAGTGGTATTGCATGAGCTTGGCATGTCTCTTAGATAAGCCTTGGCTGCTCACCCAAAGTTACCTCTAGAGAGCCTGGCTTCTAGACACTGTCTACACAACACTGATAAGGGGATACCTGGACCTGGTACAAGGTGTAGTACTATAGATACCCACCACACACCAGGTCAGCTTCCTACACCCTGGCACAGTGTGCCCACTCCCAGTCGTGGCAGGACCATCATTGTCAGGGGTGACAAGAGACGACACAGGTACCTGCTCTGTGGGGCACAAAATGGATGAGCCAGTCATTGTTACACAGGCTTGGGGGTGAATGGTTGCCTGTGATGCAGATGCATCAGGGCTGGGAGAAGTCGATTTGGGCAGTGTGAGTGTGAGAGTTGTTGATTGACCAGGTGTCTCTGATGGGCCAGCTTTGTCTTCAGTGTCCATGCATCCTGGAGTGTTATCCGCACTGGGGCATTCATCTAAAGTGATAGTGGAAGTCTCTGGTATCCTGTCCATGGTGACCTTGGCAATGTTACCTGTGGGAGAACTTGAACACAGAGTTGCTGTTACATTTAGGGTATTATTGATGTTGTGTGAGACGCAGACAGTGCCTTAACTTGATCCCCAGAAATGACAATTTCAGCTGCTGCAGTATGCTTTGTACAACATAAGACTCTGTAATTTCAGTACCATACACCATGCTTGAAGCAGATAAGCGGTGTTGGTAGTGATTGGACTACTGATACCGTCTTATGTTGTCTGATTGTTGATATGGGTGTTCATCTTTGTTACATAGTGAAGTGTCTGACATGATGCATGGCACAAAAAAGAGGTGTATCATGCACAATAGTGTCAGAGTGGGGACACAGTATGGGAGTAAGCAATAGACATTGATCTGTAACTGGATTTACTGTATGTGAATCCTCTTTCACATCTAGATTTCTACCCCAGTTGAGTACATTTCAATCTTAGGAATCTTTATTCCAAGGGCGTTGGGATTGACCACTCAGCTATAGCTGTGTTTCGCTTGTGATGATAGTGGGAGTGGACCGTTGCATTGCATTGCTGTCATTGCCATTAACTGTTTCACTCTTGCACATACACAATGGGTTAGATTGATAGTTTCATATGCATGATATCTCACATTTGATGTGCTGTTCAGGTTTTCACAATGGTCTTATATTGCATTCTCGGAGTAGTAGTGCTATCAGTTGCCTGCACTTCACGTGCCATTCCTAAGGGCTGTGGAGCCAGGTGAGTTTAGTGGACATGTAGCATGCCGGAGAGGTGTATTGGAACATTTGGACAGAGGTGTAGTGTGTGATATGTTAATTGGGGTAGATTAAGGTGGTGAGGGAGCATGCAGAACATGACAATTGAGTGACATGGATTTTGTGGGAACTTACCAGACTCCACTTCCCCAGGTATTCCTTTCAGGCCCTAAGGATGCAGTATGCAGGATTCAGACCTTTCCTTCCCAGGAGATAAAAGTAGGGGGAGGAGATGGGGGCCCACTGCCAGTCCTGAGTACCGCCAGCTGGTGCCTGGATGCCATGGAACATACCTGCCAACTGAGGTTGTTCCAACTTTTCCTGATGTCCTCCCTTGTATATGGACACCTCCCTACAGAAGTGACCCTGTCAAATATTCTTTGCCACAAATCAATTTTCATGGCATTTGATGTTTGCTGGACCTGTGCTTTGAACATGTGTGGCTGTACCCTGACTGACAATTTTGTCCACAATGACCCCCAACTCATCATATGTGAAACATGGATGTTTTTGTGGGGTCATGCTAATGGTGGTGAAGACGGTGTGGTTGTGTTAAAAAGAAGTCTGCAGAAAAAGGTAAATGGTGAGATGTAGATGCTGTGATGTGAGTGGGTTACAGTGTTGTGGAATGTGTGTGGTTGTAAAATGTGTGTTGTGTATGTTGTGCAGGTGCGTGATGTGTGCTGAGTGAAATGTCAATGGGTGCCTTTTCTTGATTTTTGTATCTCTCAAAATATTGGTTGTCTCTGGCTGTGTGTGGCGTTCTGTTCACAAATGATTGGGGGTTGTGTAGGGGTGTGTTTTATAGTGCAGTATATAGGTGTGTCGGTTGTATGGGTGTGTGTCAGGTGTGGGGTTTTCAAACTATCCAATGTGGTGTTGTGTTTAGTGTAATGTGAGATGAGACCACCACGGTTCGCACTGCCAATGGTTTTACACCATGGAAGAACCTCTGTCATGATTTGTGGATCGTAGAATGATGGAAGGGTTGTTGTCGGCCTGGCGGTGCTGGTGGTTGGACCACCTCTTTCCCGTCCTCCAGTTTCCTGGCAGTTTCGGAAATGTGCCTGTTTTTTGGTATACTTCACAATGTGACTTTTAATATGGCAGTCGGATTACCTCCAACATGGTCTTGCCAAAAGGCCTCCTAACTCGTAATGAGGCCCAAAAAGTCTGTGATGCTCCGCGAATGTGACCATGAATGTGGTCCCAAGTATGTGCAATCTGTATGGTGAGTTAGACCTTCATGTGTCCGATCTAGTCCATTGTACTAAAAGTCCCATAATCCTTTGTGATGATAATTCTAATTCCTAATTCCCAAACAGTGACCCGTCACAGCTGCCTCATCTACTTAACACTGGTAAATCGCAATTGATAATGTCCCTCATTCTCTTACCATTGCTGTTGGTATGTGGATGCAATTGTGTACATATGTGACAGTTTGAACCTATTCAAATGGCTTAGTTGTGGCTGATGACCTTTCCATTTTGTTGCCACATGCAGCCAGAGGATCAGAGGTCCCTATACCATCAGGGAGGCAACATCATGGGACACATCAACCTTTCAGCACCTTCAGATGTGAGACCGGGTGCGGGGTTCAGGAGAGATACTCCTACTCCATCACCATCTTGGACATTGGGGGTTTGCAAACATTCGCTACTGAAGTTATAGGAAATGGCATGCCACTGCTCGGTGGGAGTCCACATTGCTCAAGTTCTAGGGATTTACAGGTCAGTGCAATGTGGAAGCTCACACTGGGCATGTCCTAGCGATTGACAGGTCAAGGCTGGTTTGCACCATGGTGCAAAGTAGGGAGCAATAGCATTAAGATTTTGGTGCTACCCCTGAACAGTACATAGAGGCCCTTTATAAATAATAGTGTGCCCCCTTTTAATGCCTGCTCTGAATATAGTTAAAAATGCAACAAATAAATGGCGCAAAGAAATCTTTCAGATTTCAGATTCCATTTTTTGGCCCACTAATGGGTGAACGCCTTCCTTGCATCCATTATGCATGATTTGCATCACTTTGTAAATCTGGTGCAGTGATTTTTGCCTCGTTGGGCCACATTAGCGTAAAATAAATGATGCTAACATGGTGTAAGAAGGCAATAGCCATTTTAAATCTGGGCCTGAGTACCTTGAAATTTGGTAATTGCATCATCTCTTATTTAATGTGCTTAAAAGTAGATGCATCGGCAGAAGTGATGTTTGGATGCACACACTGGACCACTGATAAAACCTGTGGGGCAACCTACAAAGGGCAATCATAAAGAAAGTGCACATGCACATGTTTGCTTAAAATAATCAACTGTGACTTTGAACATATATGTGTACATATCACTGACTGTATGGATAATTATATAAACATGGGTATATATATATTCATACATGCATTTGGATAACTTAATCTGCTTGGGAAGGTGCAACATCTGCTTTTTCCCCTATCCTATTCAACACCGGTGGTGGGGGGGGGGGGTGTTCAAGACAAATAGAGCTGGTGCACAGGCCCCATCTGCCCTGCCTCCGCAAGAGGACTGTGTTAAAGACAGCAGAAGTACAGTATGAAGGGCTACAGAAGAAATAGGTTATTATATTCAGATTACTTTGCATTGCTCGATTGACAGTTGCATTGCAGTGCATTTCTAGAGCTCACACTGCTCTAGCCCTAAATCACTGACAGATCTAACTTGTAACGAATACATTTCACAAGTCTTATGGCAGAGGTAATGAGTAAGTGCACATAATGTAGACAACATATCACAGGTCAGGACCTGGATTATGGTATGGGTAATTGTATGTATAGGGTGTATATCATATACAGCAAAATATGGTCACCAAGTGTAGTCTGGCCCATCATTAAATAATATCATTTTTGTACAACTGACAACTTGATGGTGTCTTGGCAGGTTTTGCATCTTGAACATCTTTCTGATGCAAAATATCAAAACCCAGCTCTCTGTAGCTGAAAATAGACACGCTTTGTTGAACTGAAAGACTTGCAGTTTGTTGATAAAAATAATAATCAAAACAGTTGAAGTAAGTGGAGACCTACCAGTGGATACTTGTAGAGTGCCAAAAGTTGAGCCATTGAGTAGGTTGTTGTTGATGACACGTCACCAATGAAACCGACCAGATGGCCTTTGCTCTGACATCTGTAATTTGGAATTGGTTCCATTTGCTGTGACATGATGCTCAAGGCGCTCTGAACAGCTTTCATCTCACTTGCACAGGAGTCAAATAAATTATATCCCAGTGTAAGGTTTGGTAAAATGTCAGGATTTCTATTGATCTCTTCTATGGCATAAATGAATGCCAGGCCTTGTAGAACATATTCAAGTGAAAACCTAAAAGATCAGGAGACATATGGCACCATTATAACTTTTCTTACTAAGTGGATAGGAGGTTAGGAACAAGTATAAAGGGATTGAAACTCGAAAGAGGAGGTATTTGTTTGTATGTCATAAGTAATTGATCATTTCAATCATAAAACTGCACCTTCCCTTTATTTTCATAGCCTAAATGTAGGCTAACGTGAAAAAACATTTTGGTTTCCTTCGGTAGCATTCCTTCTTTTGTATCATTTGTGATGACAAAGAAGGTTCATGAGGTGAACCATCTGGTTAAGGCAAGATGCCATGGTAAATGACCTGCTTGTCTGTCTTAAGGAATCAGCAGCAATGTTGGAAAGATTTGCAGCAGTCACTCAGGCTGTTATAGACACAGAAGGCAACTCTGAGTGGTTTCAGCTATTCAAACTGTCCCCAAAACAATACTTTTATGTTCTAGTCATTCTGGGTAGCTCCAGGACAATCACTAAAGACAGATTTTGTCTGCAGTTGCCTCTTTAAGTCATTTTATGGGTTGGAGGTGCAGAGCTAGACATGCATCTTTGCCTTTCCCTTTTGGAGTATGTGCACACCCAAGGTCCACATTCAGTTGTTTCTCATCTAAGCTCCTCGCCATCCACGTTTCAACAAGGAGTTTCTAGAATCCCATGTTCTACAATAATCCAACAAAGATTAATCTGCAGGTCCCCGAAGACCTTCTGTGGATGATTTGTTTAGGCCCATGGCAGTGACATAGGACATGAGCACCCATGACAGAGGTGTAGCTATCATAGTACTCCAGGTATTACTCCAGAGGCAGTCTAAGTGGCACTTTGATGTATGGGACACCATTTTCAGCTCATATGTGACTGCCCTTGAAAACAAATCTAGAACATTCGGGTTCATTTTCCTTGTTTGCACTGGAGCCCATAATACACTTGCTGCGCCACAGCACCATCACTCAATTTTGCTGCCCAAACTGCATTCAGAGACTCAGACCAGTCCCAACACCTACACCAACATCTGGGCCAGTAGCAACTCCTATCAAAACAAACACATTGAACAGTACCAAAGCCAGCATCAGCATGTGCACCAGCACCAACACCTCGACCAGTACTAACACATGGAACACTACCAACACCAGCAACTGCACCAACATATGGACCCGTAGCAACTCCCACACCCTGAACAGTACCACTGCCAGCACCATAAACCACACCTATACCAACACTACACCTGCAACATCGGCAACACTAGGACTACGACAAACACCAACACCAGTAGCTAGATCAGTACCAACATCAATACCTCCACTAGTATCAACCCATGGAACAGTACCAGCACCTAAAATAGTACCACGCCCATCACAAGCACCAGCACCAACATCTGCACCAACATCTGCAGCCCCACCAACATTTGGACTAGTATCAACACAAACACTTAGAACAATATCATCACCAGTACCAGCACCAATACAAGCAACAACACAGGAACCAACACCTGGACCAGTACCAACCCAAACGCTTTGACTATTACGAACACCTGCAACAGTACCAGCATAACAGTACCACTACCAGTATCAGCACCAATAGAAGCACCAACACTGGGCACCAACAACTCAACCAGTACCAACACAATCTCCTTAAACAGTGCCACCACAGGGAACAGTATCAACACCAACACCTGGTACAATATCACCAGCAGCATCAGCACCAATACCAGCACAAACACCAGCACCTGACACTTACCAATACCAACACATGAAACAGTACCACTAACAACACCAGCACCAACACCTGGACTACCACCATCACATGGACCAGTACCAACACCAGCTCCATACCCTCAACCTGTATCAACATCTGGAACAGAAACAAAACCAGTACCTGGAACAGTATCACCATCAGCACCAATACTAATACCAGCACCAACATATGCACCAGTATCAAAACAAACATGTGAACCAGTAGGGCCACGAGCATCAGCATGTGCACATGCACCTGGACCAATACTTTGACTAGTACCAACACCTAGAACAGTACCAACCCCAATACCTGGAACAGTACACCAGCAGAACCAATACTAACAACTGGAACATCCCAAACACCTGCACCAGAATCAAAATGAACATGTGGACCAGTATCAACACCATCATCAACACATGCATGGACACCAACAGGTGGACCAGTACCAACACAAACACCTGGACCAGTACCTACATCCGCAACTGTACCAAAACCACCAACACTACTGCCAGCATCCAAACCAATGAAGGTCACAAACACTTAACTGGAAATATTAAAAACCTAAAGACCAAGGCAAAATTGTGCTCAAATATCTCTGAAGTAGTTATTAATGACAAGGCATTTTTAAAATAAAAACATATATATATATATATATATATATATATATATATATATATATATATATATATATATATATTTCTTAAAAATGATTATGAGCTCAGCAAAAGTTATTTTTGTAACATAGAATAATACAAATGTACTTACCATAAGCAAAACCATGGCTCTTTCGAATCACAGGGAACATTCAAGTATTGTTCATTATGCAAATGATGCTGTATGACCTCTCCAATCAGGAGGTCTCCACACATGTACAACACCAGCACCAACACTGACACCAGCACTAACTCATGGAAAGTACCAACACCAAGACCTGGAAATGTACCAACACCAGAAACAATAGCAGCATGGACACCAGCACCAGCACCAACAACTCTATCAATACCAACACCTGGAACAGTACCAAAATAAGTAACTGCACTAAAACACTGACACAACACCAAAACCTGCAAGAGCACTAACATATGTACAATATCAACACTAACAGCTGGAACAGTGCCAACACCAATATCAGGAACAATACCTCCACCAGCACCAATACCAATACCAGCGCCACCATCTGCAGCAGCACGTGCACAAACACCAACAGCTGGACCAGCACCAATACCAACACTTAGACCAGTATCAACAACATCAATTGCACCAAAATACCAACACCAGCACCTCCACCAGCACCAACATCTGGACCAGTAACAAAACCAGCAACAGAACCAGCACCTGCACCAACACGCCTGCCAATACCCACACTAACAAAGGACACAAAACTAACCTACAGATATTATAATTCTAAACACCAAGGCAGCATTGCCCTCAATAAAACATATTTTCAGTTATCAGTGATAAGACAGGGTTAGGCTCAAAATAAAAATATCATTAACACCTAATCGGAGAGCAGTGATGTTGTTACCATATAAACATGAATGTACTCACCAGAAGCAGTGCCATGGATCTCTCAACTCACTGAAACCTTTCCGGTACTGTATATTATGCAAATGCCGCTGTATGACTCCCCCAATCATTAGGTCTCCAGGCATGTACATGCTCGACTGTTTGCTGGCTCTCAGGGTACATCTGGGTCTGTGTCCTGAGACATCTCCGACAGTGCAGTGACCCATCATAGAAATCAGAATGAAACACTGAACCTGCTTCATTGACAGAGGTTGTGCTCAGCACAGTTCTTGCAGATCTGTTACAGGGGTCCAGATGCAAAGCTTCAGGGTAAATCAAGCCTCACTAATGAGACATGTACCAGGGCCTCTAAAACAAGAAAGGCGACCTCAGTCAATGTCTGCCAGATGCTTCACCAATGAAACCTGTGATCCTGAGCACCTGAAAAAAAAGAAAGGGATCTCAGGCAGTGTCTGTCAGATTTCCCCCTATGGAATCTGTGAACCAGAGCCCCTGAAACAAGAAGAGATGTCATTTAGCATTTGCAAGAAGTCTCACTAATAAAACCTGTGTACCTGAGCCACCAAGACAAGTAATGAAACCTCAGCTTGTGTTAAGAGGGTGTGTCATCAAAGGAACCTGTGCACCCAAGTCCCTGAGACAAGGGAATAGACCTAAGTCTGTGTCAGGAGGGTGTCTCTTCAAGGGAACCTGTGTACTTGAGCCCCTGAAATGAGAAGAGACTTTGGTCAGTGTCTGCAAGATGTCTCACCAATAAAACCTGAGTAGCCGAGTACTTGTGCCAGGTGAAGAGACCTCAGTCAGTGTAAGGAGGGTGTCTCACCAATGAAACCCCTGTAGCTGAGCACCTGAGCCAGAAGAAGAGACTTCAGTCAGTGTAAGGGGGGTGTCTCAACACTGAAGCCCATGTAGCCAAGAATTTGAGCCAAGAGAAGAGACCTCAGTCCGTGTAAGGAATGTGTCTCCCCAATGAAACTTTTGTAGCCGAACACCTGAGCTAGGAGAACATACCTCAGTTGGTGGAAAGAGGGTGACTCTCCAATGTAACCCCTGTAACCGAGCACCTGAGCCATAAGAATAGACTTCAGTCAGTGTAAGTTGGATGTCTTACCAATGAAATTGTATTCTGTAACTCTTTAAATCAGAGAAGAGACCACTTTCAGTGTCAGGTGTCTCACTAATGAATTCAGGACATCTCACCAATGAATCCTGTCACCCATTCCCTGAGAGAAGATAAAATAGATCTGTCTGTGTCAGAAGGGTGTCTCATTGATGACTTCCATGAACCAGAGGTCATGAGCCAGTAGAAGAGACCTCAGTCAGGAGGGTGTCTCGCTAATGAATATTATAAAGTGGAGAACCTAAGACAAGTGAGGAGACCTAAGTCAGTGCCTGAAGAGAGTCACACCAAATAAACCTGTATCTTAAGCTCCTAAACAAAGAGACAAGCCATCAACCAGGGTCAGGGGGATGTCCCTCCAATGAATCCAGTGTGACTCACCAATAAATCTAGGGTGTGTCACCAATGAATCCAGGGTGTCTCGCCGATGAATCCCTTGCACTCGAGCCCCTGAAACAAGAGACTACACCTCAGTCTCCATCAGAAGGTTGTCACCTCCATGAAACCTGTGAATCCAAGCCCCTGAGATAAGAGTTCTCAGTGAGTTTCAAGAGTTTGCCTCAGATATAACCTGTTTTCAGAGCTGCATGGGCTGATAGTCCCTGAACCCATCTAGTACTGAAAGAGGCCATGGCCCTAAGATAACTTTCATATCATTCACTTATGTCCATTACTAACTTCACTCTCCCTACTGTTTCTTCCTGCCTCCCTCCAATCGTGTTCTATCCATTCACTCTCATTTCCTTGTTCTCTTCTTTACCAGTAATAATCCTTTTTTTTAATCAAGGGTCATTGAGTTCTCCTTTTTCCCTCTACTATACTCTCTTTTGACTCCTGTCTCCCTTTGCACAGTGTTTAGTCTATTTCTGTTCTGCCTTTTTTCTACTTCTGTTCCCTTCAAAATCTTTATCTGTGTTTCTTCTCACACTCTGGTAGTCTGGCCCTCTGGTGCCCTTGATCCCTCATACCCAGTTGGTCTGGTACTTTGGTGTCTTTGAGCCCTCATACTCTTGTGGTTTAGCACTCTTGTGCCCTCAAACCCTCGGGCTCTGTTGCCCTTGCAATTCGGTGGTCTTGTACTTTGGTGCTCTCAACCCCACATACTCTGGTGTCCTAGAGCCCTCGTACTCTGGTGCCCTCATACTATGTTGGTCTGGTATTCTGGTGCCCTCAACCCCTCATATTCTGGTGGTATGGTACTCTGGTGTCCTCAACCCTTCATACTCTGGTGGCCTCATACTCTGGTGGCATAATACTCTAGTGCCCACTAGACCTCATACTCTGTTGATCAAGCATGTTTGTGCCCTTTAACCCTTTAACACTCAGTTGGTGTGGCATTCTGATGCCTTCTTAGTCTGTTGTTGTGGTACTCTGATGCCCTCATACTCTGTTGGATGGTACTGTGGTGCCCATGAGCCCTTTTACTCTAGTGGTCTAGCACTCCTTTGCCCTCAAACCCACATACATTGGTGTGCTTGAGCTGCTGTACTCTGGTGGTCTGGTACTCTGGTACACTTGATCCCCTGATCCCTTGTACTCTGGTGCCCTGTTAGTACTATTGTGTTCTCAACCCCTCATACTTTGTTAGTCTGCTACTCTGGTGCCCTAGACCCCTCAAACTCTGGTGGTCCGGTACTCTGGTGCCCTCAACCCTTCAATGGTGACCCCCCTCCCCACATTCCCAATAGCTTGGTACTGATGCTCACAGAAGACACTCTGGGTTGGAGCCTGTCTTCTCCAACTAACATGCATCTGTCATCAGAGAGGATCAAAGCTGCTCCTTAGGCGGAAACCCTGAACCCAGGCCCCTGGCATAGACTCCCACCCTCAGCTCCTCACAGGAGAGTTTATCTTTGAATGGGCCAGTTTGGGTATAAAAAAGCCCAGTTTATATACAGCTATTTTAGTTGCTATACCCTTTAAAGCTGCCACATGAAACTGTGGACTGTCTGAACCCTGTGGAGACACCTGGTAAGGTCATGGCTATGAAATACAACACATAAACAGCTTGCTGATGTTGTCAGTAGTGGTAGCTCCTGCTACAGAAATAGTTATCAATGGCTTGAACAAAACGTTTTAAAAACTGAGCAGCCAAATTCAGCTTACCTTGCAGAAGCTAGGACTGGCTGCTCCACAGCGGTGTATTGTGTTCTCCAGATGTATTGTCCTTCAGTGTGGTGCCTTGTCCTCCAACCACTGAAGATGTGTTTTCCTTCAGTGTGGTGCCTTGTCCTCCAACCACTGAAAATGTGTTTTCCTTCAGTGTCGTGCATTCTCCTCCAACCATTGCAGATGTGTTTCCTTCAGTGTGGTGCATTCTCCTCCAACCATTGAAGATGTGTTTCCTTCAGTGTGGTGCCTTCTTCTCCAACCATTGAAGATGTGTTTTCCTTCAGTGTAGTTTCTTTTCCTCCAACCATTGAAGATCAGTCCCCTTGCAGATTGTACATTCTGGCCACTTCTCTTTCTCCTGCTGTCCACCGGTGAGTGTCCTCAATGGAGCACTTGGAGTCGACTCCCCATGTGCTGTTTTTATAGGGAAACCAATGGACTATGAGGAGGGGTGGGTGCCCTCCCAATCTATGCATGTTTTGGTGGTCACAGCAGCAGCACTTTTTCTTTGAAACAATAACAAAAACAGAGTTCTTAAAATGTAAAAGAAAAAAAACACTAAGAGCAGAGAGACAGAACAAACATGTTTATGCAGTGATCACCAAAGCTCGATCCTGCCACTTAGGGGTCCTTTTCCCTCTAGAATGTTGCAGGAATAGACTGGCTTGTAGGAGATGAGAAAAACAAAACAATTATCTTTCAAAAAAGCTACATTTAACTTGTTTTCTGAGGCTGCCTTCCTAGTGTTTATTTGCATTACTTTACTGAACAAAGCTGATGTCCCTTCCCTAGAAAGAACCTGGAAATTATTTTCACCAAGTGGTTGCCATCAAGGAAGGACTCATTTTTTGTATTGAAATTAGTGTTTAGTTAGAAAGCAGTACCTAGAACCAATTTTACTTTATTCAACAAAGTTTGGGTGATTCTTTCCCTGAGAGAACCTGAAATTTATTTTCACCCAGTGGTTGTCTTCATGGAAAGATTCTATTTATTTTATAGAAATACGCGTTTAGTTGGAAATCAATATTTTTGACCTGTTTTGCTTTTATCTGTGAATCTGGAATGTTTAGCAAATTATGTATATAAAGTGCAATCAACAAATTGGCAAATAATGAATACTGGGACTAACCAAACTGTGACAGTGTAGCATGGGCCTGTAAGTAGGCAGGACAGATACAACACTATGTTGTAAATAGTGACAGCTTTGAAAGAACATGCAAATATCCTTGGCATTGAACAAACTACACTGTCCATCTTCAGATGTGAACAGGTTGAAATTAGCCCAGTGGTGCATTCAGTGAACATTTTAAAAGCACAGACGTCAGAATAGTGGTGAGGTGTAGGAGGCTGGCCTGGCTTGTAGTGGGTACCAAGGGGTACTTACACTCTGTACCAGGTCCAGTTATCCCTTATTAGTGTAGAAGAGGTGTTTCTAGCACCTTAGGCTGATAGAAGGTAGCTATAGCAGAGCAGCTTAGGCTGAACTAGGAGACATGCAAAGATCCTACTATACCATTGGTGTCATATGCACAATATCATAAGAAAACACAATACACAGATATACTAAAAATAAAGGTACTTTATTTTTATGACAATATGCCAAAAGTATCTCAGTGAGTACCCTCAGTATGAGGATGCCAAATATACACAAGATATATGTACACAATAACAAAAATAAGCAGTAATAGCAAAAGGAAGTAATGCAAGCAATGTAAAGTTACAGTAGCTTGCAATAGGAGCACATAGGTATGAGGGCAACACAAACCATATACTCCAAAAGTGGAATGCGAACAACGAATGGACCCCAAACCTATGTGAGCTTGGAGGGGGTCGCTGGGACTGTAAGAAAACAGTGAGGGTTAGAAAAATAGCCCACCCCAAGACCCTGAAAAGTAGGTGTAAAGTGCACCTATAACCCCCAGAGAGCACAGAAGTCGTGATAGGGGGTTTCTGCAAGGAAGACCAACACCAGCAAAGCAACAACAGTGGATTTCGGGACCTGAGTACCTGTGGAACAAGGGGACCAAGTCCAAGAGTCGCGACAATGTCGAGAGTGGGCAGATGCCCAGGAAATGCCAGCTGAGGGTGCAAAGAAGCTGCCAACGGATGGTAGAAGCTGTGGATTCTGCAAGAACGAAGAGGGCTAGAAACTTCCCCTATGGAGGATAGATGTCCCACGTCGTGAAGAAGCTTGCAGAAGTGCTCCCACGCAGAAAGACCACAAACAAGCCTTGCTAGCTGCAAGGGTCGCGGTTAGGATTTTTGGGTGCTGCAGGAGGGACCAGGATGTTGCCACTTGGATGAGGAGACAGAGGGGGCACCCAGCAAGTCAGGGAGCCCTCACAGAAGCAGGCAGCACCCGCAGAAGTACTGGAACAGGTACTTAGAAAAGGAGTGAACCGTAGTCCACCCGAAGTCAGAAAAGGGAGTCCCACGAAGCCAGAGGACAACTCAGAAGGTTGTGCACTGCAGGTTAGTGTGTTGGGGACCCGGGCTTGGCTGTGCACAAAGGAAATCCTGGAAGAGTGCACAGGAGCCGGAGCAGCTGCAAATCACGCGTTACCCAGCAATGCAGTCTAGCGTGGGGAGGCAAGGACTTACCTCCACCAAACCTGGACTGAAGAGTCACTGGACTGTGGGAGTCACTTGGACAGAGTTGCTGAGTTCCAGGGACCACGCTCGTCGTGCTGAGAGGGGACCCAGAGGACCGGTGATGCAGTCTTTTGTTGCCTGCAGTTGCAGGGGGAAGATTCCGTCGACCCACGGGAGATTTCTTCAGAGCTCCTGGTGCAAGAAGGGGGCAGGCTACCCCCAGAGCACGCACCACCAGGAAACAGGCGAGAAAGCCAGCAGGATGAAGTGATACAAGGTTGCAGTAGTCGTCTTTGCTACTTTGTTGCGGTTTTGCAGGCGTCCTGAGCAGTCAGCGGCCGATCCTTTGGCACAAGGTGATGAGAGAAGTGCAGAGGAACTCTGGTGAGCTCTTGCATTTGGTATCTGAAGAATTCCCCAAAGCAGAGACCCTAAATAGCCAGAAAAGGAGGTTTGGCTACCTAGGAACGAGGATAGGCTAGTAACACAGGTAAGAGCCTATCAGAAGGAGTTTCTGACGTCACCTGCTGGCCCTGGCCACTCAGAGCAGTCCAGTGTACCAGCACACCTCTGAATCCAAGATGGCAGAGGCCTGGGGCACGCTGGAGCAGCTCTGGGCACCTACCCTGGGAGGTGTAGGTCAGGGGAGTGGTCACTCCCCTTTCCTTTGTCCAGTTTTGCGCCAGAGCAGGGCTGGTGGATCCTTGAACCGGTGTAGACTGGCTTATGCAGAGATGGGCACCATCTGTGCCCATCAAAGCATTTCCAGAGGCTGGGGGAGGCTACTCCTCCCCAGCACTGACACCTTTTTCCAAAGGGAGAGGGTGTAACACCCTCTCTCTGAGGAAGTTCTTTGTTCTGCCTTCCTGGGCCAAGCGTGGCTGGACTCCAGGAGTGCAGAAACCTGTCTGAGGGGTTGGCAGCAGCAACCACTGCAGTGAAACCCCAGGAAAGGTAGGTTAGCCTTACCCGGGTCTGTGCTAGGACTCGGGGGATCATGGAATTGTCTCCCCAATGCCAGAATGGCATTGGGGTGACAATTCCATGATCTTAGACATGTTACATGGCCATGTTCGGAGTTACCATTGTGACGCTGTACATAGGTAGTGACCTATGTATAGTGCACGCGTGCAATGGTGTCCCCGCACTCACAAAGTCCAGGGAATTTGCCCTGAACGATGTGGGGGCACCTTGGCTAGTGCCAGGGTGCCCACACACTAAGTAACTTAGCACCCAACCTTCACCAGGTGAAGGTTAGACATATAGGTGACTTATAAGTTACTTAAGTGCAGTGGTAAATGGCTGTGAAATAACGTGGACGTTAATTCACTCAGGCTGCAGTGGCAGGCCTCTATAAGAATTGTCAGAGCTCCCTATGGGTGGCACAAGAAATGCTGCAGTCCATAGGGATCTCCTGGAACCCTCAATACCCTGGGTACTTCAGTACCATATACTAGGGAATTATAAGGGTGTTCCAGTATGCCAATGTGAATTTGTGAAATTGGTCACTAGCCTGTTAGTGACAATTTGGAAAGCAGAGAGAGTATAACCACTGAGGTTCTGGTTAGCAGAGCCTCAGTGAGACAGTTAGTCATCACACAGGGAACACATACAGGGCACACTTATGAGCACTGGGGCCCTGGCTGGCAGGATCCCAGTGGCACATACACTAAAACAACATACATACAGTGAAATATGGAGGTAACATGCCAGGCAAGATGGTACTTTCCTACATGAGGGCTGACTCCAAGTGATGGAATATGAAGCTTCTGATGTGTGTTTACCAAATTAACCCAAGGGTGGGGAATGGAATCTGGGGAGTCACCCTGTACACATGTGCAAAGCATAGGATTTCAGCTCCATGTCGAAGCAGAGAAAGCAAAGAACCTGGCCATTCTGAAGTGGGCATGAGTTTCAGATCTGACCAGCTTTAGGGCCCTGTAGCGCGTGCACTGCTGGCACTTAGGGCTAGATGTAGGTAACAGTTTGCACGTCACAAACAGCGATTTTCGCTGTTTGCGACTTGCATATTGCACTATGCAATACAAAAAACCCGATTTGAGATTTGTAACCTGTTTACCGAATCGCAAAATGGGTGTACGAGTCACAATTAGAAAGGGGAGTCCCCTTCCTAATTGCGAGTCGCAGTGCAATGCCAGAGTGCTTTGTGACCGCAAACGCGGTCGCAAACAAATCGCAGTTTGCACCCATTTCAAACTGGTGCTGACCCATTCGCAAAAGGGAAGGGGTCCCCAGGGGGCCACTCCCCCTGTGTGAATGGCATTAAAAACATTTTTCCAGAACAGGCAGTGGTCCTATGGACAAAAACGTTTCATTTTTTAGTTTTGTAATGTATCTCATTTTCCTTTAAGGAAAACGGGCTGCATTACAAAAAAAAAAAACTGCTTTTTTAAAAAGCAGTCACAGACATGGTGGTCTGCTGTCTCCAGCAGGCCACCGTCCCTGTGAGTGCTGCTAGTCTCAAGGGGGTCGCAAATTGCGACCCACCTCATTAATATTATTGGGGAGGGCCTTTCCGACCTCCTTGCGAGTCGCAGATGGTGTCAGGGACACCATCCTACATTCCAATTTGCAATGCGCCCCTAATGTATTCATACTGCCCTTTGTCATAACCAACAATAAACAAACAGGAAGTGGAATTAATAAAGCCAAAAATAATAACATCTGTGAAATGTTTGTAAATAGTTCACAAAACAACCAAGGTTTCATCAAGGACGGTGTGCAGTGAATCACAGTTTATATGGTGCTTGTAGTGAAGCATGTGCAGTGTATACAGTATAAATAGGGCACCATAGAGCATGCATAGTTTACTGTGAGTGAACAGAGTGTGCAGAGTGCAATGTGTTTGGTTTATGTGGTGGTGTGTGCGGTGTACACTGGATAAACAGTGCAGGAGAGAGCATGCATAGTTTACCGTGCAGTGTATAGAGTGTACACAGTGCAGAGTGTTTGGTTTACGTGGTGGTGTGTGCAGCGTATACAGTATAAAAAGTGCATCATAGCGCGTGAATAGTTTACTGTGCAGTGTATAGAGTGTGCATGGTACAGTGTGTTTTGTTTAGGTGGTGGTGTGTGTGGTGTATACAGTATAAACAGTGCAGCATAGAGTGTACATAGTTTACTGTGTAGTGTGTTTGGTTTTTGTGGTTGTGTGTGAAGTGTATAGAGTATAAACAGGGCAGCATGGAATGTGTATAGTTTACTGTGCGGTGTATAGAGTGTGCTCAGTGAAGGGTGTTTGGCTTTTGTGGTGGTGTGTGCAGTGTACACAGTATAAACAGGGCAGCACAGAGCATACATAGTTTACTGTGCACTGTATAGAGTGTGCACAGTGCAGTGTGTTTGGTGTATGTGGTGGTGTGAAGCGATGTACACATTACAAAAAGTGCAGCAGAGAGCGTGCATAGTTAGTTTACTGAGCAGTGTATAGAGTGTACACAGTGCAGTAGGTTTGGTTTATGTGGTTGTGTGCGGTGTATACAGTATACACAGTACAGCATAGAGTGTTCATGGTTTACTCTGCTGTGTATAGAATGTGCACAGTGCAATGTGTTTAATTTATGTGAAGGTGTGTGTGGTCTATACATTATACACAGTGCAGCATAGAGCATGCCTAGTTTACTGCGCAGTGCATAGAGTGTGCACAGTGCAGTGTAGTTTGGTTTATGTGATGTTGTGTGCTGTGTATACAGTAAAAACAGTGCAGCACGTTGTACCCTGTGCAATGCAGTGTATGCAGTGCAGTGTGCACACTGTAGAAAGTTTAGTGCACTGAACACAGTTTAAACAGTGCAGTGTATACAATGTATGTAGTAGAATCGATATTGTGTATGTATTGAAGTGTGTGCATTTTATACAGTATAAACAGTGTAGCACAGTTGTACAGTGTTTACTGTGCAGTGTATAGAGACAGTGCACATAAGGTGTAGTATAGTTTATATCGTGTGTGAGTGGTGTGTACAGTGTATACAGTGTAAGCAATTCAGTACAATGTGTAATGTGTTTAATCTTTAATATATGCAGTGCTGCATGCATGATTTATATTGGCATGTGCGCAGTGTATACAGTATAAACAGTGCAGCTCAGTCTGTACATTGTATACCATGCAGGGCAGTGTATACAGTGTATACAGTGTATGCCGTGTTTACAGTGTAGAACGTTTAACACTGTGTATACAGATTATATAGGGCAGAGTATAGAGTGCACACAATGCAGTGTAGTTTATATGTTTTTGTCGAGGTGTGTGCTGTTTATACAGTACAAATAGTATAGCACACTGTGTACAGTGTATACTGTGCACTGTGGTGTATACAGTGTACACAGTGCAATATTCACAATTTGTAGAAAGCTTACAAAGGCCAGAGTATATCAATGTATGCAATGCACTGTACACAACTTATGCAATGCATTTGATATTGTATATGTAGTGGTGTTTGCATTGAATACAATATAAGAAGTGCAGCATAGCTGGGCATTTTTTATTGTGCAGTGTATACTGTTTGCTCATATATATACTTTATATGGTGTATGGCATGGTATGAGCAGTGTATGCAGTATAAAGAGTGCAGCACAGTGTGTACAGTGTTTACCATGTGGTGAATAGAGTATGCACAGTGAAATGTATTTTATATGGTGTATGTAGTGATGCATGTTCAGTGTATACAGTGTATACAGTATACACAGTCCATACAGTGTACACAGTGGCTATTGTGCTGAGCACCATAGAACGTGTACACAGTACATTACAATGTCTACAATCAATGTAGTCTAAACAAAGCAGTGTACAAAAAGTATGCAGTGCAGCACAGTGTACAAAGAACATACCTCCAAGTCCAGCATGTAGCACATATCCAGTGTAATGTGGAGTATAGAGCTTATACAGTGTATGCATTGCAGCACAGTGTATATGGTACATACTCTGCATTGCAATATATACCAGTTAGCTAGAGAGGTTTTGAGAACTGATTTGGAGAGAAATAATCTTACATAATTTGGCACACACAGCACACACAACTGTCAATTTCTCATTATCCAGCTGCACAGGAAGTGACATCACTGGATTTCACATTATCCATCGACACAAGGAGTGACATCCCTCACCACTCTCACAAAATATCTTAAGGGTGACTGCAGTGCATGCGTGCAGTGGGTGTATGTGGCGCTCCAACGGCAAGCCCATCTGTTATTTTATATCATGTGTATGTAGATTTGTATTGCACAGTTTATCACCTGTGAGGCTATCCAGGTGCCGGAACAGGAGCATAGGTCTGAGGTGCTCCAAGTTGAACATCCAAGTCTTCAGCTTCTTTCAGAAGTTGAGGTGGGGAGTGGAAATATGATATGTAGAGGGAATTTGTTCCAGCTTTTAGCTGTGATAAAAGAGAAAGTACAATCTCATTTTTTGATTCTGCAGATGTGGGGGATTCATGCTAGTGAGAGAGAAGTACAGCGTATATGTCTGGAGGGTTGGTAGAGTTAGAGTCTGTTGGTATGGCGGGCTTTGTAGGTGTAGATGAGAAGATTGAATTTGACGTGTTTCTAAATGGGTAGCCAGTGCTGGTATGTAAAGTAGGGCATGATGTATGAGCTTCTGTGAAAGTTTAGGATGAGTATGGTGGCAGTGAAATTGATTGTTTTGAGTATTTGCGTGAGTTTGCCCTAGATGATGGCATATAGTGCGTTGCGCAGTCAAGTCCGCTGGTGATGAGGGTCTGTGTGACTGTGCATCTAGTGTGTGTGGGGAGCCATTCCAAGATTTTGTGAAGCATGCTGAGGATGTGACAGCAGGATGTGATCATGACTTGTTTGTTCATCCCAAGTTTGTTGTCAAGGATGATGCTGAGATTTTTGCCATGCTCTGTGGGGTGGGTGTAGGACCCAGGTTGTTGGACACTAGGAAAAGTTCCAGAAGGAGTTCTTATTTCTGAAGTTCAGGTTCTATTTTTTATCCATTTTGAGTTTGAGGCAGTTCTCTTACAGCTAGCTTGCATTGTCAGACATGCAGGCGATGAAGTGGTTCTTGGTGGTTGTAAGAGGCTGGCTCTCTTTGTAGTGTGCAAAGCTGCGCCAACTGTACAGAGAGTCCGGGCAACCGCAAGTTGGTTTACAACTAGATCACCTAATGCTAAAAATGTTATGGTAGCTTGGTCGAGCAGTTAGGCTAATCTTGGTGAAGTGCAAAGCATTTGTTGTACTCACAGTATCAATAATGGAAGACACACACTCAAATGAATAACTATAGACCAATTTGCAAAAATACTTCAAATGTGTATAACATTTTTAAGACCAAGATCATCGCAATCGGGTAAGTACGTTTTTAGTTATGATATTTCAAAGTTTAGCAAAAATAGTCTTTTGTGTGTAATTACTCACCAGTGGAATAAATGGGAGAAAACTTTAAAATTGCATATACAATCAGGCAATGCGTTTACCAATGTCTCTTTTTGTTCTTAGGTGAAGGCTGTTGAGAAGTCTTGTGGGTAAACTGGAGGAGTTCGGGTAGTTTGCAGTTTTGGCTGGAACAGTGCTTGAGAAGTTCTTGGACCACTGCAGGGGACCACTTGGAAAAGCAATGCACAGGTGGACTTTGAGGTAAGTCTGGTGAGTCCTTTGGAGTGTAGAGGTCACAAGGGGTGGGGGACCTTAGAGCACAGCTAGTTCTCTGGTGCAGGGCCCAAGGAGGCAGGGTGCAAAGGAGATAGTTGAGCCAAGAGCTATGCTCAAAGGTCCCTTGGAAGCAGGAGGTAGGTCAATTTGAGGGTTGTTTGCAGGTCAGCAGGGCCACTCTGGTGGGTCATTCTGGTGATTTCTGAAGTTACTTGACTGGGAATTCTCCTGGTTCTTTTGGAGTCCAGAGTTTCCTTCCTGGTGTCCAATGTTGAGTGGGTCTATTGCACGGTTGAGACAATGGAGGTTGTGGTGCCACCATCCCTGGCACACTTGCAGGTATTGCCGTCATTGTCCATCGGGTGAAATTTATTCTGGCTGCAGCATCTGGTTCCTTGGTCAGCAGACTGGTCAGTGACCTGGATTTCACTGATTGTATTGGTCTTGGTTGCAGCAGAATGATGCTTTCACTCTAGAGGGAGATCTTCAGTGGTTTTTAGAAGACAGGAGGTCATCTAGGGATTTTTAGAGTCCATCTGATGTCAGAGCAACCCCTCAGCGGCCTCTGTTGAGTCCTGGGTGCAGCAGGAAGAGTTTGGTGCCGTTTCCTTGATGTAGTAAGACTTCAGTTCTCAAGCCTTGGGTCTTCTTTATTGCTGGTCTTCTTCTGTCCTTGGAATCTGAATCTCTGGTCTAGGGGTACACACTAAATGCTGTATTTAGATGGTGTTGAGAGAAACTCACTAGCCCGGCAGAGCACATTCCTGAGGAGGGAGGTGTGACACCTCCACCCAGGAAGGGCTTTGGTCTAGGTCCCAAAGAACAGAAGCTCTCCCCCCAGGGTTCCAGAATCATGTTTGGTGGTGGCAGGCTGGTTGTGACCGGCCAGCAGCCATGTCAATGTCAGTTAGCTTTGCAGGGGTCACCTCTAAGGGGGCCCTTGGGTAGATTTTGCAATAAAACCAATACTGGTAGCAGATTGGATTTATCATTCTGAGTTGTTTGATACCACACAGCCCAGAGTTCAGAGTAGCCATCATGTAGCTGTGAAACTCATACTGACCAGTGTCTAGCACATGCATTTAAAATGGTTGCTCTGTTCGCTTACTATGTCCCAGGTTTGGCAAGGACACAGTAGGGACATATTGCTCACGCATCTATGCCCACACATACAGTATTGTGTCCCCTGCATTAGGGGTGATTTACCTATATTGCATGCAGTGTGTAATGGACAGGCTAGGGCTGGGCTGACAGGCTGTGTGCCATGTTGAGTTTGCATTCTACGGTTGCACCAGGACACCAGGACACTCAGCCTGCATTGTAGTGCTGGGTGCATCTAGATGCATGGCCCATGAGGGGGGGCACAATCTATGCTGCTGCCCTCAGAGGCCTACTTTTAGTACCCCATGCCCTGGGTACCTAAGAACCATTTACTAGGGACTTATAGTGGCAGCTAAAGGTGTTGCCAATTGTGTTTATTGTGACAATGGATCACAACAGTTTTGGGAAAGAGATCTGGCCCAGTGGCCCTGTGCATTAACAACTTTGAGATCACATCAAATACCAGGCAAAAAGTGGGGGGTAACCATGGTAAAAGAGGCCTTTTCTCACATAACCCCCTCCCACAAATGAAAGAGGATGAGACTACACTTTCTCTAGTGAGTCTTCATCATCTATGTGGAAGAACCTGGAAAGGCTTTCTCCATTGGCATGGGCAGTCCCAGGTCTTTGTTCCACTTGAAAGTCCATTCCCTGTAGGGGCATAGACCAACTAAACAGTTTGGGATTTTCACCGCTCAATTGTAGTAGGGTTCTGAGAGGCCTGTGGTTAGTCTGAACTATGAAGTGAGAGCCAAGCATGTATGGCCTCAGCTTCTTCAGGACCCAAATTACAGCAAATGCTTCTCTCTCTATTACCATCTATTTCTGTTCCTTAGAGAGTAGCCTCATGTTTATAAAAGCAACAGGCTGGCCATGCCCTTCATCATTTTTCTGACCTTCCCCCAGCTCTGAGGCATCTGTTTGGAAAATAAACTGTCTGGAGTAGTTGAGAGCTTGTAGGACTGAAGCAGAGCACATAGCATTCTTCAGAGTATCAAAGGCCCTTTGACAACTCATTGTCCAGTTAAACATTTTGGGCATTTTCTTGAAGGTCAGTTCTGTGAGGGGGGCCACTATGGTGCGATAGTTCATCAAAAATCTCCTATAGTACTCTGTCAAGCCAAGGAATGCTCTGACATGAGTCTGGGTTGTGGGAGCTTCACATGCCAGAATGCTCTGAATCCTGGATTGGAGGGGTTAAACTTGGCATCCACCAGCCAGGTGGTCCCAATAAACAACGTTACCCTGCCTTATCTGGCACTTACTGGCCTTGATAGTGAAGCCTGCCTTTTGCAGAGCCTCAAGAACCTTCCCCGGGGGATCAGGTGATCCTGCCAGGTGGAACTGTAGATAGCTATGCCATCTAAGTAAGCTGAACTAAAGGATTTCAACACAGAAGGACTTGGTTCACGAACCTTTGGAAGGTGGCAGATACATTCTTTAGTCCAAAGGGCATAACAGTGAACTGATAGTGCCCACTAGGAGTGGAGAATGTTGACTTTTCTTTTGCTCCTGTGTTTAAGCTAATCTGCCATTGTCCTGATGTTAAATCAAAAGTTCTCAGACACATGGATTTCCTTAGTCTGTCTATGAGCCCATCATCTCTTGGGAATGTGTGTGCATATGTTTTTGTCACAGAATGGATGCCCCTGTAATCCACACAAAACCTAATTTCCTTTTTATTTTCTTTGAAGTGAGGTTTGGGGACTATAACTACTGGTCTAGTCCAGATCCAGCACCTTTTTGACTTCATCTTGTATGCTCTCCCTGACATGGTCTGACTGTCTGTAAATTATGCTTTTGACAGACAAGCTGCCATCAGTGTCCACATTATGGATACACCAATCAGTCTTCCCAGGGGTCAGGGGAAATAGTTCAGCATACTCGTTGAGGACTTGCCTGTAATGAGCCTGCTGTTACTCTGACAGGGTGTCTGTTGGAAATGGGGTCTTTGGTTGGCAGTCAGGTTGCACCCTGTCCAAGCAAGGACCCTCACTCTAGTCAGGGTAAAGGAGAAACACACCTGGTTAACCCCTGCTCAACCTCTTGGTAGATTGGCAAGAGAAGAAAGGCTTAACCCAGAGGCAATATGTAAAGTATTTGTACCAACACAAAAAGTAATACAGAGAAATGCTACACAAATAGACAACACACAGGTTTATAAAAATAGTAAATATTTATTTAAATGACACAAGACCAAATTTGATAAAAGTCCACAATACACAATTAAAAATATGACTTTAACAATTAAAAACAAAAAAATAGTGCCAAGAGGCACAAATGCTGCAATCAGTTAAAGCGCTGTTGTGACGGAGTTGTTTACCACAATGCGATGGCACCGGCACCGTTTACAGATTCACACAGACCCCCAGGTACACTACCTTAGCAAGCGGGTAGAAAACAGGCCAGTGCACGGAATAGGGGAGCGAGGCGTCGCTGGATCTAATGCTGCATCGGTTCCAGTGCTGTGGGATGAAGGAGCGGAGGTGTCACAAAGGGCGTCGGGTCCTGCTGTGGAGTGGTGAGGGTGAAGCAGCATCAGTTGCAAGGAGTCGGTCCCTTGGAACCTCCGGCAAAGTCAAAGTCCGGTGAAGTCACGATGCTGTGGGATGAACTCACAGAGTCATGAACACGTCACAGGGTCACAAGTGGGTGTTAAGAACGTTGGGGGTACAATACTCCAGCTCGCATATTTGTGCAGATGTCAGCAGCTGCAGCGATGTTGGGCCTATGTTGATGGTGGGGTTGTCGCACCTTTGCGAGGTCCACTGATCCAGGTGTAGGTGATGTCGCAGGCTTCATGCAGCGGCATCCTTAGCGAAGTCCACAGAGTCATCCAGCATCGTTTCACAGGATTTTCACCAGAAATTCACTTCCAGGGGCCCAGGATGCAAACCCAGAGACTGGTTGGTGAAGCTTTTGCTGCCCTTGAGGCTTCAAGAACAGGACGCAAGCTCAGTCCAAGCCCTTTGAGGTAATGCTCAAGCAGGAATGCACAACAAAGTCCAGTCTTTATCCCCTTTCACAGGCAGAAACAGAAACTCCAGGACAGCCCAACAAAGCACAGTCACAGGAAGGGGAAATACTTCTCCTCAGCTCTTCAGCTGTTCTCCTGGCAGAATCCTTGAAGTAATCTAAAGTCTGGGGTTTTGGGTCCAGTACTTATTCCCCTTTCTGCCTTTCAAGTTGCCCAACTTCAAAGAAAAGTCTCTCTTGTTTACAGGATCCTGCCTTGCCTAGGCCTGGATCCAGACGCACACAAGGGGGTTGGAGACTGCTTTGTGTGAGGGCAGACACAGCCCTTTTAGGTGTAAGTGACCACTCCTCCCTCCAGCCTAGCCCAGATGGCCCAGCAGGATATGCAGGTTACACCCCAGCACCCTTTCTGTCAATGTCTAGTGGAGATGCACAAACAGCCCAACTGTCAGTCTGACCCAGACAAGGAATCCACAAACGGGCAGAATCACAGAATGGTTTAAACAAGAAACGGCCCACTTGTTCAGACTGACAGTGTAAAAAAAAAACTTTACAAAAATATAAATTTTTAAATTGTGAGTTCAGAGACAACAAACTCCACATCTCAATCAGCTCCTAAAGGGAAACTACACTTGAAAGATATTTAAAGGCAACCCCCATGTTAACCCAAAAGAGAGATAGGCCTTGCAACATTGAAAACCAAATTTGGCAGTATTTCACTGTTAGGACATGTAAAACATATCCGTACACTTCACACTTTTAATATACACTGTACCCTGTCCATGGGGCTACCAAGCGCCTGCCTTCAAGGTGCCTTAAATATACAACAAGGGAATGTTTGGGCCCGGCAAGTGGGTACACTTGCCATGTCAAATTGGCAGTTTAAAACTGCACACACAGACAGTGCTGTGGCAGGTCTGAGCCATGTTTACAGGGCTACTCAATTGGGTGGCACAATCAGTGCTACAGGCCCACTAGTAGCATTTGATTTACAGGCCCTGGGTCCCTCTAGAGCATTTTACTAGGGACATAGTAATACATCATAAATGGCAATCATGGAAAATCCAATTACACATGCAATTTACACAGGTAGCACTGGCACTTTAGCACTGATCTGCAGGGGTAAAGTACCCAGAGTAACAAAAAGAGCAAAACCAGGGTCCAGCACATTGCAACAACCTGGGAAGTAGAGTCAAAAAGTTAGTGGAGACCACACCGAGGATGCTAGGTCTAACAGTGTCTGATAAGACCACTCTATTCACAGAATCATCTTGTGGATTGCTGGAGAGGAGATTAGGGAGAAGCTTACCCTCTTCCTCCTGTCCCTCATCTGTAATCATGAGCATGGTCAGATCAGCGCTGTCATAATAGGGTTTTAGGCGGTTGCCATGTATAATTCTTTTGGAATTTTTGCAACTGCCTAAGTCCACCAAATAGGTTACCTCCCCTTTCTTTTCAAGAATGGAATTGGGCCCACACCACTTGTCATGGAGAGCCCTTGGAGCCACAGATTCCAACATCCAAATTTCCTGCCCTGATTGGAACTCCACCATATCAGCTTTTTGGTCATACCAGAGCTTTTGCAGTTCCTGGCTAGCCTTAAGAGTTTGGCTGGCTTTTTCCATGCACTCTGCCATCCTAGAACATAGGCCAGGTATATAGCCCACTAAGTTTTGTTTTGGTTCTGTGAGAGGTCTCTCCCAGCCTTCCCTTACAAGGCTTAATGGTCCCCTAACAGAATGCCCAAAGAACAGTTCAAATACAGAGAATCAGGGAGTCCTCCAATCATGCCTTTTAGACGCTGGTTAAACCTTTCACCCAACCCATTTGTTTGTGGGTGGTATGGGGTTGTGAACCGATGAGTCACACCACCTTTCTTCCACATGTGTTTTAAGTATACAGACATGAAGTTAGAGCATCTGTCTGATACTACCTCCTTAGGGAACTCTACTCTGGTAACAATACCCAAGAGGGCAGGAGCAGTGATGGTCCTAAGGGGTATAGCCTCAGGATATCTAGTGGCATGGTCCACGACCACCAGAATGTAACTATGGCCTGATGCGGTTTGGGGGTCAAGGGGTCCATATCAACCCATACTCCTTCAAAGGGAACTCCAACCACATGTAGTGACATTAAGGGTACCTTTAAGTGTCCATCTGCATTGTCACTGGCTTGGCAGGTAGTGCAGGACTGACACAAGTCCTTCACTTTCTGGGACATTCAAGGCCAGTAAAAATGGTTTACCAGCCTTCTTCAAGTTATATTTTGGCCCAAATGCCCAGCTAGGGGAATGTCATGTGCTAGAGTGAGGAGAAACTCTCTGAATTGTTGAGGTACTACTGTCCTCTTAGTTTCACCAGGATTGAGGTCTTTGGCCTCAGTGAACAGGAGTCCTTCCTCCCAATAAACCCTGTGGGTACCACTGACACTACCCTTTTCTTCCTGTGCAGCTTGATGCTTCAGGCCTTCAAGAGCAGGACAGGTTCTTTGCCGCTGACACAGATCCTCTCTAGAGGGTCTCCCTGGGCACAGGAGCTCTGTGTGGTAAGGCCCAAGTTCTGCAAGTGCAGTTCCCTCAGGGAATGGCAAGTGTTCTTCCTGGGGAGAGGGGTTCTGACTTGTGATCTGTTGTAAAACTGGTTCCCAGTCTTCCTGCCCTTCTTCTTGGGAGGTTGGTACACTATTTCAGGATCCAACTTTCCATTTTCTCTTTAAAAGTTTTCCTATTCACAAGTCTTGATACAGGCCCATGCTGGGATCCCAAGCATAGCTGCATATGTATTCAGTCTTACTTCAACCCAGGGGGAATGCTTCAGGTCTTTTCCAAGCAGGCAATCTACTGGGATAGATAGATAGATAGATAGATGAGGACACAACTTCTTTCTGCCCTACTGCTCCTCCCAATCAAATGTTACCATAGCCATGGGATGGAACTTTGTCTCATTGTCAGCAATGGTGACAGGATGATATTTCCCTACCAGGAACTGATTTGAGTGGACTAAGTCTCGATTACCATGGTAACACTAGCACTTATGTCTCTCAGGGCTTCAATTTTCTCAATCAATCAATCAGTAATTTGTTAAGGGTGCTACTCACCCGGTAGGGTTTCAAGGCGCTGGGGGGGGTGCTACTGCTCGAAGAGCCAGGTCTTGAGGCGCTTCCTGAATGTCAGGAGGTCCTGGGTCAGAAGTAGGTTGATGGGGAGGGAGTTCCAGGTTTTGGCGGCAAGGTGGGAGAAGGATCTGCCACCGGTAGTGGTCCGGTGGATGCGGGGGATGGTCACGAGGTTGGTGGAGTGGAGCTGGCGTGTCGGGACGTGGAAGTTGAGACACTCGTTGAGGTAGGCAGGTCCAGCGTCGTGGAGAGCCTTGTGAGCGCGGATCAGGAGTTTGAAGATGATCCTTTTGTTGACGTGGAGCCAGTGGAGGTCTCTTAGGTGGGTTGAGATGTGTTCGTGGCTAGGGAGGTTGAGGATGAGTCGTGCTGAGGCGTTCTGGATGCGCTGAAGTTTCCTCTGGAGCTTGGCCGTTGTTCCCGCATAGAGAGCGTTGCCATAGTCTGCTGCTAACGAGGGCGTGGGTGACCGTTCTTCTGGTTTCAATGGGGTTCATCTGAAGGTCTTGCGAAGCATGAGAATGGTGTTGAAGCACGAGGATGTGATGACGTTGACTTGCTGAGTCATAGAGAGCGATGAGTCCAGTATGAAGCCGAGGTTGCGTGCTTGGGTGGGGGGCGTTGGGGCAGATCTCAGAGTGGCAGGCCACCAGGAGTCGTCCCACGCTGATCTGTTGGAGCCGAAGATGATGATCTCGGTCTTCTCTGAGTTCAGTTTGAGGCGGCTTGTCTCCATCCAGTTGGCGATGGCGTGAAGTCCGGTGTGGAGGTTGGTCTTGGCGGTTGCAGGGTCCTTCGTGAGAGAGAGGATGAGCTGAGAGTCGTCTGCGTAGGAGACAATGTAAAGGCCGTGGGATCAGATGATGTTGGCGAGCGGTGCCATGTAGATATTGAAGTGGGTGGGGCTGAGTGAGGATCCCTGGGGGACTCCGCAGATGTTCTTGGTGGTTTTTGACAGGAACGGGGGAGGCGGACTCTTTGGGTTCTGCCAGAGAGGAAGGATGTGAGCCAATCCAGTGCTCTGTGGTGGATTCCGGCTTCGTGGAGGCGTGTGCGAAGGGTGTGGTGACAGACGGTGTCGAAGGCTGCGGAAAGGTCAAGGAGGATGAGGGTAATGGTTGCACCTTTATCGAGCCTGCTCCTGATGTTGTCATTGCAATCAAAGGGTGTTTTCCGTATTTTTTAATATTACTTGGCCAGGCAGTACAGGATAATTCCCTACCCCTCCCTCAGTGACTAATGTTTCATTCCTTACTGCATTTACTACAGGTTGGCTAGAGGCATTCTTTTTATTTTTACAAGCAGAGTCTCCAATTTGGTGCCCTCTGTTCTTGCAACCATGGCACCAAGCCTTGTTGGGATCAAAGTACCCACCCCTAGGCTTTGAGGAGTCTCGGGCCTACCTTCCTGTGCAGGTTTTTGGGGCCCTTGAGAAGGCACTTACTTTTTTGTATTGGCTCCCATCTTTTCCTTGGGGGGAAGGCTTTTTGGTCTTTTTCTTTTGGTCTCCCCCACCAGTGGTAGATTCGGTCACCTTTGTTTTGACCCAATGGTCTGCCTTCATCCCCAACTCTTGATGGGAAAGTGTACCTTGGTCTACTAGGTATTGATGTAGCCTCTCATTGTAACAATTACTCTGCAGATACTCTTTCATGAATAGGTTATACAGCTATCATTATCTTGTACGTTGTCACCAGCTAACCAATCACCCACCATTTTTACTGAATAGTCCACAAACTCTAGCCAGGTTTGGGGCTGGGATTTTGGAATCACCATGAACTTTATGAGGAACTCTTCACTTGTAAGTTCAAAGCCCTCAATCAGGGTACCCTTCGTAATGTCATAGGATTTAGATTCTGCCTCATTCAGTGTCAAGAACCTCTCCCTGCACTTTCCTGAGAATAACTCCCACAACAGTGTGTCCCAGTGTTTCTTTTTAATTTCCAACCCAATGCAGGCTCTTTCAATGGCAGAAAACCATTTGACTATACCATCCCCTTCAGAGAAGTGAGAGACAGCTCCCTTTGGGAGTTTGAGATCAAAAGGTTTCTCCCTCAGAATTTGTTTGCTGCTAACAGAGGTGGGTTCTAGGCCCAACTCTTTTTTCTGTGTTTCAATCTCCAAAAGCTGAGCCCAAAGGGCCAGACTTTTGGTCAGTATGGCTAAGGCCAGGTCTTCTTTTGTGGGTGCACCAGTGCTGGGGGTAGAGTAGCTACCCCCATCCCCACTGCCTGCAGCATTCTTTTCACCCCCAGAGACTTCATCATCCACTGCCTCTTTGGGATTTTCTTTTTCATACTAGGCCACCAGATGCATAAGCTTGTTTGTGTTTTCATTTTTCCCAGTATGTGTCTTGTACAGCTTGCAGAAAATGTAATACCTATATGCCTGGTTGTCTGCATCTCCTGGCTTTGGTTGTATCTCGTTGTATGCCTCTGACATGTTTAGGCTTCTAAAGTTGGGACCTTTTTAAAAAAAAAAGAAGAAGCCTTTTTTGGATAAAGCCAACTGCTAGACTTGGCATCCTTGGCGTGGTCTCCCCTAGCTTTTTGCCTCTGTTTCCCAGGTTGTTAATGTGTGTTGGACTCTGTTTTTGATACTCTGTGCACTTTACCACTGCTATCCAGTGCTAATTGGCTTTCATGATTGGCATATTTGATTTACTAGTAAGTCCCTAGTATAGTGCACCACAGGTGCCCAGAGCCTGTAAATCAAATGCTACCAGTGGGGGCTTGCAGCACTGGTTGTGCCAGCCACATAAATAGCTCTGTATACATGGCTCAGACCTGCCACTGAAGTGTCCGCTGTGTGTGAAGTTTTAAGCTGCCAATTTGACTTGGTAAGGGGACCCACTTGCCAGGCCTAAACCTTCACTTTTCATACGTGTAAGACACCCCTAAAGTAGGCCATAGGTAGCCCCATGGGCAGGATGCAGTGTATGGTAAAGGTGGGGCATGTAATTAGTTGGTTTACATGTCCTGATAGTGAAATACTGCCAAATTTGGTTTCACTGTTGCAAGGCCTATCTCTCTCATAGGTTAACAAGGGGTTGCCTTCAAATATATTTAAAGCGCAGATTCCCTTTGGGAGGAGGTGACATATGGAGTTTGGGGTCTCTGAACTGACAATTTAAAAATAAATCTTTTAGTGAAGTTGCTTTTTAAATTGTGTGTTTGAAAATGCCACTTTTAGAAAGTAGGCATTTTCTTGCTTAAACCATTCTGTAACTTGTTTGTGGATTCCCTGTCTGGGTCAGTTTGATAGTTGGGCTGTTGACACCTCTTCGCTAGACCATGACACAAAGGTAGCTGGGGTGTAGCCTGCATAGCTTGATGGGTCATCTGGACTAAGGGGAGGAGTAGCCACTTACACCTGAAAGGGCTGTGCCTGCCCTCACACCATGTAGTCTCCAACCCCCTGGTGGGTGTCTGGAGCCTGGCCTGGGCAAGGCACGATCTTGTGAACAACAGAGACTTTCCTTTGAAGTTTGCCAACTTCAAAGGCGGAAAGGGGTATAAGCAGGGGACTGAAAACCCCCGATTTTTAAATTACTTATGGAATCAAGAGCAACCTCTGCCAAGGAGAAAAGCTGGAGGAGTAGTACTGCCCCGTTGCCTGTGACTGTGCTATGCTGTGTTGGCTTGCAATTGCTGTATCAGTCTGAAAGAGGAGAAAGACTGTACTTTGCGGTATATTCCTGCTTATGAAGTGTTTCCAATGGCTTGAACTGAGCTTGCCTCCTGTTTTAAAGTCTCAGGACCATCAAAGACTTCCTCTGCCAGCACCTGGACTCTCTGCTGAGACTCCTACCCTGCCACTTGGTGCCCTATCCAGTCCCTGGCCCCTTGAGTGATGGAGCTAGTGGAAACAAGGCAGAAATCCACACACAGGAGCTGTGCAGGAAATATTCCATCACCACCTGCATCATGGCTGGCAAATCGATGCACACCCCATGCAGCACGGTTCCCCATCACCGCACAGCTGGATTTCGCATGCATCGTTGCTGGGCACTAAAATCAACGTGAACCTGCCCAGACCTGCGGTGCCCGTCTGGAAATTGATGCATCACTCTCTTGCTGAGAAAAAAACAATGCATTGCCTACCCGCCCGGAGAAGAAACGACTCACGGCCTCACTTACTCTTTAAAGTTGGGCAAAGCTAACCCCCCCTTTTCTTATCCGCGTATAATGTGCTAAATGCAGCTCGAGCCTTCTGATTTTGCCAAATAAATGGGCGAAACATGGACTCCAGTTTTAAAAAAAAAGTTTTGTGTTAAAACACACGGGATGGCCGAAAAGAGAAAGCTAAATAATGGTAAAATTGGCATTTTGATCAATGCAATTCGACCTAATATAGAAAGGGGGAGAGACCCCCATCGGGCAAGCAAAGCCTGAGTTTTCGATAGCAATGGGGCGTAAACAAGGTCATACAGGTCTCCTATATTGGCTGAGAAATAAATCCCATGGTATCTCTTTGGCCTAGTTTTCACACAATGGGGGTGATTCTAACCCCGGCGGTCTTAGACAGACCGGCGGTGCTTTGGCAGGGCATTCTGACCGCGGCGCTTTGGCCGCGGTCAGTGCAGGAAAACCGGCGGTCTCCCGCCGGTTTTCCGCTGTCCCTTGGAATCCGCGAGGGGATTCCGACCCCCCCTAACGCCATCCAGTTCCCGGCGGTCCGCCCGGTAGGGGGGGTCGCGGGGCCCCTGGGGGCCCCTGCAGTGCCCATGCCACTGGCATGGGCACTGCAGGGGCCCCCGTAAGAGGGCCCCTAAATGTATTTCACTGTCTGCTGCGCAGACAGTGAAATACGCGACGGGTGCAACTGCACCCGTCGCACAGCTTCCACTCCGCCGGCTCGATTCCGAGCCGGCTTCATCGTGGAAGCCTCTTTCCCGCTGGGCTGGCGGGCGGCCTGAAGGCGGCCGCCCGCCAGCCCAGCGGGAATGTCAGAATTACCGCTGCGGTCTTTCGACCGCGGAACGGTAACCTGACGGCGGGACTTTGGCGGGCGGCCTCCGCCGCCCGCCAAGGTCAGGATGAGGGCCAATGTCTTAATTCGGGGAGCAGATTAATAGAAGAGGTGCCACACAGAATAATATCGGTCTTACTCATATTAATCTTGTATCCACAAATGTACTTTCTTCATCTAAAAACATAATGATATCGTCAGTATAGAGTTTCATCTTCCCCATTGACTTTAAAGGGGGTTGAATCTGATTATTTTGTCTAATTTTATTGGCTAAGGGCTCAATGAAGAGAGCAAAAAGTATAGGAGATAAAGGACAACCCTGCCAAGTCCCCCGTTGTACTTGAAGTTGACCAACACACGCAGAATTAATAATAATATTAGCTTCAGAGTTTGAATACAACCTTTGGATTAGTGCAGAGACCTGAGAGGGCACCTTATAGCTAGATAATACTGCGAAGAGTGTATCCCATACAACCAAATCAAATGCTTTTTCCGCATTTAATAAAAGAATGATGGCAGAAATGTTATTAGAGGTGAAATAGTCAAGAGCCTCAGCCAAAAAATGTGTATTAGTTGCAAGTTGCCTGCCAGCTATGAACCCGCTTTGATCGGAATGCACCAGTTTACTGACGGCCCCGTTGAGCCTATTAGCAAAAAGCTTTGTAATAATTTTTTAATCTGTATTTAGCAAAGAGATTGGACGATATGCATTAGGATCTTCCCTGTCCTTAATCTTTTTGGGAAAACTGACCACATTCCCTGAGTGCCAAGAATTGGGAATCTGTTTGCCCCTAAGTAGGTCATTAATTAAAAACAAAAAATTGTCAATGAATGCTTTAAAGAAAGCTTTATAAAATTCAGATGGAAAGCCATCCGGTCCACAAGCTTTCCCCACAAAGTCCTCGCCCACACTTTCAATGTACTACATAGCACTGGCACCTCTGCAAGTCAAGGCTCCTACTTGCACACATTCCATGTATATGAAAATCTAAATCTGGTGTGTAGGAGGCTGGCCTGGTTTATAGTGGGTACCTTGGGTACACCTTATACCAGGTCCAGTTATCCCTGATTGGTGAAATGTAGTAGTGTTCTAGCAGCTTAGGCTGATAGAGGTAGCTACAGCAGAGCAGCCTAGGCTGAAGTAGGAGACATGCAAAGCTCATGCAATACCGCTTATAGTTACAATACTCAGTGTTACCAAAAATAAAGATATTTATTTGGGTGACACAGTACCAAAAATATCTTAGGGACAATACTCCTTCTGGAGATAAGAATTATACACAATATATACACTCAACACCAAAATTAGACAAGTAAAAAGTCAAAGAACAATGCAAACAATAGGAAATGCTTTAGAATGCAATTGGAGAAAACGGGTCTAGGGGCAACACAAACCATATACTAAGCAAGTGGAATGTGAATCACACATTACCCCCTAGACAAGTGTAGTGCGTGCAGAATCACTGGGAGAGTAAGAATACAGTAAAGGTAAGTGAATTACCCCACCCCAGTAAAGTACTGCAAGTTTCTTAGGACACAAAACACTTCATTTTTGGGATTTTGCAGCAGCCAACCAAGTCTGCAAAAAACAATGGCTGGATTATTGGACCTGAAGACCTGCAAAGGAAGGGGACCAAGTCCAGAAGTTGAAAGAAGTTCCAGGAAGGACAGGAGCCCCTGCCAACCCAGAAGAGGGTGCAAAAGAAGAGTCCCTGGTTAATCAAAGACTGCAAGAATGCACCCTAGGAAGGTGCCAGTGGGTTCCTGCATGATGCAAAAGATGTCCCATGGCGTGAAGATCTTTGCAGATGAGATTTAGTGTTGGAAGTTGCCAACAAGCCTTGGCTACTCCAAAAATGCATTTTTCATCAAGATGGTGCTGGATGGACCCAGGAGGGACCTGGGAGCCTCATCTCTGTGTGATGAGGAAGAGGGGCCTCTCAGCACCTTAGAGATCCCTCAGAATGCCAGCCAGCATCCTCAGAAGCCGCAGGTTCCAGATTCAAAGGAGGTGCAAAATGCAGTTGATGCAGCACAACAAAAAAAGGTCTCACGCTGGGGACCTGGGCCAGGCTGTGCATGAAATAATTTTGCATAAAGTGCACAGAGGCCTCAGGAGGTGAAGAAGACACAGTACACAGGGGTACCATCATTCTCGGAGAAGGCAAGGTCTTACCTCCTCCAAATTGCGTCAGCAGGACCTCAGGACAGTCTTTGTTGATGATGTCTACCCTCTGTGTACCTAGGAGCATGCTTGTCATTGTGAGAGGAGTCCCAGGGTACTGCTCGTCATCTTGGAAGGTGCCTGCTTGGAGCAGAGGAGTGACTCCGTCACTCCACAGGAGACTTCTTTGGTTCGTCTGGTGTAGGATGAAGACAGGGAGGCCCCAGATCGTGCACACCATGCAACTGTTGCAGTTGCAGACTTGGAGCTGAGCTTGCTGAAAAAAAGTGTCTCTTGTAGACACTTTGTTGCAGTTACAGCGTTTCTTGGAGCAGGCTGCGGTTGATCTGAGGTCAGAAGAGTCTGAAGTTGTTGCAGAGGATTCCTGATGGAAACTTGCAAGCAGAATCTGAAGAGAACCCACAGGAGAGACCCTAAATAGCCCTGAGAGAGGGATTGGCTACCTTATCATGTATGCTCTCAAAGTCTGGGACACACTGGAGGTGCTCTGGGCACCACCCCTGGGGTGGTGATGGACAGGGGAGTGGTCAATCCCCTTTCCTTTGTCCAGTTTCCCGCCAAAGCACAGTAGAAGGGGTCCGTGAACTGATGTAGACTGGTGTATGCAAGGAGGGCGCCATCTGTGCCCTTCTAAGCATTTCCAGAGGTTGGGGAGACCTCCCCTCCCCAGTCTGTAACACCTACTTCCAAAGGGAGAGGGTGTAACTCCCTGCTCTCAGAGGAAATGCTTTGTTCTGCATTCCTGGAACAGGGCTGCCCAGACCCCAGGAGGGCAGAACCCTGTATGTGAGGTGGCAGCAGCTGTCGCTGCAGTGCAAGCCTGAGAGAGCTGGTTTGGCAGTACTGGGGGTCCATGGTGGAGCCCCCAGGATGCATGCAATTGGCTCCCCAAAACCAGATTTGGATTGGGGGGCATGTCCATGATCTTAGACATGTAACATGGCCATATTCAGAGTTACCATTGTGAAGCTACATATATGTATTGACCTATATGTAGTGCACACGTGTAATGGTGTCCCCGCACTCACAAAGCCCGGGGAAATGGCCCTGAACTATGTGGAGGCACCTTTGCTAGTGCAAGGGTGCCCTCACACTTAGTAACTTTGCATCTAACCTTCAGCAAGTAAAGGTTAGACATATAGGTGACTTATAAATTACTTGTGAAATTGGCTGTGAAATAAAGTGTGTGTTATTTCACGCAGGCTGCAATGGCAGTCCTGTGTAAGGGTTTGTCTGAACTCTCCATGGGTGGCAAAAGAAATGCTGTATCCCATATGGATATCCTGGAACCCCAATGCCCTGGGTACCTAGGTACCATATGCTAGGGACTTATAAGTTATGTGTTATATTATGAAATCTTGTTAACCGTCAGGACACTTGCGGGCCTATTTCCTATAATACGTGCCCCAGCGATCGGACCCCTGGACGGAGCCTCTGTGGAGGACACAGTTCGCAGGACCACGGTTGAGCAGCTGTTCTAAGGTATGTATCCAAGCAGGGGGGCACACACAAACAGTGGACACAGCCGGGAGAATTTGCTGTCCTGCGTCTGCGAAATGCTTAAATGCAGCTGCCCGCAAGTGTGCAGCGCAGATGCTACAGCCTAGCCCCTTTTGGTTCTGGTGCCTCTGCAGTCTCTTCTGACAAGGCAACAGTGACCGTGCAAGGGAGGTAGGCTCCTCTGGACACTCACGATGTCAGCGGTTTCCATAATGAGGCCTGCCGTGGCAGATGCAGGCTATTCCCAGGAGGAGGATGCAGCAAACACCAGGGATTGAACAGGTCATTGTCCCTTTGTAGGAGGCTGGCCTGGCTTATAGTGGGTACCCTGTGGTACTTACACCCTGTGCCAGGTCCAGTTATCCCTTATTAGTAGAATAGAGGTGTTTCTAGCAGCTTAGGCTGATAGAATCTAGCTATGGCAAAGCAGCTTAGGCTGAACTAGGAGACATGCAAAGCTCCTACTATACCACTCATATCATATGCACAATATCAGAAAACACAATACACAGAGTTACTAAAAATAAAGGTACTTTATTTTTATGACAATATGCCACAAGTATCTCAGTGAGTACCCTCAGTAAGAAGGTAAGTAATATACACAAGTTATATGTACACAAACCCAAAACAGGTAAGTAAGAGTCAGAAAAGTAATGCAAACAGTGTAGAATTACAATCAGTGGCAATAAGTGAACATAGGTCTAGGGGCAACACAAACCATATACTCCAAAAGTGGAATGCGAATCACGAATGGACCACAGGCCTATGGGAGCTTGTAGAGGGTCACTGGGACTGTAAGAAAACAGTCAGGGTGTCCAAGATACCCCACCCCAAGACCCTGAAAAGTTGGAGTAAACTACACCTACTACCCCAAAAGAGCACAATAGTCGTGATAGGGGGATTCTGCAAGAACAACAAACACCAGCAAGGCACTGAAGGTGGATTCCTGGACCTGAGGAACTGCAAGGCAAGGGGACCAAGTCCAAGAGTCACAATAGTGTCCGGGGGGGCAGGAGCCCAGAAAACCCCAGATGAAGGTGCAAGGAAGCTGCCTCCGGGTGGAAGAAGCTTGGAGTTCTGCAACAACGAAGAGGACTAGGAACTTCTCCTTTGGACGGAAGATGTCCCACTTCGCAATAAAGGTTGCAGACGTGTTCCCACGCAGAAATACCAAAAACAAGCCTTGCTAGTTGCAAGGGTCACAGTACAGGTTTTTGGATGCTACTGGGGACCAGGAAGGACCAGAATGTCGCCCCTTGGAGGAGGAGACAGAAGGGGCGCTCGGCAACTCAGAGAGCCCCCACAGAAGCAGGCAGCAACCGCAGAAGTACCCAAACAGGCACTTGGAAGATCTGTGAACCAGAGGTGGCCCAGAGTCACAAAGGAGGGTCCCACGATGCCGGAGGCCAACTCATAGGGTTGAGCACTGCAGGACGGGGTGCTGGGGACCCAGGCTAGGCTGTGCACAAAGGAAATCCTGGAAGAGTACACAGGAGCCAGAACAGCTGCAAATCACGCAGTACACAGGTTTGCAGTGTAGCGTGGGGAGGCAAGGACTTACCCCCACCAAACATGGACTGAAGGATCACTGGACTGTGGGAGTCACTTGGATAGAGTTCCTGTGTTCCAGAGACCACGCTCATCAGGATGAGAGGGGACCCAGAGGACCAGTGATGCAGTCTTTTGGTGCCTTCGTTAGCAGGGGGAAGATTCCGTCAACCCACGGGAGATTTCTTCTTGGCTTCCAGTGCAGGATGAAGGCAGGTGACCCCCAGAGCATGCACCACCAGGAAACAGTCGAGAAAGCCGGAAGGATGAGGCGCTACAATGTTGCTGGTAGTCGTCTTGCTACTTTGTTGCAGTTTTGCAGGTGTCCTGGAGCAGTCAGCGGTCGATCCTTGGTAGAAGTCGAAGAGGGAGATGCAGAGGAACTCTGGTGAGCTCTTGCATTCATTATCTGAAGAATTCCCCAAAGCAGAGACCCTAAATAGCCAGAAAAGGAGGTTTAGCTACCAAGGAAGGAGGATTGGCTACCAAGAGAGGTAAGAGCCTATCAGAGGGGGTCTCTGACGTCACCTGCTGGCACTGGCCACTCAGAGCAGTCCAGTGTGCCCCCAACACCTCTGAACTCAAGATGGCAGAGGTCTGGGACACACTGGAGGAGCTCTGGGCACCTCCCCTGGGAGGTACTGTCCAGGGGAGTATTCACTCCCCTTTCATTTGTCCAGTTTCGCGCCAGAGCAGGGCTAGGGGATCCCTGAACTGGTGTAGACTGGCGTGTGCAGAGATGGGCACCATCTGTGCCCATCAAAGCATTTCCAGAGGCTGGGGGAGGCTGCTCCTCCCAAGCCCTTCACACCTATTTCCAAAGGGAGAGGGTGTAACACCCTTTCTCAGAGGAAATCCTTTGTTCTGCCTTTCTGGGCTGGGGCTGCCCAGACCCCAGGAGGGCAGAATCCTGTCTGAGGGGTTGGCGGCAGCTGCAGTGGAAACCCCGGAAAGGCAGTTTGGCAGCACCCGGGTTCTGTGCTAGAGACCCGGGGGATCATGGAATTGTCCCCCCAATACCAGAATGGTATTGAGGGGACAATTCCATGATCTTAGACATGTTACATGGCCATGTTCGGAGTTACCATTGTGACGCTATACATAGGTAGTGACCTATGTATAGTGCACGCATGTAATGGTGTCCCCGCACTCACAAAGTTCAGGGAATTTGCCCTGAACGATGTGAGGGCACCTTGGCTAGTGCCAGGGTGCCCACACACTAACTAACTTGGCACCCAACCTTCACCAAGTGAGGGTTAGACATATAGGTGACTTATAAGTTACTTATGTGCAGTAAAAAATGGCTGTGAAAAAACATGGACGTGGACGTTATTTCATTCAGGCTGCAGTGGCAGGCCTGTGTAAGAATTGTCTGAGCTCCCAATGGGTGGCAAAAGAAATGCTGCAGCCCATAGGGATCTCCTGGAACTCCAATACCCTGGGGACCTAAGTACCATATACAAGGGGATTATATGGGTGTACCAGTGTGCCAATGAGATTTGGTAAATTTAGTCACTAGCCTGCAGTGACAAATTTAGAAAGCAGAGAGAGCATAAACACTGAAGTTCTGGTTAGTAGAGCCTCAGTGATACAGTTAGGCACCACACAGGGAACACATATAGGCCACAAACTAATGAGCACTGGGGTCCTGGCTAGCAGGATCCCAGTGCCACATAACAAACATACTGACAACATAGGGTTTTCACTATGAGCCGTGGGCCCTGGCTAGCAGGATCCCAGTGAGATAGTAAAAACACCCTGACATATACTCTCAAACAGGCCAAAAGTGGGGGTAACAAGGCTAGAAAGAGGCTACCTTCCTACACCCATCTTCTGAGAAATTAATTGTCATGTTTAGTTTGGCCACTAAGTCCCTCCCTAGTAGATTAGTTGGGATGAGAGGTGATATAGCAGCCATCTATTAATGCAGCTGCCTCCCACGTCTAACTCCAGGGGTTTTGTGACAGGTCATTTCATGACCATGCCTGAGAACCCCTGCATGTCCATGGTGTTTTTGGATAAGGGCTGGATCCCTTCTGTTAACCATGATTTTGTTGCCCCTGGGTCAGTCAGGAAGCAGCATGATATATTATTTACCAGTACTGTCACATTAGGCTCCTCCTTAGACCGTTGCGTTACGGACAGCAGGGAACATGTGAGACTGAGTGTGCGTGTACCCACCAGACACAGGACTGGCCCAAGTTGGCCTTGCAGCTTATCTGAGTCTGGGAGCAAAAAGGGGACTGTGACCCGGTCCTGGCTTTGGTAATCCCCTGTACTACTTCCTTGAAACCCGCTACTACATCCTTTATTCTTTGTGACCCTCTGCAGTGGTACCATCATTGGTGCCAACTCCTTCTGCCCCATTGCTGTCACAGCTGTTCTGACCAGGACCATCTGCTCCCAGTTCATGGATTTTGCAGTAACGTCCTGGTTCTGTCTAAAACACTTCTTGCTCTCTCTCTCATCCCTTCTTGCCTTCTCTCCCACCTTATGAGGCACTGATACATATGGAGAAAATTCCAGTCAGGATGTCCCTTTGCGTGTCTGATGCAGTCCTCTGCCACAGCCATATCTTCTGGCTGAAATTACCCTCCCTTAGGCCAAGACTGGTAAAATTGGTTCCCCTCCCTAGTCCAGGTGGCCTGCAAGTACAGAATGGGTGTGCCAAGAACTACCCTTCATTTCTCGCTATTATCTCCTTTAGCGTTCGCCACTACCCATTCTTGGCCCAGGAGAGCAGTTACAGGTCCAGCATCAGAGGTTTGTCTCTCAATTTGAATTTTACCTAAAAAAACTAAACAGGAACAGTTTGTTTAATCAACATTATGGCCAGGAGAGCAGCTACAGACCTAGGCTCCGAGCACTGTCAATGTTCATCAGTTTGCAGTGAGGTTTTATGGATTTCTTGGAGTACCAACAAGTAACTAAAACATCCCTTTCTTGGTTGAAAATGTGAACAGTTGTCATGGAGTCACGAATAAGTTCCAGATAACAAATGCAGGTGGGCCTCTACCTTGTGTGGATACAATGTGAGCTAGCAAGTATGTGTCCAGATGTCTGGCCTGAGGGGCTCGTGGTTGCTGTGTGTGCTGTGAGTGCCATGTTCTGGTTGCCTAAGTGCTCCTAACTACATGCAGCATCTAACTTTATGATGTTTTTGCGAATGCACACACCACTCTGGCCATGTGTGTTTTATTGGGTCCACTATCCTGAGACCATTGTAGTGCCTCTGCTCCTATCTGTGGGATTTGGTCTATGTTTCCTGTTTGCTGGTTTGTCTGCCGGCTTTATGGTACCCCATCAGTAACCTGAAGCCTAGGTCTCAGAGCCTGTCTGACCACATATCTAGTTGTCGGGATTGACTGAGAGTTCATAACAGGGGAATCTAATAATGGTGATGGGACTTTGTTTGTGTATATGAATGTATCATTGTGCTCATCAACATTAATTATTCCAGTACTAACACTATGGGAGAGGCAGGCCTTACAGTAGTGAAAAATGAATTTAGGAGTTTTTTTACAACCAGGACATCTAATTCTTAAGCATGTAGATCCAACTTTTTAATTATAATGCACTTTGAACCATGTGAGGATACCTAGGGCCTCCATTAGGGGTGTCTGATATGTAACAAAAGGTGAGTTTAAGGCTTGGTAAGAGGGTTATGTTACCAGGTCAAAATGATGGTGCTAACACAGTACTATACAAGTTATCATGAGCCCCCACATGGATTTTAGAAATGCAAAAAAATTTGTCACATATTTGAGAACAAATAAAAGACCTATGTGGCGAATCAACAACGTACTTCAAGGGCAAAAACATTAAACACAATAAACACCAATATAATCTGGTTAAATATGGTGACTCATTATACCCACTATTGTTTAATATTGTCATTGACATCCTACTGTGTGAGCTGTAAAAAAGGCAAAAACTTTATGTTTTGGTCTGATGGACTCATAGAAAAACCTACTATTCTGCCCTTGTAGATGACACAGCTGTGCTCATTGGCAAATAGGAAGGTACTTATTTGAAGGATATTTAAAAATTCAGCAGGGCAAACACCTGCAAATAAGGGGAAGATTTATCAAAGATTTGCACCAGTCTGAAGTCATCCAAAATGACTCAACCTGTACAAAGTCTTGACACCATGTTTACTTTCTAGTACAACACTTGCGTTGTGTTGGAAATTAGCTTTAAACCCCTTTGGTGCTGGGGACGAGCTGGTTAAGTCCTGGGCCACAATGCTTGTGTGACGAGGACGTAACCAGCTCATCCAGAAACTGGCCCACAGGGGAGTGCTAGCGCACCCCCATAGGCCTCCCAAACGTGGGCAGGGATGGCAAGGGAAGCGCTTTCCCTGCACCCCACCCCCCCAGTGACGTCTGATGATGTCAGTGTGAGATTGTGCGCTGACCTCATCAGAGGTTGCCCCATCGCGCTGGAAGTTTCCCCTCAGTACGGGGGCCGGAGAGGTCAGAGAGGCATGAAAAGGAAAGGAAAGGCATTTCCTTTCCTTTTCATGTCTCTCTGAGCATTCCTGCAGCATAAGCACATAAAAATCATGCTGCTGGAATGTCACTAGACACCATTGTTTTTTTTTGTTGTTGTTTACTCATAAGGGGAGCGACCCCTTGGGCAAGAGTCGTTCCCCAGGGGGGCAATTATGTTTTACGCTGTTTCTGCCCCGGTAGGGGGCAGATCAGTATTTTTTAATTAGGCGGATCCACCCCCAAGGGAGGCGGAAGCCACTAGACACCAGGGATAATTATTTTATTTTATTGTTTTACAGGAGGGGGAGGGGCCCCTTAGGCAAGGGACACTCCCCTGGGGGCCAAATTTATTCTAGATCATTTCTGCCCCCCCCCCTGTTGGGGGCAGATCGTTTTTTTTTATTAGGCCACTCTACCCCCAAAGGGGGGCAGAAACCCTGGGCACTGGGCATTTATTTTTTATAATTTTACATAAAGGGAGCGACCCCTTAGGCAAAGGTCGCTCTCCAGGCAAGGCATGTTATATTAAGCCATTTCTGCCCCCTTGAAGGCAGATCGGCCTATTTCTATTAGGCCCATCTGCCACAAGGGGGGCAGAAACCACTTAGGCACCACAGATTGTGTTTTGTTTTGGTGGGCTGCCCCTTAGGCATAACTGTTGGCCACTTTTGCCCCCCTTGGGGGCAGATTGGCTTATTTTTATTAGGCTCTTCTGCCCCCAAGGGGGCAGGAAGCCCACTAAACACCAGGGAAGATTTTTTTTCTCAAAAAGAGGGTGGGGGTATGGCGATACCCCCACTCCAAATAAACGGGGACAAAGTTGTTCTGCCCACCGGTGGGGAGATGGGGCAATTACACCCGATCCACTCCCCGGGGGGGCAGATGCCAGGGAATTGAAAAAAAAAACAGTATGGGCCTGGTTATGCCCCCTCCCAACTGAAGGGAGTAACAGTCTTTCAGCCCCCCCTAGAAACTAAAAGATCTTATCCCAAAGGAAAGCAAGAGGACATTACATTTTTAGGGGTTTTGATTTTACATTTGGGCCAAAGGAGCATGGCTAACTCTGCCCACTTGGAATAGTGAGCAGCTGCACTTTTTGGACTTTGCCAATCTACGAGACCTACACTCATCTGAAAAATAAAACATCTGGGTGAGTCTAGGGTGGTGTGCTTCACATGCACCCCACACCATTTTCTTATCCACAATCCCCTTCAAACCTCCAACTTTGCTTGAAATCATGAATTTTCCCTGCATTTTTGTGATGGAAACTTCCGGAATCTGCAGGAAACCACACAATTTCTACTGCCCAGCATAGTTGCATCTATACGAATAAGAATTCTGCCCCACTTGTCATCCTAAAAACGTTTTTTTTTTTTCAAACTGCCCTTTCCGAGCCCTCTCAATTTCCACATGTTTTTGGCCCTTCCTTGTCACAGGCACTTGGCCCACCTACACAAGTGAGATATAATTTTTATTGGGAGACTGAGGGGGACATTGGGTGGTAGGAAATTTGTGCCTGTGTATTGATTCCACACAGAAATGTGAGGAAAAAGTAATATTTTAGCTAAATTAGAGGTTTGCTGAGGATTCTGGGTAAGAAAACACTGGGGGATCCACACAAGTCACACTCCCTGGACTCCCTCAGGTGTCTAGTTTTCAGAAATGTCTAGGTTGGTAGGTTTCCCTAGATGGCTGCTGAGGCCAGTACCAAAAACACTGGTGCCCCCCTTGTGAAAACAAGTAGTTTTGTAATAGAAAAGTTTTATGTGTCCATGTTGTGTTTTGGGGCATTTCCTGTCACGGGCACTAGGCCTACCAACACAAGTGAGATACCATTTTCATCGAGAGACTTGGGGGGAATACTAGGTGGAAGGAAATGTGTGGCTCCTCTCAGATTCCAGAACTTTCTATCGCCGAAATGTGAGGAAAAAGTGGTTTTTTTTGTGCAAAAGTTTGAGGTTTGCAAAGGATTCTGGGTAACAGAACCTGGTGAGAGCCCCCACATTCTGAATTCCCCTAGGTATCTAGTTTTCAAAAATGTATAGGTTTGCTGGGTTCACCTAGGTGCCGGCTGAGCTAGAGGCTAAAGTCCACAGCTAGGAACTTTGCAAAAAACACACCAGTTTTCTTTCGGAAAATGTGTTGTGTCCACGTTGTGGGCATTTCCTGTTGCGGGCACTAGGCTTACCCACACAAGTGAGGTACTATTTTTATCGGGAGACTTGCGAAAATGCTTGGTGGAAGGAAGTTGGTGTTCCCCCTCAGATTTCAGAACTTTCCATCACCGAAATGAGAGGAAAAAGTGTTTTTTTTGCCACAAATTGAGGTTTGCAAAGAATTCTGGGTAACAGAACCTGGTGAGAGCCCCACAAGTCACCCCATCCTGGATTCCCCCTGGTGTCTAGTTTAAAAAAATTTAGAGGTTTGCTTGGTTCCCCTGGGTGCCGGCTGAGCTAGAGGCCAAAATCCAAAGCTAGGTACTTTCCCAAAAACATGTCAGATTTCAATGTAAAAATGTGATATGTCCATGTTGCGTTTCCAGTTGCGGGCACTAGGCATACTCACGCAAGTGAGGTACCATTTTTATTGGGAGACTTGGGGGAACACAGAATAGAAGAACAAGTGTTATTGCCACTTGTCTTTCTCTACATTTTTTCCTTCCAAATTAAGACAGTGCATGAAAAAGAAGTCTATTTGAGAAATGTCCTGTAATTCACCTGCTAGTATGGGGACCCAGGAATTCAGAGATGTGCAAATAGCCACTACTTCACAACACCTTATCTTGTGCCCATTTTGGAAATGCAAAGGTTTCCTTGATACCTATTTTCCACTCTCTATATTTTACTGAATTAATTGGTGTATATCCGGTATACAATGAAAACCCATTGCAAGGTGCAGCTCATTTATTGGCTCTGGGTACCTAGGGTGCTTGATGAATCTACGAGCTCTATTAATACCCGGACCAAGATGACTCCAGCAGAAGTAACAGTATATTGCTTTAAAAAATCTGCCATAGCTAGAAAGAGTTACAGAAGAAAACGTGGACAGAAATGGCTGTTTTTTCAACTCAATTTCAATATTTTTTTATTTCAGCTTTCTATAGGAAAACCTTAAAGGATCTACACAAATGACACCTTGTTGAATTCAAAATTTTGCTTACTTTTCAGAAATGTTCAACTGTCCAGTATCCACCATTGGTTTCACACCCTTTTCTGTCACTAACTGGAAGGAGGCTGAAAGCACAAACAATGGGGTAGGTCCCGGTAAAATGCCAAAATTCTGATTTAAGTCTCCCTGCTCTTGAAAGCTGGGAAGATGGTGATTTTAGCACCGCAAACTCTTTGTTGATGCCATTTGCAGGGGAAAACAAACACATGCTTTCTTCTGCAGCATGTTTTTCCCATTTTTCTGAAAGAAAACTAAATTTTAGCTGCATTTCTTGGTCTCCTCCACGGGATCCCACAAACTATGGGTACCTTTAGAATCCCCAGGATGTTGGAAAAAAAGGACACAAATTTGGCATGTATAGCTTATGTGGACAAAAAGTTATGAGCGTCTAAGAGCAAACTACCCCAAAAAGCAAAAAAAAGGCTCGGCACTGAGGGGGTAAAGGCCTGGCAGTGAAGGGGTTGAAGCAATTCAAATAATAATTTGCACTTATTGTCATTACTTTTCATCAAGGGACATATCATGGGGGGTACATGGGCCTTCCCACACCACCACCCATGACTTTTGATGCAAAGTTCAACGTACGAAGATTGGTAGATAGGAATTTGTTCCCAAAATAACACCCCTTGAAGAAGGCACCAACTACAGAAAAATGTTTTCATTCCTCCCAACTTTTCACAGATTAGATATGAGCTGCACTGTACAGCACATATGCAATGTATGAAACGTTCTTCAAGTGTGCCTAAACATAGGGGCATATGTATGAGTGGTTTGCACCACTCAACATGGTACTTGCATGGTGCAAACCAATAAGTCATACTTTTTAAAGCCATGCACGTTGCCTGGCTTTGAATGGCTTCTAAAACGAAGAGTAAGGCAAGGCAATGCAAATCGCTGTTTTGCCTTACTTTGCACAAGGGAGGGGGGATTCCATGAGCTTTGCATGGGTGGTCCCACATAAGTCCCATGGATTTTAGTGCTTTTCTGGATTTACCAAACATGGTAAACCTGGGAATGTGCCAAAAAGATACGCCTCCAAAGGAGTAGCATAACAAGGAGAAATATCTTTATTTCTATTTATTTTTTCCTTTTTCTATGTGTGCTGCACTCTGCAGCACACATAGAAAGAGAAACAAAACTCACTTCCTACACAAAAACAATCCTGTGCACAGTGCAGGCACCATTGTACCATTGTGAAAGAGTGCCTGAGTTGGCGAGAGGCTCCCAAAAGAGTGCCAGCAGAGGGGGAAAGGACAGGAATGAGCCATATTGGAAAAATGTGTTCCTGCCCCTTCCCTGTGATGCAGAGCAGCACAGCAAGGAGACTTGCTGCCCTGCCCTGTGCCACAAAAACCATAAATATCTGCCATAGTATTTTGTATAGGAAGCCTAATCTTCCAGGACAGAGCCTATGCTAATCATTACACAAACACATTTGCACTATGGTGCAAAAGTGTGTGCATAGTGTTAGACAGCCTCAGAGAGCATCGGCACTGAAGAGGAGAGCAGCAGAGGTACACTGTGCTGTCATGTTAATGAGATACATCAGTTCTTTGTAAGCCATCATAAAAATAAAATAGTTCACCCTGTTTCAAAATAGTCTGTTTTTATCCACAGTCAGGATACAAGCAACAGTACATGTCTATAACTCTCCTTGGGCGTCTATTGAGTCTACAAGGGCTAGTTCATCCTCTCATTCTTCTAACACCTTCAGCACTCTATGCTTTGTATTTTGCCCTTATACTTTGCTCAGTTCACGTACTACTAAGGCATTTCTGCTGCCTCCATGTCTTACCCAGTAACATCATTAATCCCTTCATAATGGATCAGTCAATACAGGTAATTGCATTCAGTTCTCTTTTTCTCTTATTTACTTTATATAGTAGGACTTTAAGTGATCTTAGTGAGTCATGTGAGTGGGTAAAGGTGAATTACTACCTGGGAATGCTAATGGAATTGAATAGTAAAAGAACATTTATAGGTAATTTTACCATCCACACCTGGTCCATGATCAACATACCCTCGGTGTAAACTTTCAAGCAGGCACTGTACGTACTACAAGAACTTCCAGCTAAAAGGATGCAACCATAACTCACTATTATCATCAACATGGGCTGTTGTATGAAGACCTGCAGCCTGTTTATAGCTTGTGCTAGCTTCGGGATACATACATCTTCTCTGGCTGAGTGAATGATCACTTGAGTCAAGACTGATTAGCATATGTCTGAGTCTAATCTGAGGTGGCATAGTGGGCAAAAGAATGATGGCTTGGAGGTCTACCCCATCTGATTACCAGTGGTTATACCAATTAAAAGCAGCCTCCCATCACCTTTTGTGTGTTTCATTTATCTCCCACTTTAATAATCTAACCCAACATTTAATATTTCACTCATTGCCAAAGACCATAATGTACGGGACTGAACACCATGGCCAGACTGGAAGCAAAATCCATGTCAAGAAATCATGGAAATCTTAAGTTATTTATATTTTATTTCTCCATTTCTGTCAAATGGCTGTATATGGACTTTGTCCCTTTGACAACACTGGTTTTGCCTGTTCCCAAATGATCTAGGGTCTTGAGAATGTGGTACCTGTGTGCAGGGGCTTCTGTGAGTGTGGGGGACAGGGGGGATTGGAAAGAAGAGGTGAAGAGGGGAGGGAAGGGCATTCCTTGCCAGTAAACAACAAGTCGTGTAGCGCCGGTTTCTGAGATCTGGCTGCTGTTGTTATTGAAGCCTCAAGAAATGCTACTCGCCGGTAAACCTTGTTCAGGTGTTCCTGAACCTGGGACAACTGGGTGCAGGAGCACAGGACCACTCATGACCATACAGAGGGTTTTGCATTGCCCAACTTGCAATCAAGGCCTAATAGCCTAGTGGTCCCTGACTGAAATTCAAAGTACACAAAGACAGAAAGGGCATCTTAAGTTAAGTAAATAGAGATGATTTCATATAAAGTTCTAATTAATAATCTGGTCCTTGCCATAGAAGAACCTTAAAATGTGAACAGATGGGCAATGAATATTTTTTTAAATTCTGAACTGAACTATGCCTTGGCCGATCCTGAGCTGGGCATTCACTACATATTGGCTGTGCCTGGGATATACTTGCACTGTGCCCGGACTATGTTGGGATTGTGCCTGGACTGGGTCTGCTACTTCTCAGAACTGCGCCTGCAGAGTAGGTGGTCTTCTCCTGGACTGGTCAAGTACCATTATTAAACTATATACCTACAGTGACTGGCCTGTGAATGGGTTGTCTGTGACAACAGCATTGCTGAACTTTATCTGTGTGTATACAGTGCCTCAACTGTATCGGAACTATGTTTGGACTGTGATAGTGCTGCGCATAAGATGTGAATCAGCTGGAACAAAACTTTGCTCAGTTTGGACTTGTATTGTGTAGACACTGCTCCTGGACTGAGTATGAACTGTGTGGCACATTTATGAGAGGCTTGCGCCACTGTTGCGTCATTTTTTGTGACACAGCACATCCTCCTCCATTATTTTCTGTCTTTTTGGTGTGCTCGGGATGCCTTTGTTTCTGCTGCTGGTGTTAAATGTATTTAACCTGCACAGCAGGGTTACACAAGACCTGGGCTCTGGTCCTGAACTGAGCCAGAAAAATATGTCCCATAATTTGTACAGATATCTTCTGGAACTTTCAGAATTGATTCTCCTGCCCAGCCTACACCTCAATTCAATACTTCACTGGTCTCTGTAGGCCAAGGGAAAGCATAACTACCCTCTAAAGCAGCTGTCTCCCAATGTGTGTAATAAAGTGCCACTAAAGACAAAACAGTAAATCACACTAACTGTCCCTACTAGGGTAGACTAATATTATAAGGCCTACCCCAGGTCAGTATCTAATTCTGTAGAGTCCCCTCTGTGCACAGTAACTGGGCTGCACACAATGGCAGTCTCACATGTGTGCACACGTCTATGCATGGCCATGCAAGTGCCCCTTACGCTTGCTGTGCCGCAGTAGACTTTTCTTAAAAGGCCGAACCTGGCGGAAACACATGCAGTCCATTTCCGTGTGATTACCACAGATGTGACATATGTAGTGAGACTCACACACAGTAAAAAGGCTAAATCCTGGTGATCTAAAAAGTGACAAATCTGGGTGTATTGACTAGGCGGGACCCAATGTCAACATGTGCATCAGTGCGCACTCTTGGTAGTCACCCACCGCACTGAAAGCAGTTGTCGATCTACCTACACTCACTGCTTTAGCCCTCAGAAAAGGTTTCTTGGCTTTTTCTCCTCAATATAGTTGTACAGTTAAATAATGAGCATCAATCTGTCAGAATGCACCAACAATGTGTACTTTTAAAAGCAGCTTTTTCCAAGCCATTGGCTGAAGGCATGATGCCTTAAGGAAAAGTATTTACGAAGACAGAATATCCTCTTCTCATACAAGGGAATAAATCACACCAACCGTTATAGGTGCAACTAAGAAGCACTCTTCCTGCCAAAGCCAGGTGAGGTAATATGTTCCCTCTACATTAGAGCGGAAATAAGTAGCAGACTTCCAGTGTACCATTACAATGTTAGGAAACAGACTAAGATGTAGACAGTGGATTGATTAGCTGTAGTGTGGTCTTTCACCATCATTGTTGAACAGTACGATGGCCTACACTGTTGTTCAACATTATGGACATGATTGTGTGTGTTCAGCAGCTACGAAACAACCCTAGCAGTAAATGCAAATGTGTCCCTTACCAGATTTGCAAGCACATTCTGTTCATTTCTGTCCTGCAGTGGTGTTCAAGGAGAAAGGTCTAGAACATGAAAATAAGCTATGTAACATTGAACTGTAAAGAATTCACACAGCATCAGAGGCTAAACAATCGCTCCTATGGATGAAGAAGGGCAAAACCCTGTTTCTCCTGTGACCTCCAGAGATAGATGTTAGAAGTCTTTAACCTGGTGTACTGATAGTACTCAGGGTAACCAAGTGGATAGAAATTGGGGACAAGGAAATTGAAGTAAAATTTCAAATGCAAATAAAATTGCCTCATTTAGTCCTGGAATAAAATAAGGCAGATATGGCCTTCAAGGAAAGAAAGGCTGCTTTGGCACGGGAATAATGTAAGGGGGAAATTAATTTTAAATCCAGACATATCTCACCACACAGAAGTCTTGGGAGGGTGAAAGTGTGGTCCATGAATAAATTTGGTAGAAAAGCCACAGACCTACATTACGAAAAACTTGCTCCCTTACATTGTGAGTAGCAGTGATTTGGAAAATGTGATTCAATCTTGAGTTGAGATGAACACAGTCACAGCGTGATGTCCGAGCAACATCAAATCACCAAGGCACAAATGCGCAATGACCAAGCTTTCATGAAATTCATTTGTTCTTGAAGATACATGAAAGGAGTGGAGTTCCATGGCCGCACCTATCAGCATGTGGCATGTGTTCCTACCATTGATGCATAGCACTGGTTATTGTCTCCAAAAATCATTGTATTATATCATTAACCTCTACACAATTTGGAAGACCCATAAATTGTTGAATTTATCCTTAGTGTGTTGATAGATGTAAGAAATTGAGGGGTTGGTTAAATGTGGGATGATCTGTGTTCAAGCAACAGCCACGAGCCCTGTCCGGGTGAACCACAAAAGTTAATAAATTAAGCTCAACTTAACCCTTGGGAGATGGCACATAAAGCAGTCAGGCTTAAATCTTACACCAAGTTAGAAAAATAGAGTAAAGTTTGATAAATCATTTGACAACAAAACCACAAAAAAGTTCAATACGTAGAATCTGAGTAAATAATTTTTAAGGTTTTTACTAAAATCTAATGACTAAAAGATCAAAGCATCAACTGTTGACTGCTAGTTGCGATAGACCAGGTCACATTAGAAAAATATGGCCAACCACAGAGGAGTGCAGGTCAAATACAAGAAATCGATTAGGCATGGTCGGCAAAAAGTTCCCGAGAATGTAAAGTTCAGCGGAGTAAGGATTCAGATGTTGTCTAAGGAGAATGTGTCATTGGGGAGCTGCTGGTCGAAGGCGAAGTGAAAATTTCTATGTTCAGAATTAGTCCTTTTTTTGTAAGTCAAAAATCTCCAGTGGGACAAGGCAGGAAGTTGTAGCCGACAAGAATTCCTGGAGAACAGATACATCTTTGGCGACGAACCAGCAAACCTGATTTGCTCTTCTAGAGAAGAGTGTAGCGGGATCAACCGTGAAGTTAGGCTGACTAGTGAGATACCATGCGCGTATCGACAAGAGTAGTATAAGGGGATACCGTCCATCAAACTTTTGAAAGATTTCCTGCCCCGTGGTATCGTAGGCAATGACGTAGGTGTAGGTAAGTCACATGGGTTGTGACATCATGGGGTCACGTGTTAGTCATATGCCAGGGTCCTAGCCCCCGTGTCTAAGTCTATGGGTGGTGTAAAATGAGGGCCCTGCTGGTGTGCAACCTGTTTTAGAGCCTAGGAGTACACGTCTGTACATGTCAGACATTCAGGACCAAGTGGCTGCTTGGGGGCCTCCTCACATTGTGGAGAATTGGGAGTGTAAGGCCAAACCTCCACACTGCTGGCTAATCCAAAAAAAGGAGCTGGGCAAATGTTGTTTTTGTCAGAGCCAGCCAATCAATTTAGAAATGTAAACCTAAAACAGATGCTTGCTCGAAATTTTCCCGGAATAGGACTTAAAGGTGTTCAGCATATGTCAAAGTATAAAGTGACCAGGCAATTAAAAAAAGTTTTGAAATACACAGAAGACAAGCAGTTCCAACCTAAAACAAATGTAGCCCTAAGAGTTCCCAGACCTGGGTTCAAAGGTGTTCAACACATGTCAAAGTATAAGGTGACCATACAATTTAAAAACGTTTTGAAATACACAGAAGACAAGCAATGCAAGCCTAAAACAGATGTAGCCCTAAGAGTTCCCAGACCTGGGTTCAAAGGTGTTCAGCACATGTCAAAGTATAAACTGACCAGGCAATTAAAATGTTTTGAAACAAACAGTGGATAGGCAATGCCCTCTAAAACATATGTCTATTTCTAAGCCCCATGCAACACAAAGCCTAGGCATAATTAGCACAAGGAGGCTGGCATAAAAGACCCCACATTCACAAACCTCTTTTTTTCAGAACTACATATTTGAAGTTTGCAGAGAGCAGGTACCATCAGGACCTCAAGGCTGAAAACATGAAGGGTAGAGCATAGACTGGTGGCGTTCCCCTCGTCTATTTAAGGTCTGTAAAGATGTGCTGCATGTGTATGTTCTAATGTAATTTAACTTAGACGTTACCCCCCATCTTTTTAGCTATGCCTAGCAGAACAAAATGCAGATGTTTTTGTACAGGTTATTTTGAGACATACATTTATATTGTGTTGAAACAGGGGTAGTGGTAAAAACAGAAGTGTCTAAATTTATAGTACAATATCCATGATAATTAAAGCCCTGGATATATAGTTAGCCCATACAATTTTACTAATATGCACTGTTTGTTCTTAAGACAAGGTTTATAAAGAGAGTATGTTTTCTTTTTCTTTTTCTTTTAAAAAAAAAAGTTATTAGCAGGGTCTGCTTTTGGGTTGGTGATGATGTGGTTTGGGTGGTGCAGGTCTCAGGGGCATTTTGTTTAGCACTAACTTATGAGACTAGCAATTTAAAACCAACTTTTGAAAAGTTACTAGGGTATCCTGCCTTCAGGAAACACTTATAATGTCAAGATACCGCTTATAATTAACGTTCATGCAGGTGTTGTGTCTAGAGGCTGCTTTGCATCCCTATAAAGTAGCGCAGTGGGTTAATATGCCAGTTGCGAAGAGCATAAAAATATTTTTATGTGGACAAATGTGTGGATAGCTGTTTGTAAAGCTGGCAGGAGCCCCGGCAGGTGCGCGGTACGGGTCCCCCAGGTCAGTATTACACACATCCGTGTTAGGGCCCGCATGGCCCTAACATCAATATGTGTAATACTGACCTGGGGGACCTGAACCGCGTGCAGGTCCGGGGCCCCGGCCTGCATTACACACATCGCTGTTAGGGCCATGTGGGCCCTAACATCTATGTTTGTAAAGGAGGTCAAGGACCCACGCTGCACACGGGCCAGGGTCCCCGATCTCCATTACAGATAACTTTGTTAGGATCGCACTGTCCTAACCACGTTATACGTAATGGCGGTCTGGGGATCCGGGCTGAGCACGACCGTGGTTCCCAGCCCACCTTTACAGATAACTCTGTTAGGACAGCACTGTCCTAACAACATTATAAGTAAAGGTGGTGTTGTGACCAAGGACGAGGGCGACCAGAGTCCCCAGTCCGCCACTACATAGAACGTTGATAGGACCTCATGGTCCTAACAGCCATTCCTATAATGGAGGTCGGGGACCGGGGCTGCGCGCGGCGCGGGTCCTAGACCTCCATTATAGACATGGTTGTTAGAACCATGGTGGTTCTAACAGCAGTATCTATAATGGAGGTCAGGGATCCGCGCCACAAGCAGCCCAGGTCCCCAAACTCCATTACATACAGTATTGTTAGGACTATGCGGTCCTAATAGCACTGCATTTAATGGCCGTCGGGGCACCGGGCTCATGCAGCCAGGGTCTCTGGCTGCCAATACATACAGCGCTGTTAGGACCGGGCAGTCCTAACAACGCTGTATATCATGACGGCCCGGGTCCGAGGCCATTTTTTTTTATTTTTTATATAATAATCAGCTGGTATGTGCAACTACACAGGGCCCCCTACACCCTACATGAACAGGGGGCCACGCAACCAGCAACAAGCACCCCAAAAGCCCCAACGAGGGGCATAAAAAGAACTTCAGGCATTGTTCGACCCCCTGGAGGGGCCTGCACAGTGCCTGAAGCGCTGTTTTGGTACACATACAGACTCCCTCACGAGTAGGGTTTTAAAAATAAAATTTTAAAATAAATACAAAAATAAATAAATAATAATAAATAAAAAAAATGTAACCCTAGTTGGGGGCCCGTATGAAAAGGGGGGATCTTTAGATCTCTGTGGTACAGGGGTGCAAAAACAAGGCCTCCAAACGTGCGGGACCTAGCATTCTCCGATGGGCTGGGGAAGACCATCAGGAACTACATGTGCTTGGGAGGAAGAATGGCTGTGCCTCAGATGTCTCCACCTTTCTTCCTAGCAAGGTAGCCCCACCCCAATGCACATGGAGCTTGGAGAGTGAGGGTAAAAACCTGGAACGGATTCCAGGATCAGGCATCCAATGTATTATATATATATATATATATATATATATATATATATATATATATATATATATATATATATGTATATATTCCTTTCTTCAATAAAACGTGCTCGAAAACGAGCTCCAAATGGCCCTAGAGGGGTGGTGCGGCAACAGCCGGCAGAGCACTCCAGTTAATCTCATTTTAACATCCAAAATATTTTGTATTAGCCGCACACTCAGGAAATCAAAAGTAGAGTTTGTTTATTTAACACAAGGCGTTTCGGCTGACTAGCAGCCTTGGTCACGTTTATAATTCAACCAGTACATACAGCATTAAATACCCAACAATCATGGCCACAGAAACAGGACTGAATTGTTTCCGAAATTACCATTTTCTTTCTCACATAAATACAAGTATTTGTTTGGTCACGTACATACCCATTTAGAAAGCCGTAGAGGTCAAACAGAGAGTCACATACCAGCAGAATTACTGCAACATCTCACACCACATCTGCAGGTGCTCTCTTACATCCACTGAGAAATATAGGGAATTAGAGACATAATATTGCCATGTATGCAGACTAATCTTGCTTTGATCATGGGTGAGGCCTACTACTGCAGGGCATGTGTGTTCACTCTCACTATCCACTCTGTAGGAAAGTCCTCCTTTTTTGCCTGATCACCCCCACTCTTTTTGGATAGGCACTGGTGGTTACTGACTCTTGGCAGGGCCCTGGGTACTGCTTACCAGTCCCAGGGCCAGTGCTCTGTGTAAAATGGATATGCAAATTAGGCTAATTATAATTGGCTAAGTTAACCTACCTATAAGTCCCTAGTATATGGTAGGGCATGTAGGTTTAGGGACCCCAGCTAGATGTAACCTCCAAAAATCAGATTCATCCATGTTGGATTTTTAGAGACTGTTGCCTTCTGGGATGGATTTTTGCCACACTTCCCAGGAAGTGGTCATCACAGGGGGACGACCCTGTCCCTGATTGGAGAACCAGGACCCCCCTGCTTTTCACCCAGGAGCAAGGATAAAACTGGCAGACCTGCACCCACACCTCCGATCCCCACCAAATTTCAAGAAGAAGGAACTAAAGGAGAAGAAGGACTGCCCTGCTGGACCCCTGGCCTGCACCTGGAACCTGCACTCAGAAGGACTGCACCAGCTGCACACTTGGGCTTCATCACAAGAAGGACTTTGCCTGGCTTCAACTGGTTCAAGGAGGGACTCCCTGTTTGCTACAGGTGAAAAATTGCTATCCAGAGTCCCCTGCACCAACTCCTGAAAAAGAGACCAGTGACCACTGCCCAGTGGCCAAAAAGGAGTTTGCGCCAGGTGCATTCTGGGAGTTGAAGTCTGCACCCCCCAAGGACCATCACAGAACTTCTGGACCCTTGGGGTGAGCTGTGGACCCCAAAATAACCTTAAAAGAACATCTGGGTGAAGCCCCAGAAGTTTGGAAAAGATTTGAGAATTTTTGAAAAAAAGCTCCAGAGAGGGACCGACCCGCTGCGGAAATTCTAGCCGGCTTGCCTCAACCGCGACCCGGCCTGACTTCGTGGTTCGTCCCGGTAAAGAAAAACCTCCAAAAAAGAGACTAAGTCCGAAGGTAAAAAGTTGACCGGGACCTCCCAGCCATCGTATCCGAGAAGGGCTCCACGGACGTCGGATCAAGATCCAGGTTTACCCCGGTCGAAGGATTTTCATCTCGAAAAAACGACTAAGTCCGAAGGTAAAAATCACCACCGAGGAAACACACTTCGCGTATCCGGACAAGGGCTCCAGGAGGTCGGATTCAACTGGCAGGTTCGTCCCGGTGAAGAAAAACTTCAAAAAAGAGACTAAGTCAGAAGGTAACTTTTTAACCGAGGCCTCCCGCGACTTGTAGCCGAGCAGGGCTCCATCGCGGTCGGCCTGAAACTTTGAATTTGCCCCGGTCCTGGTGCAACCAGATGACCCGATTGGCGCTTTTTGTTTCTAAGCGCTAGAAAAATAATAATACTTTAAAAATGCATATTTCCGGTTCCCCTGAACCAATTTTATTCGTTTTTGTGTCATTTTAAAGATAAAAATATAAACTATTTTTATAAATTGGTTTTGGATTTTTAAACTGTTTCCTGTGTTTTATTTAATTACTGTTTTGTGATATTTGAATGCTTTACACACTGTCTCCTAAGTTAAGCCTTGACGCTCGTTGCCAAGCTACCAAGGGTTGAGCTGGGATTAATTTACTGAGACCTAACTGTACCTAGGTGGAGGTTAGTGGCTTGTTGCTAGGTGTAGGTACCTACCTGCCCTTACCAATAACCCATTTTCCAACACAGTCCAATTGTTCTCTAAAAATCCTTTGAGAAATCTTAAACCCACGTCTTAGTAGAAATATCTGATCTTAGAGCTATGCTGGAGCATGGAGGTTTGTACTTTAATAATTGATAGATGTGCTTTTCATTTTTATAAACATGCTCATGCAGTCACACAACCACTATATAAGCACTATATTGAGTATGTCAGTCATAAAGGAAAGAACTAACATACATGTTTCCAAAGTGTTTTTATTTTGTCTCACCCCCTCAGAGAGTAACACACAGAGTTCAACTTTCACTCACATACTCTGAATCTACTTATATATGCAGCTGTATGGTTCTCTCCACATTGAGTTAGAAATATAGGGAGGTAGTGCCATAATTTTGTTATTTATGGAGACAAGTACTCCTTTAAAAATGAAAGTTTAATAATGGGGAAACTCTAGTACTGCAGAGCTTGTGTATGCACTCTCACTGTCCATTAAACTTCGACTCTAACAGGTGCCTAGTTAATAGAGAGATATCCTTTTTCAGTTTTATAATCTTACTCATTTGCTTGCAGACTCCTAAACTCAGCACAACATAGAGTATACCACTCATAAAGGATCAGACATAAGTTTCCAAAGGATGGATGCTGTGTCTCACCCAGTCACATAGTAACACAGTCACTTCTACATTCACTCACATACTCAGAATGTACTTCTATGTGCAGCAGTATCAAATGCAACTGAAGAGGCAGCAACATGCCCTATTCTGAAAGACAGGCATCGAGTTATTCGTTCAGCTACTCACACACCCACCTATTAAGTTGTGTTGTTACTGAAACAAAGAGTCACATACCAGCACATTGACTATAAGAGCTCATACCACTTCTGTAGAGGCTCTCCTACATTCAGTTAGACACATGGGGAAGTACTGACATAATCGTGTAAAGTATGCAGAGAAATATTGCTTTAATCATGAGTGATGACTACTACTGTAGAGCCTGTGTTTGCACTCTCACTGCCCATTCACGTTTGTCTCTAAAGACCCTTTGACAGGTCTAAAACCCACATTTTAGTAGAAATAACTGTCACAACTCGTTAAATTGCTAGTTAACTATTTAAAATATTTAATGTGAAACTATATAATTAAACATAAATCTACCATTTTTGTTACTTCTCAGAAATAACTTTCTACTTAATTAGACAGAGTTACAATACCATCAAAAAGTGAGCAAAGGAAGACAGAAAGATAACATTGCTATCCCCTAACAACTGAGAGACAAAAGGGGACAAATACAGAAAAAGTAATAAAGGCAAAAGAAAGCTGCTGGTATAAGAATAAAGACATTTCTTAAAGTAGTATGTGGTCAACTTGAAAGACAGCAAAATAAAAACAAATATAAAAAACAATGTGTGAGATCAACCATGAAAGCAGTAAAATAATGTGAACTAAGTACTAAAAAAATCATACAAAGGAGGACAGAGTATAACCAGAAGGCAGTGCCAGTTGAAGGAAATTAGAGTTAGAATGTTTCGTAGGACAGTAATTCAGAACCCAATGAGACATGAAGATGTATTGAAAAAAGGAGAGAAACTGTCACACAAAACGAACATGTTGAGGATGTGCTGGATAAATTCTTCACTCTGAAAAGGATGCTATTTATTCTGATTGTTAACAGAATGGAAATACTAGATAAAATAGCGTTGCGTATAAGGAGAAAAAAGTCAAAGGAAGAAGTAGAACTAACTTTTGCTAATCTTTCATGGTGAATGGAGACATACTTCTAGTATTAAGCCTTTCCTCAATGAAGAGAGCTACTTTTGATGAATCTGGACGATGTTATGAGATTAAATGAAGTTCTCCTATTGACAAAGAGGAAGTAGTACCTAGACATGTAGAGGAATTTATAGCTGAGGTGGTATAGGGAAGGCTTAGACACGCCCTTCAATATAAGTGGAACTGTATTTGTAGTTTTCAGTAGCAATCAATTGCCATGTTGAGATATTTTTTACACATCTTTCCATGCAAAAGTCTTAAGTAGAATATTTAAATTTTTCAAGGATTAGATCCATGCAAAGTAAGGAAATATACAAACCTACAGGGACATTCATTAGAATGTCTATTGGAGAAATTATGCCAAAGCACCTTTCATCATTTTAGAATGTTAGCAGTACATCACTCTCAAATGTGAACTTAAGTTAGGAGCCTTTACCACATGAAGACTCGTGTAGTATATTTAGAACAAATTAATAGAGCTCTTTTGCATGGTACAGTGGCAGAGGTAGAAAAGGATTGTAATGATGTACAGTTGTGTTTCTTTGGTCCTGATGAGGAGTGTAGAGAAAAGGAAGACTTGGTGTCTGCAGCTGTGGCAGATTGAGAGACAGGTATTACTATTGATAAGTTTACTGAAGAGAATAAATGTGCCCATATATTTTTTTAAAAAGCGATAGGCATATATGTGTTGTTATCGCCCTATTTCGCTTATTGATTCCACAAGTAAAATTCTGGGTAGAATCCTGTTGCAGCGACTCGCATCTTGATGAACATACCAGAGATGTTTATTTGAATCTCAGTATGGCTTCAGGAAAGACCTGGACACAGTGGAACAGTGTCTTAATCTTCACCTACTCATTAACAAATATACTTTGACCAAGAAAGGTCAATTACATATGGCATTTATGAACTTGACCTCTGCTTTTGATTGGGTAAACAGGGACACACTTTGGAATTAGATGCTAGCTATGGGCATTGATGAATTATTGGTGTTTTTCCTTGCAAAGCTACATGAGGATGTCGCGGGTCAGATCAAATATGGTGCAGATGGCAAATGTACAGACCATATTAAAATGTCCTGGGGAATGAGGCAAGAGCGTGTGCTTGCCCCTTTTTTGCCTCTATATTAATGATCTAGATAAATATTTAAAAGGGGAAGAAACTGATTATCCCAGGGTAGGTGCTAAGAAATTACCAGCTCTTCTTTATGCCATAGATTGTGTATTGATATCTAGGACAAAGGTTGGCCTTCAAAAGCTCAAATGTGTATCTATTATGGGCAATCTTGGCTTGAAGATGAACTTGGCCAAGTCCCATGTGTTGGTTATGAGCGATGCTCGTATGGGCCGGAAATCATAGTGTGCCCAGGACGATACATTATTCGAGGTCCGTACATTTAGGGCCAGATGTATCAAACAATTTTGCATTTGCAAACAGTTCGAATCACAAAATTCATCCATCTGCGAATGCAAAAAATGCCTTTCAGGATTCATGAAAGGCATTCGCAATGCAATTTCAAGGGATCACTAAAATAGCGATTCCCTGAATTGCGACTCCATTTAGAGAATTACAAATTGCGATTCTGTAAATAGGAAATCGCAAATAGGGAATTCCTATTTGCGATTTCCAAAGCACATGTATCAAGCATTAGCTAAAGGTGAATTGGGCATTTAGGAAATGCAATTACCACCAAATCCAATTTAGTGGTAAGCATGTGCAATTTTTAAAAATGCATTGTAAATGTATTTTTAGAAATGACATGTAGCGCAAACATGTCCCTAGGGCATGTGTGCGCTTCACATATCTGCAAATATTTTTTTGGGGTGCAACAAAGGGGGCCTTAGGCCCCCAGCACCCTGGGGTGTGCATTACCTAATTTGCGAATTCCTAACTGGAATTCTCAAATTAGGTAATGCAAAACCATTTGCACCTATGGGCCTACAGGCCCATGGGGATGAATGAAGTCCCATTCCCTAATTGCGATTCGATAAGAGCGATTGCGAATTTTAAGAAATCACTATTACGACTCACAATTTTCATACATCCCATTTTGCATTTCTTAAATAGCGATTTCTTAAAATTTGTTATTTAAGAAATGCAAACCGGGAGCTTGATACACTCGGCCCTTACTAACTTAGGTCTCCTTTTTGAGAGAAAAAGTAATTGGTCTTTTCTCCATAATATCAGGTGCCTGCAATGTATACAAACAATGGAGACCTTCTTTAAGTTTTCTAAGATGTTAGGATCTAGGCCTCTGGACTCTTTGCCTGCCATTTATGAGGCACGGTGCTGCTCGACAGTAACATATGGGACTGGTGTGTGGGGCTACAGGGAAGTCTCAAAGTTACAAGGGAGAGAGAATGTATTTTTGAGGAGGATCCTGTCAGCCCCCAATAGACTTCCAGGGCTTTTGTGTCAGACAAAGCTAGGTATCTGTCCCTTGGAAAATCGTATTGGGCTGGCCCCTGTTATGTTGTGTTTTTCAGTTTGGACCAAAGATGAGACTTCTTTGAACTGGGAGATAGTGGAAGATTGTCTACTCCTAGAGCAAGCACAAAGGATCTCATTGTTCAGACATTGGCAGGAACTTTTGGCAACCCTAAGAGGACCAGATTGCTTTGATTTTTCAACAAATTTGGCATTAGTTCCTAGACGTCAATTGAAGCAAGGACTTCTGAATTTATTTGCAGCATGTAGAGTGTAAAGCATGAGGGGGAAGAGAAAGGTGGAGGAGTATTTTCGTGGGATACTAGAGAGAGTATCAAGACTTACCTGTTATTTCAATTGGAATGTAGTCAAAGGATCCATCTGATCAGATTTAGGTTTGGCATCTTACATTTTCTAATAGCCTATCCGAGTAATGTGTATTCTGAGTCCCTGTGATTCTTACTCTACATAGTTCATGTTGCAATATACTCTTTTTTTACACTTTTTACTCTGCACCCAGGAAAAAAGTTTTCAATGCTGCTGTTAAATTAACTGAACATTAGAAGGTGCCTGCCTGCCCTGCGTTATCTCCAGCTCCTGCAGTCTGAATATTTATGCTTGAGTATTTAGACGTTTCTCTCCTTTGCTATAAAACTTAGAGATCTGGTAGGGAAGCAATAGCTGTATGATTGTTTGTCTATATTTGAAATGTACTGGTGATCATTTCAATTGTTTTATATGTTTATATTTTAATATTTTTAAAGTTGTATTGTCTTTTATGGCTTTTGAACAGAATAAAGATTGTTTGACTTGACTTGACACATATGGAAGATCTCACACTTCCATCAAGAGGTCAATTTGAAAAGCTAGATTGATCAAGAACAGAAGACATGTAAGAATAATACATTATTCATCCTCTACATTCCAAAGAGATTATTGAAGATGCTATTGATCTCTTTCAGATGAGAAAAGCAAAGGGTGCTCCCTTAAGTATGTGTGAGAAAAGCTTAGAAGCTTATTGTTTTCCACAAATGTTTCCTCCTGGAGTAGGTATTATGATGAGTGGCCTATACAAATACTAGCAGCAGAGTACAGATCAACTAGCCTTTACTCAGAAGACCCGAGATTTCACCAGTGCATTTACTATATATTTTATCTTCTCTTTGAGAGTAACCTGTCTGGCTTCTCTTATGCAGTTAATCACATTCTAAAAACATGGGTCATACTCAGAATCTGCCAATAAGGGAGTTTGTTGAAAATGTTCCTGGAAAAGATTAAAATCTCGAATACAACTTACTTAATTTGATGGCGTATCAGAATAGTACCAAGGAGTATTGGTATCATCGTCATGGTAAGCTGAAATGCATGTTGAGAAACCTACTAACACCTATCTGGTTACTGACACCAAGTTGTCCTGAGTATGCATGGGATGACCTCCTTGATTTCTTACGAGAAGCAAATTCGAACAAAAAATACATCAAATTGTAGACACGAGGAGAACTCATTGGACCTAGCAAACATTTGTAGATATTTTAACCATCATTTTCTCGCACTGATGGCTTTCGTTTGCAACAAAACTAATCCTTTTCTTGAAGAAGTTACGGGTTAACATTGGCGTACAAAGCTAGATGTACTCCAAATATTAACATGTTCTTCTTGGTAAAAGAAGTCTTACAATCTGGAAAAGACACTGATGATTCTGTCTTGTCCTTCATAGAACACTATGAAACATGCACTATCCCAAAAGAAACTGCTGACACGGGATTGAGACAACAAGTTATATGATTTCAAAATCACAGGTGTGGTAAATATTGTAATTGAAAATATAGAGCAAAAGCAAAATTTTACACAAGATGTCGTTCTGGATTCCCATGATCTGTCATTTCAGTAGGAAGAGTGAACAGCTTTTTGTCAGCAGTCAGACACACCCTAATAGAGAAATCACCAAAAGATAGGTACAACCTCAAAAGAACAGAAGTTCCAAAATATATATATATATATATTACAACAACCTTGTTATTCTGAACATGTGGAATGCAAATATTGATGTAAATTGTTTTGCGAATACCTCAATTGCTGTTGGTCGCTATGTGACTTTTTATATAACAAAGTCAGAGAAGACAGAGATGAAAGAGATGTGGGAGGAGAGCTCAGCACAAAAAAGTCTTACCAAGAAATTGTACAGCTTTAGTTTGATACTGCTTTTCCATAGGGAAACTGGATCTTATGAATGCGCAGATAGGTTGAGCTCAGTAAGTTTGTTCTCTATGTCTAGAGGAATTGTGAGGGTAAACCTAGGCTTTGCAAGCAGTCGTAATATAGTAGTGAAGTCTTTCCCAGAAATACAGTACCTTGCAGAATTTGATCCAGAGAGTACAGACATTCTAAAGACTAACAAGCTGGATACATACTACCCAAGAAGAAGTCCCCATCTTGAAACATCTTGAAACATGTGTGTCTATGTAGTATAGACATATAAAACTAATGTCATTGTAAAAATACAAGAAGGAAGATTTGCAGTCACTGGATGCGACAGTTGTTTGGTAAGACACAACAAAGGAAATCTAATTAATCACACATAGCTTTGCTGCCAAACTCCAGAGAGAAGAGATTTTTTTCTACTTGCCACTTTTGCAAGCCATGGTGTTCTGAATTAGATTTAATTGGACACTATGGGGGTCATTCCGACCCCGGCGGGCGGCGTGTGCCGCCCACCGGGCGGAGTCCTCCAAAAGACCGCACTGCGGTCAAATGACCGCGGCGGTCATTTTGACTTTCCCGCTGGGCGGACGGGCGGGCGACCGCCAAAAGGCCGCCCGCCCGCCCAGTGGGAAAGCCCCAGCAACGATGAAGCCGGCTCCGAATGGAGCCGGCGGAGTTGCTGGTGTGCGACGGGTGCAGTGGCACCCGTCGCGATTTTCTGTGTCTGCTTTGCAGGCTGGCGGGAAGGGGGTCGGAATCCCCATGGCGCCGCTGCTTGCAGCGCCGCCGTGGAGGATTCCCTGGGGCAGGGGAAAACCGGCAGGAAACCGCCGGTTTCCCTTTTCTGACAGCGGCTTTACCGCCGAGGTCAGAATTGCGCCTGAAGCACCGCCAGCCTGTTGGCGGTGCTTCCTCCGTCCCCGGCCCTGGCGGTCCATGACCGCCAGGGTCGGAATGACCCCCTATGACTGTTATGTCATATACCACTTATGTACTCAGACACTCACCCATATATGCACTCATGCACTCAGTCACTCATACACTACTCATACACTCACTCACACACCCATATATGCACTCATGCATCCAGTCAATCACCCATACACCACTCATGCACTCACTTACTCATACATACATGCACTCATAGAGTCAGACTATTACCCATATATGGAGTCATGCACTCACTCAAGCACCCATACACCACTCATATAATCACTCCCTCGTATATACAGTCTTGCACTTACTCAGTCACCTGGACATGCACTTACCCATACAGCACTCATGCACCCAATCAATCACCCATACATGCACTCATGCACTCAGTCACTTACCAACTCATGCACTCAGTAACTTACCTATACATGCACTAATGTAGTCAATCAATCACCCATACCCCTCTCATACACTCAATCACTCACACACACTCTTGTACTCACCCATATATGCACTCACTTGCTCACCCATTCATGCACTCATACACAGTCAATCATGCATAAACCACTCATATACTCAGTCACTCATCCACATATGCACTCATGCACAGTCAATCAACCAAACAGCACTCATGCACTCACTCACTTGCTCAACAATCATACACTCAATCACTCACCCATATAGCACTCACTTACTCACTTACTCACTCACCCATAGGTGCACTCATACACTCAGGAAATCACCTATAGACCACTCATAAATTCCCTCACTCATACATGTACTCTTGCACTCACTCACACGGTCACTCACTCATGCATGCACTCATGAACTCACTCAGCCACAGAAAAACTCAATCTTTCAGTCACCCATGCAGCACTCACACACTCACTCATTCACTCGTATAGCCACTCATGTACCCGTTTACCTATTGAGCCATTCATACACCCACTGACTCACCAACACAGGCACTCATGCACTAACTTACTCATAAATGCACTCATACACTCAGTCAATTAAACATGCACCCCTCATGCACCTAGTCACTCACCCACATATGCACTCATGCACTCAGTCAATCACCCATACAGCACTCATGCACTCACTAATTTACCCATACCTTCACTCATACACTCAATCACTCACCCATACATGGACTCATGCACTCAGTCACTCACCCTTACAGGCACTGATGTACCCACTAAGTGACCTATAGACCCATTCATGTACCCTTTCACTCTCCAAACATCTACTCACGAACTCACTTACTCACCCATACACACTGTTGCACTCAGTCAATCACCCAAATACTACTCAGGCACTCAGTCACTCACCCATATGTTAACTCAGGCACTCACTCACTTGTTCATGCATGCACTCATGCACTCATTCATTCACCCATACATGTACTCAGTCAGTCACCCATACATGCACTCATGCACTCACTTACTTGCCCATACATGCACTCATGCACTCACTCACTCGTGCATACACACACTCATACAATCTTTCAGTCACCCATGCAGTCACTCAGTCACCCATACTTACACTAAAACAGTCAGTTAGTCCCCCATTCACCACTCATGCATTCACTTACTAACCCACACATGCACTCACTCAATCACTCATACAGCACTCATCCACTCACTCACTCATTCACCCAAACATGCACTCATACAGTCTTTCAGTCACCCATGCACCACTCACTTACTCATGCATGCATACACTCACTCTCAATTACCCATACATGCACTCATGCACTCACTTACTCATACATACATGCACTCATAGAGTCAGACTATTACCCATATATGGAGTCATGCACTCACTCAAGCACCCATACACCACTCATATAATCACTCCCTCGTATATACAGTCTTGCACTTACTCAGTCACCTGGACATGCACTTACCCATACAGCACTCATGCACCCAATCAATCACCCATACATGCACTCATGCACTCAGTCACTTACCAACTCATGCACTCAGTAACTTACCTATACATGCACTAATGTAGTCAATCAATCACCCATACCCCTCTCATACACTCAATCACTCACACACACTCTTGTACTCACCCATATATGCACTCACTTGCTCACCCATTCATGCACTCATACACAGTCAATCATGCATAAACCACTCATATACTCAGTCACTCATCCACATATGCACTCATGCACAGTCAATCAACCAAACAGCACTCATGCACTCACTCACTTGCTCAACAATCATACACTCAATCACTCACCCATATAGCACTCACTTACTCACTTACTCACTCACCCATAGGTGCACTCATACACTCAGGAAATCACCTATAGACCACTCATAAATTCCCTCACTCATACATGTACTCTTGCACTCACTCACACGGTCACTCACTCATGCATGCACTCATGAACTCACTCAGCCACAGAAAAACTCAATCTTTCAGTCACCCATGCAGCACTCACACACTCACTCATTCACTCGTATAGCCACTCATGTACCCGTTTACCTATTGAGCCATTCATACACCCACTGACTCACCAACACAGGCACTCATGCACTAACTTACTCATAAATGCACTCATACACTCAGTCAATTAAACATGCACCCCTCATGCACCTAGTCACTCACCCACATATGCACTCATGCACTCAGTCAATCACCCATACAGCACTCATGCACTCACTAATTTACCCATACCTTCACTCATACACTCAATCACTCACCCATACATGTACTCAGTCAGTCACCCATACATGCACTCATGCACTCACTTACTTGCCCATACATGCACTCATGCACTCACTCACTCGTGCATACACACACTCATACAATCTTTCAGTCACCCATGCAGTCACTCAGTCACCCATACTTACACTAAAACAGTCAGTTAGTCCCCCATTCACCACTCATGCATTCACTTACTAACCCACACATGCACTCACTCAATCACTCATACAGCACTCATCCACTCACTCACTCATTCACCCAAACATGCACTCATACAGTCTTTCAGTCACCCATGCACCACTCACTTACTCATGCATGCATACACTCACTCTCAATTACCCATACATGCACTCATGCACTCACTCATTCACCCATACATGCACTGATACAGTCTTTCAGTCACCCATACAGCACTCCTGCACTCACTTACCTGCCCATACATGCTCTCATACACTCAGTCAGTCATCCATACAAGCACTCATGCACTCACTCACCCATACTTGCACTCATACATTCAGTAAAAGACACTCCTATACCTCTTCATTTACTCGCATGCTAACTCATGCATGCTCTCATACATTCAATCACCCATACTTGCATTCATGCACTCACTCGCTGGCTCATTCATGTACTCATACACTCACTCACCTATACATGCACTCATACACTCTTTTACATACCCATGTGTAAGAAAGGGCATCCTTTGACATTGTAGCCCCCACTCTTTGCTTGGAAAATGATGTGGTTTCAAACTGTAAGTATCCTGGGCCTCTGCTAAACAGGGTCCCCAGGGCCAGATCTCTTTCACCAAAACTGTACTATGTTGGGATCTACAGCCACCCTTGCAAATCCCTAGTAAATGGTATCCCTAGTACCGAGGACATTGGTACTGAAGAGGGCCCACCGGTACTGCAGCAGCAGTTGTGCCACTCTGAGAAGCCCCACACCAGTCTCATGCTGACTGCTATTGCAAGTGCATGATGAGGTGTATTTAAAAGTGGAAAGCTTGACATGGCACTCACCAAGTGTGCCATGTACACTAACACTGCATACAATATAGGTAGGTCACCCCTCAGGCAGGCCTTACAGCCATAAGGCAGGGAGCACTATAATGCATGTTAGGGTATATGTGTGCATGACAAAATATGTCCCTATACCTTAAGACATAGTAAGTGTACCCAGTCAGATGATGGTCTCTCTGAATACTGGATTGTTTAGTATCAAACAACTCAGAATAATAAACCGTAATGATGCCAGTGTTGGATTTATGATACAAAATACCCAGAGGGAACCTTAGAGGTGTTCCCTGCAAAACCTAACAACCCAGGCATGGTTGCTGACTGGTCTTAGCCAGCCTGCCATCACCATACAGAAGTCTGGACTTCTGCTGTGAGATCCTCTGTTCTCATGAGCCAGAACACAAAGCCTTTCCTGGGAGGAGGTGTTACACCTCCTCCCACAGGCAGGCATCCTGCACCAGTGGTCAGCTTCAAAGGTTTTACTACCTTTGAAATCTGACCCCCACCTCTGCTAGCAACAGATGGCCACCCAATTTGTTTTCCCCTCTTTGAGCAGGAAAACCAGAGGGAAAACATAGTCAGGGTAGGAGGAGTTACCCCTCTCAGCCTGCAACTCCCCTCAGGTGTGGCAGACAAGGAGACCACTCCATTTCATTTTCCTGAATCTTGGATGGCAGAAAAATAGGCAATCAGTGTTAAGGATGTGAACCCTTCCCACAGAAATTGCTCACTTAGTGGGTGAGGCCACTCTAAGGCAGGTGGCCCATTGACCAATTCAAAGTACTCCTCCTTATACCCACAAAATACAGTATTTAGTTGGCAGCCCAAGACCTACAGCTCAGATTTGGTGGCCACAAGAAGACCAGGAACAAGGAAGAGCCAAGGCACAAGAACAAACGTCTTGCTGGACAATGAAAAAGGCACCAAACCTGCCTGCTGTTCCTAGGACTCACCAATTGCTTCTAAGGTGTCACCTTTGAACCCGAAGGACTCTACAAAACCCCAGAGCATCTTGAGCCTTACAAGACCTCCCTCAGAGGGAAAGTATCACTCTCCTGCAACCTTCAAGCAAGAAACAAGTGAAGTCCAGTTCACTGACTGGCTGCTGATCAACGAACCAGACCCAGCAGCCCACACAAAATCTACACAACAGACTCAAAGGACAAATCCTACCAGTGTGCCAAGTTTAGTGGTACTGTGACTTTCAATGCCTGAGATGTAACATCCCCCCTTGTACTAGACCCCCAACATGGTACACCAAGAAAGAAAGTCCACTCTGGACTCTAAAAGGCCCAGAAGCAAGCACCCATCACGGGACCTCAGGGCACCTAAGAACCACCCCCCAGAGTGGCCCTGCTGACCATCAATCTACCCTCCAAGTGATCTGCTTTTGGCTCCAAGGACTCCCTGATGCACAACTCTTGACTGACAAATCTGCACTGCACCCAGACTCCCCGGCCCCTTCAATGCCAAGCCAGCTATGATCTAGGGGTCCTTAATCCCTTGCGAGCTCTGCCATCCAAGGGGACCCACAGGACTTACCTTCAAGACCATCTGTGCAGTGTGTTTCCAAATGGTCCCCTTCTCCGTTGTGCACAAGATCCAGGGCTTTCAGCATCTCCTCCTGCTTGAACCAGGAACTGCCCAAAATTCTCCAGCTGGCCCACAGGACATCTTGTGACCTGGACCTAAAAATAGAAGGTGACATTTGTGAAAGCTTTGCTTGATTTTATATGCATTTTTAAAGATTTTCCCTTTCATTTCAATGGTGTGTAATGGTAGATAAAAAGCATATATTTTCTAAACTTTGAAAAATCATAACAAAAGATGTACTTACTGTATATAGATAAAATCGAAAGTATTTTTGTAAACTGGTCTCAAGTTATTCTGCCAAATGTATGTCTACATTTATTAATACTGTTAGTACAACAAATGCTTAGCACATCTCCAAGATAAACCTAACTGCTCGCCCACCCGACCACAAAAACAGAGCAATAAGTGGTCTGCTTTTTACCACTGGATACCACGGTGGGATTGCTTGGACTCTCTGCACAGTGCATGTCATTTTCATACACTATATAGTAAACCAGGCTCCTACACCATGCACTACTCACACACTCATTTACTCACCAATACATGCTCTCATGTATCAACTCACTCACACATAGACTCAGTAATACACCCACTCACTCACCCATACATGCACTCATGTACTCACTCACCCACACACACACTGAGGCACTCAGACAATCACCCATACACCACACATACACTCACTCACACATACACACACTGCTATACTCACTCACTCATTCACTCACACATGCACATATGCAGTCAGTTATTCATCTATACAGCACTCGTGCACTCACTCACTCACTCACACATAGATGCACTCATGTACTCATTAAATCACCCATACACCACTCAGTAACTCACTTCCTCTCCCATACATTTATTCATACACACTTTCAGTCACCCATGCAGCACTCACACATTCACTCACCCATAGAACTATTAATGCACGTGCTCACTCACTCGTTAATACACTCATTCACTCACTTACTCACTCATACCTGCACTCATGCACTCAGTCAATTATCCATACACCACTCATGCACTCAGTCACCCACCTATACATGCACTCATGCACTCACTCACCCCCTCATACACACACTCATTCATTCACTTCTACATGTACTCATACACTCATTCACTCACTAACTCACACATGCACTTATGTACTCTTCCAGTCACCCATGCACCACTCATGCACTCACTCACCCATAGAGCAATTCATGCACCAGCTCACTCACTCTTACATGCACTCACTTACTTACCCATATACACTCATGCATTCAGTCAATCACTCAGACAGCACTTGTTGGCCTGACTTTTTTGAAGAGTCATCCCCACATTTTTTGCCTCCTTCTCTCTATTTTGTCTGACCAGATTTTGTTGGCTTTAGGACTCTGGGCACTTTACCACTGCTAACCAGTGCTAAAGTGCATATGCTCTCTGTTTAAATTGTATTGGTGATTGTTTTATCCCTGATTGGCATATCATATTTACTTGTAAGACCCTAGTAAAGTGCCCCAGAGGTGCCTAGGACCTGTAAATCAAATGCTACTAGTGGGCCTGCAGCACTGATTGTGCCACCCATATGAGTAGCCCTGTAACCATGGCTCAGACCTGCCACTGCAGTGTATGTAAGTGCATTTTAAACTACCAAATTGATTTGACAAGTGCACTCACTTGCCTGGCCACAAACACTCCCTTTTTAATCAATCAATCAATCAATCAATCATGGTATTTATAAAGCGCGCTATGTACCCGTCAGGGTTTCGAGGCGCTGAGGGGGGGGGGGGGGGGCGCTGCTGGATTAGCGGTCGAAGAGCCAGGTCTTGAGGAGCCTTCTGAATGTGAGGAGGTCCTGGGTCTGGCGAAGAGATGTGGGGAGAGAGTTCCAGGTCTTGGCGGCGAGGAAGGATCTGCCGCCGGATGTCTTGCGCTGGATTCGGGGTACGATGGCGAGGGCGAGGTTGGCGGATCGGAGTTGACGTGTTGGCGTGTAGAAGTTGAGTCTGGTGTTGAGGTAGGAGGGTCCGGTGTTGTGAAGTGCCTTGTGAGCGTGGGTCAGGAGTTTGAAGGTTATCCTCTTGTCTACCGGGAGCCAGTGGAGTTCCTTTAGGTGAGGGGAGATGTGACTTCGGCGAGGTATGTTGAGGATCAGTCGGGCGGAGGCATTTTGGATACGTTGGAGGCGTTTGATGTCTTTGGTTGGTATGCCTGTGTAGAGTGCGTTGCCGTAGTCAAGTCTGCTGCTGACGAGGGCCTGGGTCACCGTCTTTCTGGTTTCTGTTGGAATCCACTTGAAGATTCTGCGGAGCATTCGAAGGGTGTTGAAACAGGAGGAGGAGACGGCGCTGACCTGTTTGGACATGGTGAGGGCGGAGTCCAGGATGAAGCCGAGGTTTCTTGCGTGGCTGGCAGGGGTGGGTGGGAGTCCGAGGACGGAGGGCCACCATGAGTCGTTCCAGGCCGAGGGAGTGCGTCCGAGGATGAGGACTTCCGTCTTGTCGGAGTTGAGTTTCAGGCGGCTGTTGTTCATCCAATCGGCGATGGATTTTAGTCCCTCGTGGAGGTTTGTTTTGGCGGTGAGCGGGTCTTTGGTCAGGGAGAGGACGAGCTGGGTATCGTCGGCGTAGGAGATGATGCTGAGGTGGTGTTGGCGGGCCAGTTGAGCGAGGGGGGCCATGTAGACGTTGAACAACGTGGGACTGAGGGAGGATCCTTGGGGGACGCCGCAGATGAGGTTGGTGGCTTTGGAGCGGAAAGGGGAGAGACGGACTCTCTGCGTTCTGTCGGAGAGGAAGGATGAGATCCAGTGGAGGGCTTTATCTTGGATGCCGGCTTCTTGGAGGCAGGTCAGTAGGGTGCGGTGGCAGACGGTGTCAAAAGCGGCTGATAGGTCGAGGAGGATGAGGGCTGAGGTTTCGCCGTTGTCCATTTGATGTCTGATGTCATCTGTGGCGGCGAGGAGGGCAGTCTCAGTGCTGTGGTTTCGTCTGAATCCGGATTGTGAGGGGTCCAGGATGGAATTGTCTTCGAGGAAGTGGGTGAGCTGAGTGTTGACGATCTTCTCGATGACTTTCGCTGGAAAAGGGAGGAGAGAGATCGGACGGAAGTTTTTGAGGTCGTTGGGGTCAGCCTTGGGTTTTTTGAGGAGGGGTTGGATTTCTGCGTGTTTCCAGCTGTCCGGGAAGGTGGCAGAAGTGAGGGATAGGTTGATGATCTTGCGGAGTTCGGGGGCGATGGTGGCGTTGGCTGAGTTGAAAATATGGTGGGGGCAGGGGTCCGTGGGGGAGCCTGAGTGGATGGTGTTCATGGTTGCTATGGTTTCTGCCTCGTCCACGTGGGTCCAGGCGGTGAGGCGGCAGTCGCGGGAGGAGACGTCAGGGGTGAGGTCTGGCGGTGGACCGGTGATGAAGCTGTCGTGGATGGTGGTGATTTTCTGGTGGAAGAAGGTGGAGAGATCGTCGCAGAGTTTCTGGGAGGGCGGGATGTCGTTGGAGTTGGCTTTCGGATTGGAGAGTTCCTTCACGATGCCGAAGAGTTCTTTGCAGTCGTGGGCGTTGTTGTTGATGCGTTCGGTGAAGTGGGCGCGCTTGGCGGTGCGGATCCGTTGGTGGTGTTCGCGGTTGGCGTTTTTGAGGGCGGCGAGGTTGTCGGGTGTGCGTTCTTGGATCCATTTCTTTTTGAGCTTCTGGCAGTTGCTTTTGGAGGTGGTGAGATCGTCTGTGAACCAGGCTGGTTTTTTCTTTCCTTGGATGGTGGTGGGTTTCTTGAGAGGGGCAAGGGTGTTGGCGCAGTCGAGGATCCATTGATGGAGGTTGATGGCGGCTGTGCTCGGGTCGATTGCGTCGGGTGGAGGGTTGTTGCTGAGGGTGCTGGTCAGTTGTTCTTGGGTGACTTTGCCCCAGCGGCGGTGGGGAGGTAGCTGGATGCGGTGTTGCTCTGTGGTTTTCTTATAGGTGAAATGGACACAGTGATGGTCAGTCCAGTGGAGTTCGGAGGTGTGGTTGAAGGAAATGTGGTTGCTAGAGGTGAAGAGGGGGTCAAGGGTGTGACCGGCGATGTGGGTAGGTGTGTTGACTAGCTGTCGGAGACCGAGGTTGAGGAGGTTGGAGGTCAGTGACGCGGTGTTGACGTCGTTGGCATACATGCAAAGCACCCCTAAGGTAAGCCCTAGGTAGCCCCCTGGGCAGGGCGCAATATATGTTAGAGGTAGGACATGTGCTGATGTGCTGATGTGTTTTATATGTCCCAACAGTGAAATACTGACAAATTTGTTTTTTTACTGTTGCAAGGCCTATCTCTCTCATAGGTTAACATGGGGGCTGCTTTTAAATATTCTTAAAATGTAGTTTTCCTTTGAGAGCAGATGGAGATGTGGAGTTTGGTGTCTCTGAACAAACAAATAAAAAATAGTGAAGTTGGTTTTTAGATTGTTAGTTTGAAAATGCCATTTTAGAAAGTGGACATTTGGTGTGTGTGGGGGTGGGGGGCTGGCCTGGGCAAGGCAGGATCATGTAAACAACAGATACTTTTCTTTGAAGTTGGACAACTTCAAAGGCAGAAAGGGGTATAAGTGGTGGACCCAAAACCCCAGACTTTAGCTTTCTTCAAGATTTACTTCTAGAATCAAGAGGAACGTCTGCCAAGGAGGAGAGCTGAAGAGCTGTTGAGAAGTGCTGTCCCTGCCTGTGACTGTACTTTGTTGGGCTATCCTGCAGTTGCTACTTCTGCCTGAAGAGGGGGACAAAGGCTGGACTTTGTGGTATATTCCTGCTTGAGAAAGTTCTCCAAGGGCTTGGAGTGAGCATGCCTCCTGTTTTGAAGTCTCAGGGCCATCAAAGACTTCCTCTGCCAGCACCTCAACTCTCTGCTGAGGCTCCTGCCCTGCCAAGTGTTGCCCTGTCCAGTACCTGGGCCCTTGAAAAGTGAAGCTGGTAGAACAAGGACTGAAATCCATGCACAGGGAGCTGTGCGTAGAAAATTTTGATGCACCACCTGCAATGTGGCTGAAAACCGACACTCACCCTCCTCACAGCTGATTTCAAAACATCAACTGCATTGCGGCTGAAGAAACAACGCAACACCTGCTTGTGGCTGCTAAAAACAATGCAAACCCCATGCAGCATGGTTTCCCATCACTATGCAACCAGGATTTTTCATGCATCATTGCTGGGTCATCATGAACCTGCATGGATCCGTGGTGCCCTGTCTGGTAATAGATGCATAGTTCTCTTGCGGGGGAGTAAAATGGCGCAACGCCTACCTGACCAAGGAAGAAGCGATGCAAGGCCTCACTTGGGAGTAAGAAATTGATGCATCACTGACTTTCTCGACGCACGCTCGCATGTGCTTCTTTATTTTGGACGCAAACCAGGTACTTTGTGTAACAACGAACGTTTCCCCTCCTTTCTATGGACTCTTACTCTTTTGAAAATTCATGTCTTGAACTTGTGTATGTTCGATTTTTGTCGTTTTTGTTTTGTTTGATTTAGATAAATATTACCCATTTTTCTAAATTGGTATGGTATCCATTTTTTAGTGTTTTCACTGCATTACTGTGTGTTTTGGTGCAAATACTTTACACAGTGCCTCTGAGATAAGCCTGACTGCTTGTGCCAAGCTACTAAGGGGGTGAGCAGGAGTTATCCTAGGTGTGTATCTCCTTTACCCTGGCTAGAGTGAGGGTCCCTGCTTGGACAGAATGCAAACTGACTGCCAACCAGAGACCCCATTTCTAACACATTCCCACTGGCGCTTCATCCAGGGCCCTTCAATGCATGGAGGGGTAATGTCCCACTCTATCAGACCTTTTTCACAACTGGGATACCTTGACATTCACAGACTGTCAGAGGGAGTTCCACCTACCTGATTCTGAATATTATGATTATACCCAACTATGACATTGGGCATTAGAACCAGAAAACAGGTTACTAGCCACTCAAGAATTCACCCATAGAGAAGTTTGTCAAACGGACAGGCACTCCAAAAGGAACCATCTCATTCCTCTACTCACTACTTCTCTCTACAATCCACATGGCAGAACCACAATATATAGGAGAATGGAAACATATTTTAGGGGAAGATATTCCTGAAGCAACACGGCAAAAACTTTGTAGGGATATCACACAATGAAACCACTCATTAGGCTTGCGAGACCCTGCAACAAAATACTTCATGATTGCCATCTATATCTAACTAAACTGAAAGCTATTTTTCTGACTTAAGAGGCTTTGGTATCTTAAGGGACTTTAATCTTTTATGGTGGGATTGCCCAGCAATCAGTCCTTTCTGGGTAGAGATATTAGCCTAATTCAAAGATATTCTGGGATACCCACTCCAACAGCCTATGAGGTTCAACCTTATTGGCTTACGAGATGCCACTCGTAAACAGCTAACACCTATCAATAAAGATATTATGCGGCTCTGCTTACGAGTGGTAAAAAGGGCAATAGCTTCACCTTGGAAGAAAAAGGAGTGTCGCGTGGGCTCTCATTATCCTAAATGAGACTACTGGATTTCTAGGCAGCAGGATCGATAACGGTGTGGGGGACTGAGTCTAACCCATGTGTAAAGAACTCTGCCACCCTAAATCCGGTTTTTGCTCCTGCTAACTAGCAGTGCCTCATTTCTCCCACGGGGAAGAGATGATTGGGCAGCCGAGCGCATGACATCTTTGGAACTTCTCAGGGAAGTCGTGGTCACTCAGATCCAAACCAACTCTCTCATTTACAATATGATCTCATATACAAATGACAAAGGCAGTATAAGTTTTATATAATGTTTTAATAAAACAACTGCATTTTAGATAATAAGGCGTGAGCCGCAATAACCAGAACCATACAACACAGTAGGATTGAAATAGTCACCAGGAGAGTAAAACATAAGAACAAAGCTATCATCGTGTCTAATAGTTTCTACTCTCCCTCTGATTGTTCTATTTCGAGCACAGCATGTTAAGCTTCTAACTTGCCTTTCTGAATCACTGGGGAGACATCAGCCATCATACCTGAGCAAAGGCCTGTGATCTTGGTTCAGCATCTGCAACGAGGCAGTCAGCGTCTAGTTGTGGTTCCCTGGTCGGAATCTCCCTCTTGCGTGTATTGGGACAAGGAAGTGATTTTATAACTAACATGTCAGCGTGATCACAAAATGTCCCTACGCAGGAATGCCAAAGACTAAACTCCTACCACGTCTATCGGTAATGTACCAGATTGTATCCTTGACTGAAGCACAGAGTGAACAGGAATGTGTTATGGAGAACTCCAGGGCTGAAGTAGGCTAAACAGTGTGATATGAATATAAAACAAGACCGTAGAACTGGCTATTTGAAAAATAACAGTACGAAGCCTAATAAAAAGCATTTAGAGCAAAGTGCACAGAGGCTCTAAGCTGCAAGCAAATGAATAACATACATCCAGGGCAAAGTGCACAAAGGCCTAAAGCCTGAAGCTAACGCGCAAAGGATACGTAAAACTAACCACACTAGAGGAGGCCATGTCCCTGACTCAGTGGCACTACCGACTCCGGCAGACCATAACTATGGATAGAATGATGGATATCTCATAAGACAACTTTAAGAACTTTGAGTATTTCTGAGGCCTCCTGGTAACTCACCTCTCCACTGGCCTAGCACTGATCACATGCCCTACCTGTACTTGAGCATTACACCTTTTTCAATCCTAGTTCCTTAACGCTTCCTCTGCCTCCCCAGCCTAATGACCCAACCTCAAATCCGACTAATTACCAATCCTCATCAGTAATCCTTACATGTCTCTTACGTATCTCCAAAGCGCCTACCCTCCACAATATTTGGTTTTCATTGTTTAAGTTCTATCTTTCAGTCTTTGTTTTTAGTTCTTCTACGATGATTGTCTGCATTAATGAACAGACTACACATGTCATATGTACAAACTAAGGTCCCAGGGACCCACCCACTGAAAATATACTGTATACTTCATTGGCTGTAATGGAATGTGATGAGATACCTGGTTTGTATTACTAAGTATACAAACTGTCTAATGAAAGTCCAATCGAAACAACTTTGACAAACAAATACTGCTCACCAGCTGTCAGTAGTCAAGCCAATAAGTCCCTATACACCTTAATTCAGGTGCAATTTCTGGGCATCTTTTCACTACTTCTGATGGCACTCTCTCTCCGGAAGCAGATGGGGCAGCCATGGAGGTGGGTGGTCCCTCTCTATCTCTCTCCTTTTTTGCCTGCTTCAGGTTACTCTTGTGACACGTTTTAAGCTGGTACAACAAAATAGTTGTAAAACAAGAATACTTTTTAGCACTGACCTTGGAGAGGGACTTATTGCACAAGCTGAATTTGACAAACTTGACAATAGTTTTGTATTCCCCTGATTGAATTGTAAAGAATTCCGATGCAATACCTTGCCTTTAAGGGGCTGGTCCTTTATCATTGGATTACTCCTTATGTTCCTCCTGCTCTTATGGTTCCTGTTGCACCTCCTCCTGCCCACTGCCTCCTGTTGCCATTTTGATTGTGCAAAATGACAAAATAAGATATCCTATTTAAAGTTCTGTACTAGCAGTAAAGCACAGCTCCTATGAATAATCCAAAAATCAGTTGGAAGATTCAAGAAGGGGACTCATGGAAACTGTCTCTTCCAATCATACCTCTTTGTTTCCAGATCACATGATGTTCCCAATGATTAGCATCATTGCGATGACCGGCATTGTCGCAATGATATGGAAAAAAAAATGAAAAGTAGTAAGCATTAATATTATTTTAAAATATACAAGTTTAGACACTATGGCCCTTATTGAAGAGGGCCTAGCACACATTATCATTTTTTGACAGTAGGGTGGCCTTTTCCCCACGCCATATTTGCAAAGTGGTGCAATGCATGCAACATTTTAACCCTTTGCGCTACATTATGCCTGCACCAGGCATAATGTATGGAAATGGGGCGTTCCCCCATTAGGGGCGGCCCAAAAAATGGCAGAAAGTAATCTAAGAAATACATTTGTTGGCACTTTTAACGCCTGCTCAGAGCATGTGTTAAATGGGGCATACCATTGTTTACACTTGGCCCCTATTTACTGTTCAGGATTAGCTCCAGAATTCTAACGCTATTGCCCCTACTCTGCACCATGGTGCGCCATATTTTACTTAAGGCACATGCATTGTGGCGATAGGAGGGGGTGCAAAGGGCTGCAAGAGAAACCTGGCCCTACATTAGTTTGTTGTGAAACATTAATTACAATATGTATATATATGTGTTTACACATGCTTTCTTCTGAACTGATCCATGAAATAATTTGTGGCAACTTTGTGACAAATAAAACATTTCAGAAAACAAAATACACAGTTATCAACACATTCAAAGAAATGGCAATGAGACACACCATAAGGTTTGAAATAAGGTGGTTCATTACACTACTGTAATATCTCCAATATACACTAGCCAATTACAATCAAAAGTGCCACAGTTTGGTACACCTCTTTTAGGCTAAACTGCACACTCTTCACCAAACAGAAACAATCCTAACTTCTTGTCCTTGGACAATGCAAATCAAATATGTTTCCCTTGATAATATACAATAAAACATAACCTAAAATTCTTAATAGAACTGAATGTATCTTTAAACTATTGGAGCACAATCAGAACTTGGGTGACTGCGATGAGTGGTTTCTTTATTGATGTATCCCTCTAAGAGCAGAGAGCATGGATTTCCCTTTGAAATACAGTATACACATCCACTGACACACCAACCTACAGATCCAAAGCAGCACTCATTCAATGATTCACACATATCCACATGCACTCATACAACCACTCACAGAACCACATAGGCAGTCAAACACCCACTCACACACTGGCTCACACACTCATTCATACTCATGCACCCACTCTAGAAATACCCTGAAAAAAACAAAGGTTAGAGGGACGTTATAGATAGGAAATAGAATTTTAAAAATCTGAGAAATTCACTGAAATAAACAAAGGTTACAAGGACAGTATAGTTTGGCTCACATTTCGCTTGTTCAAAACCGGATAAATGGAGCAGTTATAGTTACCTCAAGATAGAAATGGGGTTTCTGGTTTACTAGGGTATGCACCTAAGCCAGTCAGAACCCACCCACTCTAGTTAGGGTGAGGGAGTTACACACCCAGGATAACTCCTGCTCAGCCTCTTGGTAGCTTGGTACAAGCAGTCAGGCCTAGCCCAGAGGCAATGTGTAAAGCAATTACACAACACACTCAACAAACGTGACACACTATACACACCACAAAGGAAACACACCAAGTTACATACAAATTAACGTTATTGTACCAAATATCATCAGACCAAACACATGTCAGTAATACCCTGCTACACAACCAGTGGTCAGAACATTACTCAGTTACTACTACTCTGCGAAAGCCAGTAATCAAGTAAACAATATTAGTAGAAATGAGCAGAAAGATCAAACAAAATCATGACTGCACATATCATAAACAAAATCATGAATACCCACAAAATGAAACATTATTATGTGGCATGGGTCACAAGACTCACCAAAGCCAGCGAGTATGATCTGCTACCCACTCAGATGCTACACAAAGGAATGCTGGGTAAAACGGGGACGTCTGTGTCCCAATCTGGGAGCTACTATTCTCTGATTTGTGCCCCTGTGGTGTGCTAGGTTTTATTGTTGGCAGGACTGGGGACCTCCGTTGAGGGTCACCACCCCAGCCTGCTTATATGCCAGCAAACAACAAGTAGGAGGGGAACATTTGGTGAGGTTTCCTGCCTGCAAGCCACAACTACAAGAGGCAAGGGGCCCAGCTGGAGCGGGACCTCTGATAAAGTCTCCCGCCTCCCCGAGAACTACCGTAGCACAGAGGAGGCCCAGAGTGAGCGAGGGACCTCTGATGATATTTACCTGCTTCCAGACAGCCTCTCCTCTTCTGACAAGACACGCCCAAACCCAACCTAGTGCTTGAGCCTCCATGCACAGTCCTCCAGGGCTGTGGCTGTGAACACACCAAAGCAGATTCCTGCTTGTGCCACTGGGGCACTCTCCCCTCGCCAAAGGAGCACCGGTCAGGGGGCAGGCTTCATGCACTCTGGATTTCTCAACCCACACCGGTTGTGTCAGTGATTATTCCTCTGGCAGCACACAAAAGCACTCTTCACTCGCTTTACCCAAATTCACTCTGCAACAATGACAAAGAGCTCTTCACAAGCTTTATCCAAATAAAGTAAAGTGCTCTGCATGCACTTTCACGGAGACAAAAAAGCACTCTTCCTGCACTTGCAGGATCTGTTTAGCAGAAGAGCTGAAGCACTCTTCATGCGCTTCAATTAAATAAAGCAAAGCACTCAAGGGTCTTGCCATTAGCTAAATGCAGCACTCTCCAGTGCTGGGAGGCAGGGAAAAGCTGCAAGGGAACAGCGGTCTCACCACCCAGCCCCTGGGGACGATGAATGGGGGACAGGTCTCAAGCAAACAGGCCAGCACAAAGGGATGCAGTCTGTGGCTGTTCTTCCTGGTAATTCAGCAGGTCACAGGTCAGCACAACAGCAGCAGTCCAAGGTGGTTACTGACAAGGTAAGACCTAATTAAAGCAGCTATATTTCAGTGTCAGTTAATATTCGCTCTGTTAGGTGAACCACTGTCAGATTGGCCTTTTTCATCTGTGATACCCCGATCTCTTGCTTCTGGTAACTCTCTCCAGTAAGTGGTTTTTGGATTACTTTGTGCCCTCTTCTACTTTTTCACACACACTGCAAAGCTTGCAAGGAAAGTCACAAAGTGAAGGAGTAAGAGGTCCCAGGAAGAAAAAGTAAAAAACCATCAGTAAGTATTTGAACTGCAATTTACACGATGTAGTCTACTGTCTGATTTGTCCTTGTAACATCAAATATGTGGAAAGCATAGTACACGCAGCCAAATAAAGAATATTGAAGCACATGAGTGCCATAACTAACCAAGATGTGACTTATCCAGTGGCCAGGTACTTTTAGACAGAGCATAATAGCAACAGAAATCACCTATGTTTTTTTCTGCTTGGACCAAATCAGCAGGGATGAGAGAGGGGGTGATAGATGCGGAAACTGAGACAGTTGGAGTCTTGTTTCATTATTGAGTTGCATAACTTCGCCCCCATTGGGCTGAACACTGATGAAGAGCTGTGTACACTTATATGATGAATGTAGACCTGGTCCCTGGGTTACTAACATAAAGATCCCAGTGGTATGCAATGAAGGGGGACAATTCAAGGCATTATGGTTATGTGATTAGCTAGCCAGCGGATCATATGTGGTGAGAGCGATTGTAAAATTGCACAGTTATGAGTTGAACAACATATCCTTTAAGGGGCTGCAGGAACGGCGAAGGAGTTATGGGGGGTGATTCTAAGTCTGGCGGGCGGCGGAGGCCGCCCGCCAGACTTCCCCCTCCAAAATACCGCTCCGCGGTCGGAAGACCGCTGAGGGTATTCTGGGTTTTGCACTGGGCTGGCGGGCGACCGCCAAAAGGCCGCCCGCCAGCCCAGTGCAAAACTACCTTCCCACGAGGATGCCGGCTCCGAATGGAGCCTGCGGAGTGGGAAGGTGCGACGGGTGCAGTGGCACCCGTCGCGAATTTCACTGTCTGCAATGCAGACAGTGAAATTCTTTGTGGTGCCCTCTTACGGGGGCCCCACGACAACCCATACCGCCATCCTGTTCCTGGCAGGCGAACCGCCAGGAACAGGATGGCGGTATGGGCTGTCAGAATCCACATGGCGGCGCTGCGCCGCCATGGCGGATTCAAAAGGGCAGCGGAAAACCGGCGGGAGACCGCCGGTTTTCCACTTCTGACCGCGGCCGAACCGCCGCGGTCAGAATGCCCTGCGGGGCACCGCCAGCCTGTTGGCGGTGCCCCCGTCATTTTAGCCCTGGCGGTCTTGGACCGCCAGGGTTAGAATGACCCCCAGTGTTTAGTGGATTGGAATGAAACACTGCCAGTATTGTGAATGTATCAGTATCTGAGGAGAAATTGAGACAATATCACTCTATTATAAGAACAGTCCATGTAGGACAATCTTTTATCCAATGTTTTTTACCAGAAAGTATTGATATTTGGGTGGCACTTTTGCAAGATTGTAATGTAGCAATTTATCATTGCTGCATGTATAAATTAATGTTCTCAATATTTGGCGCCAGAATACCCAAAATGAGGTTTGGAGTCCAATACATTAGGTAATGTAATTATGATTTACAAAACATTTCACTATGGCCGTCACACAGCATATCAGCTCTACTCAGTTTTTGCTGTTTGTCTGTTCGTCTTTTGCCTGTTCTGATTGTTAAATAAGGCTGTCTAACCAATCAATTTTGTGTATTTAAATACTAATGACCTTCCTGCACTTATGACATTGACAAAGGCCGAGAGACGAAATGAGTCTGTCTTGTTTTGTTTGGTATCTGTGGCACAACAAAATATTTGGGAAAACGATCACTCCGGGAATGTGTGATGTTTGGCTTTGTAGGAATAAAATACTGTTAGTTCACCCTCATGGGTCACAGCACCTGCTGTGTTGGTGAGCAGCAGCTTTTTGGCGGATCACGAGAAAATGAAAAAGAAAACTGGATATATAAATATAAACAGGAACATCATAGTTAGGAAATAGAATAAAGTAAAAACATGGAAACTAACTTTATAAACCAAAGGGTACAGGGATGTTATAGTCAGGTTCACATTTCAATGTACAAAACCATAGAAATTCACCTGATATAGTTAAAGTTCTCTCAAGTAACTGTAACTCGTGCCCTGAGGTAACTATAACTCACACCCCGCCATGTACAGTTTTTTTGTAAAATATTTAGCTTCCAATATTACATTGATATCATCCATGATGTTATCAAAGATGTCATGAGTGCAGTAATTTTTTGGATAATTACCAGTGCATGGAAAGAGTTATAGTTACCTTAGGGCACGATAAAGCAAAAGCAATCCAACTCTTTAATAAATATAGACCTGCATCTGCACTGCTCTGCTCTTTTATTGTGGTACACATTCAGGGCAACCCTAGAGCACTTACCAGATCTTTTAACAGTCTTTTCACAATACACACATCATCTGGTTCTTATATGTTTCTCCTATTAGGATGCATAGTGGACAGGGAAAAGCAACATTAAATGTAATGATCTCATTCATAACATATATCAGGCACATAGCCCACACCCACCTTGATCCTGCTGTCTTCAGGGGGGGTTAAATTATCGATTTATCAGAGTACTCATCAGAGTAAGAGCCAAGCGGACCAGGATGCCATACATCCACACGTTGTATACAGCTCCTCCAGTCTGTGAGTTTTGAAGCTCTGCTCTTCCAATCTCCAGGGTATTTGTGTGAGCAGCACCGTAGAATAGAACCAAACCATGGCATTTGATGCATGAATGCAGATGATTCAACAACTGTGTCCGTCACTATTATCATTGCATGCCCAGTGCCACTTTTATTTTTAAATACACTGCACGATTTATGGAGTAGAAGTAGTCTGTCTGGGAGCAGCAACAAGGTATGGCCTACACAACTGCATGCCAAGCTACAACCTATACTCTGGGATAGTTAAGTATTAAAATGTAGCCCTTGGTTCTACGAAAAAGTGACTGTGGCTTTTTCACTGGAGAAGGACACACATCCTTCTTAACTAATAACCCACTTATAACTTAGATTTCAGTCTGAAAGATAATTCAGAATTGGGAGAAGAACAATCACAACCTTCAGTATGCCAATAACACAACACTCTTAGCCAAAAGTCAAGAAGACATGAGAACCGTCATGGTAGAATTCAAAGAGTATATTGAAAGAATAAAACCACAACCAAATTAAAAAATACCAAAGGGAGAACAACAGTTTCAGCAACCAACCTTATAGATGATGGTGAAGAAGAAGAAGCGGTGGACACATGAAGTGTTTTGAGGTTTGCCATCAATATTCGAGCAGTCTAGACATATGTCACTCATTTGCACTATGCAGAGCTATACTGAAAGCCACATAAATACTATCAAACACACAGGTTTATCTACAAAAACACAGATTAGAATTGTACAAGTGCGTATATAACCGGTGGCACTGTATGGATGTGAAGGTTAGTCAGGAAGGACATAGATGCTTTAGAAGGAGACTTCTAAGACTACCCTGAGCATCTGAAAAAGAAAACAAATCTATCTGTCATCAAAACAATTCAGAACTTATATTCAAATCATGATGACCACATTAAAACTCAAATTCTTTGGACATTTAGGCCCTCATTACAACCCTGGCTGTCAAAGTCCGCCAGGGTTGTATTGGCGATCGTACAACCAACAGGCTGGATTACGGGCGCTGTATGGACATAGCTTTTGACTCGATGAGGTTACCGGAGCCGGTTTTCTAACTGTGTTGGGATTCAAGTTGTTTCCAATACCTGCCTCCTCTGCTTAACACTAGGACATGACTTAAGTACTGCTCACATACACCACTGTGTAGGTATTATTACTATCTTCAGAGGATCTGTTTTTGATAACTATGGTATTTTTACCACAATATATGTTGGTGGTCAGTATGAATGTGCAACCAGCGTTGATGGATTATGTGCTTTATTCTTGTCTCTTTGTCTAGTATGACAATCTTGGTTGTGTGGCTTGCATTTTGTAGGAAGCCGGTACTCTATGATGGGATGGTAAGCCAACTGTGTGTTTTTTTATCTACCACTCTTGGGACTGGTTCAGTCACTGTATTTTCACTGTTTTTTTCACTGTGCACTATAATTTTTATGCAAACGAATCTTTGTCTTCACCTTTTCACAGGGCAACCAAACTGACTACGACTGTGCAGTCTACATAAGTAAGTGACGACCAGCACTTATTTTTCTTTGTTTTTGTCTAAGTAAAGGAGAAGTAGTAGTAGCGGGCCTGAAGAAGCGTCATTGGATCATTAGTGACCACTTAGACGCAAAACGTGTTGAGCTAGTATCACTGGATCTGGGACACAACCGAGTTTCCTCCACTGGAGCGCAGCTGAGCATTATCTCTTTTAGCACTCCCCGTTTTTCTTTTAATCTTTGCCTTAACCTAATTCTGAACTATTAAATATGATGGTTATGGTTCTGAGCCAATTTTATCTTTCACTTTTTCCTCTCTCCTACAGACACCGATAGTTAGTATTCATCATAGATCTGACCAAATTTGGTAGATGATCTCCGGCTAAGTACCATCACCCCCACAACGGTGTGGCCCGTCAGGAATTGCAGAGCCGGTCCGACGAGGAGGTTGCCCAGTGATGAAGCTTGATATCCGATTGGGTGTGTGAGGGCTCTCCTAATCTACTGACTATCATTAGCCCTGTGTACTTCTGCATTTTTCCTCCTTTATGGAACAGTGCACTTCAATAAGTTTCATTAGCCGTATTTGGGATAGTGTACACTGGACCAATAATCTCCCTGTCCCCTCCTTGATTGTAACTCAACTCTCCATAAACAGCTCCTCTCTCTATGATGTCCTATCCCTAAACTAATCTCCACAACCCTCAAACCACAGAATCTCTCCACAGTGCAGCTCCACTCCAATACATGACCGGGCCAACCATTTGGCTCAACTACACTCCCAAGACCATTGACTGCACTAAATCGCTGGGAACAGTTCTGGACAAGAGCCTTATTATGAGAACACTATTATGTTTTTGAAAACAAAAACATACACCGTTATGGACAGAAGAGTTTAATTCTTAAATAAAATGTGATTACACTCTAATAACATGACATTTACGGAGAGGTAGCATATCAAAACTATGGAGCAAATAACAACTCTGTTAATGCTTGCCTTGGAGACTTTTTACTACCTATGTGTTTTGGCGCTGTGGGCTTCATTACAAGGTGGTGATAAAAATGAGGTATGTAATAGTAGTTAGAGTATTAGCCTGACCATGTGACAATAACAACCCACTTACCAGTCATGATGGGTTGAGACCCAGAAACAGAAATGCTACATGAGCTCCCCATATTTCCAGGCCATTTGTGAATGTTTCCTACATTTTTAACTCTGATAAACCACCTGCAGAAGACCGTCTGTAGTTGTGACTGGACATTTCTGTGGTATTAACGGGTGCAGTAATATCATGCTGTTACATATCATGGACCGTATGTATGTGCTTGGAATTGTGAGTCCTTAATAGTTTGAGAGTGTATCCCAGGTGACTCCATTGCATGCAGAGCATTGAAGGTCTTTTTTTGATGTTTCATCCTAACTTTGGCAAAAACTGCTTTAAGTTGATGTCTATTTAACTTAATTCCTTTTATGTTAGATCTTTCATTAAACATCTAGGGTCTTATTTACAAGCCCTTGTGCGCTGCTGGAATGTCACTTTTAGTGACTGTACGCCAGCACACACTGCAGGGCCACATCTGCAAGGCCACGTAAAGCCACCCTGCTTGGCTTTCCATGGCCTTGTAGGTATGGACTCATGCAACACAGCGCAAGTCGCTGCGTTGCCTCACCCTGCGATAGGGAGGCATGCCATGGGCATTACGGTGGGTGTTCCCACATAACACCCATAACATTTGACACTTTCCTAGATTTACTAGAATTTGAAAACCTGAGAATGCATCAAAAGCTACTGCCTCCCCAAGGCAGACAAATGGGAGACGCAACAAGGAGAAATACCTTTATTTCTCCTTGTTTTTCCTCTTGCTGTGTGTGCTGCATTCTGCATGCACCCTTGCACCATGGTGCAAGGGTTCCTGTGTCATCACTGGGCAGCCAATTGTGCACCAGCGCAGAGGAAAAGGACAGGAATGCACCGTATCTCATGAAGCTCATTCCTGTCCTTTTCTACTGATGCAGGTCAGCACAGCAAGAATCCTTGTGGTGCGGCCTTGTGCAAAAACCACATAAGTGAGGCCCCTAGGGGCATATTTACAAGCCCCTGTGCACCACCAGAGTGTCACTTTTATGATTCTCCTGTGGTGCAGACTGCAGTGCCATATCTGCAAGGCCATGTGAAGCCACCCTGAATGGTTTTTCATTGCCTTGGACCAAAAACATACACCTTCCCAATGCTTACATTTCTCCTAATTTTTTCTTCTTTCCACATGTGCTGTATTCTGCAGCTCGCATAGAATGAAGAAACACCTCTCTTGAATGTTTTTTGTGCAGGACGGAGCCCCGTCCTGGACAAACAATCATGCCAACAATACAGACACACGTGTACCATGGTGCAAGGGTTACTGAGTTGCTGCGCGGCCGCAATTTGTGTGCCAGTGGTGGCTGAAAGGGCAGTGATGCCATCACTTATAGATACAGCGCATTCCCGCCCTTCTCTTTTGACACGGGCCGCACAGCAAGAAGGCTTGCAGCGCTGTCCTCAACCAAAAGATTGCGACTGCGGTCTTATTCTTGGCTGGCCATAAAACACACACACCCATCAAAGATGCAGCAGTGTAAACGCATTTATAGTCAATTTGTATGTGAAGTGAGGAGCAGGACTATTATGGATTTTGCTTCAGCACAGCACCCATTGATTGCTGGATTACACAGTACATCAACACTGAGTATGTGAACCAATTGCCCTGTATTCTTGTGTTTTGACATCATCAGCGCGACAGTGACATACTTTCTTAACGTTGGGGAGATATTTATCTCTAACGCCGTGCAGGAATGGCTGTGTGCACTTAGGGCCTGATTTAAGGAAAGTGGTGCTGCGCCCAGTGGAACGCACCCTTTGCAGACATTACGCCTGGCGTTGTGATTTTAGCCTCGTTGGGCCACGTTTGTGTCAAGACAATTATGCTAATGTGGCGCAAGGAGGCTCCAGGGGCTCTTAAATCAGCCCTTAGTATTGTCTCACTAGTAGAAGCTGGTTGAATGAGTTGAAGTCTCCAGAGAGTGGTCACTGATTGGCCATCACTGTGCAAAGGAAGAAGAAACCACTTAAGGTCAGGCACCAATGCCTGATTATCAATATTTTGCTCCAAAGTGTACAGCTACATCCAAGAAGAAAGGATAAATATTATCTGGATGGCTCTGGAACCATGATAAAATGGCCCTAAGTAGTGGGAAGGAGGTGAAAAAACCGAGGAGGTCAGACGTACAACAGTGAGCCAGTGTTAGAGCATGCAGAAGTTCACAGTGCCTGCTTATAACATGTCAACACAAGGGCTTGTTATGAAATTCATATGTATATTTACTGCCTGGATATACATTGATTACACAATCATATACATCTAAAGTAGCTGCATTCTGTCTTTGGAAATAAATCAGGTGATGTTATTTCTAATAGAGAGGTAATAGAGAGGTAACGTGATTTTCGGTTTCCTTCATAGTTTCTCATGACATCAGCATTATTAGTCCATCAGGAGAAGCTCCTTTGGGTGGTTGCAGGGCCTGGGCTTGGATCACTCAATGTATCAAGGAGAGGAAATTCTCTGAGGTGCCCAGGACTAAAGATGACTGAACAGTGCTTCAATGGTCACTAAACAGCATGAACTGTGCTAAGCACATTGTCTACTTGTATACTGTGTCTCAGAGAGCCTGACAAGAGTTAATCTGCTTTATTTTGACAAGGTCCCTATTCACAAAATACGGCTTTAGGAATCTCGCTACTGGCAATTGCTAGGCTGGGGTATGAGTGCCCAGCGAGTGTGAAAAGTGTCTCAATCTTCCTGGGCAGGTGAACACTTTAAATGATAATTGGAGAGTTGTGTTGCTGCCAGGTTGAAAATTCCAAGTTTGCAGAAATCTCGGGTAGTGCATCCTTTCCCACTATACTGTCTCTCGGTGTCACCTGTTGAAAACAATTAAAAAAACTCAGTCATTAACAATGCTGTTAGATCACAGTTCTGCACATTTAGGGAAGGAAAATATTCCTATCCCAGTCCCCAAGGTCTCAGATTGGCCTTTGATCCACAAAACTAATTATTGGTGTCCTCATGGTGAGAATTAAGAGCAGAAGGACACTGTCGGCCTGACTTTAAAGAAATATTTTCAGCTTTTCATTGTTAACAATAATCATCATAGTATTTTATTGAGTATATTTAATAAGAATTGCATTTTTTACTGTTTTAGGATTCCTATGTTGACCTTTTTCTTTTGCAATGAATGTTGAACACTTAATTAAACTGAATACCAAGACCAATAGATGCTCAGTTATTGCTGTGGAAATGCAATCATGATCTGTACTAGGTTCATGGTAGAAAGTACAACTTTTCACTTTTATTTTCTGTCTCTTTGTGCAAACAATGCTGGTTGAATTAGGCATAATATTTCAACATAACTACGTGCCAGTGGTGTAGTCATGAGAGTGAGTTCACAGAATATAATCCATTTTTGTGATTCTTCATACCGTTACCCTCTAGTCTGCCAATGTTGCAATGTGGGAATACCTACGACCCATTTCTCCTTTTGCAAGGGTATCAGAAGCATCAAGCAAATGCCAAGGTGCCTGTGGCTCCAATATGAAATTTGGAGGAGAGATATTGGACTTTGACCCCCTGATGAGTTGCACAGTCTGTCCTATTTTTATGATTTCACTTGGGTGAATCCTGGTATCTCAAATAGCTGAAACACACCCACATTCCAAAATGTCAGGTGTGTCATTGCTGGGTCTGTCAACAGCAGTGGGATACAGAGTAATCAGTGGTGAGTATGAGACACATTAGTAGACGCCATCATAGTAGACACCACCACTGTTAGGAACTCTGGATTACCACTGCCCTGCTCACCTGCCACTCACTGCCTTCCATAGCTTCTCGTTATTTCAGGGGTATTGTTCTAGTGTGATGTGGTCCCTTGAGATGCACTATATGATGGGTATGAGTAGTAAGGTGGGAACTGGGAATGATGGAACAACATCTACTTCTGTATCCCATCATATCTCCCCCCAGCAGATAGGACAAACAGAAATTGGGAAGTGGTAGGTTTTAGGCTGGTATTGATTGGCATTTTGGAATTTTCTTAAAACATAATACATGCAATGGCCCATAATTTATGTCAACGTCATTACTGGATGACTTCCCCCGATGAAAATTTGACCTCTGGCCTTAATTCAGCATGGGTTACGCATTCTTTCAACCTGCAATAGAGCTATTGCCCTAGGTTGTAAAAGGTATTTGGCAGCTATACTGATTGAATTCACCCTCTGAATCACCCTAGATAAGTCTGGGTGGATGCATTGGGCTTGGTGAATTTATTATTCTAATCAATGGAATTAGTCTTTACTTTTTTGCTACATGTGACACAATATACTTATTGGCCAATGTGCCCTGGTCTGAAATTCATTTGAGGAGTGATATATGATCCAGACACATTTTTCAAAAGGGTTTCTGCCTATTTAAAATTTGCACACATTTTGTGCCCATCCCTTCTTATGCCATCCCATGATAGTAATAACTTCATGTCCAGTGGACAACCTCCTTGAAATTATAACTCAGCGGTTGGAACAGTACTGATGAAATCATGAAAATGTGCTAATCCCCCCGGTCTAATTAGTGATAAGCATGCATCTGCTGATTTAGATTACCTAAAGTTGTGACATCATCATCAGCTTTGCTACGTTTGGAGGTTTGGCAGCTGGTGTCAGGAAGAAGAACCACCCTTCTACCCACCATCTTCATGTAAGCAAAGCTCACCTACATTTGGGTCTGAAAGGGACACCCAGGTTGTGACTACCCACCACACCAGCCTCACGTTCCATTGGATAGCAAAGTGGAGATAAGACGTGACATTGTTGTTTGTATCCCATACCTCATTGTTTTGTTGTGCTGTGTCATACTGTTGTGTCATGGTATGTTATGTCATGCCAAGGAATGTTATGTGAATATGACACACAATGACTGCTACAGTAGGTGACCTTCTTGCAGTGGGGAACAGATTAAATAAAACCTGCAGCACATATGTTAGAAGAAGAAAGCTTACGGGTGTGATGTCAAGATGATCTGTTATTCAAAGAAAGGGGTAGTCATATCCTTTCAATCTTTCATCAGCCATGCACATGGTCTTTACTGGGATGTAAAGACAAGCACCAACCAGGGCAACAAAGACCAGGCCAATAATGGAGCCTAATGGACCTGTTCAAGTACAGTGCAGGGCTTAGGGTGATTGTAAAAAGACACACACAGTCCAGATGTCTTGGATTCAGTTCCCCAAAAATGTGGTCACTTCAAAGTTTAGCCTTGGTTTAGTTTTCCTTTGATGCTGTATGGTATTCCTTTCCTTGTGTGTAGGTTTGTCTCATGCAAATACAATATATACAAATATGGCAGCTGGACTCAGTGAAATCCGAACCCACTTAAGGGACTTAATCAAAAACTACACTTTTTGAGATGACTTTGGCACTAAATGAGGACAGTCTGATCAGACTCTCAGGTTATATTTAGCCAATTGGGCATGCGTTGCACTTTGTATGTGGTACAAAAGTGCACACTGAAGATATTCAGTGGGATTCTTTGCATTGCAAATGATTAGCATGGGCATCATTTCATTTTAAAGGTATAGGTTGAAACCAAGTACTTTGGAGAAGTGAGATATACCACTCAAAATGACAAACATGTATATAGCTTACCAGGCCTAGAGGCAGTTCCAGAGATGCTGCCACAGGTGTTCTGCTTCCCAATGCACTGGACTTCTCCAGTTGTTGTGCATTCATCTGCAGACTGGTCATTGAGGCAATCTTCACATTTATATCCATTGGGTGTCTCATCTACAGCAGGCACTGAAAAACCCAGAAAAGGAAATGAGAAGCCCAATTCTGTTCAATGAAGAGGTGCTAAGTTGTGGCTAAACTCCCTCATTCTCATAGTAATAGCAATTGTTTGTATGAATTACAGAATTTTTAGGTTGATCTCTTGTATTACTTTAAATGAGATTTTATTTTGATTCCCTATCGCCGTTATTTTCTAAGGGAAGGTGCTGCAGTGCCAGTGGGAGGCCAGATGTGGTCCTGGACTTACTTAGGTGTAACTTAAAGTCAGATTTTATGACTAGTAAAAATATTAAAGTTACTAAAAAGTGTAATTTACATTTGTGTATCAGGCCCATGGTGATTTGCTCATCCGATATTCCTCTTTTATCTATATTTCTTTGGACTTTTCTACCCACCATCTTTGGCCTCTTAAATCCTATCCTCCACCCTGCTCTTTTCCTCTCGTTTGCACCACCCCCCAAGGTTGGCCTTTCCTGCCTCCTCCCTTTAGTGCAGACCTCCTCTCCCGCTTACTGTCACCCACCAACCCCGCCCATCTCCTTTAGCTTTTTCACTTCCCACTCCTACATATTGCCAACGGCAAAGCAGACCAGCCTTGAAGCATGCATCACCTGCACCATGCTTAGCGCCTGCATCCATACTTGGTCATTTCCTTTGACTTTGCATAACACTTTCAAACCCAGCTACAGCGCTGTGTGAGACCCCCTGTTTCATCTTCCATCTCTCTCTCTATGCTTTTGCTTCTCTCTCTCACTCTCCTGCTCTTTTTTCTATCAACACTCACTCTTTGCCTCCTTTTCTGCATTCCTATTTGCCTTTTGCAGCTTGCCTCCAATCCACGTCTGGGCAGAGTGACAGTTGGGCTTTGTGCATAAGTTTCAGACAGCCTGTACACAGGGAGGGTGGAGGTGTCACAGAGGTGCATCTACATACGTAATATTCTTCCTGGGCTGAGAGAAGGGAGAGGCGGGGCACACCTGCATTTGAAAAGGCTGTGCCCTGGTCTCGCACAATAGGGTTGTTTACCCCCAACTGATGTTTGGAGCCTGTGCTGGGGGCACTCCCAGAACCAGTTGTAACTGGCTGGAACCTCCTCTCCCCTTCCCTTGTAGACACACTGTAAAACTGAGTATAAGTACAGGAGAGTTTTCCCCACAATTTGGTGACACTTTGGAAATTACCTTGAACTGGACGCAGTATGCTGGAGGGACTTACCAGGAACCACCATGGGATGCCACTGCTGTGCTAACCTGTGACCTGCTGGGTCCCCTGAGCATCCATCTGGTGCTGGCATGCTGCTGGGCCCTGCCGCCTGTGCTCCTTTTTTTTTATTGTTGTCCCCCAGGGGCCGGGTGCCGTGGCCCTGGACCCCTGCAACCGTCCCCTAGCACCTGGAGAGCGCTTGGGTAAACATGCCTTGAAGTGCTTGGAGAGTGCTTCCTTTCCAGGGCGTTTTGCGCTTAAAAGCGCCTTATTTTGTGGTGCCGTTGCGCTTTGTATGAGCACTTCTGAATCCGGGAATCACTGCTGTGACCCGGGCTCGTCAGAACTGCCCCAGTGCTCGTTAACACATTGCCCATCTCAGGTTCACCGCCGCAGCCCAGGCGGGCTGATTTCATATAGTGCCCGCTTTGCATCGGCCCTAGGACCCCTGGGGCACCACTGAAATCTAGGATGGAGCGAGCGCGCTCCTACTGTGCCCAAGGCACAAGCAGGCACGTACTCTGGTGTCTGCCCTCTATTCCAGCTCAGGCAGGCCACAGCCTGCATTCGTAAGCCGGGCGGGGGAGAAGGAAGCTTCATCCCAGGCTCCTCCGCCCCACCGGGTCCCCTGTTTTGTTTCTTAGACGTTGGGAAGGGGGGAAGGAAGCCTCATCGGAGGCTCTCCTGCCCAGCAGAGCCCAAACCATTTCCCAAGGACACAGGCGGGGTGGAAGCCTCGCCAGAGGCACCCCGTACCGCGTGGTCCTCCATTGTGTTTTGGGGACCCCCGCGAGAGTTGGGTGAGGCCCCCATCTGGGGCCCCACTTGTTGTGTCCTGGTTTTGACACCCCCCTCTCTGAAGGGCCAGTTAGGGCTCGGGGAGGACCCCAGAGATCGCGGGCCCCAGAAGGGCCCCGTTATAAACACCGGAGAGGTAGCATAACGCCCTCCCCCTCCTTCAGGATCCACGTGGCCCCAGTTTTGCGCATAGGTAGCCGGGGCCACCCGTTTGACCTCCCTGGCACTGGTGGGCCTTTTCATCATAATACAGGTACTTTCTCGAAGACACATAGGCCCTCATTCTGACCTTGGCGGTCGGCGGAGAGGCGGCGGTCGGACCGCGAACAGACCGGCGGTATTAAAAATGGCATTCTGACCCTGGCGGGAACCGCCAACACAGCCCGCCAACTTAACACTCCGACCGCCACAGCGGTACAAACAAACAGCGCGGCGGTTCCCGCCAACAGCCCGGCGGCAGACAAAGTACCGCCCACCCTATTACGACCCACCAATCTGCCACCTTTTCCGGGGCGGGAGCACCGCCGATAAGAACACGGCGGAAACAGACTACGAACGGGAAAACGCTCACCTCTACGCACTCCACGCGAGATTCCGGCAGTATGGAGCCAGAGTTACAGGTCATCCCCGCACTCCTATTCCTCCTCATATACCAGGAGCACGCCCGGCGGCGCGGAAGACATCGGTGAGTACTGCACCTACGACACAGGGGAGGGAAAAGATTACCGGCACACACCCACCCACCCACACCCACTACAACACACACATCAATGCATTCCCACAGATCACTGTCACAACCCACAAACCACCCCCCTCCGAAATAATGCAAAGACCAAAAGAAGAGATCAGAAACGGGCAGATATATTGAAATATGTACGCCATTAATCCCAAAAAATAAATAAACTATGTACAAAATATATACAGCTACTAAATGTAGTCCAACCACTGTCCGTGGATCACAGGGGTCCTGTGCAAAGGGGCAAGGCCCAGTCCCACGACAAGAACTCCACGGAGAGAACACTGCAGGGGCATCAGAAAGAAAATAGGACAGGCACCTCAGGGGGAAGGGAAGGGGGGGCACCTCAGCCACTTGAGTACACGACGCCAGATCCACGAGGGGACTCCATGACCACTGGCCCATCCTGGGGAGAGCAAAGCCACAGTCCAAACAGTCCATACAGTGGGTGGCCTGCCCACTGGGCCATCCTGGGGAGAGCAAAGCCACAGTCCATACAGTCCATACAGTGGGTGGCCTGCCCACTGGGCCATCCTGGGGAGAGCAAAGCCACAGTCCATACAGTCCATACAGTGGGTGGCCTGCCCACTGGGCCATCCTGGGGAGAGCAAAGCCACAGTCCAAACAGTCCATACAGTGGGTGGCCTGCCCACTGGGCCATCCTGGGGAGAGCAAAGCCACAGTCCATACAGTCCATACAGTGGGTGGCCTGCCCACTGGGCCATCCTGGGGAGAGCAAAGCCACAGTCCAAACAGTCCATACAGTGGGTGGCCTGCCCACTGGGCCATCCTGGGGAGAGCAAAGCCACAGTCCATACAGTCCATACAGTGGGTGGCCTGCCCACTGGGCCATCCTGGGGAGAGCAAAGCCACAGTCCATACAGTCCATACAGTGGGTGGCCTGCCCACTGGGCCATCCTGGGGAGAGCAAAGCCACAGTCCAAACAGTCCATACAGTGGGTGGCCTACCCACTGGGCCATCCTGGGGAGAGCAAAGCCACAGTCCAAACAGTCCATACAGTGGGTGGCCTGCCCACTGGGCCATCCTGGGGAGAGCAAAGCCACAGTCCATACAGTCCATACAGTGGGTGGCCTGCCCACTGGGCCATCCTGGGGAGAGCAAAGCCACAGTCCAAACAGTCCATAACAGACCCCACTGCCAATGGAGGAGGCAAGTTGGCCAGAGGACATCCTGCAGCCCTGCCCGAGATAGATCCTGCCCTGCCACGTCTGCCAAAGGGCCAGCGGTTCTTGCCTTGAAGGGCCCAGTTCAGCGGTTCTTGAGACGGCGGGGCCCAGTTCAGCGGTTCTTGCCTTGAAGGGCCCAGTTCAGCGGTTTTTGCCTTGAAGGGCCCAGTTCAGCGGTTCTTGAGACGGCGGGGCCCAGTTCAGCGGTTCTTGCCTTGAAGGGCCCAGTTCAGCGGTTCTTGCCTTGAAGGGCCCAGTTCAGCGGTTCTTGAGACGGCGGGCCCAGTTCAGCGGTTCTTGCCTTGAAGGGCCCAGTTCAGCGGTTCTTGCCTTGAAGGGCCCAGTTCAGCGGTTCTTGAGACGGCGGGGCCCAGTTCAGCGGTTCTTGCCTTGAAGGGCCCAGTTCAGCGGTTCTTGCCTTGAAGGGCCCAGTTCAGCGGTTCTTGAGACGGCGGGGCCCAGTTCAGCGGTTCTTGCCTTGAAGGGCCCAGTTCAGCGGTTCTTGCCTTGAAGGGCCCAGTTCAGCGGTTCTTGAGACGGCGGGGCCCAGTTCAGCGGTTCTTGCCTTGAAGGGCCCAGTTCAGCGGTTCTTGCCTTGAAGGGCCCAGTTCAGCGGTTCTTGAGACGGCGGGGCCCAGTTCAGCGGTTCTTGCCTTGAAGGGCCCAGTTCAGCGGTTCTTGAGACGGCGGACGGTCTATGGCCAACTGCTAAATGCCTGGTGGTGCCCTCCTGGGCAGCGGGGATGGTGCTCCTTCACTGCCCACCTGGGCTGTGGGTGGTGGGGCCCTCCTGGCCAGCTGGGCTGGGTCCTCCCTGGGCAGCGGCTATGGGGCTGGTGGGCTCTCCCGGGGCAGCTGTGCCGGTTCCTCCCGGGGCAGCGGCTATGGGGGTTGTGGGCTCCTCCTGGGCAGCAGGCCTGCTGCCTGACCTCTCCAACTTGCTGCCCTTGCCCTCCTTAGTCGTCGGCCTGTGGCCCTTTCCTCCCTTTGGAGCTGTGGCTGGTGACTGTCTCTGGGTGGTGTCCGGGGGGGATGTAGAAGGCGGGCTCCTGCGGCGCCCCTTCCGCCTTCTGCTCCTCTTCCCAGGGGGTGGGCTGGCTGTCCCCTTGCTGCTGGGCGAAGATCCAGACATGCGGGCTGGCGGGCTCCAATACCCCTGCACCCTTGTCAAGGGGGCTGCAGGGCTGGTGGTGGCTGAGGTGCTCTTCTTACCCCGACGAGAAAGAGGGGGGGGCTCAGGGTCAGGAAAGAAGTTAGTAGTGGCGAGGAAGAGCTTCTTGGGACAATGGAGAGTGGTAGGTACAGTGGGAATGGGAGTGGAGGGAGAGGATGTGGTTGTAGGTGAGTCACGTTTGCTGTCTTTGGGTGCAGGTGCAGGAGGGATAGGCTGTCGTGAGGTGGATGGCTGTTGGGTGGGTGGGTGGCTGCGTTTGTGTGGTGTGGAAGAGGGGGTGACAGACACAGTGGGAGAGGACACAGGGGACGTGTAAATGGCAGTGGGGGTGGTGACTGCACGTGTGCGGACTGGAGTGGAGGGTGTGCTGGTGATGGAAACACTGGCTGATGGTGAGGTGAATGGAGGTGTGAGTGTAGACGTCACAGGGAGGGAAAGGGAGACGAGGAGGTGGGGGTCACAGAGGTGGTAGTGACTGTTGGCATGTCTGCATCGGAATGTTGCGTGTGTGAATGTCTGCGTGATCTGTGGTGCTTATGTTTGGATGAGCTTCTCTTGGGTGTTGAGGTGTGTGCAGGCTGGTCTGATGGTGTGGGTGGGACAGGCAGAGGAACAGGAGACTGGGAGGAGGGAGTTAGTAGAGGCAGGCAGGAGACAGGGACAATGGCTGCCGTCAGTGCTGAGGCCAGAGCCTGGAACGATCGCTGATGGGCAGCCTGACCCGAATGAATGCCCTCCAGGTACGCATTGCTGCGATGAACCTCCCTCTCCACCCCCTGGATGGCATTCAAAAGGGTAGTCTGCCCAACAATGAGCGTTCGGAGGAGGTCAATAACCTCCTCACTGAGGGCAGCGGGGGTAACAGGGGCAGGGCCTGAGGTGCCTGGGGCGAAGGAGATGCCCGGCTTCCTGCCAGAGCGGGCACGGGGCGAACGCGGAGGGGCTGCTGGGAGGGCGGAGATGGTGCGCTGGGTGGCGGCTGTACCTGTAATGGCGGGGGGCACGGATGGTGCCACCCCCGCAAGGGAGCCCCCTTCCGAGGACGTGTCCGTGTCGCTGCAGGCTCCAGTCGTCCCCGTCGTGGAGCTCCCCTCGCCCTCCGTCTCACTGGTCCAGTCTGACTCTGTGGCATGGCCCTCCTGGGCCATGTGAGATGCAGCTCCCTCCTGCCCCGATGCCACTTCTCCTCCGCCTGATGATGCTGATGCACACAAGCACAGAAAGACAAACAAAAAGGGGGGAGGAGAGAGAAATAAAGGGATATTGATTACATGGATCTCCGGTACAGTTAGCGGACATGACAGACACAGATGCCCCCTGCACTAAGTTGCGCACTTGGGGTCCGCTACGCATTCCGTGGAACATGCCCTACACGCCTAGAGTTGTCAACTGCACCCATGGATGACACGGCCCAGGGATGGCTGTACTGACACACTACTGAGGGTGGTGGCTGGGGACACAGGGGCTTACGGGGGTGCCCAGCCTACAGATATCGCCCTGGCCTAGGGGGACCCACAGCCCTCCTCCCCCACCCAGACACCTCCACTGCGCAACAACAGAGTAGATAATGCTTGGACTCACCCCCTTGTGTCTGCTGTGCTGCCCTCACGCGCCCATCCAAATCAGGGTAGGCCACCGCCAGGATCCGGAACATCAGGGGGCTCAGTTGACGGCAGGCACCCCGCCTACGTTGGGAGGCCATCCCCAGCAGAGACTCGGCGGTCTTCTTGGTCCCGCGGCGGATGTCCTCCCACCTCTTGCGGCAGTGAGTGCCCCGTCGATGGTGGACCCCCAGGGCCCGGACTTCCTTGGCGATGGCACGCCAAATCCCGATCTTCTCATGGGCGCGGACCTATGTGACACGTACAGGGAGGGAGAAATACCACGTTCAAGTTACTCAGCATTTTCCTTTCCAGTGGCCCAACGCCCCCCCATCCCCGCCAGGCCCCCCGCCATGCCCAACATGCCCCCCATCCCCGCCAGGCCCCCCGCCAGGCCCCCCGCCATGCCCAACATGCCCCCCATCCCCGCCAGGCCCCCGCCATGCCCAACATGCCCCCCATCCCCGCCAGGCCCCCCGCCAGGCCCCCCGCCATGCCCAACATGCCCCCCATCCCCGCCAGGCCCCCCGCCATGCCCAACATGCCCCCCATCCCCGCCAGGCCCCCCGCCAGGCCCCCCGCCATGCCCAACATGCCCCCCATCCCCGCCAGGCCCCCCGCCAGGCCCAACATGCCCCCCATCCCCGCCAGGCCCCCCGCCAGGCCCCCCGCCATGCCCAACATGCCCCCCATCCCCGCCAGGCCCCCCGCCATGCCCAACATGCCCCCCATCCCCGCCAGGCCCCCCGCCATGCCCAACATGCCCCCCATCCCCGCCAGGCCCCCCGCCAGGCCCAACATGCCCCCCATCCCCGCCAGGCCCCCAAGCCAGCCAGTGGCCCCAAATCCAGATAGAATTAAACTCACTTGTTGGTCTGGAGGACCGTAGAGTAGCGCATACTGGGGGAGGACCCCATCCACAAGTTTCTCCAACTCCTCTCCAGTGAAGGCAGGGGCCCTTTCCCCAGTCGCAGCAGCCATTGTCCCTTCCAGACCGAGGTCACAGCAACACTTGCAGTATAGGTCCTCTCCTGTGAAAGTTCAAGTCGCAAGTGGATAAGTAGATAGAAAATGGCAGTCACGTCCGCGGCGGTGCGTACCGCGGCGGTGCGTCCCGCCACCGCCGGCGCCCTTCGCCATTGGCTCCTGAAACCCATAGGCTTCAATGTTAACCAATGCGGCTTCGCGCCGCGGTCTTCGCCCGCCGCGGTGTGCCACGCCAGCGCATTGACCTCACATCCCATTGTCACACTTCACAGGTCAGGCAGCCGCCATTTCCAGGGCCCACATTGCTCAATTTCAACTGCGTCACACAGGCCTAGGCCTTGTATAGCCACTCAGACACGCCATTCACTGCATAGAGAATCGTATACTGTGCTAGCTGTGAGTACGTACCTGTGGGTTGCCTGACTGTGTGCTCCATGTTGTCCTTCCTAGGCACCGTCCGCTGGGTTGGGCGAGGAGACGGATGAATCCTCCCATGTACCGACCGCTGGTGGACCTGGCGATAATGGAAGAACGCCACATTATCCTGACCTACCGTCTTAACCGTGCCACTATCCATGAACTGTGTGGCCGGCTGGAGCCCGACCTGATGTCCCCCATCCGCCAACCCACAGGGATTCCCCCTCTGGTGCAGGTCATGTCAGTACTCCATTTCTTGGCAAGTGGGTCATTTCAGACAACCGTGGGAATTGCTTCTGGGATGTCTCAGCCCATGTTTTCAAAGGTGTTATCCAGAGTGTTGTCTGCCCTGATGAAATCCGTGAGGAACTACATCATTTTCCCTGAGGTGGGCGAACTGGCTACAGTGAAGGGTGATTTCTACGCCCTTGGACATATTCCCAACGTAATTGGTGCCATTGATGGGACCCATGTGGCTTTGGTTCCCCCAAGAGACAGGGAGCAGGTGTACAGGAACAGAAAAAGTTACCATTCAATGAACATCCAGGTGGTGTGTTTGGCTGACCAGTACATCTCGCATGTAAATGCCAAATTCCCAGGGTCAGTGCATGACGCCTACATCCTCAGGAATAGCAGCATCCCTTACGTGATGGAACAGCTACAGAGACACCGTGTATGGCTAGTGGGTGACTCTGGGTACCCCAACCTGTCGTGGCTACTGACCCCAGTAAGGAATCCCCGGACCAGGGCAGAGGAACGGTACAATGAGGCCCATGGGCGTACTAGGAGGGTGATCGAACGCACCTTTGGCCTCCTAAAGGCCAGGTTTCGCTGCCTGCATATGACCGGTGGATCCCTAATGTACTCACCTAAGAAGGTGTGTCACATCATCGTGGCCTGCTGCATGCTTCACAACCTGGCTTTGCGCCGCCAGGTGCCTTTCCTGCAGGAGGATGGTCGAGACGGTGGTGTTGTGGCAGCGGTGGAACCTGAGGAGAGTGACGAGGAGGAAGACGACGGGGCTGAAACAGACAACAGGGACAGAATCATTGAACAGTACTTCCAATAGGACACAGGTAACATTTCAAAGATAATTTAGTAAATGTTAACTACTCTGCAGCATCTCTGCTGCCTGTCTATTTGCCCCAGTGTATGATGACTGAGTTTTGGCTTTTCCCTCCCTATTTCAGATCTGGGGTCCCCACTACGAGTCCTGTGCTTCGTTTCCCCATGGACTACAGCTTTGTGGCAGCTGTTTGTTGACTTCACCATGTACAAGGACATATTTGCACTGTCATGTCAATTACAATCTATTGAAATCACAGCCAGACTCCTGATATTTTGGTGCAAAATAGGTGTTTATTGAAGTGCTCAAAATGGGATGGGTGGTTTCAAGTGGGTGGGGGCTATGGTGAAGGAATGTCCATGGCAGAGTCCAGAGTAACAGTCACACAGGTGCATTGTCCAGAGGCCTGTGGAGAGATGGAGCATGGGCAGTTCGAGGATGGACAGGGTGACAATGTGGGACAGTGGGATGACATCAGGTGGTATCCATTGCTGGCGGGGGTCTTGACATCCTACTCTGTCTTGCGAGATCTCAGGGCCCTCTTGCGGGGTGGTTCTTCTCCTGCAGGAGGTGGGGGTCTGGTGGGCTGCTGCTGTGCGGGGGCCTCCTGTCCACTAGCGCCGGCGGAGGTGGATGGCTGTTCTTGGTCCCGGCTAGTGGCAGGGGCCCTTGGGTGTTGTTCAGTGTCCGCCCTGCTGTTTACGAGGTCCTGCAGCAGCCCTACCATGGTAACCAGGGTGGTGTTGATGGCTCGGATGTCCTCCCTGTACCCCCGATAGTGTTCCTCCTGCAGCACCTGGATCTCCTGGAACCGGGCCAGTACCGTCGCCATCGTCTCCTGGGAGCGGTTGTATGCTCCCATGATGGTGGTGAGGACCTCGTGGAGAGTGGGTTCCCTGGGCCTCTCCTCCCCCCCCTGTCGCACAGCTGCCCGCCGAGTTGCCCTGTTTCCCTGGGCCTCTGCCCCCTGGCCGGTGTGCCCACTACCACTGCCCCCAGGTCCCTGTTGTTGTTGGGGTGGTGGGTTATCCTGGGTGCCCTGTAGTGGTAGACACACCGCAGATTGACGCGCCCTGGAGACAGAGGCATGGGCCCGCTGGGTGGGAGCTGTGCTGGTGTTCCCAGAGGGGTTAGGGTCTATAGTGGCCTGTGCCTGTGTGAGGGGAACCGACTGTCCAGAGGTCCCCGATGGTCCGGGCTGGTCATCGGTGTCCAGATCGACAGAGCTGCTGTCATCGCTGACGGCCTCTTGGGTGGGGGGTGTGGATAATTCTGGCCCCTCCGCCGCGGTGTGTTGACGGTCGGGTCCTGCAGGGGTATAGAGGTATGGTTATAGTTTAAATGTGTCGCATATGGGTGTATCTGTGGGTTCTCGTGTCCCCAAGTGCTGGCATTCGTGTGTGGGGGCTTTGGTGAGGGTGGCTTGTGGGGGGGATGTGTATATGCATTGGGCATGCTTTGGTGATGGGTGTCCATGCTTAGTGGACGCATGCAGGCCTAGGTTTTGGGATGAGTGGGTTGTGATGGTGAGACATTGGCGGGGAATAGGTGTGGTGGGGGTGGGGGTGAGGATGGTGTTGGGGGTGAGGATGGTGGTGGGGGTGAGGATGGTGGTGGGGGTGAGGGTGGGGGTGAGGATGGGGTTCGAGGATGGGGGTGAGGGTTGGGGTCTGATTTGGCATGCAGGTGGGGGGGAAGCAGTATTGAAGCTTCAACTTACCAGTATCCATTCCTCCGCCGACTCCTGCGAGGCCGTCAGGATGCAGGATGTTCAAGACTTCCTCCTCCCATGATGTGAATTGTGGGGGTTGAGGTGGGGGTCCTCCGCCAGTCTTCTGCACGGCGATGTTGTGCCTGGATACCATGGAACGCACCTTCCCCCGTAGGTCGTTCCATCGCTTCCTGATGTCTTCCCGATTTCTGGGGTGCTGTCCCACTGCGTTCACCCTGTCGACAATCCTCTGCCATAGCTCCGTCCTCCGGGCAATGCTGGTGTATTGTATCTGTGTGCCGAACAGCTGGGGCTCTACACGAACGATTTCCTCCACCATAACCCTGAGTTCTTCGTCTGTGAAGCGGGGTTGTCTTTGGGGTGCCATGGGGTGGTGTGTATGATGTGTGGGGTGGAGTATGTGTATTTAAGTGAGTTGAGTGTGGTGGTGTGTGTTGTTTTGTGTGTGGATAGTGTGTGGGTGATGGTGTTGAGTGGCTGTGGCTGTTATGTTTTGGATGCTGGTGTCTCGCTCTTGCCTTCTTTACGATTTTGTAAGCGTAGGGGTTTGTGGGTGATGTGGGTGGGTGTTTTATATTGTATTGTGTGTGTGGGAGTGGTGTGTGTATGTGTATCAGGTGTGTGGGATTCAAATCGTCCAATGTGGGTGAGTTTTGTTCGTGGTGTGTATTCTGACCGCGCCGGTGTGTCCCGCCAATGGAATACCGCGTTTGAATGACCGCCGCGTGGATTCGTGGGTCGTAATGGGATGGGCGTATTTCTGTTGGCGTGGCGGTGGAGGTTTGGTCACCTCCACCTTTCCGCCGACCGCTGGTCTGGCGGTCTGTTGTGGCGGTCGGATTTTCGGAGGTTTGCCTTCTGCGGGTCAGAATGACCGTGGCGGGTTTCCGCGACCGCGGCGGGATTATGGAGGATTTCTGACCGGCGGTAGGCGCCTTTTACCGCCGAGGTCAGAATGACCACCCTACTGTCCCTAAATGTTCCTCATATGGATTGATATGGATTGATGTGTTAACCTGTATCCTTGATATACTACATTTATATGTTCTGCTGTTCCTTATATGGGCATGATAGGATGATATGTTTCTGTGACTTGCCATAGGTTTCTATAATGCTCTTAGTATAGATATTTATTATATTTCAGTGACAAGTGCATTTCTTTAATGCAATTCTCGACTACTGTTTATTTTGCAGAATTCTTAGTACTTGTGTGATCTAATGTGACTAATGCTTATTTTTGCAGAGTATTAGTAACCTGTGTAACATTCTGACAACTGCTAAGGTAGCAGGATATTACTGACATGTAATGTCTAATTATGTTTTATGCAATACAGTTTATTTTTACATAGCTCAGTGTTGTGTTTACTTTGTGGAGTATATATTGCATCACTTGTGTTGTGTGTGTTGTACAAATGCTTTACACATTGCCTCCGGGTTAGGCCGGACTACTCACGCCAAGTTACCATTGGAGTGAGCAGGGGTTATCTTGGACATGTAACTCCCTTGCCCTGACTAGAGTGGGTGGGTTCTTCCTGGCTTAGCCAACCGGAAACCCCATTTCTAACATGTCCCTACTCTGCACATTCCCTCTGCTACGGATATTAGAGTCACAGACTGTATATATCATGAACATTTACTCTGTTGTCGATGTTGGAGTGATAGGGTGTGCTTCCACTGCACATCAATGTGGTTACAAATGGCAGAATTGTAGACTACATGAGCCCTGCATATTCCCTGTGGTACAGATGTCCAAGTCACACACTGTACATGCCATGAACATTTCCTTTATTATAGATGTGAGAGCCATGTATCCTGCACAGCCTCTTGTTACAGACATCAGATTCACAGACTGCATGTACCATCCACATTTTGGGTCCGATTCACAAGGGTACACTTAGACCAACAGTCAAACTTTGCTACTAGTAAAGTCTAAACTTAGGCATCAGGTCTAAACTTAGACTCTTTGTCTAAATTTGAGTTTATTTGACTTTTGTGAGTTGGGCCCTTACTATGTTACTGATATAGGGTACACAGACTATATGTAACCTACACATCCCCTCAGTTACAAATGGCTGAGTCATAGATTGCTTTTAACCTGCACACCCACTTCATTAAAAATGTCAGAGTCACAGATTGAATGTACTTTGCACACCACCCTTGTTACAAATGTCACAGTCCCAGACTCTATGGGGGTCATTTTGCCCCCAGCTGTAAAAAAACACCTACCGCCACGGTAATGGCCACCAAAAGACCGATGACAGCCGGATTTCCGTCAGAAGGTTGGTGGAAATCCTGCTGTGGCCATGCCGGCAGATGGCGGTAAGGTGGCGCTGCTGCCAGCAGCAGCGCCACGCCAGTAGACCGCCGCCAGCTTTATTATGAGATTAATATGTACTGGCGGTGTTCTGCTGGCGGACACTGCTGCTGACAGCAGCGCCCCGTCCCATCTCCTGCCCTAGGACCCCCTGGACACAGGTAAGTGGGTGCTCTGACAGGGGAGAGGGGTGTTGTGTGTGGGGGGTTGCATGTGTATGTCTGTGTGTGCGTGTATGCGGGTGTGTGTTGTGTGTTGTATGCGTGTGCCTGTTTGGGGGTGTGAGTGCGTGTATGTTGAGTTGTGTGAATGTGTGTCTGCTTGTATGTATGTAAATGTGTGAGGATGTATGTGTGAAATGGATGCATGCATGCGTGGATGAATGTAGGAATGGGTGTGTGTATGCGTGTGTGCATGTGTGAAGGGAGGAGAATTTATGTAGGGAGGTTCTGGAGAGGTGGTGGGAACCTGTGGAGGGGGGTGGCGAAGTCCTCTATCAGTGACAGGGAAGGTATTCCCTGTCACTGATAGTGCCTACCGCTATGGTTTTCATGGCGGTAAGGAAGCCACGAAAACCATGGTGGTGGGGGGGGGTCATAATCCCACAGGCGGCCAAGTGACAGCCGCCGGGCTGGAGACTGATGTGGCAGTACTTTCCTCCATATTAGCGCCGACCGCCGGGGTCAGAATGACCCCCTATGTATTCCACAGCGTTCATCAGTTACAGATGTTGGAGTAGCACGTTGTACTTGCCCTACAAATTTCAAGTACGTACCCTGCACAGTCCCTCTGTTTCAATGTCATATTCACAGACTACACATACCCTGCACATTCCCTCCTGTATAGATGTGAGAGTCACAGACTCTACATACCCTCCACATCCCCTCCATTGCACATGTCGGAGTCGCAACATGTTCTGCTAATTCGGAAAAAGGCCTTTGAGATTTTGAAGGTGAACTCTCTGCCGCAGGCTGGTTTCTGTGAAGGATCCAGACAGTCCTTAAACACTGTTAGAATAACATTGTTCCCTGTTGGCAAAAATTCAGATTTTTATTTAACATAAAACAGATCTCATGTCTATCTTAAAGGACTCCGAATGAAACAAATGCACCCATGATTTTCCTACCATTAGGGGGTACAAGCAAGGGTTCAGTCTGTTAAAAAAAAACTTTACATCATAGTTTTTTAATCAAATATCAGTTTTAAGTAGGGAAAACAATACCTTCGGAACATGTATGAATGCCATGTCACACCTTGCCCCCCCACCACAATGCTACTCACTGGGGTCCTGCCACTGATTTTCAATTCATGTTCCCTGTAAGGATTTTCCACAACTCTGCCCCGTGCCTGTTTTCTGTTTTCTTGTTTAAGAAGTAGCCCTTTGAAATCATCCAAGAAAGAGAAACTAGAGTTGGCAGGTTGAGGAATTTATGCCAGTCCACTCTTATTAGCCAACCAGAAGTGAGTGCTGTGGGGACACAAGGGAGGAGCATTGTGGAGGTCAGACAGGAAGCCTGCAAGCACCTCATAAATATCCCCAATCCTGCCAATGGGGTCTCATGTTACAGATATGCAGAACGTGGCACTCACCCAATGTGCTGTTCTCTAGGCCTTTGACGCAGTGAGTGACGTCAGGAGAGCATTGCTTGAAGATACCCGAGCAGGTGCTGGTATGGACAGCAAAACACTGCTCACATGATAAGCAATCTGCAAAAAAGAGAAATTTAATCTAGAGTCCTGTATATAATTTTGGTTTGTCATTTAAAAAGTGCGATGGAAGAGTAAACAAGCACTGGCAATACCAATAGGTCTGGCTTTAAAGGATTGTTGTATGGTAATGTGAAGCAACTAGATAGCATGGGAATGGATATGTATTTGTATAGAAGCATGCAACTGTGGGATAACATTGGCATAGGTTAAAAGGCTAGGTGAGAGTTTCACTGTCAAGCCAGACCTAAAACTCCATGTAGATTAATCCTACGTATGCTTCTGCCACAGAAAAAATCATTAATTATCTAGTTATCGAAGGTGCTTTAATTGCATTAAAATATCATACAAGTTGAGACTCAGACAGCTGGATAACTAACCGAATTGATTACAGCTGTGTGGAGGGCAAGCACGTTTTTGGAGGAAGCAATCAACACATGTATTCCCGGCTCAACATGTGGGTGGAACCAAAACCCCTCTGCTGGTGATTCTCACATAAGTGTCTGGCAACAGCTGAGCTGTGAAGCCAGAGCACACAAAGAAGTCTGGATGCTTAGATGATCCAGGCTCAATCACTCTTCACATTGAAATGTTTCAGGGCTAAAGAGAAGATAACAATGTTCTAATGCTCGACGGTACAAAGTATAATGGAAAAGAAATGCACCAATAGCAAGAGATGAGAGGATGGGATTGAATGTTGCAGAGTTCCAGTGTCTGGTGATTCGCAAGGTGACATAACATAAACATGAGAGAGCGCATGAGGGAGAGAGACAAAGGCAGAAGACATGAAAAAGGTGAGGCAGAATGAAGTCTACAGCAAAAGAGACAGAAAGGGTCAGGCTAAGGGGTGCAATTATTAACATTTGATGCAACAAAGAGCACCAACCTAAATCTACTATGATGTGGTGCTGCCTCCCCTCCCTCTTGTGCTGCAGCACATGTGGCTGCAGTGACTCACATGCAAAGGCGTGAGCATAATCTCTAGAGCAGGTTTTATACTGGAAGGCAGTCCTTAAGGTACAAATGCTATGCTCAGACATAGCATGAGTGATGTACATGCATCATAGTCCATACCGCCATCAGTGCAAAGCAAAATCAAAATAAATTACATTTTGCACACATACAAGTAACCAATAGGTCATACAGTGGCCACAGTATGTATCTTCCTGGTTAACCAGCAAACTCTCTCTGTCTTGCTGGCTGAGCAAGGCTGGAAAAAAAATGATCCTGACTATGGTGCACTGAAATATTTATTTCATACGTTAATAGCATGATTTGCACCTAAATAGGAAAACACAATGAAAATGGAAAGCAACTGTTTCCTAAAAGCTAATATATATGGGCAGACGTTGTCAAAAATAATTTGAGTTTACATTTGTTATGCTTAGCAATGTCTCAGAAGTTTGAAAAACTCAAAACAGGAAAGAGGAGGCTGCCTCTAAAGACAATGCAAAGGGCCTGCTAACACAGTTATGGACTGATATATATGCAGATCTGCATGGCTGTGTGATTAGCAACAACACAGTCCCCTGGTGTGGCTGTGCAATTCTACTGCCACTTTGTATGCAACAACCCAACACCAGCAAGCATTTCTGCCTGGATTGGATTGATGCACCCTTTTGTGTATGAAATACCTCTGCTGACTAGATCTCACACTGTAGTCACCTGGCCACATCATTCAGGCCCCATGTACCAAGGGTTTTGTGACTTGCCTTCCGCCATCCATGTGCTAAATCCACCTACACAGCTGTTAGTGTGCTTCATTTACTGTGAAAGAAGGTGTGTGAAAGTGGTCATGCGCTGGTATGAAGCTAAGTCTGACCATGATTAAAACGACCTGGCTGCAGCCGTCCGTGGACGGAAATCAGTTTTTAACAATCCCTATAATAGCGCTGCAGATCAGCAGACGATGCCCACAGTGGCCGTACAACTCAGCTGATGCTGCACTGAGAATTGACACAGCCAGATGTGTGATGACGTGGGACATGGGTGTTGTGTGCTAATCACTGTTTTCTTAGAAGTGATGCATGATATGTCCCTGGATGATCTCCTGGGTATTGCATATGCATGTAATGTTTATTCAGAGGACCTTTGATTTTCTTCCCAGTTGATCAATTAATGCCACTCAGTGTACAAATTCCATCTAAGAGTTGGCATTGTGGAGGTATACTGCAGCAGGCATTCAGCGTGGTGACAAGAGCTCTCATGTTCCTTGTCCAAAGAAATCAAATAAGTCTTCAGTAGTCACACATGTTCTCAGTAAAAAAAGGTAAACAGAATCTGAAACAAAGTAAATAGAAAATTAAGAGATGCAAACAATTTCCTATGTGAACATTAGAAGATCATGGGTCCATCACACTGAGCTCTGTGAGAAGCCCATCTTTTTGTTGTTGTCAGAATGTGGATTAATAATTTAGGTTTGGGTTCCCATAGCAATGTTATAACTCCACTCAGGTTATGTCACAATACGTATTTAAGAGAATCTCTACTCACCTCCCTATAGCAAACAGTTACCAGACAAATGAGTTTTGAGCTCTGGCAGTGTGGAGAAATGCACCATAGAACAACTCCCAAACTAGTTTACAAAATGTGAGCATAATTTCATTATAAGCAAACAGACAAAAACAATTAAACTACAACTATGGATTTATACAATTCTGAATTAAAATCATCAAAAAATGGCCAAAGGAAACAATGGGTTCCCAAAAATGGCCACTAGGCCATACTTCTTCCAAAAACTAAAACAAGACATCTTTCCCAGCAAACTGTTCTGCCTCCCAAGGGCTACCATTTCAAGGGCAGAGACAGTAATATTTCACACTAGGACAATTAAAGCTCTTTTACTTTTAATGTGACCCTGACGCACTCACAAGAAGCCTTTTACTTAACGCAAAGGGTCCAGTTTCTGAAAGCCAGGAGTCAATCAGCCTTCTTTCCAGTGCAATCAGCTAAGACCTTTTATTCTTCCAGCTGCTTCTTCGGAGGTCCAATAATGTTCTGAGGAGGTGGTAGTGAGGGGCCACCCTTATCCTGTCCACTAATTAGTGATTAGAGTATTCCCCACCAAACCCTGGCAGCTCTCTCATACAATATCCACCTACTTTTCCTACTTTTCCAACTCTGTCTTTCTTCAGTTTACTGCAAGCACCTGATCCAAGATGGCCCCATCTTCTGGCCAAACCCCCAGCCCATCATCAGGGTTCCTCACCATTTCTAGTGCTGGAACTGTTTTATCATACTGACGGGGTCTGACAGAGAGTTTTGAGTGACTGTGTGCATGAACAGTTTTACCTTCAACAAGAAAGCACTTCTTGCCTCTCTTCCATATGCCAAGTGGACCCTTTTAACATGACCCAAGATTTTAAAAAACAGTTACCCTCCTGTTGTTTTCTCAAGTGATGATGGGCCTCATTTGGAGTTTGGTGGAGGGGGTTACTCTGTCACAAATGCAGATCCTATGGAACTTGTAGGACGATGGACGGGATATCCGTAATGTTTGTGACAGAGTAATCCCCTCTGCTGAACTCGTAATGAAGCCCTATATGTCAGTATAATATATACCGAAATTAAACATTGTGTACTAACTATTCAATTAAAAAGACACCCACCCATTGGATGTAGATTGTTTTGTTAAATGCAGTGGGGATGACATTTTGGTAGAAAATGTTTAGAAAATGTCATTTATGTCAGGAGATATTCTGAAAACCATATTATACATCTTCTAGAGGAGAGTTGTTAGCAACCAGCCAAGGATGTGCATTAGTCCCTAACGCAGGGCTCAAATGTAAACCAGTCCAAACCAGTTTGATCTCAGGTGACACACAGCACACTTTCCCAAACTTACCTTACAGTAAATAATTTAATTGATTGCTTTGATATTTTTTTCCAGAACAAGTTACACAAAAGTGACTTATATTAGAAGTTTGGGCTGCTCATGGAAAGTGCAACGTAACCCATAAAGTGACAGAAACTGTTCCCTCTGGGGACTCTTTTTACTTGGAGATCAAGCATGGCCCCCTTGTATTTTCTAAGCACCAAGCCCTGTTGACTCACAAGACACCCAATATTGATGTATTTATTTTGTAATATAACAGATGTTCATAGCACAAAGATGTAAAATGGCATTAGAACACTTTATAAGTGTCAGACTACATTACAGTTACACATTTTCTGTGCATAGGTAGATTAAGCTATTTGGCCAGAATGATAGGAACTAATTGCTTCCCAGTTCAAAGGTCAGTCTCATGTATGTAACATATAACAATTGGCTTTCCTACATCACAAATCATTTTCAGTTGCCATGTGATACTACAATATTTTGAAACTGAGGTTCAGCCAGAGCACAATGGAGCATTCTGCCATCTGGCATTTTAGTTATTTAGTCTATATGTGCCTGGCATGCAGCACACATAACAATTCACTTCCATGCCAATGGTGCATTTTCACAGTCAACTTAAAATGGATTTACTGCAAGAGTAATTAAATTAGTGATGTGAAATTATTTAGTAGCTCAGCATTAGGGTCAGAGCATGCACACTGAGTCACCTAATGGTAGTGTCATGATGCACAAAGTCATAATCCCAGCAGACATTAGTGTCCGTGAAATGTGACTCAACAGGGGAGATCACTCAGAAATGGCAGACTTCCAGCAGTTGGATTTCACCTTTTGTCTGCCTGACTCTGTTGCAAATCTTACGTTTAAGGGCCCAGGTCTTCGGGATTTGGGTTCCTACCTCATGTGACTTACTTTAGGGCACCATCACTGATTAAGGAAGTCCAGTTGAACCGCAGCTAAACACAATCTCTGGGGCATTCCTGAAGGTGTAGTGTCTTTCTTTTCTAGGATACAAACAGTCCCATGTGGGGGACAGAAACTCAGGGATCACTAGAAACAGGACATGCATTTAGAGATGTTTTTTTCAAAATAGTTGTTTTAACATTCCTGATCTTGTGCAATCAATATTGTGTAGTAATATCAAAGAAGATAACAACTAGAAGTAGGTAAGTGTTTCCTTAAAGGTAGAAACAACAGGGAAATATTGTAAAATAATCATCACATTTTGTAGCTCTTACACTCTCACTGTGCAATGTCTAGGCACTATGCTAATTCTAGCAGATTGAATCAATCATAAGCCTATTTCTTGAGAGTGAGAGGTGGTGCGCATACCTGGACAACAAGATTTGTTGTCTTTGTGGAATAGCTTGCAGGCTATGTTGGAGGCAAAGACATTGTGTTTGTTCTCAGACAAACATCAGCCTGGCATCATTCAGGGCTGCCTGAGCCCTGGATGAGTCTGATTGTAATCTTCTTTGGCTAAGGTTATATCTGGTGCCAGGCCAGCTGCATCCATGCTTTGGGTGAAGATTCTCCCTTAATCAATGCCAATTGAGGTGGTCTACATAGCACATTTACCACAGGTTCTTATATTATGATTTCAAGACGCCGGATGTAACTAGACTAAACTAGTGGGACACACAATATGTAACCTATGTAAAAAGAAAACTCCTGGGCATGTGCGCCATCTTTCTCTTATGTCTCATGTTTACTTTGTGTCTGCTTCTAAAACCTTGAGATGTGGGTATTGAGAGGATGCACTAGACTTGTGGTGACTGATTGAACAATGCAGGCTGAAGGGTGTTCAGACATAAAATCCACTTTCCTAAGCTCCCTGAAATATAAAAAAAATGCTGACTTTGAAGTAAGATGAAAGATGTGGCTAGAATTTAACCTGTCCTGCATGTGTTTAAACCTCAAACTTTCTACCAAAATTAAAATAAAGAAGCCTAAAAAGCACATGATTAAAATACATAAAATAATAGAATTATGAAGGCAATTGTGAAAGTGTTTATGACAGCCTGGGATGACTTTTAAGCTAAAGAATCACTGAACGTCTTTTGGCATAAGCTTTATTATCATAACGTCATGACATATTTACAGAACTGAAGAATATACTACTAAAATGCATTTGATGGAGTCACAGTTCATCACTTGTTGCATGTTCCATAACACATGCTTTCATGCTCAAACTAAATGGGTCTCTGCAGTGGAAGACAACAGGGCTGGACTGACTACTGGTTATTTTGTTCCAAATGAACAATTCAAAAATAAATAGCTTTAAAATACACTTTAAGTATGCTTTACAACCATTTCCTGTTCACCTCTGCAACAAAACCTGGCAGTGAAACCAGCTCCCACCCTTCCAGCCCAATGAAACATCTGGTACCCAGTCCAGCCCAGGAAGACACAGAATCATAACAGAACCTCAGACCTCTTCTGTGAACAATACATGCTGACCCAATCTCAGTTGCACAGATTGTACTAAAAATGGCAAGCAGGCCCTTTAAAAATGGAATTGCAACAGGCAGGTAATCCGGTATCGAAAAAAGATTGGACTAGTCACTTTTTTTTTTACCTATAGTTAAAATCATTTCTGAAACTTTAAAGGTAGTCTGCTAAAGCCAAGTTCATTTTTCAAGCTGCACAACAGAGATTTCAATTTTTTCTCTGATCAAAGATTAGCCAACATCTGGATTTACACCCTAATTGCACACAATTTGGCCAGAAAGAAAAATTTACTTTGATTCAGGTATATGTATATACCTGAAGTTGAATTGTGACACAAGCTGCATATTGTTTTTTTAATTCTAAGAACATATATGTTCAGGAGCAAATTAGGCTTATTTATAAGGATTTGGGGCCAGATTTAAGTGAAAATGACAGTGCATGTCGCTGTGCCAAATTTGTCAGCGTCGTGCACCGTTATTTTCACAACGTAGGGATGCGCCATATTTAATATAATACAGAGCACCCCTGTGTTTCCCCCTGCGCTGAATTTGGTGCCAGGCGCCCACGCAGCAACCCTTGCACCATTATGCGTTGAGGGGGAGATTGTTTTTGTGCAGGAAGGAACACCTTCCTACTCAAAAACAATCTTAAATGGTGATTTGCTCTTTCTATGTGTGCTGCAGAATGCTTTTATTTCTACTCGTTGCTCCCAGCTAAGAGCATCCATGGGGTGGCCTTCCGTTTTGCCGCTGCCTAAGGTTTACAAAAACTCATCAATCTGGGGCAGAGTCAAAATGCCATGGGTGTTGCTGTGGTAACGTTGCTGTGGCATTACCACAGCGACACCCTTTGCACTTCCTTTCCACGCAAAGTGCTCCGTGTGAAGGGGCCGTATTTACAAGGTGACGCTCCGGTGGCACTAGGGGCTCCTCAATATGCCCCTTAATTTTATACTTCATGAGAGGAACTGGACCGTCATAGCTGGAGGTTTGTTGCTTGAGGAGCTCAACACGGAAAAAATAATGTCTTCAGCTCACAAAGAAAATTGGGTCATCCCGATGCACGTTCTGTCGCATGAACGACCTGGGACAAATGAAGAAGTTAGCTGCCTGACAGACAACTGTGAACCATTTGTTTCAGGCTGTGTGCTGACACTACTGCACAAAAGCCCTATTCAATGGCTGGTCACACTAGGCATGTTCAGACCCTGCCACTGAAGCTTGCGTGCACCCTTGTCATTTCAAGTTATAGATAGAAAAAGGTTCTTGAAAACGTGAGGGCTGCGGACAACCAGAAAACAAAACAGTGGATCAGGTGAAACTAGAAGTCATTTTGATCCTTGGAAACCTCTTGGATGTGTCTGGAAGTACAGAATATCAATTGAGCAGATGCAGCATATGCTGCTCTAGAGACGCCCCAGGACACATTAGATCTTGACAGCCATGGGGAATAACTAAAACTAAAAATAAATGTGCTTTCTCATGAACATATGTAAGTGTGTATATCTTCTCAAGTTAAATTCACAAACTGATTACCTGGAATCACATGAACGTCACAGCTTTCCAGCAGTGTTCTTGGAAAAAATTGTGAATTCCTAAAAATCTAAAATAATGAATTGAGGCCACTATTTTAACAAGGAATGAAGAAAATATAGAAAATATGAAATCAAGACAAGTACGTTCTTTATTTAAAGATGGCAGTGTGGGAAGACAGGATCTCCTTTGTTTCAACCACTTGCTAATACATTATTGGTTCATTCCAAAAGTCTAAATATCCAACAATTTACATTGAGTAGATTTTCTTTCTACAGAGAAGCTGTTACTTATAGCATGTTTACTCTGCTTCTAAGAATGCACTGTAGATTTAGGGGAACCCCTGTGTATTTCCATCCATTACACACTGGAGACAAAAGAGCACAAGGTAGCATGAAGGTGCAGTCAACTTACAAATTCTGCAGTCTCTGTGTTGAAAGCAGGTGTCCTTGATCTGAATGTCAACCTTCATGCACAAATAGGTTGTTTATCATCCATTTGCAACCATGACAACAGGTACCCTAAAGTTGATTGTGATCATTCTTCCATTGCAACTTTTACATTATTGAAAACACAATCTTGACAATGTGAATGATGCTTTGCATTGATTAAAAAAAGGGTTTCTTTGAGGTCTTTTAAGTGCATTGCCATAGGAAGCCAGCAGAAATTGTCCCTGGGTACAGTCCAGGTGCCTGGATACATTCTCAAATGTATATTGTGCAATACAAATCCACATAACGTAACATAGCATGGCACAAAATAACATAACACAACACAACAATTAACTGGAACTCAAAACATTAGCAAGGTGTAATCTGGCAGAACCTCACTAAAGTGGGACGCCCTTTGAAGTCTACAAGTCGTTAAGACAACATCAAGTTATAGCCTACCCTTGAGTGCATCGAGGGTGTGCCTAGAAAGCACTGCAGTTTGGGTGACATCTATTGCAATTAAAGGTTGATAAAATTGAGCTAAAGAAGGACAAATACAAGGAAATACAGGGACAAAAGAGAAAATGGCAATAATGCACCGATAAGTTGAGTTAGCTTAAGTCATGTACCCTTACATCAGATTTCTGGCGAGAACTGAGCATATCCTGAACACTACTTTATAAATATCTATGTGCATCTGTTCATATTGGCAAAATACAGTAATGCAGAAGGTTATGGCAATCTTACCTCCAGTTATCAGTGCCTGGAGCATGACCACAGCTGCAAGGATGGCCCTCATGTTGCCAAGACAGAAAGGCGTAGAGTGATGCAGTCTCTGTGTTTGAGCAACTGCTTGAATGCTTTGTACATCTCAAGCTCAGGGCATGCCTTTTATGCTGTTACAGAAGAGATGGGGCGTATGATGCCTGAGCTCTAAACACATGACAAAACTTTATATTAATAACTTGTTATTGGTGGCTTGCTTGTGTTTGGGTGCACTTAGAGATGTAATATAAAGAATGTTATGATATGATGTAATGCAGATTTATTGCTTACAAAATTGTACCGATGCCATGATTACAAGTGCAGGCTGAAGTCCAGTTCCTCCACGAAAAATACCTTTAAGTAAAAGGTATTTTCTTTTTGGCATATTGACCCGGGGATGGTTAATTACTGCATCCCTGGCAGTTAGTCTATGACACATTTTGGCTTGTCAAGCATGCTGATGTTGTTCAGGGAAATGCCAGAAAAGTAAGCAAAACATGAAGAGTTTAGGGCCTTATGTAAAAACAAATTAGCGTCTCACAATGCAGTCACAAACTGAATTGCAACCGCTAAAGAATTGTCTCATTATGTTTGAATGTCTACATTGTATGTATTTCTTCTATAAGGGATGTGAATGAAAGGTTTACCGAAATGGAAATAGGTAAGGAGTGTTATGTGTAGGGCTAGTTTCCCACCATGTCAAAACATTGTTGCTTCAGAACCGTCAACCAAAAGTCACCCCGGCCTTGGGGAGAGAGGAATCTCCTTCACAGAGAGCTATGATGCCATGTGCTGAAAGTCAGACTTCCCTGGAAGCCCCAAGGCTGATCCACCTACTTTTGATGAAGACCACCACCATCGGAATATGGAAAGTGAGGACCATGTACAAGACAAGCAAGACAGCCTAGGAGGCAGAGGAAATGATAAAACACAATCTTATCCTGCTTGGCATCAGCAAGACCAGATGGACATGGTCCGAAAGAAAAGAGTGGCTCTGGTATGAATGCTGCTTTATGCTGGACTTGAGGAAGAGGATGCCCCACCCCCACATACTCAGGGAGTAGCACTGATGGTAACACCAGCTGCCAACAGAGCTCTGATTGGGAGGAACACCCACGGTTGCAGAATCATCACAGCAGCTTTCTGCACAAAGAAAAAGAGGATCAACATGAATGTTATCCCGTCATTCAAGGTGTAGTGGAAGGAATCTTAGAACACAAATCACCAACAACTACTTTTTTCATTGCTGACATTTTTGCCTCCCAAAAAGTGCACTCTTCAAACTGTAAACAATATTTCTTTCAGTTTGTTGACAGGACATTAAAGGCTGAAGTTATGTTTTACTTTAAAGTAATGTTTTGAACATTTTAATGTACCTATACAAAAATCTTGTACAGATGTTAAGTTGCAGAGTAAATTGGACATACAAAATAAACAAAGAGGTGATGAAACAACAGTTATAGTACACTGCCTTGCTCTTTTTTCCTATCATTTCTTTATCTACCTATTGTACTATTTCAACATATATCTGGAGGTTTCTAGAACTGTGTCGTAGAGTGCCATGCAAGACCCTGTGGATTGACTCCTCTACAATTTCTTCGAGTGCACCTCCCTCAGTAATTCTGGCACTTCTATTTTGTATCTTGTTAGACCTGGCATCCTTGCCATGGTTTCCCCTGTCTTTTGGCCTCTGCTTCCTGTATTTTGTACTGTGTGCTGGACTTCAGTTTTGCTGGCTTATGGAACTCAGGGCACTTTACCACTGCTGACCAGTGATAACGTGCAAGCGCTCCCTGTGTAAATTGGGATTATAATTGGTTAATCTTGATTGCTATATGTGATTCACTAGTAAGTCCCTAGTAAAGTATGCTAGAGGTTCCCAGGGCCTGTCATCAAATGCTACTAGTGGGCCTGCAGCACTGGTTGTGCCACCCACATGAGTAGCCCTGTAAACAGGTCTCAGACCTGCCACTGCAGTGTCTGTGTGTGCAGTTTTTCACTGCCAATTCAACCTAGCAATTGTAGCCAATTGCACTGCCCTAACTGTCCCTTTTACTACATTTAAGTCACCTCTGAGGTAGGCCCTAGGTAGCCCCCTGGGCAGGGTGCAGTCTAAGAGATATGACATGTACTGGTGTGTTTTACATGTCCATATAGTGAAATACTGCCAAATTAGCTTTTCACTATTGCAAAGCCTATCTCCCCAATTGGTTAACATAGGGATTGTTTTTAAATATATCTTAATTGTAGTTTCCCATTGGGAGCTGATAGAGAAATGGAGTTTGTGGTCTATGAACTCAGTATTTAAAATATATCTTTTGGTAAAGTTGTTTTTTATATTGTCTACTTGAAAATGCCACTTTTAGAAAGTAGGCATTTTCTTGCTTAACCATTCTGGGCCTCTGCTTGCCTGTGGAATTCACATCTGGGTCAGACTGACAGTTGGGCTGTTTGTAATTCTCTCTTCTGGATTATTCCCTCGTCTATCCCTTCATCACTGTATTCAATCCAACTAACAAACTCACATATCCTCCTCTCAAATAAACACATACTAATATTGTGGGAGGGAGAGGCTGACACCTGCACCAGCAACGGCTGTGCCTATCCACACACAATGCAGTCTCCAACCCCCTGGAGTGGGTCTGAAGCCAGCCCTGGGCAAGACAGGATATTGTGAACAACAGAGACTTTCCTTTAAAGTTTGCCTACTTCAAAGGCAGAAATGGGTATAAGTAGTGGGTCCAAAACCCGAGACTATAGAACACTTCTGGATCAAGAGGAACCTCTACCAAGAAGAAGAGCTGAAGAGCTGGAGGAGGAGTACTGCCCATCTTCTGTGTGTGCTTTGCTGGGTTGGCCTGCAGTTGCTGCTTCTGCCTTAGAGAGGACAAAGACTGGACTTTGCTGTGTATGCTGTTTGTTAAGTTTCTTTGGGCTTGGACTGAGCTTGCCTCCTGTTAAGAAGTCTCGGGGACATCAAAGACATCACCTACCAGCCTCTGGGTTTGTTTGCTGTGGACCCTAAAAGCTGGCCTAAAAACAAGAAGAACTAGGTGCACGACTCCAGGACTGACGCTGCTGCCTGACTCCGTGTCTCCGCCTGCACCCAAAGTTGTGGTCCCTGCTACTATGTATGAAGTAACACTTTTTGTCTAAGTTCACACAGTTGGTCTAAACGTAGACCAAAAGTGTAAACGTAGACCAAAAGTCTAACTTTACTATGAGTAAAGTTACATTGTAGGTCTAAACGTAAACCTTTGGTGTAAACTGAAATTTTGGGTTTTAGTTTACCGTTGTGAATCAGGCCCTTAGTAATTGAATTATCCCAAAATGAATTTACAATTAATTAACATTTACATTAGAATTATATATATTAGAGTTCATAAACATTTTTAGATAAACCACACCCAATTGCTTTCTTTTATTAGTTTAAGGTACATTTCTAACCTGTGTTTGATAGTGGAATATTGATGCATCTATACCTGTAAATCTCAAAACTGAGTCTGCTGCAAAAGTACTTTTGATTATCTTCTCCATCGGATTTGCGAGGGGACAGATGAAAAATCATTTCCAGTATGCTGAGCATCAGATATTCTTTGTGCAAGCTTTTCTTTTTGTGAGACCTTAAATCAAGCCGCTGTTTACATATTTCATGAATGGTGGGCTAGGTAACAGCAATATTTCTTTCTTAGATTGATACCCGGATTTTCTTTTTGGTTGCCTCTGGCACAGTCAAAGATGTTTTCTCCAAACTTTTGTCATAGTTGAAGACATATTCCTCCACCAAAATCTCTGTTTTCGTCCCAAAGCTTCTGTTCCTTTTGTGCCCTCCATCATCCTTGCCTTTCTTGTGGATGGACATTGGGGCATGTCCCTAATGCTGTCCTTCTCCACAGAGATGTGTATCTTGAAAGTGCTAACCAAGCAGTGAGAGAGAGGTAACTCACTTCCTGGTTCCTGCTTGTGAGATCATCAATGCAGTCTGTTAAACATTAGGAATTAGTGAGTCACTATTTGCGATTACTTCTGAATAGCAAATATGGGATCACTGTTTATAACTTTGAATCAGAAGGAATTTCTATGTATAGAAATGTATATTTCAAACATATAATTTACTGATTCTATATTTGTGATTCATAATTCATTTATGTCCTTTTATTTGATTGCAGTAGCATGACATGTAAAGACACAGTTTTTAATTGAAACACATTTCCTCAAAGAGACAAGAATGTTTCAAATAATTTATGAGGTACTGTAAAATTTTGAATAGTGTGTTGGTTTAGGGATGCTTGGAATATTTTATGAGGTGTGGTACTATTTCTTCCTATTGCATTGACCTAGACACTTTGTGAGCATCTGATTTTTAATTATTTTGTGATGGTCCATGTCTATGTAAATATATAGAAGAACTAAACTATGTATTAGAATTCTCCTTTAGACATGTATGGTGCTCAATTAACCTTATTAGTTCTCTGATATAAGGAATGTTGGAAGGGTTTTACAAGATTGTATATAGATAGATTTAGTTATATAAATACATGAAATTAGCATTTATATGTTTGTTTCTTTAAAGTTGAAGATGGAGAGAGATAGTTTGGTTGAAATAACATTATAATACATAAGCTTGGACAAGACCTGTCATTGGATGTATTGTGCCTAATATTGCATCTATATAATACATAGTGCTGAGATATTTTTTAGCACTTTGAAGTTGGAGATTATTTTTCCTCAGATGGGGGTGTGGTGGCTGCTCCCCTTGACTGGTTAGTAATTATTGGTGACAGTGGCATGTGCAGCATCAAAAAGCCTGTCCAGGTGATGGATCAGATCTATCAGATATAATTGGAAGGATGTGTGAAAACAGGCAGGATACCCATCAGGTCTGGGTGCTTCACTCATTTTAAAGGAGAGGACTACTTTGATGATTTTGGGATTACTGATCTAGTTGTTCAGCGCCTGTTGAGGGTCTTAGCTGGTCCTAGGGAGTTTATTAGTTGCTAAGTACGACTTTTATTCCTGAAATGATAGTATTTCACTTTCTTGATTTTAGGTACATGCTGATGATTTCATTGCCTTGTTAAATACACAGAATGTTTTCACTTTTATGTTGCTGACCCACACATGAGCTCTTCCACTAATTCGTTATTGTATTCATATTTCAGCGTTTTTAGTTTATTTAGGGCCTTGTTTGTCTCTTTGATTATGAAATGTTGTAAAAGCTGTTTAATTTTAGATTCACTGCTAATGATGTGAGTGTGTATTTCTAAACTCTGTATACACTAATATTATCCAAGTGTATACAATGCTTAGTAACACATTTACTGGAAAATGAAGCAGGCAGTTTAGATATTAAACATGACTCGATAGCTCAGTCTTGTTCAATTTGTCATACATATTAGTTTACCATGAATGGCAATGAGGTGTCTTGATGGATGATAATAGAAAATCCTTAAGTTGACAATGTCAAGGGTTCATGGGAGAATTCTCTTTGGTATTTTACACATTCATATGTTGCCAACATGTGTTTTGGCCCTTATGTGGCATGCAAACCTGTAACTCGTGCCCTGCTGTGCTCACTTTTAATGAATATTTTTACAGAAAATGTTACAATGATATTATTAATGAAAATATCTGGGGTAATGAGCTGTGCATGGCGAGGGTGTGAGTTATAGTTACCATAGGGCAAGAATTATAGTTACTTGAAATAACTTCTGTGTCTTTGTGCATTGAAAATGCGAACCTAACTATAACATCCCTGCAACCGTTGTTTTTTTAAGTGTATTTGTAAGTTTTTTAAATTTGATCTCCCAACCATAACCCTGCTGTAACCTTTGTTCAGTGAATTTCAATGTTTTTTTAACATAAAGTAATTACTATAAATTAATCCAACCACTGTCGTTGCCGGCGGCCAGGCCCTGCAACCAACCCCTATAACCACCCAACCCTGTGATACTCACGGCCTTTGGTCATGCCTGGTAAAGGTTGGTTGCACCCAACCATGTGCCACTTTAATGAGAAATGTTCTGACAGATTGGAAAAAGAGGTATTTGAGAATGGCAAATAATGAGATCACCTTTTTGTATGTACCTTAAATATTTGAAGTTGAAAAGAATTTAGGGCCAGATAAACCAAAAAACACGTTGGCCTTCATTACTAGTCTGGCAGTCTACTGCCCGCCAGATTTGTGGTGTCCCGCCTGTACCAAACCACCACTTTCCCGTTCCTACTGCCAGGGCCATCAGACCTCCGGGCCGGAGATAAGCATTACCGACCCGGCCGAAAAGCTACCTGCAACAGGAATTTGCATTCCTGTCACCGGTAGATGACTCATCCATCCCCTGTCCACCCAAGAGCCCACCTTCCCACTTCCCTTACAACATTGTCACCCTCCACCCCCGAACCTCCAAGTAACGCCCCACCCAATCCCTGTACTAACCTCAACCCTCCCGCATACACGCACACACCCACAGACATGCACACCCTGACACTCACTCACACTTACAACACCCTCACACTCACACACACACACACACACACATGCAACACACACACACATCCATATACACACTCACACACCCCCCTTCTCCTTTCGTACAGTCACCTTACCTGGTTGTCTGGGAGGGAACGGGTCCTGGTGCTTGCACTGCCTCCAGCGCCCCGCCAACACAACACTGCCATGCCGTTTTTCTAATTGAAATACGGCGGGCAGTGTTTTGTTGGTGTGGGGTGTCGCCAGTGCAATTGCCATTAGACTGCGGACTGCTCATGGGTTTCTGCCTGGAAAATGGCAGAAAGTCACCATTAGTTGTAATGTGCCAGTCTAAAGGCCACCAAAGTCGTAATGAGGGCCTTTGTGATTTCCGAATAGCAAATCTTAGTGATTCAGTATTAGGAAATCTTAATCTGTAATGTAAGGCAGTGTGTTTGACTATGTTAGTGATTAGCAGGGTGTCGCAAATAGGCCTGCCTCATCAATATTCATGAGGCAGGTCGCAATATTCAACCCATTGGGAATGGCTACAATCACAGGAATGGTGGTCTGCTGGGGTCAGCAGACCCCCATGTCTGTGATTGCTTTTAAATAAACCAATCATTTTTGTGTAATACAGCCTGTTTTCCTTAAATGAAAATGGGATGCATTACAAAACTAAAACTGACGAGTTTTCGCTTAATTCTTTAAGAGTGGGCAGTGGTCTGTGGGACCACTACCTGCTGTTAAAAAATGTTTGCCTCCCCATTCGAAAAACTTCCCATTGTGACTAGAAGTTGGTGATAACTGCGATTGTGTTGCAACTCTATTCCCAGTTGCAAAACAGACATACATGGCCCCACGACTCGCTACGACAGCATTGGAACTCTCCTTACGAATAGTGATGGATCATTCCAAAATGTTTGATGCACAACCTGACCCTGGAGGGCACTTGTTTTTGGAATTTGTCAAACGGTGGAAAAGATACAAGACAGAATTACACCAATTTTGGCAGAAAGGTAGCTCTTGGTCCAGAAAGTTTTTGAGATATTATGAAAAATTCAAATTTGTATATATAGGGATCGGAAGGCTCTGTGAACCCTCTTGATCTCATGCTGAGATCTGATTGGCTGCACTTAAACAAGGAAGTGTTGGCAGCCATCTTAGGACTCTGCTTCAGTCAAGTCTCTAAAAAGAAGATAAAAAAGGGGGCCAGGGTAGGGACACCCTGACCCCTTTGCTCTGGTGCTAGCAAATCTGCAGCGAAAATTAAGGAAAGAAAATTAGCACAGTCTCCTGAGCTTGCATTAATAAATCCCAAAGCCCAAGGGTGGACCTGGTCCCGGGGGCATATGAACATTAAAAGAGGTGGTGCATTGGGCTCCTCTCTGGGGGAATTTTTATGTTCCGTGGACCACCACCCCACTGGGGCTCATAAATATAATGATGTAGGTGGGCTGCTGAGCCCATCCATGCCCAGGGGACCACCACATCCCCGGGGCAAATCATGAAATGAATGCTGGGTGGCCAGCGTGGCCCCCCACAGCCCTGGTGACCACCATCTCCCAGACTTAGATGAAACAGCGGGGTGTGTGCCCCTCCCTGTGCCCTAAGGACCAAAACTTCTTTGAGGCTGTTTCTTTTAATTATAGTACGCGGGGACTTGTGGACTCCCTGAGCCCCAGGGACCACCAGCTCCCTGGGGCAATTCACTATTCATTCACATTAATACAAATGATGGAGGGGGGCCACGCAGCCCCCCTCCTGGAGGCAAATATTGTCCTGCGGAACACCAACCCCCAGGGACAGCTTCTGCTGTGTCCTGCAGTGCCTACCCTGGAACATAGTTGTTTGCTCAAACTTTGTAGGAGCTTTGACAGCTCCTGCCAAGTAAGAGCTAACACAAGTCTGCTCCCTGCAAGTGGGAGTGGAGATTTCATCTGTTTCCCTGTATGCAGACATAAGGGCAGGGAAACAGAGGAAACAATTTCTCTCACAGACAGGGAGCAGCAGGTTTCTTAGCTCCCTGTCTGTGAAAGCAGTGCCTGCTCCTACAGAAGACTGGGAGCCAGCAGGGATCACAGGTGCCTTAAAGCTCCCCCCATGGTCCCATTTCACGCTGTCTGCCCTGGAGGGCACCCAGGAGAGATGGCTGGGCCCCAATGGATAGGTTCACAGGGGCCAAAAGCAGCCCACAGAGGGGTGCCACACATCCCCCAAAAAGAATTATGCTAAGGCTGGGCCCCTTGTGATCCCCAGAACCAAAATCAACCAGTGGAGGGGGCCGCACTGTCCCTTCCCCCAAAAAAATAAATTGTATGGCTAGGCCCCAGGGGATGGGGTCCCCATGGCCAAAATCGTCCAAGGGAGGGGTCCGCATTGCCCCCTTCTTCCATTTATGGAAGGTGGGGCCCCATTGAATTGCAGTGGGCCTCAAGGGATAGGGTCCATAGGGCCAAAATCCGGGGTCTAGGGTGCCACACATCGCCCCCTTCCCCACACTGGTTATTTACCCAACGTGTTAGCACCTATTAACTAACTAGTAGAATTTACTTCAGTTGGTTAGATATTTTGTGCAAGACTGTGTTCTCTTGTTGAATAAACTAAAGAGGAGTTTCTGTTCTGACCATGATGCTCATTTCACAGAAATTAACCTCAATAGGAAGCAATTACAAATGGAAAAGTAGCAGGTGCCCCAGTTAAAGCTCCACTTCTGGAAAAGGCAAATGTTCCTAACTCCTGGCTGAGAGAAGGCAAAACAAGTTTTTTTATTCAGCAATTCCATAGTGAAAAACGATCTGAAATCCTTTGTGGTGGTGAATTCATCATTCATTTATTGAAGCGCAATCAACCACTCTCACAGCCGCTCTCATATCCAGAGATACCCTCTCACACCTATTCTCACAGAGAGAGCAAGAGGTCCTACAGCCAACCCCCACTACGCATAGCCAAAGGTCATGCACTGTGTGGGTTGGTGATTATAGGGGGTTGGCTGGGAGTTATCGTTACCTTCGGCTGCAAGTTATTGTTGCTTGAAATACTTCAAACTATAACTGATGAATTTCTCTGGTTTTGTGTGAGTAAACTCAGAACTTACTTCAACGTCCATGTAACCTTTTTTTTTAAGAGTTGTTTGTGCCTGGGGCATTCCAAAAATATAGAAAGGGTGCACATTGACTTATCAAAGCCCCACAACATACCCGGGGCCAGCCCCCACCCAGGGGAACCTCCTCCCTGGAACAACAGTTATTATATGAATGAGGGGGTGCCTCCCCAGGGTATTGTGTATGTGGGAGGGCTGGCTCGGCCCTCCCACACCCCAGGGACTGCTCCTTCCCTGGGGCACATGTTATTAAAATAATGCAGGAGTGCCCACATGCCTCTCCCCAGTCTATGGGCCTGCCACCTCCTCAGGGCAAATGCACTGAAATAAATGCAGGGGGGCCCAAATGGATCCCCTACAGCCCTGGGGTATGCCACCTCCTTGGGATTGTGTTAATATAGTATGTGGAGGGTGGGCATAGCCCCTTAGCACTCTGGGTTATTAAAATAATTTGGGAGACCTACCGCAGCCACGGGGACCACCACTTCCTCATGCACTGCTCTTTATGTATGTGTGTGGGCCTCACTCAGCCTTCATGCGCCCCGGTGGCTGCCATCTCCACAAGGCAAATGTAATTAAACAAATATTGGGGGGAGCTCATGTGCCCCCTCTGCAGACCCTGGGACCATCACTTCCCTGGGGCAACATAATTTATAAACAAGCAGAGGGGCCTGCAGCCCCCCACACCCCAGGAACAACCACCTCCTGAGGCAACACTAAAAAATAAAAATAGGGGGATCCTACAGACCACCCGGGCCATGGGGACTGCCACCGCCTTAGGGCTCCAATAACATATGAGAAGGGGTCTGTCAAGACCCCCCCTGCACTGGGGACCACCACCTCCCTGGGGCTATATTAAGAAATGGAGGGGGCAAACTGTCCCCCTCGTGGAGCCATAGATGGCCCTAGAGGTGCAACCCCCAGGACTGGCTCCTGCTGCCTCCAGTGGAGCCCGCCCTCTCGCAGTAGCTGGCTATTTTTTCTTGGTGTGAGCTCTAAGGGATTGAAGGAAGGTTAGCGGAAGGCACTAGGTACAGCAAATCCAGTGGAAATCACACAGAAGGAAGGGAAGCAGGCAGCTGCCTAATGGGGGGACAGAAACTGCGAAGGGGAAAAAGGACAGGTGGGGAAAAAGTATGCCTTATGATCGGCCAGTCTCCATTAAATCTACCAGTAACAGCAACAGGAAGTTGTACTAAGCCAACAGGGAGGGAGAACAAAGAGTCGGTCATTAAGTACCCACAAAGCACAAGGGATCATTTGTTAGGTGAATGGCAGCCGACAGGGAGAAGGCCTGTTAAACAACCTTAAAGTAGTAGATGATACCCTCATTTAAGTCTTACTTCAGAGTTAAGTTTGACAACGATACCCATACCCTTGCACCAATTTCAAGCAGACAGAAGGAAAAGCCCTGGAGGGGGGGGAACATAGAAGTCAGTACTGGCAGTGACGGTGGGAAAGAGATGGAGAAAGCTAGAGAAAGCTAGCAACAAAGTTAAAGGTAATTCAATAACTCACATCTCAACAACAAATTGATTTATCACTCTTATAACACAAGAATTAAGAGAGCAGAGTGAGATACATGGGGAGTGACATATAAGTCTGCTACTGTGAGCTTAGAACAGGGAGAAAGGAGTAAGGAAGAGACCAGAACTCCAGAGCTCAGGCAGAGAGGCATCAGCAATGAGTAGAGCAGAAGGACAGCAAACAGTACAGGAAATTATAGATACTTTATTAGTGGAGATTAAAGACTGTTTTACTGTATCAGTTACAAACCAGAAGGAAATCTAAGCAGCCTGCTCAGAGTTAGAGGGGATGATCAAGAGCAAAATATTGGAGAAAGGTGTACGCAGCCTTAGGTTAGAAGTAAATACCAACACAAAGAAGATTGAAGCAGAAAGAGAGGGGCCTAACAGGGAAAATGGAAAGGCTTGAAAATAGTGGAAGGGGGAACAATATTAGAATCCTGAATATAGCTGAGGGAGCAGAAGGAGCTGATCTGAAAATATTTTTGGTGGGTCTTTTGACTCTGGATTGACAGTGGGAGCTTTGCAAGCAGGTGGTAACAACTAACAACTAACAAAAAGGGGAGCCAGGGATCAGTCGAAATTCTGAGCCATGCTAAGATTTATGAGAGACAATAAAATTCCCAGCTTTGCTGACCTGGTGGAAGTTGACAAGTTCATTCAAAGCTTAATAATGGGCAAGGAGGAATTCTAAAAACTAAAAAGTATGAAGTTTGACTGCCAAGTGGAGGAAGGGCCTAAATAGGGGCATTCTATATGTCTAAGATACTGACAACGGATGGTTCCCACAAGAGTGGGGGGGTTCAGGGCAGGTGCATGAGGTGAAGAGCATGGAGAAAAACACATTTAAAAATTGTGTCCTCAGTCTATCAGGGCTACATTTCCTCGGGGTCCGTATGAAGCTCAACAGGGCCCACCTCCAGGTACCTCCAAATCTGAATACTCTTATAGTGAAGATTTTTGGAGTGATCCGATGAGGGGAAGGATGTGGGATGGGATCAGCAGGGAAGGAGAGCTGAAGAAAAACAAAAGGTCACAGGAAAACAATACAAATCACTCTAACAATTCTGAACAGACTTGAACTGCAGGCAGGCGTAAGGGTTTCAGCTTACTTTGAATTTTGCATTACTGTATGGAAAAGGTGATTGAGAAAATGAAAAGGCAATAGACCTTTCAGCAGTGGGTGTTGTTGAGCCTTTCCCTAATAAACATGCAAATTAGTTGTCTTATGATACCTCCTTTGCTGTAATAAATATATCACAACAATCACCCACTTGCGCTATGCTTGCATCCTGAACATCATAAATCAGCAGTAAAACTCCTCATCTTGTAATCCCATTTATCATCTTTATAAAACTCTTGACTTCAGAGTTAGTTGTGGGCTAAACAATATTTTCAAAAGAATTCAGTGCACTTTAAATTATATGAAAATGTTCTGCCTGGAAGGTGCTGAACTCTGAGTGGCCCCGTAATAAATCAACACAGACTTCAGGACACAAACCAGATGCACTTTCTTGGGGAGAATAATCTTAGGGACAGAGCACGGCCTGCTCTGATAATGTGCTCTGCTAGATGCTCACACGAAGGTTAATGAGCGAGATGACAGCAGGTGATAACAGGAGAGACTCCATACGAAAGCTGCCTGATGGGTTGAGGAAATACCTCCAGGAACACCTTCTCCGAGATGAGAGCAAACCTGACTGCCACCGGGGAGCCCCAGAATAAGAGTGAGCATTGTTTGCTGGGCGGGGCCAGTTTTATACGCCCAAGATGGTGGCTGCACAGCCTGCTGGGAATTGTAGTCCCCTTCAGACTACTACAATGAAGCAGCACAACCCTAGCAAACAGCCATGTGGAGGAACAAACATCTGTTTAACATACAAGACATGCCATATAATGCATAAAATATCTCATAAGGTAATAACACAGTTTAATAAGAAAACAAACAATGAGATCACCAGTTGGCTTTGCAGGTGGCCGCATCAGATTTCCCACAAGATAGTTTGGCACACAATGGTAACAATGAGTGCGCAGGTAACTTAGCTGGGGCGGGCCCTAGATCGCGCACCAGCTGTGTTCTGACACAATCTAAGATTAAATCAAATGGACTATGTCTAAAGCTGTGGGACAACAGAGGTCAATATAACAGATGAATTGCTGGAATGTAAATGGATTTAGGGTCAAAAGGAAACCACATTTGATTTTGAGCTAAGAGAAAGTGTTGCATATGTTACGCTATTACAAGGACCTCACCTGCTGGGGATGGACTGTAGAGAGCAGATGAGAAAGTAGAGCTGGGCTGGGCAGGTGTTCACAGCGAATCAAGTACATTGCATTATTGGGGTAGCAATCCTAATTAGAGCCAATACAGGCATAGAGGTTATAAAAAGCCAGAGAGATGATGAGGGGTGATGGGATGCTATCAAAGTCAAGATGCATGAATATTGGTTTACCACAGTCAGCTATTATGGGCCTAACGTGTATGAGAAAACACACCTTAAGCAACTTTTTGCATTCTTGTTGGATTTACACTCCTCATTAATTTGGGGAAAGAGAGAGGAGAAGCATAGGGATTATACATTCTTGAGTAAAAAGTATGACCATTACTCAAGGCTGGATTTCTTACTCGTCGAAAGTAGTGAAATTATTGCAATTCTGAGGTTGGAGCAACTGCATATTCATCTCTCCGACCATGCAGCAATCGACACAAGCTTTACCCTACCAAGTCATAAAAGGGAACCTGGATGGACTTGGGATAGGAAACTTCTTCCCCAATGAGAAAATGTGCTGAAGATCCAGGCTAAAACAGCAGACTTCTTTGAACTCAATGAGGGAACGGCAAGGATGGGATTGGTGTGGGATGTGTATTAAGCTTATTTAAGATGGATATTGCAGAGTTTGGCAATATTGTTTAACAGAAAGAGAAAGATTTGTGATGACCCATCTAGAGGAAGATTTAGTTAAGTTGGAAGGACGTTAGCTGGGGAAAGGGGGGAGAGAGATGAAGAGCATAGAACAGGAGACAATGCCAAGCTAAGATTAAGTAAGGAAAGTAAGGAGAAACTGCAGTGAGAATCCAGTAGATTGAGCAACTTTGAATATGGTGAAGGTTGTGGGAGAATGTAGGCATAGACAGCAAAAAGAGATAGATTTAGAAACTAGATTAGAGGAATACAAAATGAGGGAATGAAGGTAGTGTTAGAAGACAATCCAGGGACAGAAGGCACAATTGTGAACTTTTTTTATAAAACCTATATTCAGAACCCACTGCAGTATATTTAGGCAAAATAGGAGAATGCTTGGGGGCCAAAGGTTTACCCTCTATACCCACCAGCGCAGCAGGAGTTTTTCAATTAGGAGATCAGTGGATCAGAGGTGTTGCCAGAAATTAAAAAGCTGAAACCGAGAAAGGCATCTGCCCCAGATGGTATCCGAAATGATATTTACATTATGTTAGCCAATGAGATAATTTGGATAGTCTTGTTTAATTCCATATTGTTGGAAGGTTCTCTCATCCCCCAACTGGAATGAGGCAAATGTCTTCATAATCTTAAAACCAAATAAAAGCCCTCAGGACTATCCATCATACAACCCATTTCTCTGTTACACTGTGATTAGAAGGTGTTCACAAATATCCTTGCTAACCGCTTGAGTATGGTAGTTGGCAGTTTGAGACACCAGGACCAAAATGGGTTCTTGCCAGGAGCACACTTGAAATAGTTAACACACAGTATGATATGTGGTATCGATATATAGCTACGGCACACTCATTACCTTTAGCCACTCTTACTTGCGATGCTACCAATGCATTCAACAGACTTAATTGGGAATATTTTCGGTTAGTCTGTAACCACCTGGGAGTTGGAGGCACAATAGAAGAGGTTTTATGGAACATCTATAGCTATCCCACAGCATGGGTTTTAGTAAAAAGCTCATTGTCTAAAGACAATAAAATCAGGACTTCTTTTCACCCTATACATAGACCCTATGGCTCAAAGTTAAGACATAACATGGTGTAACTCCATTTAGGTGGGGGAAATTGGCTAGGAAGGTTACGCTCTATGCGGTTGATCCACTGGCATTTACTTCAGATATTATGTCATCAGTCCCCCACATAGTACAGAAACTGGCTCTTTTTGGAAGTTTCTCAGGTTATTAAGTAATTGCAACTAAGACGGAGTTAATGTTTTGGAACATGTAATGGGAAGATGGAGATAACAAGGAAATTATAAGATACTTGGGACTGGACATATTCAAAAATCTCGATAGACTTGTGGAGGTAAGCTTGGGAGAGTTGAGAAAGTAAGAGAACACGTTGATGGCTAAATGGTAGTTTCTGCCTCTCACGATATATGTACAGGTTAATTTTATGAAGATCGTGATACTGCAAAAATGTACCTTCTTTTTTAATAATATTCTACTTACTTTCAAGAAGAAAGCACTAGATAAAACTTGAGGAGGAATATCATCATTTATTTGAGCTTCCAAAGGTATTCAGATTTCTTGGAAGACATTCAGAAGGAAATTAGACAAAGGTGGCCTACCTCTCCTTGACGCCCCAGCTCTACTGCTTGGCATTTCGTTGAAAACTGAAACTTTGGATGATGCTGTTACCTCGCCCTGATAGACCTGGGTGGTGCGTTATATGGAACCATGTTGGAAAGCACAAGGGGTGAAAGTTTATTCCAAATTTGGAGCACTAAATTTCTTCAAAAAAGTAAGACTGAAGTATCTGAGGTCAGCTGCCAGTTTGCGATTAAATGCCAGAGTGTTATTAGGAATCCCATATTATAACAAACTGGTGCCAATATGGGATTCCCCAGGAACCTTGGAGTGTTTGTTCTAAGCGGGTCCCCTGAGGAAAGTTAGGAGAAAGAGATGGGGTCAGTTCATGGAGATAAATAGCTTGCAGTCATGGGCCTATTGGTCAAGAACTCGTAGAGTCGAGAATCTCCAGATTGAAATATTATCAGCTTTCCACTTGGTTTAAAGCTGGAGACTTAATAAATTGTGAGCCTAATAGCATGATCGAAACGGAGCTGCAGCATGTAAGGCCCATGAATAAAGAAGTAGCCAACTGGTACTCGCATTTACTAAAAGCAGCCGAGACAAAGATGAGCTACATGAACTCTGGCAGGTAATGTTGAGCTTGTTATAGCCTACAGTAAAATCTGCTTCCCTTAAAAATCATTTGTTTACTCTCCACACAATGTATTTGACCCCTATGTAGCTCTCAAAGATTAAGGAAAAGTGATCTAATTTTCAATAGGAATTTCCAGATATAAGCTTCATCAAATGGAATTCCCAGATACGGGAAATTAGGGACCTTGACTATCATAGAGAAGTTTATCTTCAGACCCAAATCGGAAATAAAAGTGTTAAAATCATCTAAAAAAATATAAAAATGGTTGGAAGTTCATCTGTATATAAAAGAACTGGTATGGAACGAGAACCTGTCCTGGCCATGTCTTTACCTCTCTTGCACACACATTCTTCTAGACCATTAATACACAACAGGAACAAAAAGGGTGCCAGAACACACTCTTGACATACACCAGCACCATAATTCATTTTAGGCGATAAATTACCCTGTTTACATTTATGGATCTTGGCAGTTGTTGGCCAATGTAACCAACATAGTAGGTCAGTGATGGCTCTATCACACCCCATGCCTTCCTCGATGATCTATAAGTTGGGCATTGCACAGAATTGAAGGCACAGGTGAGATCCATGAAAGCTGACTACTTGGATTTTCTCTTGACCTTAACATTTTTCTGAGTAATGAGGTATAGATTTAGGCTTTGTTCCAACTCCTGGACGGAAGCTAGTTGTACCTCAGACAAAACCTTATTCTCATGATCCCATTGTTCAAGTTTTAAAAGTACCACCCTACCAAAATTTTAATGGTGCTATCCAACAATGAGCTGGGTAGTAACAAATGGGCTGAGAGTTGTCCCCTTTTTAAATATCGGGACCACAAGTGCTTCCTGCCATGATGGAACCAGCGGATCTACTATGGCGGTGTTAGACTTGACTTCTTGGCATGGTCTCCTCTAACTTTTTGCCTCTGTTTCCCAAGTTCTTGATGTGTGCTGGACTCTGGTGTTGCTGTTTTTGACACTGTGGGCACTTTACCACTGCTATCCAGTGCTAAAGTGCAAGTGTTCCTATGTAAAATGTATGTGTAGTTGGATTATTCCTGCTTGGCACATTTGATTTACTAGTAAGTCCTTAGTATAGTGCACTAGAGGTGCCCGGGGCCTGTAAATCAGATGCTACTAGTGTGCCTGCAGCACTGTTTGTGCCACCTGCCAATTAGACTTGGCAAGTGTACTCACTTGCCAGGCCTAAACCTTACCTTTTTTTAGATGTACGGCATCACTAAGGGAGGCCCTAGGCAGCCCCATGGGCCGGATGCAGTGTATATAAAAGTTGGAACATGTACTTATGTGTTTTACATGTCCTAACAGTGAAATACTGCCAAATTCGGTTTTCACTGTTGCAAGGCCTATCTATCTCATTGGTTAACATGGGGACTGCCTTTAAATATTATTAGAGTGCAGATTTCCTTTGGGACCAGATAAAAATATGGAGTTTAGGGTCTCTGAACTCACAATTTAAAAATACATCTTTTAATAAAGTTTGTTTTTAGATTGTGTGTTTGAAAATGCCACTTTTAGCAAGTATGGATTTTCTTGCTTAAACCATTTTGTGACTCTGCTGGTTGCTTTATTCCCTGTGTGGGTCAGTTTGACGGTTGGGCTGTTTGCACCTCTCCTCTCGACAGTGACACAAAGGGAGCTGGTGTGTAGCCTGTATATCCTGATCTGGGCTGAGGGGAGGAGTGGTCACTTACACCTTAAAAGGGCTATACATGCTCTCACACAATGCAGTCTCTAACCCCTGGGTGTGTGTCTGGAGCCTGGCCTGGGCAAGGAAGGATCTTGAAAAGAGCAGAGACTTCTCTTTGAAGTAGGCCTACTTCAAAGGCAGAAAGGGGTATAAGAAGAGCACCTAAAACCCCTGAAGATTAGATCACTTCTCTGAAGAGTTGAGGAGATGTGCTGCCCCTGCCTGTGACTGTGCTTTGTTAGGCTATCCTGCAGTTGCTGCTTCTACCTGTGAGAGGGGACAAAGACTGGACTTTGTTGTGCATTCCTGCTTGAGAAGAATCCCCAAGTGCTTGAACTGAGCTTGCTTTCTGTTGTTGAAGTCGCAGGGCCATAAAAGACTTCTGCCCTGCCAAGTGGTGCCCTATCCAGCTCCTGAGCCCTTGAAAGGTGAAGTTGGCAGACAAGAATAGAAAATCTAGGCACAGACTGATATGCAGGGATATTGGCTTCGTGGCTGAAATCAGCACTCCACCTAGTAAGTCAGTCCATCTGATCTACAGAAGAAGAGGGTTCATATCTACTAGAAGTTATTGGCTGGTTGGGTAAAAACTCTCTTGAGCCATGATATTTACTATTAACAATCTGGTTTTTGTAAAAACAAAATCCACTAAGCATTAGGAAATGAAAGAAACCAAGTGGATGAGCGTTAATGTTACCATATTGGTTTCTAAGGTGGTGAAGACAATATAACATAGCTCTAGTAAATTATGTTTTTTTAAACTTAAAAACAGCACACTTCTTACTGTCAAAATCTCGGCATGAGTGTTTCCTAAGCCAGTAGACTAACTTGTTCATGAGAGAGCTGTGAGTTTCTACATGAGAAGACAAAAGTTCTGGAACATTGTCAAGTACAATAATATATGGGGTGCATTGGGGTAGAATCTGGGGGTAGATACCAGGGGCATTGTTTTGATTGAAAATGTGATTAGATTGCAAATGCAAAGACTTGCATGGAGATATATGGTCATTGTTGACCCTTTGAGAATCACCACTTGAAGGTGGCCTGCAATTTGTCTGGCCTCCTAAAGGGATGTCGCCCCCCTTTAGAACTGGAATATTGAAACCTGAGCGAACAACAGGCCATGAATGTGGCTGAGAATGAGTCTGTGTCTGGCTGTGTGAAGCTGTTACTTGTTCACTGTGGGATAAGGGATGAATAGATGAACGTTGGCCTACCCCAGAGGCACTGCAAATAGATTCTAGTTTTAGATCATGATCCTTCATTTTGGAAACAACTCTAGTGCAAATATTACTAAGCATGTTTCCTAAATTGTCCAGCTTCCCAATACACCTATTGCGGTACTCTTTAAGATTAACTTCAAGATCTGACAAGCCTGGTGGTAGCTTCTTGCCTAAGAAGCTAGCAAGCCTTTGAGAGGGCACCAATAAGTCAGTGCAAGGGGAGGTAGGGCATTTAGCTCTTGGAGATTCCTTCCTGGTCCTTTTGAGGGGGGACTGTTAGAGGCATTTGAGATCTCTAAGATAGTTTGCGCCTCTGGGTCATCATCAATTCACAGATTGGTGCAATGGGGGCTACAGAGCCCTCCTTGCAAGGTTGAATTGCCTCCTGCAAGGGATCAGGTGACTGAAAGGGGATCTCATTTTCCCTCTACATAACTGCAACTGCTTCACCTTGAACATTTTGTTGTTGGGGTGCCTGGATCTCTCAAGGTAGCATCCAATTGGGACTATGCACAGCCTATCTCTGAGTCAATGAACCCCGTCACCGAGGATGGAGAGCGCATTCCCCTTGTGTTTGCCCATTTTACCCCCAACAGATATATAAATAAGTAATCAATTACCTACAAGCTGGATTAGTTGGAGCTGAAAAAACCAAAACCAAGAGACAGGGCCCAGCCCAGCGTCCTCCTGGCTCTGACGGGCACAGACAGGCCTGGTCTTAGCAGCAATACATCAAGAGTGCTTAAAAGCACTTTGATCAGTCAAGCCCCACCTCGTGCGCTAATGATTGCTTATAAATGCATTCTCCCAAGAAACTCCTGATGGAACACACCAATGCGGGCAAGGAAACAGGATTCTGGGTGTCCCGTAATATGGTACAAGCATATATGGTGAAAGCATTAGTCCATCCCCTTCGCATCGGATAATGGTTGCTGAGACATGCAGTCCACCAATGAAACCCTGTTGAAGCACACTAATGCGGGCAGGTAAACAAGATTCTCGGCGTATCCACAGTCAGGAATTGACTCCCTTTGTGCATTATAGTTCACAATTAAAAATGTGTGTCCATCCTTCTCTCTAGCATTCTCTTCAGACTGCATGGGCTATTCCATTGTCTCATTTTTAGAAACACCTTCATCATTCCCTGCCAAGTTTTTTGACCTCAGATTTTGCACATATCAAATACTAAGACAACGTTGTTGTTTCCTCTGTATCTAACCTAATAACATTTTCAATGCATGCATAATGGGTCAGTCAATAGAGGTTATTGCAGTAAGTTCTGTTTTTATTTATTTGCTTTTTGGAACTTGTACTTCAAGTGTTCTTAACGAGTCATCTGGGTACTGGCCAAACACAATCTGTCACTGTAAATGGAATTAAAAGTAAAAATAATATTTATAGGCCATTTACCACCCACAATTGGCCCATGATGCACATCCCCTCCGGTGTAAACGTTCAAGCAGTTACTGTTCGTGGTACAAGAAGCTCCACCTAAAAGGACGTGACTGTGGATTACTAGCATCAACAGCCTGACCATATGGATGGAAGTCTGATGTCCCATTCACAACAACATCATGTTCCCAGGATTCCTGGATCAGAGCCAGTCAAGTGCTTGATCCCTGGATTCTGCAATGCAGGACTTTAAAAAACACAGCCCCTTATGCAGCTATGTGGTGTTATTTTCTGCAAGACACACCACAACACAGTGATCATACATTCAACTTTCAGAAGAACATACATTTATGACTGGGCACCACTGGAGTGATTAACTGTAATTTACAACACACCTCAGCCCAAAAAAGAAACCAAAAACAAGGAAAATGATATTGAAAAACCTGGGTTTAGAGTTTCACTCTTTGGAAGTATCCACCCTTCGTTGAGAATAATTTAGTCTGCCTGTTGAACTTTCTAGGATGGAGTGGAATGTACCATTCTAATTGTCTCCCCATATAAATGGGGGTGGTTTTTTGACCATACTTCTACCTAATACTCAGGAGAAAGTGTCCGGATCATCCTGATTCAGTCAAGAAGTATTTATGAGTGTTGTATGGATTGACTGCAGGGATCACATCAGTGTTTGTATGTTTGAAGACTACATCTATATTAATATACTAACTCCTCTATGCATGTGGAATATGCAGAGAAGTACCTGTGTGCCACCCATTACCCTGCAGCATTGGCAGTGTTTTTCTTGTAAAGATAGATTTCCTGCGGGAATAATATGTCTAATTGGTGATGATTAGTGTAAGCCATAACTTGCCTAGTTTTACAGGGGTTCTTTAGACACTGAGGTCCATATTTATATATTTCTTGCTCAGCATTTGTGTCATTTTTTGACACAAAAACGGCGCAAACTCAGAAAATATAATTGTATTTTCTAAGTTTGTGTCGCTTTGTGTCAAAAAATGACACAAATGCGGTGTAAAACAAAGTATAAATATGGGCCTGAATACTCAAAGGGAGTAATCTAAAGGGCAGGGAGAGTTCTGTGTCATTTCCTGCCATCAGACTGGCAGTGAATACTAGTTTGTTCTCTGTGGGACGTCATCTCCACTCCCTATCCATTCTTTCCTCAATCACTATATTGGCACCATATTTGTTGCTTACGCTTTATACTCTGTAGGCCCCACCCACACCTGACCCAAACTCCCAGCGGTGCTCCCTATTATGCCCTCATCAAAAAAGCAACCTGCTTTGAGTGGCAGTCAGAACTCAGACCCAGATTTAAGAGGGTCCAGCGCCATTCTAACACCACATTAGCATCGTTTTTTTACGCTAATGTGATGTTGGAAGGCCAAAAACACGGCACCATATTTACAAGCGTTGCGCCACTTTGTAGCCCCTGGCACCACATTATACCTGCGCCAGGCATAAAGTATGCAAGGGGGGCGTTCCGGCGCTAGGAGGGGCTGAAAAAATGGTGGAAAGAAATCTAAGAGATTTCTTTGCTTCATTTTTATCAGCATTTTTTGCACCTGATAAGATCAGGCATTAAAGGGAGACTTTTTGATGGGCCTCTGGGTGCTTTGCGGGATTAGCATCAACATTTTCTAATCCTGCAAAGCACCAGACTTGCGTAAACAAGTGTGGCGCTAGTACCCCTGACTATCGCCATGGTTGTAGGAAAGTACCATCTTGCCTGGCATGTTACCCCCATATTTCACTGTATATATGTTGTTTTAGTTGTATGTGTCACTGGGACCCTGCCAGCCAGGGCCCCAGTGCTCATAAGTGTGCCCTGTATGTGTTACCTGTGTTATGACTAACTGTCTCACTGAGGCTCTGCTACCCAGAACCTCAGTGGTTATGCTCTCTCATTTCTTTCCAAATTGTCACTAACAGGCTAGTGACCAATTTCACCAATTTACATTGGCATACTGGAACACCCTTATAATTCCCTAGTATATGTGTTGGAAAATGGGTTATTGGTAGGGCAGGTAGGTACCTACACCTAGCAACAAGCCACAAACCTCCACGTAAGTACAGTTAGGTCTCAGTAAATTAATCCCAGCTCTACCCTTGGTAGCTTGGCATCGAGCGTCAAGGCTTAACTTAGGAGACAAAGTGTAAAGCATTCAAATATCACAAAACAGTAATTAAATAAAACAAAGGAAACAGTTTAAAAATCCAAAACCAATTTATAAAAATAGCTTATATTTTTATCTTTAAAATGACACAAAAACGATTAAAATCGGTTCAGGGGAACCGGAGATATGAATTTTTAAAGTATTATTATTTTCTAGCGCTTAGAAACAAAAAGCGCCAATCGGGTCATCTGGTTGCACCAGGACCGGGGCAAAGTCAAACTTTCAGGCCGACCGCGATGGAGCCCTGCTCGGCTACAAGTCGCGGGAGGCCTCGGTTAAAAAGTTACCTTCTGACATAGTCTCTTTTTCGATGTTTTTCTTCCCCGGGACGAACCTGCCAGTTGGATCCGACCTCCTGGAGCCCTTGTCCGGATACGCGAAGTCGGTTTCCTCGGTGGTGATTTTTACCTTCGGACTTAGTCGTTTTTTCGAGATGAAAATCCTTCGACCAGGGAAAACCTGGATCTTGATCCGACGTCCGTGGAGCCCTTCTCGGATACGATGGCTGGAAGGTCCCGGTCAACTTTTTACGTTCGGACTTAGTCTCTTTTTCGGATGTTTTTCTTTACCGGGACGAACCACGAAGTCAGGCCAGGTCGCGGTTGAGGCAAGCCGGCTAGAATTTCCGCGTCGGGTCGGTCACTTTATGGAGCTTTTTTTCAAAAATTCTCCAATCTTTTCCAAACTTCTGGGGCTTCACCCAGATGTTCTTTTAAGGTTCTTTTGGGGTCCACAGCTCACCCCAAGGGTCCAGAAGTTCTGTGATGGTCCTTGGGAAGTGCGGACTTCAACTCCCAGAATACACCTGGCGCAAACTCCTTTTTGGCCACTGGACAGTGGTCAGCTGGTCACTTTTTCAGGAGTTGGTGCAGGGGACTCTGGATAGCAATTTTTCACCTGTAGCAAACAGGGAGTCCCTCCTTGAACCAGTGGAAGCCAGGCAAAGTCCTTCTTGTGGTGAAGCCCAAGTGTGCAGCTGGTGCAGTCTTTCTGAGTGCAGGGTCCAGGTGCAGGCCAGGGGTCCAGCAGGGCAGTCCTTCTTCTCCTTGTAGTTCTTTCTTCTTGAAATTTGGTGGGGATCTGAGGCGTGGGTGCAGGTCTGCCAGTTTTATCCTTGCTCCTGGGTGAAAAGCAGGGGGGCCCTGGTTCTCCAATCAGGGACAGGGTCGTCCCCCTGTGATGACCACTTCCTGGGAAGTGTGGCAAAAATCCATCCCAGAAGGCAACAGTCTCTAAAAATCCAAAATGGATGAATCTGATTTTTGGAGGAGAGATCTGGCTGAGCCCACCCACTGGTGTGGCTAAAAATCATAAACACACCCCTCTCCTGCCCTCTCCTAATCTAATCAAGGGGGCACCTAGCTGTCTGGGGTTGCAGGATGTGGGGGTGTTGTTGGGTGCTCCAGATGTCCTTCTCTGCCTTTGAAGACCAGTTTGGCAGCCCTCCCCCTTCCTGCCTCACCATCTGCTGAGGGGAGATTCTCTCCCCCAAGCACATTCCTTTGTGTGAAGCCAGGCCACTTCACACCTCATTAAAGTGGCCTGGCAGAAGCTGCTGCAGGCTGGCCAATCAGAGCACAGCAGCAAAAACAATGCAGAGCTGAAATTGGCAACTTTTTAGGTAAAGTCTAAACTTTTTACCTGCACTAGTTATATTAAATCCAACAACTGGAAGTTGTGGGACTTATTATAACAATCAATTTGATACCAAATTCTTGGTATGTAACATTTAAGGAGACTTTAAAATTTAAAATAAAGTCTGCCCATTCTAGCCTATGAAGGCCATTTACTTCAATGAGGGAAAAACGAATTTGGCTGTTTTTACCTCACCAGGGCTTATAAATCTATTTTTATAAAGTCCCTGCTTATAGTTACATGGCACCCAGCCCTAGGGGCACATAGGGCACACCTTAGGGGTGACTTATATGTAAAAATAAGGTAGTTTAAAACTTTGGAAGTACCTTTAATTCCAAAGTCGAATTTGCATATAACTTTAATTTAAAAGCAGCCAGCAAGGCAGGCTTGCTTTTAAAATGACACTGGGCACCTCAGCAATGCACCTACAGTAGGTGTGCACCACCTATGCTGTGGTCCCTAAACCTACATGCCCTACCATATACTAGGGACTTATAGGTAGGTTAACTTAGCCAATTATAATTAGCCTAATTTGCATATCCATTTTACACAGAGCACTGGCCCTGGGACTGGTAAGCAGTACGCAGGGCACAGCCAAGAGTCAGTAACCACCAGTACCTATCCAGAAAGAGTGGGGGTGATCAGGCAAAAAAAAAGGACTTTCCTACACTGCCCCCCCCCCAGATGAAAGGTGATGGGTACTAACCTACACCCTGGTAGTCCTCATCAGCTAAGTGGAAAAACCTGGAAAGGCCATCTGCATTGGCATGAGCAGTCCCAGGTCTGTGCTCCACTGTGAAGTCCATCCCCTGTAGGGAAATGGACCACCTTAACAGTTTTGGGTTCTCCCCCCTCATCTGCATCAACCATCTGAGAGGTCTGTGGTCAGTTTGTACACGGAAGTGAGTGCCAAACAAGTAAGGCCTCAACTTCTTCAGAGACCAAACCACAGCAAAGGCCTCCCTCTCAATGGCACTCCATTTTTTCTCTCTGGGGAATAGTCGCCTGCTGATGAAGGCAACTGGGTGATCATGGCTCTCTTCATTAACTTGTGCTAACACTGCCCCAATCCCTTCCTCTGAAGCATCTGTTTGCACTACAAACTCCTTGTTATAGTCAGGGGCCAGTAACACTGGTGCTGAACACATAGCCTGTTTTAGGGTGTCAAAAGCTTTCTGGCACTCTGGGGTCCAAATGACCTTCTTGGGTTGTTTCTTGGAGGTAAGCTCAGTCAGAGGGGCCACTATGGTCCCAAAATTCTGAACAAACCTCCTGTAATACCCAGTCAGGCCAAGAAAGGCCCTGACCTGTGTCTGGGTTTTTGGAGCCTCCCAATCCAGGATAGTCTGGATCTTGGGCTGGAGAGGTTGTACATGGCCTCCACCAACAAGGTGGCCCAGGTACACAACAGAACTTTGCCCTATCTGGCACTTGCTTGCCTTGATAGTCAGGCCTGCTTGAAGCAGGGCCTGAAGCACTTCCTTCAGGTGGACCAGGTGGTCCCTCCAGGTGGAACTAAATACAGCTATATCATCCAGATAAGCTGCACTAAAAGATTCCAACCCAGATAGGACTCTATTCACCAACCGTTGGAAGGTGGCAGGAGCATTTTTCATCCCAAAGGGCATCACCTTGAACTGAAAGTGGCCCTCTGGTGTGGAAAATGCTGACCTCTCCTTAGCTCTTGGATTTAAGGCAATCTGCCAATATCCTGAGGTCAGATCAAATGTGCTCAGGAATTTGGCAGCCCCCAACCTGTCAATGAGCTCATCAGCTCTAGGTATGGGGTGAGCATCAGTCCTAGTGACTGCATTTAGACCTCTGTAGTCCACACAGAATCTTAATTCTTTCTTCCCACCTTGGGGATTAGCTTTGGGTACCAGTACCACTGGACTGGACCAAGGACTATCAGAGGGCTCAATTACCTTCAGGTCCAACATCTTAGCCACTTCAGCTTTGATGTTGGCCTTGACCTGGTCAGACAGCCTGTACAGCTTGTTCTTGACAGGCAAGCTGTCACCAGTGTCAACATCATGGACACACCAATTAGTGAGTCCAGGGGTCAGGGAGAACAGACTAGCAAACTGTCCCAAGACTTGCTTACAGTCTTGTTGTTGCTGATCTGTCAGTTTGGGAGAGAGTACCACTCCCTCCACTGACCCATCTTTTTCCTTTGAGGACAGGAGGTCTGGCAGAGGTTCACCCTCCTCCTCCTTCCCTTCATCAGTGACCATCAGCATGGTCATGTCTGCCCTGTCCTGGTGGGGTTTCATCCTATTAACATGCAGGATCCTGTGAGGATTCCTGGGGGTGCCAAGGTCCACCAAGTAGGTGACCTCACCTTTTTTCTCTAGGATTGGATAGGGCCCAGTCCATTTGGCCTGTAGTGCCCTAGGAGCCATGGGCTCCAAAACCCACACCTGCTGTCCTGGGTGATACTCAGGCATGGTAGCCTTTTGATCATGCCAGAGCTTCATGAGCTCCTGACTGGCCTCCAGGTTTCTGCTTGCCTTCTTCATATACTCAGCCATGCGAGACCGCAGGCCTAGTACATAATCCAGCACATTCTCCTTGGATTCCTTGAGAGGCTTTTCCCAAGACTCTCTCACCAAGCACAATGGGCCTCTTACAGGGTGCCCAAACAGTAACTCAAAGGGGCTGAATCCAACCCCCTTCTGTGGCACCTCCCTGTAGGCAAACAGCAGGCATGGGAGGAGGACATCCCATCTCCTCCTGAGTTTGTCAGACAAACCCATGATCATGCCCTTCAGGGTCTTATTGAATCTTTCCACCAGACCATTGGTCTGTGGATGGTAGGGTGTGCTGAACTTATAAGTAACACCACACTCCTCCCACATGGCTTTCAGATAGGCTGACATAAAGTTTGTGCCCCTATCTGAGACCACCTCCTTTGGGAATCCCACTCTGGTGAACACACCAAGTAGGGCCCTAGCCACTGTGGGTGCAGTGACTGTCCGGAGGGGTATTGCCTCAGGGTACCTGGTGGCATGGTCCACTACCACCACAATGTACCTGTTACCTGAAGCAGTTGGTGGGTCTAGGGGACCAACAATGTCAATCCCCACCCTCTCAAAGGGAGTCCCAACCACTGGCAGTGGAATCAAGGGAGCCTTTGGTTTGCCCCCTGTCTTGCCACTGGCTTGACAGGTGACACAGGAGCTGCAAAACTCCCTGACTTTTTCTGACATTTCAGGCCAAAAAAAATGGTTGACCAGCCTGCTCCAGGTCTTGGTCTGTCCCAAATGACCAGCCAAGGGGATATCATGGCTTAAGGTAAGGAGGAATTCTCTATACTTTTGGGGGACCACTACTCTCCTAGTAGCCCCTTCTTTAAGGGTCCTAGCCTCAGTGTAGAGAACTCCATCCTCCCAGTAAACCTTGTGGGTACCACTGGTATCCCCTTGTTCTTGCCTGGCAGCAGTCTGCCTCAGGCCCTCAAGAGTGGGACACTCTCTTTGTCCCTGGCACAAATCTTCTCTGGTGGGCCCACCTGCCCCTTGCAGTTCTGTCAAGTCAGGCAGAGTTTGCAGGGAAGGTGTCCCTCCCTCAGAGTTCAGATCCTCCCCCTCAGGGTTGGATTCTTCCTGACCCTCTGTACTTGTTGGGGCTGGTAAGCCAGACCCAGTGCCCTTTCTCTTCTTCTTGGAGGCTTGGCCCATTGTTCCAGGGTCCAAGTGTCCAGCATTTCCCTGTTGTGCTGCCTGTGACCTGGTCACAGCACACACCCATTCAGGGAGATCCAGCATCTTTGCATGGACCCTTCTCTCCACTTCTGACCATTCAGATGCTTCAAGATCATTTCCCAGCAGACACTCTACTGGGAGGGCAGGAGCTACAGCTACTTTTTTAGGGCCAGTCACACCTCCCCATTCCAGACTCACCATAGCCATGGGATGGAGTTTGGTTCTGGTATCTGCATAAGTCACCTGGTGGAAGACACCAGGTAAGACCTGCTCTGGAGAAACCAGCTTTTCTGCAACCATTGTCACACTGGCTCCTGTATCTCTCAGAGCTTCCACTTCAGTCCCATTGACTTTAGGCCTCTGCCTATACCTCTGCATGATGGGAGGTAAGGTGGCCATAGTTGCAATGTCCACCCCACCCACGGATACTAAGGTGACTTCAGTGTACCCTGATTCCACCCCTGGGCCAACTTCCACCCCCAACCCTACACTAGCAATCCCCTGGGATTGCCCACCAGTGGGGGGCTTCTTGGTGCAGATAGCATCTCCTCTTTTATGTCCTGGCTGATAACAGTCAAAACACTTGCCGGCCTTAGCAAGCTCCTGAAACTTTCCTGCTTTAGCAGGATCAAAATTCTTTCCCTGATACCCTTTCCCTTTAAAAGTGAATTGGCTCGGGGCTCCCCCTCCCTGAGAAGTTTTTGGGGACTCTTGTGAGGACTCTTTGGGTTTTTTGTCATCTTTCCCCTGGTTCTTCTCCTGAGAAGAACCATGTCCTCCCTTTTTCTGATCACCCCCTGGGGGTCTCTGGTTAACCCTAGTTCTTAACCAGTCATCTGCTGCCTCCCCCAGCTCTCTGGGGTTGGTCAACCTAGAGTCTACTAGATACTGGCGGAGCCTCTCTTGGACACAATTAGTTAGAAGGTGCTCCCTCATAATCAGATTGTACAGCCCCTCAAAGGTACTTACCCTGTTGCCCTGTATCCAGCCCTCCAGTGCTTTTACTGAAATGTCCACAAAGTCCTACCAGGACTGGGTGCTTGTCTTTTGGGTGTCCCTAAACTTAAGCCTATACTGCTCTGGGGTTAGACCAAACTTTTTAGTCAAGCAACTCTTCATACTGGGGTATGAGTCTGCATCCTCCCCACTCATGGTTAGGAGCCTATCCCTCCCAGAGTTGGGAACTAACTCCCAAAGGAGTGAACCCCAGTACTGAGGCTTGACTTTCCTCATCTGGAGGGCCCTCTCAAAGGCCCCCAGCCACTTATCTATGTCATCCCCCTCCACATAGGCAGGAACCACCCCTTTGGGTAATCTGGGGGCAAAACCCCCACCCAGGGACACCTCAGTTTCTTTCTCGCTGCTTCCATCTTTTTTTTCTTTGCTTGCCCACTTTTTCTTTTCTAGGGCAAGCTTATCTGCTTCCAAAGCTATGTAGGCTAGCTGGGCTTCCAGCTCTCTCTCCCTGATGGATGGGTTCTCTCCTCCTGAAAGGACCCTCTTCCTACCACTAGCTTTGGGTCTGCCCCTAGTGACTGTGTCCAGTGAGGACCGTTCCTCCTCTTCCTCACTTGGGGTCTGATGCCTTCCCTCCCCTGAGTGGTTAGAGTTAGCATCTTCCTCTTTTTCTTCCTCCTCTGGAGCTTCCTCTGTCTCTACCTCTTGGGCCTCAGCCCATGCTGTCAGGGATTTAATCAGGATTTGCTTCCTGAGATCAGGGGTTGCAGGCAACCCCCTCTCAATACACAACCCCCTAAGCTGGACTACTGTCAGTGTGGGTAGGCTAGCCAGATCAAGCTCCATGGTTCCCTAGTTTTGTGTCAACAAAAACTTTTTGCAAAAATTGGTAACAAGAATTTAGAAAAATTACAAAAATTCAATAATTGAAATTAATCCAAATTAATTAAAAAAAAAAAAAAAAAATTAAAATTAAAAATTAAAAACAATTTTTGCACTAGGACAATTTAAAGGATTTTTAATTTGTTTTATCTAAAACTGTAACGTGATATTGAACACAAGTACAGGATCCCGTCGCTGCTTCCAATTATGTTGGAAAATGGGTTATTGGTAGGGCAGGTAGGTACCTACACCTAGCAACAAGCCACAAACCTCCACGTAAGTACAGTTAGGTCTCAGTAAATTAATCCCAGCTCTACCCTTGGTAGCTTGGCATCGAGCGTCAAGGCTTAACTTAGGAGACAAAGTGTAAAGCATTCAAATATCACAAAACAGTAATTAAATAAAACACAGGAAACAGTTTAAAAATCCAAAACCAATTTATAAAAATAGCTTATATTTTTATCTTTAAAATGACACAAAAACGATTAAAATCGGTTCAGGGGAACCGGAGATATGAATTTTTAAAGTATTATTATTTTCTAGCGCTTAGAAACAAAAAGCGCCAATCGGGTCATCTGGTTGCACCAGGACCGGGGCAAAGTCAAACTTTCAGGCCGACCGCGATGGAGCCCTGCTCGGCTACAAGTCGCGGGAGGCCTCGGTTAAAAAGTTACCTTCTGACATAGTCTCTTTTTCGATGTTTTTCTTCCCCGGGACGAACCTGCCAGTTGGATCCGACCTCCTGGAGCCCTTGTCCGGATACGCGAAGTCGGTTTCCTCGGTGGTGATTTTTACCTTCGGACTTAGTCGTTTTTTCGAGATGAAAATCCTTCGACCGGGGTAAACCTGGTTCTTGATCCGACGTCCGTGGAGCCCTTCTCGGATACGATGGCTGGAAGGTCCCGGTCAACTTTTTACGTTCGGACTTAGTCTCTTTTTCGGATGTTTTTCTTTACCGGGACGAACCACGAAGTCAGGCCGGGTCGCGGTTGAGGCAAGCCGGCTAGAATTTCCGCGTCGGGTCGGTCACTTTATGGAGCTTTTTTTCAAAAATTCTCCAATCTTTTCCAAACTTCTGGGGCTTCACCCAGATGTTCTTTTAAGGTTCTTTTGGGGTCCACAGCTCACCCCAAGGGTCCAGAAGTTCTGTGATGGTCCTTGGGAAGTGCGGACTTCAACTCCCAGAATACACCTGGCGCAAACTCCTTTTTGGCCACTGGACAGTGGTCAGCTGGTCACTTTTTCAGGAGTTGGTGCAGGGGACTCTGGATAGCAATTTTTCACCTGTAGCAAACAGGGAGTCCCTCCTTGAACCAGTGGAAGCCAGGCAAAGTCCTTCTTGTGGTGAAGCCCAAGTGTGCAGCTGGTGCAGTCTTTCTGAGTGCAGGGTCCAGGTGCAGGCCAGGGGTCCAGCAGGGCAGTCCTTCTTCTCCTTGTAGTTCTTTCTTCTTGAAATTTGGTGGGGATCTGAGGCGTGGGTGCAGGTCTGCCAGTTTTATCCTTGCTCCTGGGTGAAAAGCAGGGGGGCCCTGGTTCTCCAATCAGGGACAGGGTCGTCCCCCTGTGATGACCACTTCCTGGGAAGTGTGGCAAAAATCCATCCCAGAAGGCAACAGTCTCTAAAAATCCAAAATGGATGAATCTGATTTTTGGAGGAGAGATCTGGCTGAGCCCACCCACTGGTGTGGCTAAAAATCATAAACACACCCCTCTCCTGCCCTCTCCTAATCTAATCAAGGGGGCACCTAGCTGTCTGGGGTTGCAGGATGTGGGGGTGTTGTTGGGTGCTCCAGATGTCCTTCTCTGCCTTTGAAGACCAGTTTGGCAGCCCTCCCCCTTCCTGCCTCACCATCTGCTGAGGGGAGATTCTCTCCCCCAAGCACATTCCTTTGTGTGAAGCCAGGCCACTTCACACCTCATTAAAGTGGCCTGGCAGAAGCTGCTGCAGGCTGGCCAATCAGAGCACAGCAGCAAAAACAATGCAGAGCTGAAATTGGCAACTTTTTAGGTAAAGTCTAAACTTTTTACCTGCACTAGTTATATTAAATCCAACAACTGGAAGTTGTGGGACTTATTATAACAATCAATTTGATACCAAATTCTTGGTATGTAACATTTAAGGAGACTTTAAAATTTAAAATAAAGTCTGCCCATTCTAGCCTATGAAGGCCATTTACTTCAATGAGGGAAAAACGAATTTGGCTGTTTTTACCTCACCAGGGCTTATAAATCTATTTTTATAAAGTCCCTGCTTATAGTTACATGGCACCCAGCCCTAGGGGCACATAGGGCACACCTTAGGGGTGACTTATATGTAAAAATAAGGTAGTTTAAAACTTTGGAAGTACCTTTAATTCCAAAGTCGAATTTGCATATAACTTTAATTTAAAAGCAGCCAGCAAGGCAGGCTTGCTTTTAAAATGACACTGGGCACCTCAGCAATGCACCTAGGTGTGCACCACCTATGCTGTGGTCCCTAAACCTACATGCCCTACCATATACTAGGGACTTATAGGTAGGTTAACTTAGCCAATTATAATTAGCCTAATTTGCATATCCATTTTACACAGAGCACTGGCCCTGGGACTGGTAAGCAGTACCCAGGGCACAGCCAAGAGTCAGTAACCACCAGTACCTATCCAGAAAGAGTGGGGGTGATCAGGCAAAAAAAAAGGACTTTCCTACAATATGGTACTGAGGTACCCAGGGTATTGGGGTTCCAGGAGATCCCTATGGGCTGCAGCATTTATTTTGCCACCCATAGGGAGCTCTGACAATTCTTACACAGGCCTGCCCTTGCAGCCTGAGTGAAATAACGTCCACGTTATTTCACAGCCATTTACCACTGCACTTAAGTAACTTATAAGTCACCTATATGTCTAACCTTTACCTGGTAAAGGTTGGGTGCTAAGTTACTTAGTGTGTGGGCACCCTGGCACTAGCCAAGGTGCTCCCACATTGTTCAGGGCAAATTCCCCGGACTTTGTGAGTGCGGGGACACCATTACACATGTGCACTATACATATGTCACGACATATGTATAGCGTCACAATGGTAACTCCGAACATGGCCATGTAACATGTCTAAGATCATGGAATTGTCACCCCAATGCCATTCTGGCATTGGGGAGACAACTCCATGATCCACGAGTCTCTAGCTCAGACCCGGGTACTGCCAAACTACCTTTCCCGGGGTTTCACTGCAGCTGCTGCTGCTGCCAACCCCTCAGACAGGTTTCTGCCCTCCTGGGATCCTGCCAGGCTTGGCCCAGGAAGGCAGAACAAAGGACTTCCTCAGAGAGAGGGTGTTACACCCTCTCCCTTTGGAAAAAGGTGTTAGGGCTGGGGAGGAGTAGCCTCCCCCAGCCTCTGGTAATGCTTTCATGGGCACAGATGGTGCCCATTTCTGCATAAGCCAGTCTACACCGGTTCAGGGATCCCCCAGCCCTGCTTTGGCGCGAAACTGGACAAAGGAAAGGGGAGTGACCACTCTCGTGACCTGCACCTCCCCTGGGAGGTGCCCAGAGCTCCTCCAGTGTGCTCCAGACCTCTGCCATCTTGGAAACAGAGGTGCTGCTGGCACACTGGACTGCTCTGACTGGCCAGTGCCATCAGGTGACGTCAGAGACTCCCTCTGATAGGCTCCTTCAGGTGTTGCTAGCCTATCCTCTCTCCTAAGTAGCCAAACCTCCTTTTCTGGCTATTTAGGGTCTCTGCTTTGGGGAATTCTTTAGATAACGAATGCAAGAGCTCATCAGAGTTGTGGTGGTGCATGCTGTGGGGGTAGTCTGCCTCCTCTCTGCACTAGAAGCTCCGAAGAAATCTCCTGTGGGTCGACGGAATCTTCCCTCTGCAACCGCAGGCACCAAAGAACTACATCACTGGTCCTCTGGGTCTCCTCTCAGCACGACGAGCGAGGTCCCTTGAACTCAGCAACTCTGTCCAAGTGACTCCCACAGTCCAGTGACTCTTCAGTCCAAGTTTGGTGGAGGTAAGTCCTTGCCTGCCCACGCTAGACTGCATTGCTGGGTTCCGCATGTTTTGCAGCTGCTCCGGCTCCTGTGCATTCTTCCAGGATTTCCTTTGTGCACAGCCAAGCCTGGGTCACCAGCACTCTAACCTGCAGTGCACGACCTCCTGAGTTGTCCTCCGGCATTGTGGGACCTTCCTTTGTGACTTTGGGTGAGCTCCGGTTCACTCCACTTCGTAGTGCCTGTTCCGGCAGTTCTGCAGGTGTTGCTTGCTTTTGAGTGGTCTCTTTGTCTTGCTGGACACCCCCTCTGTCTCCTCACACAATTGGCGACATCCTGGTCCCTCCTGGGCCACAGCAGCATCCAAAAATCCTAACCACGACCCTTGCAGCTAGCAAGGCTTGTTTGCAGTCTTTCTGCACGGAAACACCTCTGCAAGCTTCTTCACGACGTGGGACATCCATCCTCCAAAGGGGAAGTTTCTAGCCCTTGTCGTTCTTGCAGAATCTACAGCTTGTACCATCCAGTGGCAGCTTCTTTGCACCCACAGCTGGCATTTCCTGGGCATCTGCCCACTCCCTACTTGATCGTGACTTTTGGACTTGGTCCCCTTGTTCCAAAGGTACTCTCATCAGGAAATCCATCGTTGTTACATTGCTGGTGTTGGTCTTCCTTGCAGAATTCCCCTATCACTACTTCTGTGCTCTTTGGGGAACTTAGGTGCACTTTGCACTCACTTTTCAGGGTCTTGGGGTGGGCTATTTTTCTAACCCTCACTGTTTACTTACAGTCCCGGCGACCCTCTATAAGGTCACATAGGCTTGGGGTCCATTCATGGTTCGCATTCCACTTCTAGAGTATATGGTTTGTGTTCTTCCTATCCCCATGTGCCCCCATTGCATTCTATTGTGACTATACATTGTTTGCACTGTTTTCTATTGCTATTACTGCATATTTTGGTATTGTATACATATATCTTGTGTATATTTGCTATCCTCATACTGAGGGTACTCACTGAGATACTTTGGCATATTGTCATAAAAATAAAGCACCTTTATTTTTAGTATATCTGTGTATTGTGTTTTCTTATGATATTGTGCATATGACTCTAGTGGTACTGTAGGAGCTTCACTTGTCTCCTAGTTCAGCCTAAGCTGCTCTGCTAAGCTACCTTTTCTATCAGCCTAAGCTGCTAGCGACCCCTCTACACTAATAAGGGATACCTGGACCTGGTGCAAGGTGTAAGTACACCTTGGTACTCACTACAAACCAGGCCAGCCTCCTACAATGGTGCACTGCATTTTAAATACTTGGCGTTAGGGGCGCAATAAGAAGCGCAAGAAAAGTGCAGCTAAAGTAGGTGCAATAGCACTTTTCATAAATCTGCCCCTTTTTGTTTTAATCCCCATTTCCCCTTCTTCACATTGCAGCTGTTACAAGACAATGGCCCTCATTACAACATTGGTAGTAAAAGCCGCTTACCGCCGCGCAGAAGACCACCAACACACTGCTGCGGCCGCAGAATATCGCCACAGGTATTATGACCCACAGTTCGGAATCCGCCAAAATCTAGACACCCACACAAGTCCACCACACCAAAGGTCAGTGATAAACTGGAGAAAACAAAACCTCCACCGTCCCGCCAACAGAAATACGCCCACACTATCACGACACACAAATCCACGCGGCGGTCTTTAAACCACGGTATTCCATTGACGGTACACACCGCAACGCTCAAAATACACACACTTTTACAAAACACAGCCACATTGGACAATTCAAAATACACACACCTGATACACATACACACACCACTCCCACACACCCATTACAATATAAAACACACGCACACATCACCCACAAACCCCTACTACCAAAAATTCCGAAAGAAGGCCAGAGAGAGACAGCACCAGCAAGAACAACAGCATCCACAGGCACACAACACCATCACCCACAGAACTTCCACGCACCTCACACAACACCCCACTACATATCAGCACACTTATCACCACACACTCCACCCCACACATCACCTACACCACCCCATGGCACGTCAAAGACACCCCAGGTTCTCGGAGGAGGAGCTCAGGGTCATGGTGGAGGAAATCGTCCGGGTAGAGCCACAGCTATTGTAGAGTTACAGGTGCAATACAACTCCATTGCAAGGAAGATGGAGCTATGGCGAAGAATAGTGGACAGGGTCAATGCAGTGGGACAGCACCCAAGAAATCGGGAGGACATCAGGAAGAGGTGGAATGACCTATGGGGGAAGGTGCGTTCCGTGGTCTCAAGACACCACCTGGTGGTTCAGCGGACTGGCGGCGGACCCCCACCTCCTCACCCACAACTAACAACATGGGAGGAGCAGGTCTTGCCGATTCTGCATCCTGAGGGCCTCGCAGGAGTAGGTGGAGGAATGGACTCTGGTAAGTCAAATCTTAACTATTACATTCCCCCACCCTACCTGCATGCCAGCACATACCCCCACCCTTTCCCTCACCCCCAGCACTCCAACTCCTCACATATGTCTCAAAATCACAAACCACCCATCCCAACACCAAGCCCTGCATGCAACAACAAAGCATGGACACCCATCACTAAAGCATGCCCACTGCACATACCCATACAACCCCCTAAACCATCATCACACAAGGTCCCACACAGGAATGCAAGCATTGGGGTACACGGTCACCCACGCATTGCACACCATGCCACACACAGATGTAATAACCATCCTTTTATACCATTGCAGGAACCCTACCCAACATCACCGGACAGGAGGGTCCACGCATGTCCACAACACCAACAGAAGAGGCCCACAGTGATGACAGCAGCTCTGCCCAACTGGATCTAGATGACCAGCCCGGCCCATTGGGGACCTTTGGACAGTCGGTTCCCCTCACACAGGCACAGGCCACCACAGACCTTCCCCCCTCTGGAAACACCAGCACAGCACCCACCCAGCTTTTCCCATACCTCCGTCCCCAGGACACGTCAATCAGCTGTGTGTCCACCACTACAGGGAACCCAGGCTAACCCACCACCCCAACAACAACAGGGACCTGGGGGCAGTGGAAGTGGGCACATAGTCCAGGGGACGGAGGCCCAGGAACACAGGGGAACTGGGAGGGCTGCTGTGCAACATGGGGCAGACAGGCCAAGGGAATCCACTCTCCATGAGGCCCTCTCCTACATCATGGGAGCCTACCACCACTCCCAGGAGACGATGGCAACGGTACTGGCCAAGTTTCAGGAGACCCAGCGCCTGCAGGAGGAACAGTATATGGGCTTTAGGGAGGAACTCAGAACCATCAGCTCCACCCTGGGCACCATCGTAGGGGTGCTGAAGGAACTTGTGAACACCAGGAGGGGCACTGTGGCACTACAAGGGGCCCCTGACACTAGCATGGACGATGAACTGCCCACCACCTCCGCCGGCGCTAGTGGACAGGACGCCCAGCCACAGGACCACCACACCAGCACCCCACCCCCTGCAGAGGGAGAACCACCCCGCAAACGGTCCCTGAGATCCAGGAACAAGACAGAGCACGATGACAAGACCCCCGCCAAGAAATGAGACCACCTTGATTGTCAATCTACTGTCCCACTTTGTCACCCTGTCCATACTTAAACTGCCCCTGCTCCACTTCCTATGCCCATATGGGCAATGCACCTGTGAGACTAATAGACTGGACTCTGCCATGGACATTCCTCCGCCATCACCCCTCACCATTTCACTACCCCCTCCAATATTGAGCACTTAAATAAACACACTTAAAGCACAAAACAATCTGGAGTCTGTCTGTGATTTCGAAATAGTGTATTAGCAATTACAGTGACAAAATGCTCCTTCAATTGTAATGTCAACATACCTATGTCACACAGCTCTAGTCCATGAGGAATCTAAGCAGATGACACACAGTGGGACCCACATCTGTGAAATCATAAGGGAAAGTGACAACTCAGTGACCATACACTGGGTGAAAATGACAGACAGTAGAGAGGTAGTAGAGTTAAAGTACATGTGGTAGGCAGGTCTGTACTCTTGCCTGTGTCTCACTGGAAATATTGCTGGATCACTGAGTCCGTGTTGTTAATGTCTTCTTCCTCTGCTTCCTCATCTTCACTGTCCCCAGGCTCCACAGCTGCCACAACACCGCCATCCTCCTGCAGAAAAGGCACCTGTCGTCGCAAAGCCAAGTTGTGAAGCATACAGCAGGCCACGATGGTCTGGCACACCTTCTTTGGTGAGTAGAATAGGGATCCACCTGTCATATGGAGGCACCGGAACCTGGCCTTCAGGAGGCCGAAGGTCCGCTCGATCACCCTCCTAGTTCGCCCATGGGCCTCATTGTAGCGTTCCTCTGCACTTGTCCTGGGATTCCTCACTGGGGTCAGTAGCCATGACAGGTTGGGGTAACCAGAGTCACCTGCAAATGGCGAGGGACAACTGTTAGACACACACTAACCTGTAGGGATATCCCCAGACCCAGACAACCATTCCCACTGTCTTGCTCCAGGTGCTCACCTAATAGCCCTACACGGTGCCTCTGGAGTTGACCCATCACATAAGGGATGTTGCTTTTCCACAGGATGTAGGCGTCATGCACTGAGCCAGGGAACATGGCATTCACATGGGAGATGTACTGGTCTGCCAAACATACCATCGGTACATTCATTAAATGATAACGCTTCCGGTTTCTGTACACATGTTCACTCCTGTGGGGGGGGACCAAAGCCACATGACTCCCATCAATGGCACCTATTATGTTGGGGATGTGTCTCAAGGCATAGAAATCACCTTTCACTGTAGGCAAATCCTCCACCTGAGGAAAAACGATGTAGCTCCGCATGTGTTTCAGAAGGGCAGACAACACTCTGGACAATACGTTGGAAAACATAGGCTGGGACATCCCTGATGCTATGGCCACTGTTGTTTGAAAAGACCCACTTGCAAGGAAATGGAGCACTGACAGCATCTGTACTTGAGGGGGGATTCCTGTGGGATGGTGGATTGCTGACATCAGGTCTGGCTCCAACTGGGTACACAGTTCCTGGATTGTGGCACGGTCAAGCCTGTATGTGATAATCAGATGTCGCTCCTCCATTGTCGACAGGTCCACCAACGGTCGGTACACCGGAGGATGCCGCCATCTCTTCACATGTCCCAGCGGACAGTGTCTATGAAGGACAACAGCGAGCACAGAGTCAAACAACTCAGAGGTGCGTACCCACAGTTTACCCAGAACACCATTCATACACAAAAGGTGGCCTGTATGTGTGTTGAGTCTAGGCCTAGGTATGTGCGACGCAGTTGAAAATGAAGCTATGTGGGCCCTTTAAATGGCGGCTGCCTGACCTCTAAGTGGGACAATGGGATGTGAGGTAACTGCGCTGGCGTTGTACACCGTCGCAGTAGGCGGTCGAAGACCGTGGCGCAATGCTGCATTGGTTAACATTGGACCCTATGGGTCCCAGGAGCCAATGAAGCGGTACGCCGGCGGTGACGGTACGCACTGCCGTGGACATGACCACCATTTTCTATCTGTTCAATCACTCGATTCCTGATCTTCGACAGGAGAGGACCTACACTGCAAGTGCTGCTGTCACCTCGGTCTGGAAGAGACAATGGCTCGAGTGTCTGGGGAAAGGGCCCCGGCCTTCACATCAGAGGAGTTGGAGAAACTCGTGGATGGGGTCCTCCCCCAGTACACCCTACTCTACGGTCCTCCAGACAAACAGGTAAGTACACAGGGAGCATGTTGTATGGGATATGCCTGTGTGGAGAGGGCTAGATGTAAGAAGGAAGGGGGGACAGGGCTGCGTGCATGAATGACGGTGAATGCATGTGCCACATGGCAAGGGTAGGGATGGGGAATGCAAAAACAACATTTGATGGACGGAATGTAGACCAAATCAAACATTCACCCCCAGTCACAGATCTGGGTTTAATCCATCAGTTTTTTTGCTCACCATGCCGTCCCAGTTTGGACCCAGCCATATGCAAATCAGTCTTGACCCTGTTCCCAATGGGAACAGTCCAGCCCGAACTGCTAGGCCAGGTCCTCCCTGGACCAGAAACAAGCATCGTGGGACCGGTATCACCCCTCTTCAGCCAGGCTAGCTTGAATCTGGTGGCATAGTGAGCACGGGACCCACGTCTGGGCATACCCTTCCCACTTAGGGATGGGGGCCAATCAGTTTGACGGTGCAGTTGGTAATTACTTACTCTTCCCCCTGTACATTTCATGTAGGTCTTCGCCCACCAGAAAAAAGATATTTGGCGTGCCATCACCAAGGACGTCCGGACCCTGGGGGTCTGCCACAGACGGAGCACCCACTGCCGGAAAAGATGGGAGGACATTTGCCGCTGGAGCAAGAAGACAGCAGAGGCTCAGCTGGGGATGGCCTCCCAACGTGGGAGGGGTGCCCATCGCACCATGACCCCCCTGATGTTCAGGATCCTGGCGGTGGCCTACCCGGAGTTGGATGGGCGCTTGAGGGCATCACAGCAGCCACAAGGGGGTGAGTACACTCTCATTCTGCTGACATTGCGCGCATTGGAGGTGTCTTGGTGGGGGAGGTGGGCTGTGGGTTTCCCTATGCCAGGGTGAGTTCCGTAGGCAAGGCCCCTCCGTAAGGCAGGCCATGTGGCACCCCACCCCACCTCTGTAGAGTGCCAAGTACACCTAGTCATGCCCCTGTGTCATCTATGTGTGCAGATGTCGTCCCTAGCCTTGTAGGCCATTTCCCAGGAATTGAACAGTGGAGCCCAAGAGCGCGGCGTAGTGCAGGGGGCTTCTGTGTCTGTCGTGTCCGCCAACGGTAGCAGTAATGCATGCACTCAACATGTCTTTCTTCTGTGGCCCCCCCCACTTTTTGTGGTCTCCCTGTTCTTGTGTGCATTAGCATCATCAGGCAGAAGAGCAGTGGCACCGGAGCACCAGGGGGCTGCATCCCACATTGCTATGGAGGGCCACACTACGGACTCGGACTTCACCAGTGGGACGGAGGGCGAGGGGAGCTCCACAGCGGGGACAGGAGCTGACACCAGTGACACAGACTCGTCCTCTGATGGGAGCTCCCTTGTGGTGGCGGCAAGATCTGTGCCACCCCCATCTACAGGTACAGCCGCCACCCCCTTCCAGCACCGCTCTCCCAGCAGCCCCTCAGCCTTCGCCCCGTGCCCGCTCACCCGGGAGGGTGGGCATCACCTTCGCCCCAGGCACCTCAGGCCCTGCCTAAGTCACCACTGCTGCCCTCAGTGAGGAGGCCATTGACCTCCTCAGGTCCCTCACTGTTGGGCAGTCTACCATTTTGAATGCCATCCAGGGTGTAGAAAGGCAGTTGCAACAAACAAATGCATTCCTGGAGGGCATTCATTCTGGTCAGGCGGCCCTTCAGCAAGCTTTTCAGACTCTGGACTCAGCACTGATGGCAGCCATTTTCCCTGTGTCTAGCCTCCCTCCTCCAACTTCCTTCACCCCGACCCAATCCCCTGTACCTCAGCCTTTCCCAAGCACACCTACAGACCAGCATGCACACACGTCAACACACAAGGGAAGCTCAGGCAAACATAAGCACCAGACATCCCACAGGCACTCACTCAAGCATCAGACACATGCAGACACACCAACATCCACTGCCTCCACTGTGTCCCCCTCCTCCTCATCTCCCTCCTCCCTCCCGGTCTCGTGTACACTCACACCTGCATTCACTACCTCTACAGCCACTACATCCCTCTCCAGCACACCCACCACCACATCCCGCTCACGTGCAGTCACCACCCCTACTACCATTCACACGTCCCCTGTGTCCTCTCCCAGTGTGTCTGTGACGGCCCCTCCCAAGATACACAAACGCAGGCACACACCCACCCAACAGCCATCCACCTCACGACAGCGTTCAGCGCATGCACCTTCACCCAAAGTCAGCAAACGAACACCTCCTACAACCACCACCTCTTCCTCCACTCCCAAACCCCCTCCAGATACCCATCCCATTGTGTCCAAAAAACTTTTCCTGTCCAACCTTGACCTCTTTCCCACATCTCCCCCACCCCGTCGGTCTCCTAGGTCCCGAACTAGCACCTCAGCCACAACATCTCCGGGACCAGTGGTGCCTGTAGTCACCGTAATCTGGAGTGCACCGGCCACCAGGGCAGCCAGTGTGGCACGGAGCCACAGCACAGACAGTCCCCCACCTGTGAAGCATCAGAAGTTGGCCAGTGCCCGGCGGGAGAGGGGGAAGACTCCAGCCACCAAAGCCGCTCCCAGGGGTCCCGGTGGGAGTGTGGAGTCAGCTGTGATACCATCCAAGGTGGGGAAGGGCCACAAGAAACCCGGCAAGTCTGGGAAGAGCAGCATGGCAGAGAAGACTGCCATCATCCCCGCTGCCCAGGAGGCCACCTCCAGCACCAGCCCAGCTGCCCAGGACAGGCCCCTCAGTGAGGAGGCCATTGACCTCCTCAGGTCCCTCACTGTTGGGCAGTCTACCATTTTGAATGCCATCCAGGGTGTAGAAAGGCAGTTGCAACAAACAAATGCATTCCTGGAGGGCATTCATTCTGGTCAGGCGGCCCTTCAGCAAGCTTTTCAGACTCTGGACTCAGCACTGATGGCAGCCATTTTCCCTGTGTCTAGCCTCCCTCCTCCAACTTCCTTCACCCCGACCCAATCCCCTGTACCTCAGCCTTTCCCAAGCACACCTACAGACCAGCATGCACACACGTCAACACACAAGGGAAGCTCAGGCAAACATAAGCACCAGACATCCCACAGGCACTCACGCAAGCATCAGACACATGCAGACACACCAACATCCACTTCCTCCACTGTGTCCCCCTCCTCCTCGTCTCCCTCCTCCCTCCCAGTCTCGTGTACACTCACACCTGCATTCACTACCTCTACAGCCACTACATCCCTCTCCAGCACACCCACCACCACATCCTGCTCACGTGCAGTCACCACCCCTACTACCATTCACACGTCACCTGTGTCCTCTCCCAGTGTGTCTGTGACGGCCCCTCCCAAGATACACAAACGCAGGCACACACCCACCCAACAGCCATCCACCTCACGACAGCGTCCAGCGCATGCACCTTCACCCAAAGTCAGCAAACGAACACCTCCTACAACCACCACCTCTTCCTCCACTCCCAAACCCCCTCCAGATACCCATCCCATTGTGTCCAAAAAACTTTTCCTGTCCAACCTTGACCTCTTTCCCACATCTCCCCCACCCCGTCCGTCTCCTAGGTCCCGAACTAGCACCTCAGCCACAACATCTCCGGGACTAGTGGTGCCTGTAGTCACCGTAATCTGGAGTGCACCGGCCACCAGGGCAGCCAGTGTGGCACGGAGCCACAGCACAGACAGTCCCCCACCTGTGAAGCATCAGAAGTTGGCCAGTGCCCGGCGGGAGAGGGGGAAGACTCCAGCCACCAAAGCCGCTCCCAGGGGTCCCGGTGGGAGTGTGGAGTCAGCTGTGACACCATCCAAGGTGGGGAAGGGCCACAAGAAACCCGGCAAGTCTGGGAAGAGCAGCATGGCAGAGAAGACTGCCATCATCCCCGCTGCCCAGGAGGCCACCTCCAGCACCAGCCCAGCTGCCCAGGACAGGCCCGCCAGCACAAGCCCAACTGCCCCGGACTGGACCGCCAGCACAAGCCCCGCTGCCCAGGACAGGCCCGCCAGCACAAGCCCAGCTGCCCAGGACAGAACCGCCAGCACAAGCCCAGCTGCCCAGGACAGGCCCGCCAGCACAAGCCCAGCTGCCCAGGAGAGGACCGCTAGCACAAGCCCAGCTGCCCAGGAGGCCACCGCCAGCACAAGGCCCGCTGGGCAATGAAGGACCGCCAGCAAAAGCCCCGCTGGGCCATGAAGGACCGTCAGCAGCTGAGTCCCTGCAATGGAGACAGCCGCCTCAAGCGCCGCTGAACAGGGCACAGCCGTCTCAAGCACCGCTGCACAGGGCACCGCCATCTCAAGCACAGCTCAACAGGGCACCGCCGTCTCAAGCACTGCTGCACAGGGCACCGCCGTCTCAAGCACTGCTGCACAGGGCACCGCCGTCTCAAGCACCGCTGCACAGGGCACCGCCGTCTCAAGCACCGCTGCACAGTGCACCGCCGTCTCAAGCACCGCTGCACAGGGCACCGGTGTCTCAAGCACCGCTGCACAGGGCACCGCCATCTCAAGCACCTCTGAACAGGGCACCGCCGTCTCAAGCACCTCTGAACAGGGCACCGCCATCTCAAGCACCGCTGAACAGGGCACCGCTGTCTCAAGCACCACTGAACAGGGTACTGCCATCTCAAACACCGCTGAACAGGGCACCGCTGTCTCAAGCACCGCTGGCCCATGAGCGGCAAGGACACTGACGCAACTGAGTCCGTCACAGGGTGAATGATGCACTCTGGACACAGAGCCCCCTCCAGAACCAGTGGAGACTGTCATCCACTACCTCCGTCCTTAGCAGGATGAAGCACTCTGTGCACCATGCCCCCTCCAGAACCAGTGGAGACTGTCATCCACTACCTCTGTCCTTAGCAGGATGAAACACTCTCGGCACCATGCCCCCTCCAGAACCAGTGGAGAGATCCATCCACTACCTCTATCCTTGGCAGGCGGAAGTACTCTGGGCACCATGCCCCCTCCAGAACCAGTGGAGACTGTCATCCACTACCTCTGTCCTTAGCAGGATGAAGCACTCTGTGCACCATGCCCCCTCCAGAAGCAGTGGAGACTATCATCCACTACCTCTGTCCTTAGCAGGATGAAGCACCCTGGGCACCATGCCCCCTCCAGAACCAGTGGAGACTGTTATCCACTTGAGAGACTGTGGCTTTGCACTCCCCAGTATAAAGCAGTGGGCAAACCACCCACTGAAAAGACTTGAGAGACTGTGGCTTTGCACTACCCAGGATGCAGCAGTGGGCAACCCACCCACCGTAGAGACTTGAGAGACTGTGGCTTTGCACTCCCCAGGACATGTTCCTACCCATAGCCTTTTGTCTGAAGCATATTTCAGGTCACATAATTAGATGTAACTGGGAGTTAGACCTTGTGAATTCCTCCCAGACAGTCACATATTAGAGGGATTAGGTGTGCCTGAATGGGCTGCTGGCACAGTGACGAGGGGGAGGGGGCTGGGGACTTGCAACTGAATATGCTGAATTGTTGCTGCAGCCATCTTAGAGCCAGGACAGGGGAGTCAGGAAGTTCCAAGCACTTCAAAGAGAAACATCTAGTAACTTCTCCTAACTTCTAAGAAGCCACCTGTTATAAAAACAGGGCCCTCAGACCCACTCTTAAATTCAATTTTTGGACCTCTGGAAGAACTCTCAGAGGGCTTCCTCCTGCTATGGCCTGCTCTGGACTCCACAAGGCTGCATTGCTGGAAGAACTCATTTTCTGCCTAAAGCCTTACTTGAACCCTCAGAGGCCTACCGTGCTGCTTGAGCCCTGCTTCTTTACTTGATCCAAGGACTAACAGAGTGTCTCCAAGGGCTAGTTTGTTTCCATTCCTGTTCAGAACCAAAGTTACATAATCTTGAACCCACACTTGGGCCCAACCTGAGTGAGTCCTAACTCCCCACGTGGTACACATCTAGCCCTGGACTCTTAGTTCGGATGCTAAGTGTACCAGACAGACAGAATCCAAAGCGTGGGACTAGAACCTGCTCTGAGAACATAAGGAAACTCCACCAACCTGCTCTTCGATCTGCTCAAGGTGCATAATTGGTCACCCTGAGTTCACGGGTCCTCCCTCTATGCTCTTCACCACAGAGCAATTCCTGTTGTGTGATCCTATGGCAAAGGGGTATCCAACCTTCTGGATCTGTCTATGGCTACAGCCTACTGCCTCATCCCCCTGGAAATTTTTGACTTTCAAAAGTCTGAAGTGTGTCGACTGGATCCAATACACTTCTTGTATGCGACACGTGCTCTATCGCGGCCAGCTATATTTTTATACATTGACCCGATCTCCCACGACTAGATGCCAGTGGTTGGTGCATTCATAGTTTAGGTGCCAGTTAATACTAAAAAATCTTTAAAAATCATCATTCTACTCATTTTGTTGTCAAAAATATGTTCTTAAAATGAACTCTACTTTATAAGTTAGTGCAGCATTTTTTGTGTGTTGTGTTTTCACTTTACTGCTGTTTGTGTGCTCCATACATAGTTTACACATTGCCTGTAAGATACGCCTGACTGCTTTTGTGGCAAGCTAGTAGAGGGTTAAGCACAGGTTAATTTAGTAACTTTTGAGATTCACCCTGACACTCAATTAATAACCCAATTTCTCAAAGTTACCACATGGAAATTGTAAATTTGAATACACATTTACTGCCACGACAGTGCCAAGCAACTTATAATCAGCCCCTATATGTGGTCTAGAGATGGAAGAAATTCTGTCACATATTCGAGACCAAATAAAGGACCTACAAGAAGACTTAACACTGTTCAATGTCTCATTACGTGCAAAAGGCATCTTCATTACATTATACAGAGATGCCCGTGGTAGAAGGGAATATCCTCCTTGGCTAGAAAAGTAGCACATATTTGATGCTGTTGGTTGTTCAAGCTTGAACCCTTAAAAGGCTCTCCGGAAGTGGTGTTTCTATGTCTGAACAATTCCATTTTAAAGATGTGAGACTATTAGGGTCATAATTGCAGCAAACATGAGACTCCCCCTTACAACACATTTGCAAAATAATGGCCTCACAGATGAGAGAGGAGAAGTTACATTTGTTGTTGAGGCTCATACAACATGTAGAGCTGAAGTTCACCAGCACAATCCATCAAATGCACTGACACAATATAGACCACATGCATTTTTAGAAATACTACCATCTTATCAAGAACACCGAACTTGGCTTGATAGCACCCTACCACACATTCCACAGAATGTTGGATTTGGCCCTTTAAGTAATGACTTTCCTGCATGGCCAGAGCCTGACACATATACACCACAATTTAAAGCAGGTACAGCATTGGTAGCAGAAGTATTCCCCCTCTACACTAATTTAGTAAAAATATACAGACACTTAATACAATTCGCAATGTGGACTTTAAACACTGTCCCAGAAGGGCTGCTCCAGAGCAACCACATGTGGCTATAGTGCGCATTAATCCTGCTATTGTGCATTTAATTATAGGTAAAGTACCCACAAAATATGATAAAATTCTGGTTTGGTTAGCACAAAAAAGAAGTGCTTTGGAGGCAGTGTTTCCCCTTACAGAACCCCAAGATAAAGATAGAATTTTCACAATGTGCTTGTGTAGTGTAGCCATTTTTGATGTAGCTTCATGCACGTTACCTTAACATACTAGGCCACTGTGCACTTTGCCCTAAATACATTTTATTCAGCCTCGCACTGTTATTTTACAATAACCAGTTTTACGGTCTTATTTTTATTTCCCTCTATCACACTGTTTAGCTTAGTTCAGCACTGTGTTCTCAAATAATACATTCTTGATCACCCTGTGCTTCAGTCAAGGCTACAGTCTGGTACATTGCCAGTAAACGTGGTAGAAGTTTAGTCTCCAGTATTCATAGAAAATACACATCCTTACTTAGGGACATTTTCTTAGAACATCTGCGTGTTAGTTATAAAAACACTTCCTAGTCCTAGTACAGGTCAGAGGGAGATTCCGGCCAGGAACCTACAACTAGATGCTGACTGCCCCATTGCAGATGCTGATGCAGAATACAGGCCTTTGCTCAGGTATGAGGGTTGATGTCCTCCTGGGGAAACCTGAAAGGCAGGCTTGGAGCTTCACATGCTGTGCTCGAAATATAACTTAGAGAGAAGAACATTTAGCGGCACTATGATAGCTTTATTCTTGTGCTTCACTCTCATCGTTACTATTTTAATCCTACTGTGTTGTGTAGTTCTGGTTATTGCAGCTCACGCTTTGCTATCTAAAATGCAGTCATTTTATTAAACAAACCAATCTTTAAAACTTAAACTGCCTCTGTCATTTATATATGAGACCGCACTGTGTATGAGAGAACCGGTTGTGACCTGAGTGACCACGACTTCCCTGGGAAGTGCTAAGATGTCATGCGCTTGGCTGCCCAATTGTCTCTTCCCTTTGGGAGAGATGAGGCACTGCTAGTTAGCCGGAGCAAAACCCGGATCTAGAGTGACAAGGGTCCTTCACCGTGGGTCAGACTTAGTCCCCCACACTGCGAACGATCTTGCCGCTCAAAATCCAGTAGTCTCATTAGGATAATGAGAGCCTATGTGACACTTGTAATTTTGGATGGTCCCCTCAGTGGACCAATGCACCAATTGGGGTGCAGTGTTTGGTGCACTCTACACTATGGCACACAACACTTGCAAATCTTTGTAAAGAAAGCAGATTCAAGATGAATATGGGGCTGCCTAGGGCCTAGATTTGTGGATGCAATTAATGGGCAATTTTGCTTCAGTATATTCGATGATATTTAGTAATCTTAAAGGGGAAACAGTAGCATTGGCCGTAAACCAGCAGCTCTGAGATGTTCCTGCGCAGGATCAAGAACATGAGCTGCCAAAGAACATCGCTGAGACCTTTTCTAGTATAGGTCCAGAGAGTAAACCACAACTACAAGCAAAATCCAATAAGGATTCTATCAAGCAAGCACCAGAGGATTCTATAAAATACTGAGCAAAGCAATAACAAAATAAAGACAGTGTAAAACTGGAGAATCTCTGCATTTGGAGACCTCTAAGAAAGAATATAAATTCAGAAACAGGGACACCTTAGTAACTTCTGATTCATTTCAGGACTCACCGGATAAATGCAGTGAGAGAGGAGGGTGTTCAGAGCAATGAAACAAGTACATGAAACTGAGAAAAACTTCATAACGTTCATCTGAAGTTTCCATAAAAAAGGAAGAGAGACTTCCCCAACGGAAGGCACAATTCAAAAAGAAATAAAATGGCAGAAATGTTGGATAAAAATGCCACAGATAATGAGAACTTGGTTGAAGGTCACGAAGTGGGCAGTGACTCTGCTATACTGCATAGTAAGAGGTCACAACCGGTGTGTCTCTCATCCAGACAGAGTTAGCTAAGTGAAAATTCTATTAGAGGGAGACATTGAGCACACAATGAAAATTATATTTTGGGGAAGATTAACATTGAGTTATGACATCATCTTGTAGAAAAAGACTGTCTACCAGAACTTGTCCATACTCTCCCACTAGGGGAAGATGTTGTTTTGCTATCTTTCTCTGTTCTTGTTTGTGAAGAATTAAGAAAGGCTTACACCATAGAAAAGGCATGGGCACAAGCACCAGTGCTTTATTGCAATCATGTAGGATGGGGTAAAGACTCCCCTACCATTTGATACCATTCAGATCCACACCATAACTTCAACCACAATACCCCATTAAACATGAGGTGAAAACACCAATGAGAGAAATACTCACACAACTTGAGTACCAGAGTGTAATAGAACCCTGCGTATCACCAATGAACAACCCCTTAATACCCATAGATAAGCCGGACCATTGAGTTAGAGTAGTCTTAGATTACAGACATTCAGACAGTCACACACACATTTGCTATACAAAAGGCCCACAGCACAACACTTATTAACAATTTAGGGCACATAAAATACAAAACAACCTTGGATGTTTCCAATCGTTTCTTGTGCCAAAAATAAGCGCCTGTCAGTAGGCATCTAAGTTCCGTAGGTGCACTCAGCTCACAAAGGATATTTTGTTGAATTGAACAAATGAATGTATAAGAACAGTCCTGGATATTTCTTAGCACGTGTAACATCAATATTACACAATATTGACCCTGAGGCGCTGTCTTATGTAATTGATATCTACCTTACAAATGACGGGCTGGTCACACACATAAGAAGAATGCACCTCGTTGTTGGATTCACTGAAATAGGCTATAAAATCAATTTCAAGAAAAAAAATGCCTTTCTCAGTTTCGTATTTCTAGGATACGAGTTATCCGATGAAGGGAAGAGTCTGGCACCCAACTTTCTAGAAAAGTGCGCACAGTTAAGAACACCAAATACTATCAAAAAGCTTAGGCTTTTACGATTTTGACAGAACATACAGTCCATATTATGCACAACTAATAAACCCACTTTATGATTTGATATGTCCAGACTTTTCAAGTAAATATTTCACAGTTGAACATACATGCATATTTCAAGCACTACAACAGGACATGTTTGAAGTAAAACACTCACATGTGATAACAAAGCAAACTTGGTCATCAGAGTAATTGCTGTGTCATCAGACCCACCTATGAAATATTCAGGCAAGGTGACACCGTTCCAATAGCATACAAATCGCATTTGTGTTCCACAGCAGAACAACGCTTTGATCCCACTGAAAAAATTCTGACTGCTGTTCAGATGGTTGTCATAAAAGTGAAACATCTGGCCCATGGGAAACGCATTATTGTCCTGTGGGGAAAGGTAGCAAACCTGAAGGAATTGCTACCAAATGCCCATGTAGTCCATAATCTGGGCTATCAATGTGTAAGAGTGCACACTGTAGGAAACACTTTGGCTGATGAAGTAGCCAAGCTAGCAATAGCTGGGATTTTTGTTTTTGCTTTTGTGCAATTACTCATTGTCGTATGAGGTTGGATGATGAAGCAATGGCTTGCCAAAGGTGTATCCCAACATATATATCTACCACCTTAGAGCCCAAAATGCTAGATTTGCAGGCATGGCAGGGGTGGGTGATCGTGGGGTATGTCCTTTGTCCCACTGCAAACAACCCTCCTATTTTCAAACAAACTGTTACAATGTGTGTACTTGGACCATGGTGGTCCCTTAACACCTGATAGTGCATACATATACATCTTAGTCAGTGTTGATTCTTCCTTTAGATTTATACAAGTATGGCCACAATGATCAGCTGATGCTCAAACTGATATTAAAGATTTGCATTTATCAGGACATATGCAGTTGCGGCATTCCTTTTGGACCAGGGCACTGCCCTTGCCTCTAGGGCATTGATGCACACCATGGCGTTGAACTCAATTTCTTGTCTCCCTACCATCCCGAGAGAAACGAGGTAGGGCACAGAAAACAGAGACTTATAGCAATCCTTAACAGCAAGAGTACTAGCTACAGGTCGTAGTTGGCTAAACCACCTGTATGGAGTCCAGGGAGCCCTTAATAATTTGTCGAGAAAGTCTTTGGAAAGGCATACCTGATATGAGTTACTGATCTTGATGGCTCTCATGCGGGGACGGCACACACCCCTTTTGACATAAATGAATGTGTCACTGTCTTGCAGGAATTGCAACTGTTCCGTGATGTAAACTCAAATGCATGTGCTGCAACCTTGGTAATGAAGGATTCATCAACAACACATACTGCTGGGATTCCAAACATTGGGGATCTAGTGCAAGATAAGATTGCTGTAAACAAATAATTTGGGGGAGGCGGGGTCAACCAACATGGCCAATCGGACGTGAGCTCCTTCGGCTCCGTCCAAATCCCCCCAGACCCGATGGAGTGAGGCGGTAAAGAGGTGCCAAAGGATTCCCCCCAACCTGGGAACTTGCTTCGGGACCCCCAGAGGGGGAGACCCTGGCGAAATTACCGGCCACGAGAGGTGCGTCGCCTGAGGCGGGGCCTGACGATCGAGTGCGCAGCCCACGTCGGGGCACGGCCCTGCAGCCCCGCATCGGCTGAGTCGGAGCTGAGTGGAACCAGTGAGAGGCCGGCGTCCTACTATGGAGGTGAGAGATGCGGGGCCCGAGGACAAGGGGAGGGAGGTATCTCCAACGGCTGAGCCGCGCGTGACCCGGGAAGGGCCACATTGAAGTGATCGACTACACGTGCAGCAGTGGCGAGGTGAGGTTCAGGAAGGGCCTCCTTCCTCTTTTTGTGTGGTCCATGGGGTGGCGTCCCAAATCGGGGTGTGCGGCTGCCCCCCACAAATAATCCCCTTGCCCACCGGCAAACTGGAGCAGCAACAGGACGATCTTCCCTGGAGGGAGAAAGTAAAAACTTTGGGGAAGGAAACCCCAAGCCCCGACGACGCGGCTACGCACATGGGGGACTGGGGAAGGGAGAAGGAGGCCATCTTGAGGTGCGCAGAGCTGAAGAGAGCAACCCAAAAGGGGCCCTGAGAGAATAGGGCCCAACGGTGCAAGCACAGGCGACAGCCGGCAGGACGCTCCCAATGGGGGCCACAAAACAAAAGTGATGCAAGGGAGGAGGAGAGCCCCATAGCCCCCCCTTGAGAAGTGAGTTGCAAGACAAGAGTGGAGACTTAGAGGAGGCTCCCGATGAGAAAGAGAGCAGGTCTGAGGAGAGTGAAAGCCTCCTAATAAGCACTGAGGCTCGGTCCCTGACAGTCACATATGCCACGACGCAAACTCCAGGCCAACAGAGTCTCCAGCTACTTTTCCCCGGCCATAGTGGAGAGCGCTGACCGGATACAGGGGGATGAGATGGCGCTTACAAAGGAGGACCTCCTGTCCTCCCTTCGCACTTTCAAAACCGAACTGCGTGGAGAGCTCACAACAGATATCAGAGCGACGCTGGATGCCTTCCAAGCAGACGTCAATGGGAAGCTATCCGCACTCCAAACAGATGTAGACTCAGTAGGGGCCCATACTATAGACTTGGAAACGCAAATGCAGAACTTACAGCAGAAAGTTGCCCTGGTGGAGACGGAGATTACAAAGATTAAAGCGCAATTACATCTTGCCACACTAAAATGTGAAGATTTGGAAAATCGAGCATGTCGAGACAACATAAGGGTGAGAAGCATGGAGGAGGCTGCCGAGGGGACTGATCTGGAGGCCTTTGTGGTCAGGCTGTTTTCCACCCTCCTGGGAGAGGATCAACCGGAGGTGCAATTGGAACGAGTGCACTGTGTGGGCAATTGAGTCGTGGGTGAAGGGAGAAGGCCTAGAGACGTTCTGGCTAAATTAAGCTCGTTCAAGATAAAGGAACGAATCCTTTTAAAGGCAAGACAACAAGATCCTATCTCCTTCCAGGGTGCAAGATGTTCCCTCTTCCAGGATATAGCTCCAGCGACCCTGGCCAGACGACAACAGTTCCGTCCGTTGACGGAGGCTCTGAGAGACAACATAAGGTATCGCTGGACCTTCCCCTTTGGTGTGGCTTTCGAACTACACAATAGAGCGTGCCATTTCTCGAAGGTGGACGAGGCGGCAGCCGCGTTGGGCATAGAGTCTAGAGGAGAGAGGGGTTATACTGACATTGCTGATGGAGAGAGGCGAGGAGAATATATACCTCCCACACCAGTGGACCAATGGAAACAACAGAGGAGAGTTAGAAAGACCCCCAGAAGATAACGCCACTTGAAGGTCCGATATCAGGGAGGGCCTCATTGGTGAACTGGAGAGAGCTGGGGAGCGACCCCGGTTGGGGGTTCTGGGGGACACGGAAGGACAGGGGGTGCCTCCCTCCGAAGAGAAGGTGTGGAAGTGAGTCAGCGACTCTTGTCACTCGGGCATACTCTGCTCCTGATGTTCGCTGGAGGTTCGGAGGGGGCCCGCCATTGAATTGTACCTTGATTTGACGTGGCCTGGGGGGGAGAGGAGGCGGATTTGGACCCTGTTCACGACATGAAGATTGTAGGGAAATTTGTTGTTTTATATTATCAAGTCTATGTTTGTATTTCTCTTTTGAGATGTTCTTTCGGTTTGTTCATTGTCTACCATCCCTTCCGATATCCAAAGAGTCATGGGGAAAGTCCAAAGCAGGCTAAGAGTTCCGAAAAGAGGAGGGCGGGAAACATGGTGCGGGGTATTGGAGATACTATCAGAGGTCTAGTTGAGAGCATTGGTGTTTCGGGGAGATGATGCTGGAATTACTCTCATGGAATGTGAAAGGACTCAATACCCCCATTATGCGATCATAATTGAGAAAGTACCTCGAGGATCACCGTTACGACATAGTGGCCCTACAAGAAACACATTTGAAGAGGGGGAGGGACACCGTCTCCGTCACAAACACTACACACAGATTGCTTTAGCTTCAGCACCAACTAAACATTGTGGGGTGGCTTTGCTGTTTAGCAGATCAGTCCACTTCAGGGAAATAGGTCCTAAGAAAGATAAAGAGGGAAGATGTTTGATGGTGAAAGGCAGCCTAGATGGGAAAATATGTATGATAGCTACTGTTTACGCCCCTAACAGCGGTCAAACCCATTTTCTGTTACATTTCTTGAGAGAACTAGAGGGCTATGCAGAGGGTAAAATTATCTTGATGGGAGACTTTAACCTGGTGTGTGACCCAGATCTGGACACAGCACTTCCACAGAGATCACAGACAAGTGCTTTTACAAAATCAGTGAAAGTCCACCTTTCGCCGTTTGGGGATTTTCGATTCCTGGCAGGCCCTGAAAACCTTGGAGAGGGATTATACCTTCTTCTCACATACCCACCGCTCATTTTCAAGGATTGACTACATATTTTTGAGCAAACCGTTAAGACAGATTCTTAAGACTGTAGCGATTAATCCAATTGTTATATCAGACCATGCCTCGGTGGTGTTTAGTTTGAATTGGTCACTGGCACGCACCCAATGTGCTTTCCCGGGACACAACATCCAATAACGATCTGCGCATATTGATCAGGGAATACTTCCAACATAACAGGGTGGGAGATTCTAACCCCCATACCCTCTGGGATGCCTTTAAGGCGGTCATAAGAGGCAAATGCATCTGACTTGCATCCACGATGCACCGATTAAAGGCTAAAGAACAACTTCTTCTGGAAAATGAACTTAAGATAGCTGAACGAGATCATAAACTATCCCCGACCTGGCAAGCTCAAAGGAAGGTGGTGTCCATCAAAGGTAAACTACAAGCTACCTATACAAACAGGGCGAAATTGACACTGCTGAGACTACAGAAATCCCAAATGAAAAGGGCAATAAGATGGGCACCCCTCTAGCAAGATAGCTTCAAGCCCAACAGGCCTGAGACTACATAGAGCAGGTCACAGACAGACTCGGAGAACACCTCACGGAAGAGGGAAAGGCGATGGCATTTAGACGATTCTATGAGCGTCTTTATCACTCAGATCATCCACCCGCCCACGCTCAAGAATCCTACCTGCGAAATACCCACCTGCCACAGGTCTCTCAAGAGACGAATTAAATGCTAGCGGCATCATTTACAGCAGAGGAAGTACAGGCGGCTATAGACGCCCTTCTCCTAGATAAGGCCCTGGGCCCTGACAGCTTCACAGCCCACTTCTATAAAACCTTTGGTGCGGAACTGGCGGGACAGCTCGCTGCACTGTTCAATTTTATATGAGGCGAGGGAGCGGTATCTCCATCTATGGGGGAGGCTCTGATATCTCTCATACCCAAGACGGGAAAGGATCCTCAATTATTCGCCTCATACCGACCCATTGCCCTGTTGAACCTTGACGCCAAATTATACTCTAAAATCCTGGCGCAGATGACGGAGGAAGTGATGCCAGTGCTGATACATCCAGACCAATCAGGCTTTATCAAGGGACGCCAGACTCATGACAATTTGAGGCGTGTCATCCATTTGATGGAAAATGTTCATAAGAAAAAGGTCCTGGGACTTCTATTGGCCTTAGATGCCGAGAAGGCATTTGATGGAGTCGAGTGGTCTTTCTTGGTGGCAACCATGAGAAGCTTCGGATTCGGGGAACAATTTATAACCATGGTAATGAGCAATTACGCATGCCCTAGATCCCGCATCTCTGTAAATGGGGTGACTTCAGAATTCTTTGATCTATCACGAGGCACGAGGCAGGGATGCCCTCTTTCCCCGCTGCTTTTTGCGCTAAGTGTTGAACCCTTGGCAGTTCGGGTGAGGGACTGCCCTGCGTTCCCAGACATTAAGGCCCATATTTATACTTTTTGACGCAAAACTGCGCCGGCGCAGTTTTGCGCCAAAAATATTACCGCCGGCTAACGCCATTTTGGTGCGCCGTGCGGGCGTCAGATTTATACTTTGACGCACGGCAGCGCAAACAACAGGTGGGAGTCATTATTTTTGACGCACACTGCGGCGTCAAGTCGTAAAGGAAAACGACGTTAACGCGGCGGAAATTACTGTGGGTCGATTTACGACACCGCAAACCGGATATGCGCCATTTTTTTGGACGCATTAGGGTAAAAAAAAACAGAGGACCCAACCATTTCACCAGAGGAGAGCCAAAATGGATCCCAGATGCCACTACAGACCCCAGGAAGATGACAGCAGACCAGGAACCAGCCAGGAGGACCCACACAAGAACCAGGACACTTTTAAGAAGAAAAGAAAGTGACGCTTCAGTGCAGAGGAGCAGACGGAACACCAGCACCAACTGCTTGTTACATCAAAGTTGCTAATCAGTAGGAGAGAGGCTACATGGTAACAAATTGTCGACAAGATTAACAGTGTGGCTGAAGTACTTAGAACAGTCATCGAGTGCAAGAAACGCTGGCATGACTGCAAGCGCAGGACCAAGGAAAAGATGGCCAGGAACAGGAAGGCAGCACTGCAGACTGGAGGGGGGAGTCCAGCACACCAGGAGGCCCTGGACCACATGGAGGAGATGGTCGCAGCCGTCATCCCTGAGGAGATCGTCACAGGGATTCAAGGACAGGACAGCGCAGACTACCAGGAGACAACGCACATGCAGGGTAAGTCGCATGGGGAATTATAATGCAATAATGTCAACTGTGAGCATGGGGGTGGATACCGACCACTAAATGCATGGAAGTCATCTAATACATGGAGTGGCATGGATAAAGGGGCACGGCATGGGAGTATGGCCCGTTCTGACAAGACCTGGTGCACACCATTACACAACACCAACAACAGTCCCATGGGTGCATGCTGTCATGCCAACGATGGAGCAAAGGGAAAGCCACAACAGGAGGGAAGGCCACTACGTCAAACTTACATCCTGGCACTCATCAGCCAACATACCTCCTACATTAACTAGAGCCCTATTAGCAATCCTCTAGCCAAACTGAAAACTGCAATGTAACTGCGACAACAGTTGCCACTACCACCTCTGATCTGTGTGCAGCTCAAGTAGCCAATGGCAGTAACCTCCCCATGGAACATACACACCTAAATTAGGGGGTGAGGATGACATCTGCAACAATCCCCAGAAACAAGACAAAGGCCCCAGTACACTCAAATGTCAATGGCCATAGTTGTCACAAACATCAGCCAAAGTAAACAATAATAGGAGCGACACAGCACTAAGGACACACCCATGCTGCATATGTCAGGGTCCATCCTGTGCCTGGGTAACAAGGCAACATCCCAAATGTCATACTGCTCAGACAACAGCATTGAGGAGGGGACACATGTACCTAGTCACTTAAATACACCTGCACAGTCAGAGGACGAAATAGGACACTGATACGACTATCAGGGCAATCCAATGTAACACACATTACCCAACATCAGCAGGACCCATTAACAATGTCAACATCCATATCAGATCATAACATTGCCATGCATAGGATATGCAACATGTCAATTACATTTAAGTCGATGTGAACGATCAGGGATTGGGGCAGGTCCAGATTGTTAAGTGTGCTGCCAGGGCCATCATAACACCCACAGCCAGTGAAAGGTCTCACCATGAGAATGGATATACACAGAGGGTCGAGTAGGACAAGAAGGTGGCAGTTCTCTATTTGGCATAAACCAACACCTAGAGGCGATGAGGCTGACAAGTCTGATAACTCAGTAACATACATGTGACACACAGGTGGGCCATAGGCCTGAAACAATGCCCATCTGAAGGACTGCAGATATTAATACAAAACAAGATCATAAAGTGAATACATCAAAAGGCAGGCACATCACGTCAACATTGTCACAACACAGACACACTAATTGTACCCTGTTTCATTGCAGAGGAAGATGGATCTCCTGCCGATATGCCTGTCCCAGATTTCCCTGATGACATGGATGACGAGCCAATAAACGTTCCCCAGGAGACTATCCAAAAGGTCCTTGAAACCCTCCAGACCCCACCTTCAGTCACAAGGAGGAGCACAGAACAAGCAGCCATCGCAGAGGAACCACCCCAATTGTAAGACCCGCCAGCTCCAATACAGCTGAGGACTCAGACAATACTGGCACCAGCTTTGAGAGAACTGTAGTTGGAGTACAGCGGGAGCTGGCCAAGGAGGTGAGGGTGGGGATGCAAAATATGGCAGCCAGCCTTGAGGGAATGCGTTTGTGCATGATGTCATCTGCATATCAGGCAGCAGCTATGCAAGCCCTAACATCTATCTTGCAGGAAGTGCAGAAAACCCAGAAGGAAATCAGCACAGCTGTAATACAGTTGACCCAACACCTACAACAGCAATCCTGTCAACGCGTGCACGAATGCAACATTGAACCCCTCAGGGCCGACCTGGCTGCCTACCATCGTGATGTGGCTGCTATTCTCAAGAACCAGCAGGCCCTCCTTGCAGCAGTACTGCCCTTAAGACCTTCACAGGGAGCAGCAACCGGGATGTCTGACCACGTCTTCTAACACTGAGGTGTGGGTTGCCCCTTCACAACCAACAACAAGGACAAAGCAGGCAACACACACATCAGAAGAAGAAGACATGGAACAGATCACATTCACAAGGAAAATGACCCGGAAGCACTAGTCCCTGCCACATGGCCAACTATTACCAAAGTCCTGCGTTTTGAAACATGACAGTCTTACAACAACTGTACTCAAGCACTGTTCTGCTAACCACTGTATATCTTGTCACCCAGCCCAGTGATTGTCTCTCTCCTACTCATTGGCTAAGTCTGTCCCTCTGCACTGTCTGAAACAGCAACCCCAGCATGACAAAAGCATTTTGGTAAACCCTTGTGTTTGATTACACTGGAAGATATCACTATAATGGACTCACAATCATGGACAATGTACATATAGCACTACAGCACTTTTCAATAAATAGCACTTACACAACAAATCTGTCTCTGGGTAATGTGACATATCAACTGCGCAGTAGATCATTGAAATGTCCCTACTGTCAAATAACGTAGCTTGTCAATACAACTGTCCAGATATTATGTAGTTAGAGAAATCTGCACAGTGACCATGTTTGCATCATACTCCGCGCATCCTGAGGGAATAATCTGATGAAGTGAGAAACCATACACCACCATGCTGTGTTGGACAGAAGAATGCTTCCTCAGGGGATAACTAAGTCATCAAATAGTGACCGCTAAATGTTGTCAACATGCAAAAATAACACAATAAACATGCCACACTAATCAAAGTAAATACAAGAAAAAACTGCACAAATGAAGGTGTCTGAGTTAACATACAAATAGGTAATCATGCCGAACTGTGTCACAAATGATGTATGAGGGTCATGAAGACAAGAATACAAGATTGCCAATGAGAACTCATCTTATAAGGGTGTGCATGATCATCACACTGCAATCAGACCTAAAACTGTTTCCCCAATATCAAGTCTGGAAGCACTGTTAGTGACTTTGAAAACACACTTATCAACAGAAACACATTGGGAACCATATTAACTGTGATTGGTGGTTGCAACAAAGGATAGGCACTTTGCAAGGTAGCTCTGGGTTAGCTGCCAATCGTACAGCTCAGTTGGGATTTGTTTGTAGCATTGGACACAGATGTTATAGTACAAAAGAGATGTACACGGAATCCAAACCCACAATCAAGTACCATTCAACACATACTATTAAGGGGTAACCAAATATTTATTAAAAGCTAACCATAGATGAGGAAACTGAAGGAAAAATCTTACCTACCCTAATCTACCATGACTACTCATTACCAACAACTGTCCCTAACTAACCTAAGCTACACTTACTTATCACATGTAACGAAACGTTCTAAACATCTACCCTCCAACCCCCTTATGAGACGGGACACATTGAGGACAACACATACTAACCTAAACACATACTATACTATCCTAAACAAATATATATATTTTTGGTAATTTTTTTTTTTTTGTTTTGCTTTTTTTTTTTTTTTTACACACAAGAACCCCAACATAGCCCTAAACGCATGTAATACGTCAAAAAAGAAACAAGCAGGACCCCCTACCCCCCACCCACTAACACTGACTAAACTAACAGCCTATACTAACCTAACGCTAAGCCCCCTAAGCCCACTAACTATAAGAACAAGGAAAGAGGAGGGAGGGGAGGGTATTTATGTCCATCTATTCAACTGTCTAGAGGTTGGCCCTCCGGAGAGTCCTCTTTATATCCTTGACCCGCCGTTTAATGTGCCGCACGTCCCGGCTCAGGTGGCTCACCTTGCGCAGCACTTTGTCCATCTTGTGTTCAAGTCTATTGAAGGCTGCAGGGTCAACAGCTGGAGCAGTGGCAGTCTGGGTACTGGTGGAGGAGGTCTGTGTGGGCTGTCCTGCACCGGTGGCAATGCTGGGCCCAGGAAGTCCTGCAGGTGTTGGATCAACAGTGGCAACTGTGGGTGGGGCCACCTGGCTCTGATTGGTGGTTGTTTCTGTGGTGGCTGTGGTGGGCACAGTAGGCCCACCCTGTGGGAAGGCTCGCCATGCCCCAGAGGCACGTTCATGGCGATATCGCCGGGCCATCCTCCGGAACCCCAACTCCACCAGCAGGATGTGCTGGTATTGCATGGCCCGACGCTGAAGTTCACGGACCTGGTCTGGAGTCATGTTAGCTGCTGTGAAGGCAAATGCAGATATGCCACCTTAGTAACTGCATTGTGTGAAGTGGCACAGCAAGTTAATCAGACATTACATCTACTGTACTTCTAACAGCTCATATCACGATACAGAGCACCGACTGTCCCTGAGGAAGTACATGGCAGGCCAGACAACAAAGGTCACATCACACAAAGCACATCCATAACCCACAAGATGTGTAACAACTGGCCTTGACTTGCAATCTGAGTTCTGACAGTTAACATCCAAGAATCATGCTGCATATCCTCCACCAAGAGCTGGGCTACAAATGTCAGTGTACGGAAAGCAAAACTAAAGCCACATGGTCTGCAAGTTGTAACTGGACTGTCTAGTATGGTACCAAGTGCCAAACCTGAGTGTGCATTCTACTATGCAACCAAACCGTCACGTATTCACAGGTATGTGTAATATACTGGTAGTATCAATACTAGGTACCCCATTCACAAACCCATGGCCGTGTTTGAGGGGGGGCGGTGGATACACAACTATAATTTGCCAACAACATGTACACCGAGGAGTGTATAGGCTAATCCACACATGTTTGTCTATACAGACACACCACAGGTAAGGTCTATCTACAATTTGGAGTCAGCAAACTCTAGAGCACTCATAGGGTCAGACATGTCAGGAAAATCAGAACTTAGTACACAACATATATTTCCAGTGAGGCCTGACTTACATCAGACACAGAGTTGCTAGAACACCCATGATCATGAATTGCATGTACACCTAGGCCATTACACTCAGGGTCCACACACGTGATGCACTACATGTGGAAGTACATGCTGCTAGGAGGTTCTACCTACTGTTTCAAACTTACGTAGGTAAATAGTGAAGCAGATGTCTATTGGGAAGCTATTAGCTCCACCAATCTTAGAGAATGTGGGTCTGACAGGCTGACTAAATAGGGGCTGACTTCCATTGCGACTCTTGGTGATACAAGTGTCAGAGACATGACTATCCCCTGTACTCACAGTGGGGCCTACAGGGATGTCCTACAATCCCTACATGATACCATTGGATACCCATTGGCTAACTCAAAACATGTGAGAACTGCATTCCCACTCATGGAACAAGTGAAAAACTTGCCCACCGCATCACACCTTGCTATGCGTCCAACTCACACAAGTCCATAACCAGCAAACACAACACATAACAGACATATCAACACTTACTGTAGTGGTCGAGGTCCTCAAATGTCGCCACCTCTTCCACAGTGTAGGGCACCGGTCCACCTGTAAGGTATGGAAGGAAGAAATGTGCTCAAAATCTGTGCACAGTGCAACATTTTCAGTATCATTTACAATATGTAGGCTGAATAAGGACATGGCAGCCATTCAGACATGATGGTACTGCATCTGATGTTTCACAGTCAACTTGTACATAGCATGGGTCTCCTGTGACAGTTACACACATATCTGCACACATACATTGGCCCTAACTATCATGTGGTTTCAAACTTGCCCCATAATTGGTGAGCACTAAAAAATATGGAGTGTAATCGTCTCATCATGTGCATCCAAGAGAAACATCCAACGCCTGGTTACTTGAGGACTGCATTACCAGTCAAACATGCCTTGTGGCCATGACACATTTAGTGCACATAGGCCCAATGTACAGAGGGAGGGGCAGGGACTCCTGTAAGCCATCCTGTTATTACAGTATAGTCAATTGATGGGGTCCAGCTATGGTGATTTGCACCAACCATGGAGATGTAAAGCCATGTGCATACACTTGGACTGCCATCCATATTTGGATTGTGGCTCATACGATTCCAACAAACATCTCAAGATGTTAGCTGAGGGCACCTTTAACCTTTTCACGATGTTTTCAAATCATTAACTGACATGTATCCAAAAAGAGGCATGTATCCAAAAAGATCAAGAAACACAATAATCCCACACATTCATAATACTTCTGTGAACGCTTTCCTTCCACACTCACCAGACTAACATGAGACCAATGTTTGAGCCACTTTGCTATTATCAATTGACGTGAAGGCAGCACTCATTTTCAGCATCATGTAGTGATTCTAAAGTCAGTCTAGCAATTGCGTCAACATTGTTGGCCTAAATGTTGGTACATCTGTACTTCTCTGTCAATAATACCCTATATCGACATGATTGGCTCCCATTTTGTTAGCTGTGCTGACAAAAAGGCCGCACCAATTTCCTTCATGGTAAAGTTACCTGTAAGTTTGCTGAGCATGTGCTACCTGACAGCTAGCAATTGTGATCCTTGCCATAGTGCATCAATGATCCCCTTATATTTCCCCAAAATTACACACAGTCATCAAGTTAGCTGGCAGACATTGCACTAATCCACTGATGTCACTACAGAGCATTTAATCGTGCACAATAACAATAGTCGTACTCACCAACAGTGGCACCAATCATGATTCCCAGGTGGTCCAAGAGATCCTGCTCCCTGGTGCTGAGGTCAGCCCACCGGTGCTTCAGCTGGTGGTCACTCCTCTGGCTGGCATACACACGCTGAGGTGATGCAGCACCTTTCCCCACCGGATTCTGCGCGCCTCTGTCGGGTACCCCTGTATGACCCTGCCTGGATCATGAGTGGCAAGAAATGTGTCACCAGCCAGATGAAGCCCCCCAACTCCTCTTCCCCCATCCTGCCAAGACGTTGCCTACCAGACATACTTATAATTGAAGAGAAGGAATAGGGGTAAAAGAAATAGAAAGGGGAAATGGGTGAAAGTAGGGGTAAAAAGACAGGAAAAAAAAAACCTAAACACTAAAAGAGCCCAACTATCCCCAAATTAACACTACCCACAACAGACTCCCACAAACAAGAAATATACAAGATAAATGGACAAATGTAGACAAAACACAGTACTACAGTATACACAAACAATATTTATTTCACAAAAGGACTTTACAGATAGCACACAGGACAAATACAGCACAAAATCTCTGGACAACACTCTCTACACAGCCACACAGTCTAGAAGGATCATAGACTGCAAAGTGAAAGTGAAAGTACACCCATTGTACATGATCTGTAAACAGGATATCCTATTACATCACTTCCTGTATGAAAAGTCCCGTCTTTTTTGCGTTATGCGTCATTTTTTGTTGCACAAAACTGTATTTGCGTCTTTTTTTTGACGCACAGATGTGAATATTAACTCGCATCCACATAATGATACATGGACAGTACAAATATCTGGATGCGGGCTAAATTTCACTCCTGTGCGTCAAAAAAAATGACGCAAATACAGTTTTGGTAAACAAAAAATGATGCACACCGCTAGGGACGTCAAAATTACAGTGCATTAACTGGTTTGGGGCATTTTTACTTCTTTTTTGGTTATTTTACATTTGGAACACATCAGAGATTGGCTAATTGAAGACAGTATGGTGTTGATGGTGTATGTTCACATGTGTGACATCATACTGCAGCGGGACATCATCCACTACACCCTTCACAGTATGTTCACAGTTGGCTGACGTTATAGATGGTCATAAGTGTGCCCTACATATGTGGGGCACAAATTGTGCATGTTTTCCATAAGGAGAGGATAGCAATGTGACGCACATATGTACATAACCTAATTGCCTTTGGCTCAAAGTGTGTGCTTTGACAACTAATTTGTTGGTTGACCAAGTGTGTGTGTACATCACATGAAGCATTATTGTACATTTGGTTGTATGAATGTGACGTCCATGTGTCCAACCCTAAGATGCAAGTAAAAATTGGAATGAGCAAGAGCATGTGTTAGTCATAAATGTAACAACACCCGCAAAGTATACTTCCAAGTTTTAGGGTCACGTAGACACCACATGTGACATAGCATGCACCAGATGGATGGCAGACGCATGTTCATGTCAAAGGTCCACAATTTCTACATCCTATGTCCTAGAGTATTGGTAAGAGCTTCCTAGGCACTAGTTGATGAATCCCACAGTGAGTCATACACATGCATTGAGGAAGTGGGTACCATGTTGTTTGCACAGACAGACAAGGGTCAATCTCATATGTATGATGACACCACAGTTGAGGCCATAGAAGTAAGCCCCAACTATCAAGTGGCTGTGGTGGACCAGCATACAAGATAGCATGTGTCCACATATTTCCAGTGATCAATTGCACATAGGTGTCTTGTTCATGTGTGTGGTCCAATGATGATCCTGTAGATTGTTTGGGGTGTAATTTGTCACAGTTCGGACCAGGACTCATCATGAGTCAGTGGCAGCTTTTCCTGTAACTACTGAGTATCCTTTGTTGATCAATGTGAGTAACGTAGATGTGGACATGTGAACCAACATGTGGATGGTCCCACCGTGTCACTAAAGACGTGTAATGAGACAGTCAACAGGGCAACCTTGGTGTGCTGAGTGAGATAATGTCTCAATTGTCATGTTCCGGCAGGTGTCATTACAAAATTTGTACACAGGTTGGCCTCTGCACTTCCCACTGCATCTGGGAACATCATAGCCTCTGTGCTGTTTTTTCTTGCAGCTATTCACCACAGACGGCCCATCACTATGTTGTGCGCACTGTGATGCTGTGTGTGAACTGTCATGGTTCTGACATTTGTGTATTAGTCATGTACATTATCAGAGGTTGCTGGTTGTGCTGAAAGCCCCGTACCCAATCCCTGCCTATGACCCTGGGACACTGTCACACTTTGTCATTCATGCATAAATGCAACCCAGACAAGGGATGGGCCATGAATTTTGCATTTCCAAGAGGAAGTAACTCAGATGGTACAGTTAAAAGGCAGATGATGCTATACAATGTATTTGTGTATGCATGGAAGAAGCCCATGCCCAATGCCCCCTGATGAATGGCAGGTTTGCTAACGCAAGTGTGATACATATGTAGACACAGGGATACTTTAGTGTGACGCACAGACAGTTGCCAGTCAGGCTGACAGAATGCAAGATGATTCAGGAGCCAGCTACTGGACAAGTTACATAATCAGTGGTCTGACTGAGACTGTTTGGAGGACAAACTAGACAGTTGACATGTCAATCTGTGTACGTCCTGTGTTTTTGAAGGTGACAAATGAACCCAAGGGCTGTGTTACACGGCTTAATTACTATCAATGGTTGACGGTGTATTTGACATAATGGCGACTCCTATGCTGTTCCAGGCATCATCAGGGGCAGTGCTTTTTGTAATGGGTGGTGTGCATGGAGGTGATTACAGGTGTGGGCTGCATCTGCTTCTCATCAGTCCTGTAGGTGAGACTTGCATTCTAAGGGCCAACAGACATTTTCACAAGGGGAAGCAATCTACATGTGCTAACAGGGCTTTGAAACTAGAAGACAGTGTATATAGTGACCTGACGTCCATGCAGTCAGATGTTCTATGACAGTGGCATACCTTAGGAAAGGGTGTTGCACACTGGTTTGCTAATGTTGGTCTGTGTGTATAGAGGAGGTATTATCAGGGTACACACCTTAGTATTCCAGGGACCTCTTCCGACAGGTGGGTTGTGACCAGGTGCATGGGTGTGTCAGGAGTTAGGAAATGGGCTGACATGTGCATGGAATGTCATGTGCGCAATGCATGTCATATGTGTGGCACTTGTGCTGTCTATGTTCTGCTTCTATGGAGCTCTAGTCACAGATATTCCTTGCAAATATTGGATGCAGTTGGACTAACTGCTGTCAAGGGTCTTGTCAGACATTCCTGTTAGTGATGCCAAAGCACATTGACTGCCTCATGTATGAGGCTTGTTTTCCCCTTATTGAGTGATGGTGTCATAGTTGTGTGTCATATGCTGCGTTGGACCTTGCTTTCAACATGTATGTGTGAAATAGTTGTGGTCCTCTGCTATAGGCCTTCAAAGGAGATATGTACATGATATATGTCATGAAGAGTGTATGTGACCATTGTATGTTAGGCATCACATAAGCTCTGGAATGTTCCGTGTCCTACTCAGTATCTCAGCAATGCTCCATGAGGCAACACTCTTATTCTGATAAGTAGAGATGAAGGTGTGTAAAAAGGAATAGCCAGACCATGATGTGGTGATTATAATAGGTGTTTATTTAAATTAGTTAACTAAAGTGGTGAAGGTGATCATATTCAGAAGAAATTATTTACAATCTGTTGCCGCCTGCGTATACCAGCAGCTGTGTTCTGTAGTTCCCCCTCCTGTTGCAGGCCAGCATCCTCCTCTTCCTCCTCTTCAGGCATGTGTGGCTCTGGTTCCAGGAGGGGAATGTTTCTTCTGATGCAAATGTTGTGCAATATTGCACATGTGAGGATGATCCTACAGACCATCTCGGGGGAATATAGGAGGCTACCACCATTGATGTCGAGGCAGCGGAACCTTGACTTGAGGATGCCGAAGGTCCGCTCGACAATGCTGCGTGTCCTCCTATGGGCCTCGTTGTATGCACGCTCTGCAGCTGTACTCGGGTTGCCAAATGGTGTCATAATCCATGGCTGGATGCCATACCCCTGATCAGCTGCAAGAGAAAATGAATGGGGTCATGTTGATGTAGATGGCACTATTGAAAAGACCTTTAATGGCAGTAGTTGTCTTGTGTTGTCTGTGACTCTTTTGTGTACTAATGTGACATCCTATGCTTGTAGGCTATACCATCTGCATTGTGTTGTTTCCTTGGCTGAACAAGTGTTTGTCTGCTAACCGTTTGTCAGCAGTATATTTTGGGATTTGCAGTACAGTGTGCCCTCCCTAGCATTGTGACTTGTGATACAGGTGTCCGTGTGTCTTCACTGGGGGTGAGATGATAGTTCCATGCACAGTTAAAATTGAAAGTGTTGTTAACACGTTCATATCAAAGTACCCTGGACATCCCATACCTTTAGACTTAGGCAATGTATTAATGTAAAGGTCATTGGGACACTTACAAATTGCAAGGTGACATTTCGGCAACCACACTCATTGACGTCTTCACATTAGGCTGTACAGTAAATTCCGATGTGTGACAGGTTCAATGGTGACTTAACAAACATGGCTAGTGATGTTACGACCTCAGTGTGTTCCTGTCGACATGTTGCTGTTGTGGTGTATGTGTTGTGTGTCCTAGAGGGTTGCTGTGCAGTGTATATATATGTAGGTTTTTGTACTTACCAACAAGTAGTCCATTGCCATACCGTCCATCCTGGAAGTGTTCATTGATGGTGCAGTGACGGAAGATGCATGAGTCATGTACACTCCCAGGATATTTAGCCACTATGTTGGTGATCAATCCCCGGTGTTCGACTATGGCCTGCATGTTGATGGAATGTGTGTGCTTCCTTTTGCGGTAGAGGTGTTCAATTGCAGCAGGTGGCACAAGGCGTACATGTGTGCAGTCGATTGCACCAAGGACGTGTAGGAAGCCACTGATTGCGTAGAACCCCTGTTTAGTTTCCTGCTGCTTCTGCAGTGTGTTAGGGAAGCAGATGTGGCGAGGTGTTAGTCGAATGATGGCGTCCAGTACTTTGGGCAAAAAGGCGGAGAATGATGGTTGTGATATTCCGCCAACCAGGGCACCAATTGTTTGAAAAGAGCCACTGGCCAGCATATGAAGTACGGCAAGCAGCTTTGTTTCTGTTGGGATGGTGCGGGGTGTCACCAAAGTGGGGGCCAACTGCTGTTCAATGTTTCGCAGCAGCTGCTGAATGGCCTGCTAGTTCAACCGGTACCTCTGTATGATGTTGTGTTCCCTGAGGCCCTGAAGGGTTGTTCTTGGGCGGAATATCCTCTCCTGCCTTCTGCGCTGCCTTTGGGGTCCCTGCTGGTGTTGTTGTAGCTCCTGTTGTTGCTGCTGGGATCTGCGTCTGCGTGCACGCTGGATTAGAATCACCTCCATGTCTCCCTGTTGCTGCTCTGCTCATCTGCTGTTTGTTCTGTGTGTTCTGATTAAATACAGGTGTGTTTGCCCCATTTGAACGCCTGCCATTACCCAGGCGTTAATTTTTTACGCAAATCGGGCTGTGCGTCATTTTCTGGCTCCGCCTCCCGGCTGTGCGTAATTTTTGCCCGAAAGCATAAATACGACGCACGGCCGTTTAAGCCATTTTTTTGGATGGGAACGCCTACCTTGGAGTATAAATATGCCCCTAAATTCGGCGCCGATAACCATAAAATCTCCCTATTCTCTGACGATATCTTATTATTCGTCACTGAACGTCACCCTTCCCTTTTAGCAATCCAGGAGGAATTGACACTCTTTAAACAAGTGGCAGGGTTTAAAGGAAACGCAGAAAAAACATATCTCCTCAACCTGTCGATGCCCGCAGGAGAAATGACCCAGGTAGCCTCCCTGACCCCATTTGCATGGGCCAAGAAAAAAATCACTTATTTAGGCATTCGAATTGTTCCCCAGGTGTCTGATCTGTTCAGAGCTAATCATCCCCTCCTGATCAGGTCACTACGAGAAGACTTTAGGAGGTGGTCTCCGCTATGGTTATCCTGGCTGGAGCGCATCAATAGTATCAAGATGACAGTGCTCCCCAGATTTCTCTATCTCTTCCAGAGCCTCCCTACTGAGATACCGCCAGATTTCTTTGCTGAGATACGGACTTTGTTCACGAAATTCATTTGGCAGGGAACAAGAGCTAGAGTATCAAATTAAGTATTGGTGCGCCCCAGGAGGGAGGATTGGCACTTCCTGACCTCCTGCAGTACTATAGAGCGGTCCCTCAGAGAGTCAGACAAGATATGGTTGCATATGGACAGGACGGTGACGGGCAAGACCTTGTGGGATGTCCCATGGAAGCCTAAGGGGGCACGACCACAAAACGCATACATTAGCACGCCCACCGCCACTACCCTTAAAGTGTGGGACAAGGTAACTAGAACCTATGAGCTTACATCCTTTCCCTCGCCACATACGCCTACCCATTTTAACAAGGCATTCCCACCAGGGGAGTCTCCAGGACCTTTTGATCGATGGAGGGAAGGGGGCTGCTTACGCATTGCAGATTTATACCATGGGGACCAACTACGTACGTTCAATAACTGCTGCAGAGATTTTCAGCTTCCTCAGTCCGAACATTGCCATTACACCCAGTTAGTGCATTGGGTCTCACATCTGCATGTGAGGGAGGCAGCCACAAGGGATCTTCTTCCGGTGGAGGGATTTGTGCAAAGGGGAGGAGTGGCGAGGGGCAGTGGCGAGGGGCAGTATTTCTACGCTATATTCTATTCTACAACACCGGCACGACATACCTCAACGAAAGAGTGAACTTAAACACTCCCACCCGCAACCTCTGATCAGCCAACCTAGCCCTAGCCACAGTCCCCCACATCCAATGCACCACCACAGGAGACAGGTCCTTCTCCTACCTCGCCCCCAAAACCGTGAACTCCCTCCCCACCAACATCCGCAAAACCAAAGACCTCCTGCTCTTCAGAAAAAACCTCAAAACATGGTTGTTTGAACAGTGACCCTCCTGCCCCCCCCCAAGCGCCTTGAGACCCTCACGGGTGAGTAGCATGCTTTATAAATTCTTTTGATTGATTGATTGATTCTAGCCACTGCACAGAAGGCCCCAACTCCTCTACACATCCCCTTCTGGGAACAGGTTCTGGGCATCACAGTGGGGGAGGACCAGTGGCGTCATCTATACCAAGATATATCCAAGCACAACCGCTCAATGGCAGCTAGGGAAGCCCACTACAAACTGCTTAATAACTGGTACCACTATCCCGAGAAGCTTAAGAAACTATACACGCAGGTGTCCGATAGATGTTGGCGGGGCTGTGGCATGCTGGGGGACTTTAAACACATATGGTGGGACTGCCCAGCGATCCGCCCCTATTGGAACGAAATTCTCTCACATCTGAAAGAGATGTTGGGGTACTCCATACCGACCGTGCCGGAACACATTCTCTTGGGTCTTCGGGCTCAGGAACTACAGCACCAATCACACGGGGACTGGGCCATTCTTTGGTTAGCTCTGGGTGCGGCAAAGACAACACTAGCATCCTTCTGGAAAAGAGCGGACCCACCCCCTATAGCCCTGTGGTTCACTAGGTTGTGGAGGAGCCTCGCCATGGAGCGTCTGGTTGACAACGGGGAGGGCTCATGCAGAAGTTTTGAATGTATCTAGGACCCCCGGTTAGGTTCCTCTCCAGGGGTCTTCCCCTACCGCCATGTGGTCGCCGGCTAAGAGCTTTACACCTCTTCCATATATAGGAACCAGATTCTGAGACAGGGGGAGGGGACTTGATAGGGGAGCCCACAACCACTGACTCCTATCAGTTACTCCAGACATATCCAGGGAGGGATTATTTGTTATATGTTTAAAGTTGATTTTTTTTTATTTGTATCATTTACTGTAATTGATGGCTACGCTTAACACTTGCAAGATGACAATCGTCCCTTAGAGCTGCGTATTCTCATTGAACAATGTAAAACCTACTCCAGATGGGGAAATACTACAAGAGGATAGAACTGCAGTGGGTAGCCTACGATATCATGTGACTGGACATGTTAATATTGTTGTACAAAAATTGTCAGTAAAAATACATTTACAAAAAGAAATTTGGCACTTCATATTGAGCAACAGTTCCGGTCCTGGGAGTACATGGTTCCAGAACTGTCATCCTACAAGCACTACCTGCTTTGTTTCGATTAACACTATCAAGTTTAACTATGTGGCCAGTCATACACAGTAGACCACAAAGACTCCAGGGCAGTTCCCACACCGCTGTCACTGCCAGTTAGGATGAACTTCTAAACGTTTTGAGCAAAATTAATAGAGTAAAAGGTGATTTGTGGCAGGCTTTACGCATGGACTCAAGAATGTGATATCTCAGGGAGGTCGTGGTTAAATGGAGATTACCCTTTTCTCACATGACAACATGTCTGAACCAAACACAGGCAATGAAGGAGATGCAGTAAAGTTTTCAATAGGTTTTTTTAACAAGACTGCAATCTACTGTAAATTGCATTGGCTGCACTGACTAGGATAAGGAACAATGCAAGAAATAGAATGGTAAATATGAAAGTCATGAATACAAAGATCCCCACCATCTTGCAATAAGGTGTAATATGAAATAGATGTAAAGTAGGCCCTAATACGCTAGCATGATGAACCTAATCTCTAACCTAAAGAGAGCGAGGTGTGTTCAACCTAATCTGCCAGTACTGTGTCCATGAGAAGAGCCCCTCAACCCTCGTTACCTTGAATGAGGTCTCTAGGTCAGACTCCGTGGTGACACGAAGACTGGACCACCATCAAGGTGACGTGTAGCATAGATAGCCTTGATGGCATCTGATAGGAATTCCTCAGATTATCTTGTCTGTGTGAGATGTATTTATGCAGATCTGGTACGATCTCTGACACAGGTATGTTCCCAAACAATGGATAAGAATGCATGTTTGGGATGACAATTATATAAACCATTCCCTGAAAAGGCACATCACGTTGGTGTCACACAAAAGTGGGAAAGTACATCACGTAAATACTTACGTATGTAATTTATCTTTGACGCTGATAGTGACACCTTTACAGAGTTGCACTGATAAGGTAAAACTAAGGTCCAGATGTACGAAGCATTTTTTAAGTTGCAAAGGGGCCGATTCACAGAATCATCCAGTTTGCGACTTGAAAAATGCTTTTTGGGATGTACAAAACCCAAACTGCGATTTTGCGATTCTGTATTAGGAAGGGGCGTGACAAGGGGTTCCCTTCCTAATACTGAATTCAAATGGTATATACGATTGTTTTTTTACTGTGGATGCGGTCGCAAAACAATTGCAGTTAGCACCAGTTTCAAACTCCTTCTCCTTTGTGAATGGCAGTGAAAATATTTTTTCAGAGCAGGCAGTGGCCCCACGGACCTCTGCCTGCTCTGAAAAAATGAAAAGAAAACTATTCATTTTTGATTTTGAAATGCTTTCCTTTAAGGAAGGCTGCATTAAAAAAAACTGCTTTATTTAAAAGCAGTCACAGACATGGTGGTCTGCTGTCTCCAGCAGGCCACAATCCCTGTGAGGGTGGCCATTCCCAATGGGGTCATGTGCGACCCCATTGGGAATCGCAGTGTTAAGTACACTGTTGTACATCCGGTTTTGCGAGTCGCAAACTGCGACTCACTAAGACTCGGATCTTCGCACATGTGCCCCCTAAAACATCTATAACTATAAACATGACAGCCATCTTGAAGACATATTTCAATAAATGTGCTAAAACAGAGCAAGCTAAGTAGGTTAAAAGTCACTAGTTCGCAGGGGCACAAGCCTGCAAGCCAAAGGCTAAACTTCTGATTCCCATTAAAACTAAATAGGATCCACTACAGCATTGTTTACTATGAACCACTATGGGATACATCTGCCAGTTCTCCTTCTCCAACATTGAACTGCTGCTGGATATTTTGCGACATCAACAATTCTTTTCAAACTCTTCAGCATCTTCTGCAGCACCTTGATTAAATTATATTTCTGAATGAAATAGTACAGAACACAAGTTGGTAAGGCTTAGCAAAAATTAAGGACTAGAATGTTCCCAGTATTCCATCACCAGCTAAATTTGACAAATGACAAAATATGTTAAATGTCACTGCTAAACAGCTCAAAGGGTGGGTCCAAATGGAACATTTAATTCAACACTTTCAGGTTCAAATGGGTGGTTATTGTGGCCAGTGGACACAAATGGTTGTCATGAGCATTTTGTAAACTCCACAAGGAGTTTTAGAGCAAGCCAACCCGACTCTCATGAAATCTCACTACAACACTCTGACATCATCACCATATATAGCGTGGGCAACCTACAATGGTTTAAATCTTCCACATTAACAGCCATTAAAGAACAACTTAGTCTCTTGTCAGAAAACACAGACTTACAAGACTTTGGCCCTCATTACAACCCTGGTGGTCGGTGTTAAAGCGGTAGTAATACCGCAAACAGGCAGGTGGTAAATAAAATGGGATCATGACCACGGCGGAGACAGCCAACTACTTTAACACTCCGACCGCCACAGCGGTAGCAACAAACACTGCGGCGGTAACTGCCAATAGACAGGCGTAAGACAATGTACTGCCCATCCCATCACAACCCGCCAATCCGCCAGCTTTTCGGGGTGGTACCATTGCCATCAAAAGCATGGCAAAAACAGGACTTGGAAGGGAAACCACTCACCCTTTGACACTCAACAAATAACTAGGATGCCATGGAGCCAGAGCTGCACGTCCTGCCCATGCTGGTCTACCTCCTCATCTATCAGGAATACGAAAGGCGATGACCACAGTGAGTACTGCACCTAGTGCACAGGGGATGGGGGGGAGGAAAAAGAGAGTGACACACACACGTAACACGCAACACCCCCACTCCACCCTCACCAACAGCACCACACACAAAAACACAAGCATCAGCATTACATTTACACCCTTTAACCCCCTGGAAGAACGCAAGGACAAAAGTAGTTGAGTTAAACAGTGATATATTAGAAATAGGCAGATATACGTAATAAATAGAAAAATAGTATTTACAAAAATATACAATATGTACATAAGACTGTACGCTGTCCATTCAAAATGTCCGTGGGCCACTGGGTCAAAAATCATGGGCAAAGCCCACACTTAACTCCTGCCTCAATACGGAGAGAACACTCCAGGGGCATCAGGTCGAAAACACACAGGCACCTCAGGGGGATGGGAAAGGGGGGGGGGCACCTCAGCCAGGAGATGGAATAACGCCCCTGCTCCTCGAGGGGGCTCCATGCCCACTGCTTAGTCCTGGGGAATGCAAGGCCACAGTCTCTCTAGTGGGTGGTTTGCCCACGGCTTGGTCCTGGGAGTGCAAAGCCAGTCTCACAAGTCTCTCAAGTGGGTGGTTTGCCCACTGCTTGGTCCTGGGGAGTACAAAGCCACAGTCTCACAAGTGTCTCAAGTGGGTGGTTTGCCCACTGCTTGGTCCTGGGAAGTGCAAAGCTACAGTCTCACAAGTCTCTCAAGTGGGTGGTTTGCCCACTGCCTGGTCCTGGGGTGTGCAAAACCACAGTCTTACAAGTCTCTCAAGTGGGTGGTTTGCCCACTGCTTGCTCCTGGAGAGTGCAAGGCCACAGTTTTGGATGGCTTCTTCCACTGGTCCTGGACTGGGCCGTGTGCCCAGTGTGCTCCATTCTGCCAAGGATAGGGTGATTGGATGCATGTCTCCACTGGTTCTGGAGGGGGCTTTGTGCCCAGTGTGCTTCATCCTGCCAAGGAGGGGGTGAGTGGATGCCTTCTTCCACTGCATCTGGAGGGGGCTTTCTGCCCAGTGTGCTTCATCCCGCCAAGGATAGGGTGAGTAGATGCATATCTCCACTGGTTCTGGAGGGGGCCTTGTGCCCAGTGTGCTTCGTCCTGCCAAGGCTAGGGTGAGTGGATGCCTTCCTCCACTGGTTCTGGAGGGGGCTTTGTGCCCGGTGTGCTTCATCCTGGATGGTGCAAGGTCACAGTCTCTCACCTGGGTGTCTGAGGCACGAGATTTGCAGGGAACAGGTTGCATGATAGTCCATGGAGGCAGGGCTAGACTCCTACGGCGGCCAAGGCTGCAAACTGGTGGTAGTGCCGGTGCTGGTGGGGGTGTGCCAATGGTGGTGGGAGGCTCCAGCCCTTCTGCTGCAGCCTCGGACAGCTGCCCACTGGGGCTGCTGCTGCTGGTAGTAGTCCTATTGTCAGCGGCGCAGGTGGCAGTGCTTGCGGCGGGGCCTGCGGCGATGCTAGCGATAGTGCAGAAGGCGGTGCTGCCAGTGGTGGAGGGAGGCTCCAGCCCTTCTCCTGCAGCCTCAGACCGCTGCCCACTGGGGCTGCTGCTGCTGACAGTAAGGGTGGTGCTGGACAAGGTGCAGGTGGCAGGGCTAGCGGCTGTGCTGGTAGCCACCAGGCCTTCACCTACAGCCGCCAACGATTGCCTGGTGTTTTCTGCCCCTTTCTCACCTTGTTAGATAGATTTTTTGGGGAGGCCTTGCTGGGTGGTTCGTGCTCCTTTCCCTTGCTGCATGCTGTCCCCCTCTTCACCTTGGCAGGTGGCAGAATGGTTTTGTCCTTTGCAGGGGTTGGTGGCACACTGGCTGGGCTGACGGGTGCCCCCTTTTGAGCCTCTGTGAGTTGCAGGTGCCACAGCAGACGTCGACTTGGTGGCTGAGGTGCTGGCCTGGGTTCTGGACACCCTGGCCTGAGGGGAAGGATGGGGGGAGGGGGAGGGAAGAGGTCAATGTTTGCCAGGAAAAAGCTTCTTAGAGACACTGGGGCAGGAAGAGGGTGAGAGTTTGGGAGTGGATGAAGAGGGAGTCATTGTAGGAGGTGTCTGTCTGATGAGTTTGGGTGCAGGTGCATTGACTGGATGCTATTGTGAGGTGGATGGTTTTTGGGTAGGTGGGTGCTTGAGTTTGTGTACTTTGGAAGGAAGGGTCACAGACACACTGGAAGAGGACACAGGGGATGTGTGTATGGATGTGGGGGTGGTGACTGCCCGTGAGGGGTGTGTTGTGATGGGTGTGCAGGTGATGGAGGTACTGAATGAGGATGTAGTGCATGCAGGTGTGAGTGGAGACGATACTGGGAAGGAGGTGGACGATGAGGAGGAGGGGACAGAGTGGAGGTAGTGGATGTTGGTGTGTCTGCATGGGGATGGTGTTTGTGTGAGTGCCTGTGAGATGAAGTGTGGTGCTTGTGTTTGCCTGAGCCACTTCTGTGTGTTGATTTGGGTGAATGCTGGTCTGAAGGTGTGCTTGGGATAGGCTGGGGTTGAGGGGATTGGGTCTGGGTAGAGGAAGTTGGAGGGGAGGCTAGAGACAGGTACAAGGGCTGCCATCAGTGCTGAGGCCAGACCTTAAAAAGCTCTCTGTTGGGCCGCCACACCAGAGTGAATGCCCTCCAGGTATGAATTTGTTTGTTGCAAATGCCTCTTGTCACCCTGAATGGCATTCAGTATGGTGACTGCCCAACACTGAGGAATCTCAGGAGTTTAATGGTCTCCTCACTGAGGGCAGCAGGGATGACTGGGGCAGGGCCTGAGGTGCCTGGGGTGAAGGAGATGCCCACCCTCCTGGGTGAGCGGGCACGGGAAACATGATGAGGGGCTGCCGGGAGGGCAGTGCCTGGTAGGGAGGGTGGAGGCTGTACCTGTTGTTGGGGTGGGCACAGAGGTGCCCGCCACCGCCAGGGAGCTTCCATCGGAGGAGGAGTTGCTGTCTGTGGTCTCCCCTCTACTCCCCATCGTGGTGCTCCCCTCGCCCTCCGTCCCACGGGTGTCCTCACCCTCGGTGGATTCGGCCTCCAGGCCCATGTGGGATGCAGCTCCCTCCATTACCGGTGCCTCTGCTCCTCCACACAAGGACAGGGTGACAAAACAAAAAGGGGGGACGAGACAGAGGATACATTTGGTCAGTGACAGCAACACCACTACTGTTGGCGAACACAACACACAGGGAGCACTAGGCCATGCACTACCAGTTGCTAAGATAATCACCAGCCCATGGGGAACAATGCCTACCACCACTAGCTGCACACCTGAAACCCACAGGACCCTGCCCAGTAGTAGATGCCCACTAACACTATTGGGGAAGGAGTGCTTCAGTGCATGCCCAACAAGGGACCTACCCTGCAATCTTTGCCCTGGCCTAGGGTCAGCCATAGCCCACATCCCCCACCCAGGTAACTCTTAACATGCGCAAAGTCATGATTTAGAATCTATACACCCCCACTTGTGGCTGCTGTAATGCCTTCAAGCGCCCATCCAACTCCGGATAGGCCACCGCCAGGATGCAGAACATCAGGGGGATCATGGTGTGATGGGCACCCCTTCCTCGTTGGGAGGCCAGCCCCAGCTGGGCCTCCACTGTCTTCTTTGCCCAGCAGCACAGGTCCTTCCACCTTTTGCGGCAGTTTGGTGCTCGGCCTGTCAAAGACCCCCAGGGTCCGCACCTCCTTGGCGATGGCACGCCAAATACCCTTTTTCTGGTGGGTGCTGACCTGCAGGGAAAAGACAGCAGAAAAAGGATTAGTCATACCGTCGGGACTGTCATCTTCATGGCTCACCATATCCCTCCCATCCCCTTACACACATACATTGACCACCGTCCACGCAGCACTCTGACCAGGTCCCCTCAGCCCCCCCAACATGTGGCTTACACACACAGCACTCCATATATTCATGGCCCACACATCATGCTCACAGTGTACTCACCTGTTTGTCTGGAGGACCGTAGAGTAACATGTACAGGGGTAGGACCCCATCCACCAGTTTCTCCAGCTCCTCTGCAGTGAAGGCAGGGGCCCTTTCCCCAGACACATGAGCCATTGTGACCTCAAGACACAGGTCACAGCAGCACTTGCTGTGTAGGTCCTCTCCTGTTGAAGGTCAGGTAACAAGTGAGTGAACAGATAGAAAATGGCAGTCACGTCCGCAGAGGTATGTACCGTCACTGCCGGCATACATTTCTTTGGCTCCTGGAACCCATAGGGCTCAATGATAACGAATGTGAAGTTGTGCGGTGGTCTTTGACCGCCTACCGCGACGGCGCACAACGCCAGCAGAATTACCTCATTTCCACTTGTTCCTCCTCTCAGGTCAGGCAGCCGCCATTTCAGGGGAGCACAAGGCATGGCACCTAACTGCGTCACAGCAGACACTGGCACAGCAACTGACTGTCGGATTCACATACTCCGTAAAGGAAAACATCATCATTAGTGCAAAAGATGTGTGAATATGACCATCTGCTCACCGTTTTCTTCCATAGACTTCAACCGCTGAGGCTGAATATGAGATGGCGACATCCTCCGGTGTACAGACCTCTGGTGGACCTTGTGACAATGGAGGACAGACACATTATCATGACCTACGGACTTGATCAGGCCACAATCCAAGAGCTGTGTGCCCAATTGGAGCCAGACCTGATATCTTTCAGCCAGCCCACAGGTATCCCCCCTCTAGTGCCGGTCCTGTCAGTGCTCCATTTCCTGGCAAGTGGTTCCTTCCAAACAACAGTGACCATGGCATCAGTGATGTCACAGCCAATGTTCTCCAACGTGTTGACCAGAGTGTTGGCAGCCCTGCTGAAACACATGCGCAGCTACAACGTATTCCCCCAGGAGGATGATTTGGCCACAGTGGCCATTGATGGTACACATGTGGCATTTGTTCCCCCCCCCCCCGGAGAAATAAACAAGTTTACAGAAATAGAAAAAAGCTATCACTCTGTGAATGTGCAATGGTGTGTTTGGTGGACCGGTACATCTCCCATGTGAATGCCAAATATCATGGCTCTGTGCATGCCTCCTTTATCTTGAGGAATAGCAGCATCCCATATGTGATGGACCAACTCCAGATGCACAGTATAAGTAGATGTCCGGGTATGGGGTTGTCTCTAAGGGTTAGCGTGTGTCTAACAGGTGTCCCTCAATATTTGCAGGTGACTCTGGTTACCACAACCTCTCATGGCTACTGACCCCAGTGAGGAATGCCAGGACAAGGGCAGAGGAATGTTATAATGAGGCACATGGGCGTACAAGGAGGATTACTGAAAGGACCTTCGGTCTCCTGAAGGCCAGGTTCCAGTGTCTCCATCTGACAGGTGGATCCCTGTACTACTCACCCGAGAAGGTGTGCCAGATCATTGTTGCATGTTGCAGGTTGCACAACCTGGCCTTGAGACGCCAGGTGCCTTTTCTGCAGGAAGATGAGCATGGAGATGGTCTTGTGGCAGCGGCGGAGCCTGTGGACAGTGAGGAAGAGGAGGCAGAGGAAGAAGATGTTGACAACAGAAGTAATATAACACAGCAGTACTGCCAGTGACATACAGTTAAGACACTAACTTCACTTAACTTTTCAGTTTTCTATTGGACATTGTACATGGCAGCCTAATTGCCCTTTGTCTATGGCCACTTACTGTACCCTTTGGCATCTCTATTTTCAGATCTCTGTGTCCCACTCTGGCTCCTGCCATGTGTACTGCTGCCCACCAAAGGTCATTCCAAAGTATATTTAACTGTACATATGACTTGCAATGCTTTGATAATGTAGAACTAATACATTTGTAGTAGGGCCAAAAATAGTGGGGGGGTAAAGGTGACATTGCCATTATTTTTTTCATTCTCTGTTCCTCAAAACGGAACAAGAAACCACCAAACAGAATTTCACTAAATGTGTTTGTGTGTGTATAATAAGGCACCAAAGTCATTAAAATATCAAAGATCTTCTTACTCCCATTTAAATCTGCTCTTTTTGTTTGATTTTCAATAAACTCATTAAACTTAATGTTCAAAGAGAAGCCTAAAAATGCTAATTACTTTTATTAGGATTTCAGAAACAGTACCAAATGTATTACTGAATGAATACTTTTTGCTCCTCCTTTTAACTGTGCCATCCCTTCATGAATCAACACAAATTTGGAAATGTTTAGGCCCAAATTTACTAAACCCTTTGGTTTTCATTGTGTTATGCAAGACAACGCAAGGCAGTACAAGGGCTTAAGTAATATTTACTAACCCCTGCAAAGCTATCTTGCATGGCTCTGCATGGCTTACTACACCCAGAGTAAACCAATGCAGAACGAATCATCACACATTCAGCAGTCACAGTCCACAACAGGTTGATTGTAACTTCCACAGTTGCAGCCCAGCATGGGCTGATCATGTTTTGGTGCTCATTGCCCTGCATAATCGTAGCACAACTTCAACAGCTGCAGCCATATAGGTTGATCATAACTTGCAATTACAGCCCTGATCAAATCTCAGAAATGTTGTTATTTCTGATTCACATTTCTTTCTGAAAGGATACGAAGAGTATGCAAACGTCCTCCAAAATTTCTCTAAAGTAACTTGCTCGTCTGGGTTCCCTGCCCCAGGAATGCTCTGCACCTTGTTCCTTCTTGGACATTCTCTCCTTCTGCAGGGTAGGCAGGCTTCTTTTTCCCTCTTTCTGCAGACAGTCCTGCTTGAGATGCATCTCTCCCTACCTCTGGGATAGCCAGACTGTCAGGCAGCCTCTGACCCTGGTTTCTGTGGAGTACTTAATGCCTTAGTTATATAGGAATTTGAATATGAATAACAAGTAGGGTAACATGTTAAATACAGCTGGTGAGAGGAGATTTGGATACTCTGTTTGAAAATGTAGAACTGGACGAGGGTGGATCTCTCTCCAGTGTCCTTCCCATGCTGTTAGAGTTATATTTCTCACTGTGGGGCTGTTTCCATGCGAGAGTATCCACAACAGAGGTGTAAAGAGGTGTGATGTTTTTACATCTTGCAGTCATCAGCCAAACTCAAGCAGCAGTCATGGAAACACAACACAGCAGGACCCACCTAAAGGTTTGCTCACCTTTCACAAGAGTCTGCAGTTCCACCCCCATCCCTGTCAGTGTTCTGGAAGACTGATCAACAGCTGCTTGTTCACCAAAAGGGCTCATCACCATCTGTCCTGTCCTGTCAATTCATCCTCTAGGTAACATCCCTCCTCCTATAGGAATATCAACAATACCCTTTCAGATAGATTAGACGGCCCTCCATTAACCTGGCTCACTCACACTCCATGCATGTACCACGCAGGCTACACACATCCCACGCAAAATATAGACTCAGGATGTTAGTGCTAAGGGCTGGGTAAGAGGATTATTATCTCTCAGTGCGAATGATTCAGATTTGTGGAAAAGATGGTATCCACAGAAAGTGCTGCAAATCTGATGTTATTATTGGTCTTCATATCAGAAACAATTTAATGTAAGTGCGATTTTAAGTTTAAGGGGGCTATAAGGAACAAAGGGAGTTCCTGTACTGGTTTTGGATTGGTATTTAGAAGCTGCTCAACTGGACAAATGCCATCTCCGTGGGGTACATATATTTTTTAAAATAATGCCACTACATTTTCCCTGTCTGGTTTCCCAGGTTCACCTTGTCTGTGCTGTCATGGGTGTGCAAAGGTCTCCAGCTGTGGGACATAGGGGCATAATTATGAAAAAGTATTTTGATGCTAACCGTGCAAAGCCCATTGAGGCCCATTGTAAACAATGGTGTGCTCCTTTTAATGCCTGCTCTGAGAAGGTGTTAAATGTGCCTAAACAATGAGGCAACGACATTTCTTAGATTTCTTAGCACCATTTTTGTTGGCCTCCCTAACTGGGGAACACCTCCTTTGCATACATTGTGCCAGGCACAGGCATACTGTAGTGCAAAGGGTTACAAAGTGGCACAATGCATGCATTGCACCATTTTCTAAATTTGGTGCGACGATTTTGGGCATGTTGGGCCACATTAGCAAAGAACAAATGAAGCTAATGTGGCTCAAGGAGGTGGTAGGGGCTCTTACATCTACTCCATAGTCTTTGAAAAATGTTGTATAAATCCTCCAAGTAGTTCAGAATGGAACCACACCCTGACAGAATTGGTTTTCCAGGAAGATGACGAGTATTGCTCATATATGATGGCAAAACTGTGTGAAGTTAGGGCAGGTCACTCTGCTCCTTAAGAAACCGGGAGGGGACCCTGCAAACCCGAACCAAAAGTCTAACTTGGAGCAAAAGTCTAATTTAGACAAAATTGTAACTTTGCTACTGATTCATAGACTTCTTAGACCTTTGGTCTAACCTTACCTTTGTGAATACCAACAAGTAGTAAAGTCACACTTTTGGTCTAAGCTAGACTTTGTTCTAACTTTACATTTGTGAATCTGCCCCTATGTATGTGAAGAGGTGTCCACTATCAGTTGCTGATCAGGAGGGGACTTTCTGTATTATCCGTATTCTTTCACCTCCTTTTTTTTGCAGATTTTGAAACTTAATAGAATCTGCTGAAACAAGTAAGCTGAGCTTTAAATTGTTAATTATTGTTTTGTTCCCAGTTATGGTAAGGAGATTTAACATGTGTTTGAAAGACTTAGGGCCTGATATAGACTTTGGCGTAGGGGTTGTCTATCACAACAGTGATGGGTATCCCGTCTGCCGAAATATAAATCCCATTATATCCATGGGATTTATATTTTATTTATTTTATTTATTATACTTATTAAATTTCGGCGGACAGGATATCCGTCACCATTGTGACAGAGACTTCTCTGCAAAACTCTAAATCAGGCCCTTAATTCTGGGATTACTGACAAAATATTACATTTGAATCAGATAATAGTAGTCAAATTCATGGCAAATATCATGTCTTCTACGAACTAGACTGAGAGCCTTGAACTTCAGTTTAGCTCAACCTGTACTCCTTCCGGCTTCACAGAAAATCAGTCTTGGCATCCTCAGTGGTTCGATGTTAATGAGGGTTACATCAGAGGTCTGGTAGGTAAGACTTCAGGTCTTCATTACATTGTGTGCATAGCATAGAAGGTCTCTGTTTGATGTTTCATCCTGACTTTGACTTAAACTGTTCCATGTTGCTGCCTATCTTCATTCCTTTTACAACACCTCTGTCATTAAAACAGCTAACTCCTGGCTCGTCAGAAAAGACACAGACCAATCATAGATGCAGTAGTGACATTTTTTTTCAGTCATTTTTGCAATGTGAGGTATAAAGCAGGTTGATATTTTCTTCTAATCATGGGTTTTACTCCAACATAAAACCCACTGATTGTTAGATTATAGAACACATTCACATTGTGTATGTAAAACAAAACCCTGTGTTCTTGTGTTCTGGCAAGAATACAACTGTGACAGACAGATATTCTTATGATTTATTGTTAGGTAAGGTAGTCATCACTAAAGACAAGAAGTAGAAGAGATGCAGGAATGGCTATGAGCACCTGATACGGGTTCACTTAGAAGCTGGCTGAATAGGAGGATTGGCCATCACTGAGGTAAGAAGAAGGAAGCACACAAGGTCAAATCTAAATGGTTGATTATCAATATTCTCTCCAGAGGGTCCAGCTGCAAACCAAACAAGAGGATAAACATTTTCTAGATGGTTCTGGGACAGATCTATTAATAATTAAACAGCACTTAATTGCAAAAAGGAAGTGATAAAACTGAAGAGGTCCGAAGTACAATAGTCATTCAGTGTTCGAGCATGCAGCAGTATATCACATGTCAACACAGGGACTTGATATGAAATTTGAATGCACATTTATTACCAGGATATACACTAATTATACAATCATATACATCTAAAGTGGTTGCATTCTGTCCTTGGAGCTAAATCAGGTGATATTACTTCAAATATAAAGGTAGCATGATTTTCCATTTTCATAATGGTTGCTCATGAAATCAGAATTATTAGCACATCAGTAGATGCTCTTTCCTCAACTACAAACCAGCATCTCTGGGTGGCTGCAGGGCCTGGCTTGGATCACTCAATACATCAAGGAGAGGAAACCCTCTGATGTACCCAGGCATGTCCAATGATGAGTATTGAAGCAGGTGGTTCGTAAACAGGATGAACTGTAGTAAGAAAATTGTCTACTTGCATACTGTGTATCAGAGAGGCTGAGGTGTTTATCTGCTTTATTCATAACGGTTGCTCTTTTCAAGATGAAATTCTGGATTTCAGGTGCCTGTAGAGCTTTAGGAATATCGCTACTGATAATTGCAAAGCTTGGGTAGGACTGTCTAGTGGCTATATAGAAGGATCTTAGAGTTCCTAGGCAGGTGAACACTTCAGACTATAATTGAAGACTTGTGATCCCTCCATGTTGAAAACTCCAAGTTTGCAGAAATCTCGAGTAGTGCATCCTTTCGCGCTATACTGTCTCCCAACTTTACCTGTTGAAAAAACACACAGAAATCAGTCATGACCAATGCAGTTAGATAAAAGTTATGGGCATTTAGCAAGGAAATCATTCCTAAACCAGTCCTCAAAATCTCAGATTGGCCACTGACTCAGAATACTAATTGCTGGTAGCCACCTGGCTCAGGTTTCAGGGCCCAGGGTTTTCATGCTGAATTGCAGGTATTGAAAAGGTCCATGCGTGTCCTTATGGTAGAAATTAAGACCATTACATGGGACAAGGACACTGTCAGCCTGACTTGTAAGTAATAATTTCAGCATTTCAGTGTTAACAATAATTATCATATTATTTTATCTAATATTCTTTCTTTATTTGTTGGTGTTTTTGTTTTCCTTTTTTGACAATTTCCTTTTATAATGAATGGTGAACACCGAATTCAATTGAATACCAAGACCAAAGAATGCACAGCTGTTGTTATGCAAATATAATCATGATCTGTATCATGTTCATGGCAGATAGTACAATTTTTAACTTTTAGTTGTATCTGTTTGTGATAATGCTGGTGCACGATCTAGGCATTCCAGCACACTTAAAATATCACTACACCTCAATAGTGTGTTAATTATTGTGAGTTTACTGAAAATAATTCATCTTTGCGATTCTTTATACAATTGCCCTTTAGGCTACCAGTGATCCAAAATAAGAATAATTATGACCCATCTCTCTTTTTGTAGGGGTTGCAGTAGCATTGAGTGATCCCATGGTGCCTGCGGCTCCAAAATGACATTTGGAGAAACCTGACTGGGCGTTGCCACTCTAGGGAGTTACATCATCTGCCCTGAATTTATGAGATGTCCTGGTAAACAGCTGTTCTCTCAAATAGCTGAAAGATACATAGATTTTAACATGTCAGGTATGTCAATGCTGGATCTGACACCAACAGTGGATTACAGAACACTCCATGGTGAGTATGTAGCTCACAATATTCACATTACACACCGTAGTGGACATTGTCATGATGAATACCGGACTGTCACCTTCCTGCTCCCCTGCCACTCACTGCCTTCTCACTATTTCAGGATATTGTTTTTGTGCGATGCATTCCCTTGGGATGTAGTCAAAGCAGAAAGGTAACAAAGTAAGGAAATGAGGGAAACATACTGTTTCACATCTACTAATGTATCCTATCATTTCTCTCCCCATCAGGCAGGAAAGCCAAATGTAATATGAAAAGAGTTAGCTTTTTGCGTTGGTATTGACTTGAATTTTAGGATTTTTTATAAAACATACTGGATGCAGTAGCACATAATCTATATCAAAAACATTATTGAATCTCTTTACCTGATGAAGACTTGACCTCTGGCCCTAAATTTAGCATGGATTTTATATCTTCCACCTTGCAAAAGAGCAATGCCCTTAGGTTGTAAACAGCATTTGACAGCTATATCTATTGTATTCAACCTTTCACTCACCTTCAATTCTGCAGATGATGGGACATGATGAAAACTTCATGAGTAAGGTTAGGTAAATGTATTTTTCCAATCAGTGGAATTAGTCATTACTTTTTTATATTGTTACTTGTGACACAATATACTTAATGGTCAATGTGCCCTTCCCTGGAATTCACCTGTGGAATGATTTTCTAATTCAGCCAGATTTCATAAAAGGGTTCCTGCCTTTTTTAAATTACCTATCTCTCTTGACAGCCCATGGAAGTGATATTCTGACATCCATTGGAGACTCTCCTTGGAATGATACACACATGCAGTACTGATGACATCATAAACAAGTGCTTGTCTCATCACATTTTAATTAGTTATGTCTTTGCATCTGCTGATTTAGATTATCTGCAGTTGTGACATGCATCATCAGCCTTATTATCTTTGGAGGTTTGCCATCTAGCATCAGGAAGAGGAACCACCCTTCTAACCACCATCTTCATCTAAGCAAAGCCCACCTACATTTGGGTATAAAAAGGAAGCCCTGGTTGTGATTGCTCAAACAGCCAGGCAGTGGTTTCCTTGGATAGCAAAGCAAAGTGGGCATCTGGCCCTGCTTGAGATGTTTTTATAGACAACAATTTTTTTTTTTTAAAGGATAGTTTTCAATATGACTTTCCTCTGAATTAATAAGGTTTTGACATATTCCCAGGTTTACAAGTTCTTGTAAAACTGGGAATGTTTCAAAATCGCTGGGAGGTGCATGGTAACACCCACACACCAATCATGAAACATCTTCCCAGGGCAGAGGAAGGCAATGCAGCAATTTGTGCTGAGTTGTAGGAAAGTAGCTTCTTTCTAGCATGGTTACCCCCACACTTGGCCTGGTTGTGAGTGTGTGTCAGTGTGTTTTGGCTGTCTCACTGGGATCCTGCTAGCCATGACCCCAGTGTTCATAATTAGTGGCCTAATGTGTATGCCTGTGTAGTGCCTAACTGTGTCACTGAGGCTCAGTGTTTATGCTCTCTCTGCTTTTAAATTTGTCACTATAGGCCAGTGACTTCATTTACCAATTTTAATTGGCACACTGGACCCCCTTATAAGTCCCTAGTATATGGTACACAGGGTATTGGGGTATTGGGTATTGGGGTTCCAGGAGATCCCTATGGGCTGCAGCATTTCTTATGCCACCCATAAGGAGCTCAGACAAACCGTTACACAGGACTGCTACTGCAGCCTGCGTGAAACAGTGCACACACTATTTCACAGCCATTTTCACTGCACTTAAGTAACTTATAAGTCACCTATATGTCAAACCTTCACTTGCTGAAGGTTAGGTGCAAAGTTACTAAGTGTGAGGGCATCCTTGCACTAGCAAAGGTGCCCCCACATAGTTCAGGTCCTTTTCCCCCAGACTTTGTGAGTGTGGGGATGCTATTACATGCGTGCACTACATATAGGTCAATACCTATATGTAGACTCACAATGGTAACTCCGAATATAGCCATGTAACATGTCTAAGATCATGGAATTGTCCGATCATTTTAAATCTGGTATTGGGAGCCAATTCCATGCATCCTGGGGGCTCCACCATGGACCCCCAGTACAGCCAAACCAGCTCTCTGAGGCTTGGCGGTGCAGCTACAGCTGCTGCCACCTCACAGACAGAGTTCTGCCCTCCTGGGGTCTTGGCAGCACAGTCCCAGGAAGGCAGAACAAAGCATTTCCTCTGAGAGAAGTGTGCCACACCCTATCCCTTTGGAAATAGGTGTTACAGACTGGCGAGGGATAGCCTTCCCCATCCTCTGGAAATGATTTGAAGGGCACAGATGGTGCCCTTCTTGCATAAACCAATCCACACCGGTCCAGGGACCCCTTCTCCCCTGCTCTGGTGAGAAGCTGGACAAAGGAAAGGGGAGTGACCACTCCCCTGTCCATCACCACCCCAGGGGTGGTACCCAGAACTCCTCCAGTGTGTCCCAGACTTCAGCCATCTTGCTTTGCAAGGTGTGGGGCACTCTGGAGGCCTCTGGTGGCCAGTGCAAGCAGGTGACGTCAGAGACCCCTCCTGATAGGTCCTTAGGTGATAAGGTAGCCAATCCCCCTCTCAGGGCTATTTCGGGTCTCTCCTGTGGGTTCTCTTCAGATTCGGCTTGCAAGTTTCCTTCATGAATCCTCTGCAACAACTTCAGACTCTTCTGACCTCGGATCAACCGCAACCTGCTCCAAGAAATGCTGTAACTGCAACATAGTATCTACAAGACTCCTCTCACAGCAATGAGCATGCAATTTGGAGGAGGTCCGACCTTCCCTTCCCTGATAGCGACGGTACCCCTGTGTAATGCGTCTTCTTTGCCTCCTGAGGCCTCTGTGCACTCTTTGCAAAATTCCTTTGTGCACACCCTGGGCCACTTCCCCAGCACTCCATCCTGCGACACTCAACTCGCTGAGTTGTTCTCCGGCGGCGTGGGATCTTCTTTTGTTGTACTGCACTGGTCAATGGTAAAGAGCAGGAATGAACTGGATTTAAGGCACACAGCACATTCCTTTTCTCCCTGTACTGGCGCATAGTGGCCTGCCTAATGCCAATACATACATACAAATTTAGAAGCAGGACACAGGAAAGTCTGCCCCCCCATTTGTTGCATGCTCACCTAGAAAAAGACAAAGACTACTTAGGTAAGTTCAACAAAGATTGCACTTTTTGAGCTGACATGATTTTTACTTGTACTTGGTAGATTGGTGCATGCTGAAGATATTCAGTAAGAATCTATCTATTGCAAATAATTAGAATGAACAGCATTTAACTTGAAAGAAATATTTGGAAAGAAGGAGTATAGCTCACCAGGTCTTGCCACAGTTCCAGAGAAATTGGCACAGGTGTTCTGCTTCCCAGAGCACTGAAGTTCTCCAGTCACTGTGCATTCATCCACAGGCTGGTCAGTGAAGCAATCTTCACATGTAAATCCATTGGGGATCTCATCTACAGCAGGCACTGAAACAACCCGGAAAAGAAATTGAGAAGCCTAATTCTGTTCATAAAAGAGGTGCTAAGTCATGGCTAAATCCCGTCATTTTATTATCAGTAGCATTGGACAACTGACTTTGTATGAAATTATAGTACAGCATCTGTTACTGTCCCAGTACGGGACACATTATGATCTGGGGTGGAGTCATTAAACCATCCACTGGTATTAAGGAATGGATAATTTAGATGGAAACCAAGGATTTGTTATAAGACACGTTTTTAACTAATTGCCATGCTAATGTTCAGGATTTGTGCATGTAACATAGAAGAACACAGTTACTTTCACTTCTTTCCTCTCTTTCTTTTTTGCCGCCTTTACTACCTGATATATGTACACGTGGTACATGAAGAGGAATATTGTCGAACTATGTATGGGTAGATAATGTCTTCGACTCACTTATACAATGTAATTCTACATAGCTACTGTATTGACAGTAAGGACCACTACTATATAAAATAAATATTAAAACATATATAATAAAAAAGACAGTTACTGATATTTACATATTTCTAACTATTTTAAATAATTTAATACTTTAATTTACTTGATTTCTTATGGAGTTGTATTCCGTGCTTTCATTATTTTCTAAGGGAAGGTGTTGCATTACTAGTTGTTGGCCATGTGTGGGGCTGGACTTACTACAGTTTTTAGTAGCAACTCATACACTCAGGGCCCAATTCACAAAGGTAAACTTGAACCAAAAGCCTAAGTTAGTCATGAAGTCAAAATTTAAATCTAAAGTCTATCTTTACTCATAGTAAAGTGAGACTTTTTGTCTAAGTTAGACTTTTGGTCTAAACTTAAACCAAATTTCTAAGTTTACTACTATTAAAGTTAGACTTTTGGTCTAAGTCTGAGTTTTGGTCTTGGTTACAAATTTGGTCCAAACTTTCCCTTTGTGAATCAGGCCCCCAGATTTTGAAAAGCCAAAAGTAGTAAAATTGTTAAAAAGTGTAATCTATCTTTGTGATTTAGGCCCATGGTGCCCTGTCTATTTATTATTCCTCTTTCTTCTACTTTTCTTTGGACTATTCATACCCCTAGCTTAGGCCTCTCACCTCTTCTCCCCCATACTGAACTTTTGCTATTCTTAGTGGTCTTCCCCCCCTCGCCTGTGCAATGTTGCTCTCCTTCTTCCTGCAACCTGCTATACCCTGCCCACTGCCTGAAGCTCCATGGCCTCATAACCTACATGATTGCAGTCACAGATCAGGTCAGCCACGAAGAAGGAAACGCCTGCCCCCTCTCTTTTGCACCCAATCACAGCAAAGCATGAGACTCCCCGCCTTGTCCTCCTTCTCTGCTGTCTCCACTGTCTCTTTACCCTCCTGTTTTTGCCTCTTTTCTAGGAACTTTTATCTTTTTCTCTCCACACTCACCCTTTCCTGCGTTCTTGTGCTGACCTGTGCCTTTCTCTCTATGTGGCTTTCTGCACTGTCATTCCTGATTTACTGCATTTCAAAGTCTCCCTTTTCCACCTTTGTAACTTTCTTCTGCTTGTGATTTGTCCACTCTCCCTCATCCTATGATGTTTCTTGAGGGTTTGCAATCACCTTTTGTTTCCTTCTGAATAATCTCTCACTCCTCTCACTCATTTCTTGTTGCTGTTCTTCTATGACTTGTTTCCTTTTTTTGCTCCCTTTTCACTTTAACCAAATTTTAATGTTTTTCTCCCCATCTCTGGCCTCTTACCTCCGCTCCCCATTCACACTCTTTTGCTCTCCTTTGTGCCTCCCGCCCCCTTGGCAGCTTTTACAACTTCCTGTACCATTTTGTGCTTCTCTACCAATTTCTGCCAACCTCTGAGCACTGCTCACAACCCCCAAAGCACTTTCACCTCCAACCTCAGCTTAACAATGGCCACAGTGCAGATTCCAGCTGTAGATACTACAAAAGGGTGCCAAAAACAAGCCCATTGTTGGTCACCTGTGACCCACCCACATCCATGGTCATCCCCTCAACCAGCACTGCTAATCCTCTGCCTTCCTCTATGTCCTCAATCCCACCTCCTTCTCCATGCTTTGACCAGACACAGAGAAGGGAATTATCCTATGCCTCTTGTGCAATTTCTTACAACCCCTCACACCCTCTGACTGTGCCACACACAATACTCACAGCAAGCAGCCACACTCATCACACCCTAACACTCCCCGACCTCACCACTCCCTATCTTGGTTCCTCCGCAACATCAGCTCATTCACTTCATAGACTGTGTGCACCCTGCGCATGCCATCAGTAACAGATGGAGTCCCAGACTGTACTCACCTTGCACATCCACTCTGTTACAGACTTTGGTGTCACAAACTGCATGTCCCCTGTACATCCCCTCTGTTTTGATGTCAGAGTCCCAGACTGTACGGACCCTGCACATTCCCTCTGTTATAGATGTTGGAATCACAGACTGTACATTCCATGTACATCCCCTCTGTTATAGATGTTGGATCAATGGACTGTACATAACATGCACATCCCCTCTGTTATAGATGTTGGAGCAATGGACTGTACATACCATTCACTTCCTTCTGTTATAGATGTTGGAGTCACAGACTGTACATATCATGCACATCTCCTCTGTTATAGATATTGGAGTCACGGACTGTGAAGAACCAGAACCTTATGGGCCTGGCGGCGCAGGGTACGCCTGAAATCTCCTTGGATTCACCTGCCTCAACTAACAGAGACACGGGACACTCTGTCAGGCGTAAAAGATCAGATTTTATTAGCTGCAGCTAGTACAGTTGTCCAAGAAGTACACAAGGTATGTTCTCAGGAGACTGCCACTTTACTTTGTGGCGCACAATCTTATATACCGTATAAAAACCATTTATTAACTACATACACTCCCAGAACACATAGAAAGGAGCCAGTAAGAATAACGTAAAGATAGAACAGAGCCAATAGAAATGTCGGAAAACAAGACAGAACAAAGTATCAAGTGACTTAAGGTTGCCTCCCCTCCAGCTGTGTTTGTCACCCCTCCCTTGAACTAATTCATTAACCGATCCACAACGAAGTTGCATGTGGTGCGATAAGTTTGTGTGCGTTTGGAGGACAGTTGTGAAATGAGAGAATACTAGCAAAGGACAGCGAAGGCCAGACGATAAGATAAGATCGGCGGAGAATAGTGTGAGCCTACAGATAGTTGAAACAAGGATTAGAAAACCAGACAGGGATTAGTGTACTCGGTCAGACCTTAATACCAGCCTTGTAAAGATAGAGGCAGAAGGCTGTTTTGAACACCATGTTGCAGAATAAGCAGAAAAGGCAGAATGGACTTCGTTCGCTGTGCTGCCTGAGTGAAGGCAACATAAAATGGCGGCGGGCCACAAAATGGCGGGTCGATACGATCGTATTAAAAATCGAATTTCCTCAGACCCTCCTTTTGCCAGAACTCAGGCAAGATACACAAACTCATGTTAATCTGAGTCGATGTCTATGGCCATGAGGTCATCAAGCTGTTGCTGTACCATCATTTTGATATTCTCTGCTCTTTGTGACTTGGGTTTGGGAATACATGTAGTAGCACATAGGTTACAGATGGCAGGACCGCAGTGCATACAAAGACAACAAGAGAATATAAAAGCTAAAATTACTCCAAAGAATGTCAATACCTTCCAACCCCATTTGGACAGTAATCCCCAAAACCACTCTGAAAAGGACCAATCTCCTTCGTCCTGATGAATCGACTCGGAGATTATGTGTAACTTAGAGATAGCTTGGTATACTGTCGGAGCGTCATTAGGTATGAAAATACAGCAACTTGATCCGATCAATTTGCATACTCCACCACGGTCCGCAAGAACAAAGTCTAAGGCAACACGGTTCTGCAAGGTCATAAGACGATCAGCCTGTAGTTCAGCTGTAATGTTACTTAAAGCTCCTACAGTGATGTCTATGGTGGTTTCTACGACACGAACTAATTGCCTTATATTTCTGCTGTTGGCCATTGGACCCCAGAAGGGAAGAAATCCTTTGAGGAAATCTCCTCCCTCTTGTCCTGCTGTGTCTTTCGAATCCACAATCCCTCTGCCATATCTATTTTTATGATGGTTCGCAGGAGCGGTGTATGTAGGGGGAAGAAGAAAGGCTATATAACAAGTACCAGAGAAATCAGCTGGCAACCATGTAAAAGCCCTATCGTGGCAAACGAAGTATGTACCTTGAGATGGTACTAACGGCAGTGAATTCAGGGCTGAATAAACATATGTATGGGAACATAAACTTTCTCTTTGTCCGGTGTTTGGAGTTCTACCATTTATTTGCAGACAGAAATTTCCTTGTTGGGGTATGACCCGTATCGGAGGAGATTTTCCTTGCTCAATCTTATCATTGAGGCTGGAAATGTAATTAGTTATGTTCCAATTGGTATATGCTTTTCTTTCATCTATGGAAGCTTCACTTTTTTCCATGATTTTAGCCATAGCTACCATTCCCTTTATCAATAAACTATGACTGAAATCTGAACCAACACTATGTGAACTGACAGGTTGTTTAATTTTACTTTGATATGCATTATTGAAAATGACAAAATAAGCCCAAGCGGAACCTTCATAGGAGAATGGAAGAACTAAATATGGCATTCCTTTTTCTACCGTAGGTGGTATGAGTCCACACACCCAACAGTCAGTTGTATTGATCACTAACTGATGTTGATGTAACAACTGGACGAAGGAATTGTTAAAGTATTCAGTTCTTCTGATGAGTTCATGCTGGGGAAGAGTGTGAAATAGGTGCGGAGAGATAGTAGAAGAAGATGTAGAGGTAGGAGAAGAGACAACTTTTTGCTGCAGAGTAATAATGATCCAGTTTACAGATGCCAAAAGAATACACGACAATATAATGACGCATAGAGCAATACTACAACGACTATATATTTCTTTACAATTATTCTTTACATTTTTACTTTCTCTTTTATCTAATGTAGCCTCCATCTTTCTAAGTGGATGCTCACGGCAATCTTCCTCAATCACTGTAGTCACGATTATCTACCGTCCTATGACACTGTGAGGTCCTGCAGGCCTATTGCCACTTACTCAGGTCGTAACTAAGACTCCTACCGTGACCCTGCAACCGGGATAGAGTACTACATAGGAGAGAAAGTTACAAGTTCTTTGGTCTTGGTCTCAAATTATAGCGTTCCTGTCCAGAGGCAGTCTGGTTTTGAAACAATGTTCCTGGATTTGTCGTGTTCAAGCGACGATGCGATGGTATTGCTTCTTGAAGGATGTCGTCGTCCTCTTTCTCAGAAAGTGTTCCAATTAGACGCGCATCACTGAATGGTACAAATTGCGGAACTTTCTCACTTTCAGAGTCACTGATGCCTCTACGGACCCACTGATCGAAAGGCAAGGGCAAAGGCACTTTCTTGCAGTGCACGGCATGCACCCAGTTTTTCTTTCCTTCGACTTTAACTGCTGTTCTTGTGGTCAAAAGAACCAGGCGTGGCTCTCTCCATCTGGGCTCCAAATTTCTCTGTCGTTGGAAATTTTTCGTGCAGACCCAGTCACCTGGTCGGATGGAATGACCTGGGTCTGTGGAAGCCTCTGGTAGAGCACTCTGAACCTGTTGATGAAGAACACGCAATTTAGTTGTAAGGTCATGCAAGTAGTCAATCAACATCGGGTATGGCAAGTCTGAGTATTTCTTAGGGCGAGGAACTCCCCATACATTAGCTGGGCGACCAAATATCACTTCGGAAGGGCTAAGCCCCAAACGAGAGTGTACTGCTGTTCTGGTGGACAGAAGAGCCAATGGTAAAGCATCAGGCCAATTAAGTCCTGTGCTAGCTTGCACCTTAGCAATTTTAAGCTTCAAGGTTCCATTGTAGCATTCTACTAAACCAGCCGACTGTGGGTGATTCGCCGCGTGGAACTTCTGTTTTATGCCAAGACCTGCACAAACTTTTTGCATGACTTGACCCACAAATTCGCTCCCATTGTCACTCCAGACAATGCGCGGCAAACCAAACCTAGGGAAGAATTCTTTCAAAAGTATTTTGGCAGTTGATAAAGCAGTATTGTCCTTCAGAGGGTAGGCTTCTACCCATCTAGAAAAAGCACATACTACCACCAGAACATATTTGAGGTTGTTGCATCGTTCCATGTGAATATAATCGATCTGCAACACCTCAAATGGATATGTTGGAGGAGCAAAATGACCTGCTGGAGTTGGGGTTCCCTTTCCCGGATTGTACATCAAGCAAACAATACAATGTTTTACTACATTATTTGCACACTTTGGGATCCCCTCATTTTGCCACACTGGAGCCAGAAGTTTACATATTCCTTTTGCACTTAGGTGAGCTGGACCATGTGCCATAGTAACTACAGGTAGTACATAAGCATCTGGTAACAGCCAACGTTGATGTTCTTATAATTCAACCCAACATCCCATCTCATCTAACATTCCTGTACTTTCCTTCCACTTTCTCAACTCATTCTCCGTAGCCTCTCCTTGAATTGATTTCACACTCTCTACTGTATCTTCACACATTCCCTTTTCTCTTACGCAGTTTGCGGGACCTACAACATACATTCGACTTGTGTTGTCTCTGGCTGTCTTTTTCGCTACCTCATCTGCAAATGCATTTCCTCGACCAACATCGTCCACAATCTTTTTGTGTGCACTACACTTCACGATCGCTATCTGAGTAGGCATTGTAAGTGACTCAAGAAGTTCAGTCACTAATTGACCATGTTGTATCTTAGTACCATGGGAAGTAAAGAATCCTCTTTCCTTCCATAAGCGCCCAAAGTTAAACGCTACACCAAAAGCGTATTGGCTATCAGTGTACACGTTTACTCTTTTTCCTTTGGATAACACACACGCTCTAGTTAAGGCTATCAATTCAGCTGCCTGAGCTGAATTATGTCTAATGCGTGCTGTCTCCACAATCGTATGCAAAGTAGTAATAGCGTAGGCTGAAACTGTATCTCCATTCGGTAGCTTGAAACAAGAACCATCTACCCATAGTGTTCCATCTGGATTCACCAATGGCGTGTCTTTTAGGTCAATTCTACCCTTAGTCTCTTCTTCAGTACGGAGAAAACAATCATGCTGTTCAGAGACATCTCTCTCTTCTGGAAGAGGCAACAAAGTAGCTGGATTCAGGGTATTACATCGTTTGATGTGTATGTGACTAGCCAAAAGCGTCAGCTCATATCCGGACAACCGAGCACTCGTAAGATGCTGCGTTTTTGTCCTATTTAGTAAAGTATCCACTGCATGTGGCACCATAACAATGAGAGTATTATCTAGCACTACTCCAGCAGACTGTCGAATAGAAATTGCTGCTGCCGCTGTCGCCTTAAGACAACTAGGCAATGCTTTAGCTACTGGATCTAACGTAGCTGAGAAATATGCGCATGGTCGCTGTTGATCTCCAAAACGCTGCGTTAAGACTGACAATGCACAACCCTCTCTTTCGTGGACATAGAGCGTAAAGGGCTTACTGTAATCAGGAGTACCCAATACAGGAGCAGAACACAAAGCAATACGCAAATCAGTAAAACTCTTCTGACACTCGTCAGTCCACGGAAGAGGCTGAGGCGTATCTTTTAAAGTTAGCGCCAACAGCGGTTTAGCCAATAAAGAGAAACTCGGAATCCACTGTCTACAATAAGAAGTAATGCCCAAAAAGGCACGTACCTCTCTTTGTGTGGATGGCACTGACATTTGTGCAATTGCCTGAATTCGTTCGGGGGTCAATTGTCGTCCCTCCTTTGACAAGAGATGACCCAAATAAGTCACCTCGCGACAGACATATTGTAATTTAGAAGGAGAAACCTTGTGATTCAGATCAAACAAATGACGCAACAGTGCAACGGTCACGTTTTTGCAAATCTCCTCTGAATCAGCGGCAACTAATAAGTCATCCATGTACTGAATGAGAGCGGCACCGGACGGTAAGGAAAAGGCATCAAGATGACATTTTAGAGCTTGACTGTAAACAGAGGGACTTTCACAATAACCTTGAGGTGCGCGTTTAAACCGGAAGCTTCGGCCTCCGAGGGAAAAACCAAAAATATCTCTACTCTCTTCGGCGATGGGAATACTAAAGAAAGCATTCTTTAAATCGATAACTGAAAACCAAGTCGCTGTAGAAGGTATCATCGTCAACAGAGCAGTGATATCTGGGACTACAGGAAACTGCGGTACGACAATCTTGTTTACCTCCCGAAGATCAATTACAAAACGATAAACAGGAGGCTGAGAAGGATCAGTGCGTTTAAGAACCGGAAGAACAGGACTGTTACATGTATTTCCTCTCGTTTCCTCAACCACACCCTTCTGAATCAAATCATGGACAATTTCCAGAAGTGCTTTCTCACCTTCAGTAGAGATTCTGTATTGCGGAATACGTGGCATTTCAGCATTGGGCTTAAGAGTAACAACATAAGGTGGGATCTCAAGACAACCAACGTCATTCGGACCCGTAGCCCAAAGCGTTTCGGGAAGAGAAAGCAATTCAGGTGGGAATTGATCTTTTGATAAGTACATTGGACTAGTCATTTTCTGTCCTAGAGTGAGGTATACACCAGAAGGTGAACAATATATCGTAGCATGCATTCTTTTTAATAGATCTAAACCCAACAGATTTTCACCACAACCATTCGTCAGAAGAAGCGGAGCTTCTAAATCATAAGGGCCTATTGAAACAGGCAAAGGGCAAGAAACTGGATTGCGAACAGGGGCGCCAGAAAATCCTACAGATACATTCGTTAAGCCAGACAAAGGTGCGCCAGGGAGTTTAGAATGAATGATTGAGCTTCTCATGGCACCAGTATCTAAAAGAAATGGCTCTGAAACACCCATTGTAGTGACATTAACATAAGGTCCATTCTGATCCACTGGAATTGACGTAACCCCCTTACTTTGTCCATGGCTGTCCTATTCAAAATGAAGACTTTCATTCCCTCCTTCAATATACTGATCCTCACTGTAATACTGTGTAGACCTAACATTTTGCTGATCAAAGTAATTTCCGGAATTTGGAGGAACAAAAGAACGCTGCCCTTGGGTTAACACACCTCGACCTCTACCTCTATTTGCTGACTGAAGACCACCACGACCTCGTGAAGCAGATGTTGCTCCATTACGCTGCAACAATGCCGGACAACTGTTCTTAAAATGACCTTCCTCCCTACAATAAGCACATTGATTGGGACCTAGCAAAGGTCTTGGAATGAATGGTTCAGGCTTTTGATACAACCTCTGAAACTGCGGAGGCTGTTGAAACTGAGGCTGAACATAACGAGGAGGATAAGCCTGTTGCAAGAGAACTTTAGTTTTTAATTCTTTCGTCTTTTTCTCTTGTTTTTCCCTTTCTTCTTTGTCTCTATTTTCATAATATTGTGCAGTAGCCAATATCTGGGCGGAAGAAGAAACTGCCCATGAACTCTCGGAGTCTTTTAGCTTGTGTGATAGTTCAGGAAGCAAGTTATATACGAACTTATCCACAAATAATCGCTGTCCCCCTTCTGTAGCCATATCTTGACCACTGTGATCAATGAATGTCTCCTCGAATCGGGTAAAGAAATCGGAAACACTTTCATCTTTCTTTTGTTTACATGCTGCTAGCTTATCCCAATTAACTCTCAAAGCAGGCATCATTGTTTTCATTAATGTAATAATCCTACCAGGGAGTTCTGAGATCAAAGCGTCGGGCTTTGCACCACCTACTTGACCTCTATCTGCGGCAATAATAGCATTCCAATCGCCGCCTAATTCGTGAGCGTGATCCTCTCTACGAATTTTAGCCCATATTGTCTGTGGAACTACATTTCCCATCAACATGTCAATATCTGCTAGATTCATAGTACATGCATCAACTGTTTGCGACAACTCTTTATAGTAACCAGCAGGATTTTTGCGTGGATCTGGTAGTGACTGTTTAAGTGCTAAAACTTCAGACCTTTTCCAGGGGACATGTATCCATATGCGCTGAAAATGCGCAGGAATAGCTGGATTAGCACCTGCTGCTGCAACTTCTTCCTTCCATATTGGAGAAACCTCTCTCATGGGATAGTTTTTCAGTGCTGTCCTAACTGAAGGATCAGAATCAGGAAAAGTCTGTGAGAACAATAGGGATCTGAAAGAAATAAGTGTTCTGACAGCGTTTTCAACCTTAGGACCCACAATAAGTCCTTTGTCAAAGTCAGCCTGAACATCTAACAGATCCTGTGGGACCGAACCCAAATTCATATCCTCCCATTCTTTAGCGAGAGTATCGCACATAACTTTAAAAACATACCTCTGCGTAGGTGCATTCCATTGCAGAAAGGTGGACATAATATCAGACGTACTATATTGAGGACCCTTCTTGATCCATCTACAAGCAAGTGAGTCCAATTTTTCTCACTCTTCGGAGTCTGGGAATTGACTACGAGACTGTCTTTGAGAAAAAGCTGGAGACACGTTTAAAGCTTCAAAGAAAGGTGATAAGAGACCAGAGACAGTATCTGCAAATCGCTTACGCATAGATGGAGAATTTGACATAAGGATAGGGGACAAGGTATTAGGTGAATTAACTAAAGGAGCATTAGGAATTGCCAAAGGAGCAGAAGGCAAAGGAGTTAAAGGCAAAGCTGGCATAGGCAATACTTGAGGAGGCAAATGTGGAAAAGCTGGAGCAGGCGGAAGCACAACTGGCGGCCGAACAGGCTGTAACATCGGGGGTGCATTAGCACCTTGTACATAGGGCGGAGGCAATTTCAATAAGTGGGACATTAAGGAATCTTCCTCAAAATCTTTTCTCTTATCAAGGGAAGAGATAGGCAACGTCGGATAGCATTTATCTATTGCCATTCGATGCTGTCTGTCTGAAATTTCCATTGCATTATCTATTTCATCATCTTTGAATTGCTGAGCAGCCTGTATAATCGTCATTCCCTGTGTTTTCCTATCTCGTTTCGCTTGTTTAATTTCTCTCTGTTTGGCTTCCTTACGCCAAAGGCGAAAAGAGTCAAACATTGCCGGCCGGGCTTTTCTTTTAAATAACGTTGCTTCTAAATTATCTAGCACATCAGTTTCGAAACTACCATTTTCTGGCCATTTTAAAACACCATCTTTCTTTGTATATCGGGTCCATGTCTTATTAAAGGCAATAGGACCAACACCATGTTTAGAATAGAGCTCATATGTGGGAGTTCCAACCGAAGGAATCGGACAGGAGTCCTCAAGCTGGGAGTCCCTATTACAACCAAAGCAACAAAGTTTTCCAAACTTAGTCAGACCAGACATCTCACGATTTTTACTGGCTGTTCACAAACATCAAGGGGGTAAAACTTTCAGTTTACACAGCACAAATGCACTTACCCCTCGGCTTTGGCCACTGCAATGGCCAAATCTAAGGACCTAAGGACAAAACAAAGACCAAAATTTGTGGGCGCGACCCACCAAATACTTAACTAAGGATGTCTTCTTACACCAACAGAGGCCCGTCTATCGTCTCGCTTTACCATACATCATCAAAGAAAGGGCCAAGGCAGGGCGGCAGTCAGGGCAGCAGTCGTCAGTAGCCGTCAGGAAGGAGTAACCGCGCTGAAAAAGACCTTCGGACCACTTCGACATACAGGGGTCGCTTGACGTGGCTTGCGATTCCTCCAGAATTTTCTTGCGGGGTTCCTCACGACCTTCAGGTAGAACCGGTACCGCTGAAGCCGCCCCACGTTGGGCGCCAGTTGAAGAACCAGAACCTTATGGGCCTGGCGGCGCAGGGTACGCCTGAAATCTCCTTGGATTCACCTGCCTCAACTAACAGAGACACGGGACACTCTGTCAGGCGTAAAAGATCAGATTTTATTAGCTGCAGCTAGTACAGTTGTCCAAGAAGTACACAAGGTATGTTCTCAGGAGACTGCCACTTTACTTTGTGGCGCACAATCTTATATACCGTATAAAAACCATTTATTAACTACATACACTCCCAGAACACATAGAAAGGAGCCAGTAAGAATAACGTAAAGATAGAACAGAGCCAATAGAAATGTCGGAAAACAAGACAGAACAAAGTATCAAGTGACTTAAGGTTGCCTCCCCTCCAGCTGTGTTTGTCACCCCTCCCTTGAACTAATTCATTAACCGATCCACAACGAAGTTGCATGTGGTGCGATAAGTTTGTGTGCGTTTGGAAGACAGTTGTGAAATGAGAGAATACTGGCAAAGGACAGCGAAGGCCAGACGATAAGATAAGATCGGCGGAGAATAGTGTGAGCCTACAGATAGTTGAAACAAGGATTAGAAAACCAGACAGGGATTAGTGTACTCGGTCAGACCTTAATACCAGCCTTGTAAAGATAGAGGCAGAAGGCTGTTTTGAACACCATGTTGCAGAATAAGCAGAAAAGGCAGAATGGACTTCGTTCGCTGTGCTGCCTGAGTGAAGGCAACATAAAATGGCGGCGGGCCACAAAATGGCGGGTCGATACGATCGTATTAAAAATCGAATTTCCTCAACTGTACATACCATGCACATCCCCTCTGTTATAGATGTTGGAGTCACAGACTGTACATACCATGCACATCCCCTCTGTTATAGATGTTGGAATCACGGACTATACATACCATGCACATCCCCTCTGTTATAGATGTTGGAATCACGGACTGTACATACCATGCACATCCCCTCTGTTATAGATGTTGGAGCAATGGACTGTACATACCATGCACATCCCCTCTGTTATAGATGTTGGAGTCACAGACTGTACATACCATGCACATCCCGTCTGTTACACATACATCCCCTCTGTTACAGATATCAGAGTCACAGACTGTACATACCCTGCACATCCCCTCTGTTACAGATACATCCCCTCTGTTACAGATATCAGAGTCACAGACTGTACATACCCTGCACATCCCCTCTGTTACAGATATCAGAGTCACAGACTGTACATACTGTGCACATCCCCTCTGTTACAGATATTAGAGCCACAGACTTCACGTACCCTGCGCATCCCCTCTGTTACAGATATCAGAGTCACAGACTGTACATACTGTGCAAATCCCCTCTGTTACAGATATTAGAGTCACAGACTGTACGTACCCTGCACATCCCCTCTGTTACAGATGTCAGAGTCACAGACTGTACTTACCCTGCACATCCCCTCTGTTACAGATATCAGAGTCACAGACTTACATACCCTGCACATCCCCTCTGTTACAGATATCAGAGTCACAGACGTACATACCCTCCACATCCCCTCTGTTACAGATATCAGAGTCACAGACTGTATGTACCCTGCACATCTCCTCTGTTACAGATATCAGAGTCACAGACTGTACATACTGTGCACATCCCCTCTGTTACAGATATTAGAGTCACAGACTTACATACCCTGCACATCCCTCTGTTACAGATATCAGAGTCACAGACTGTACATACTGTGCACATCCCCTCTGTTACAGATATCAGAGTCACAGACTGTACGTACAGATATCAGAGTCACAGGCTGTACATACCCTGCACATCCCCTCTGTTACAGGTATCAGAGTCACAGACTGTACATACCCTGCACATACCCTCTGTTACAGGTATCAGAGTCACAGACTGTACATACCCTGCACAGTCCCTCTGTTACAGGTATCAGAGTCACAGACTGTACACACCCTGCACATACCCTCTGTTACAGGTATCAGAGTCACAGGCTGTACATACCCTACACAGTCCCTCTGTTACAGGTATCAGAGTCACAGACTGTACATACCATGCACATACCCTCTGTTACAGGTATCAGAGTCACAGACTGTACATACCCTGCACAGTCCCTCTGTTACAGGTATCAGAGTCACAGCCTGCACATACTCTGCACACCCCCTCTGTTACAGATATCAGAGTCACAGACTGTACATACCCTGCACATCACCTCTGTTACAGGTATCAGAGTCACAGACTGTACATACCCTGCACATCCCCTCTGTTACAGGTATCAGAGTCACAGACTGTACGTACCCTGCACACTCCCTCTGTTACAGATATCAGAGTCACTGACTGTACGTACCCTGCACACTCCCTCTGTTACAGATATCAGAGTCACAGACTGTACATACCCTGCACACTCCCTCTGTTACAGATATCAGAGTCACAGACTGTACGTACCCTGCACATCCCTCTGTTACAGATATCAGAGTCACAGACTGTACATACCCTGCACATCCCCCTGTTACAGATATCAGAGTCACAGACTGCACATACCCTGCACATCCCCTCTCTTACAGATATCAGAGTCACAGACTGTACGTACCCTGCACATCCCTCTGTTACAGACATCAGAGTGACACACTGTACATACCCTGCACATCCCTCTGTTACAGATATCAGAGTCACAGACTGTACATACCCTCCACATCCCCTCTGTTACAGATATCAGAGTCACACACTGTACGTACCCTGCACATCCCCTCTGTTACAGGTATCAGAGTCACAGACTGTACATACCCTGCACATCCCCTCTGTTACAGGTATCAGAGTCACAGACTGTACATACCCTGCACACTCCCTCTGTTACAGATATCAGAGTCACTGACTGTACATACCCTGCACACTCCCTCTGTTACAGATATCAGAGTCACAGACTGTACATACCCTGCACACTCCCTCTGTTACAGATATCAGAGTCACAGACTGTACATACCCTGCACATCCCTCTGTTACAGATATCAGAGTCATAGACTGTACATACCCTGCACATCCCCCTGTTACAGATATCAGAGTCACAGACTGCACATACCCTGCACATCCCCTCTGTTACAGATATCAGAGTCACAGACTGTACATACCCTGCACATCCCTCTGTTACAGATATCAGAGTCACAGACTGTACATACCCTGCACATCCCCCTGTTACAGATATCAGAGTCACAGACTGCACATACCCTGCACATCCCCTCTGTTACAGATATCAGAGTCACAGACTGTACGTACCCTGCACATCCCCTCTGTTACATATATCAGAGTCACAGACTGTACGTACCCTGCACATCCCTCTGTTACAGACATCAGAGTCACACACTGTACATACCCTGCACATCCCTCTGTTACAGATATCAGAGTCACAGACTGTACATACCCTCCACATCCCCTCTGTTACAGATATCAGAGTCACACACTGTACGTACCCTGCACATCCCCTCTGTTACAGGTATCAGAGTCACAAACTGTACATACCCTGCACATCCCGTCTGTTACAGGTATCAGAGTCACAGACTGTACATACCCTGCACATCCCCTCTGTTACAGATATCAGAGTCACAGACTGTACATACCCTGCACATCCCCCTGTTACAGATATCAGAGTCACAGACTGCACATACCCTGCACATCCCCTCTGTTACAGATATCAGAGTCACAGACTGTACATACTCTGCACATCCCTCTGTTACAGATATCAGAGTCACAGACTGTACGTACCCTGCACATCCCCTCTGTTACAGATATCAGAGTCACAGACTGTACATACCCTGCACATCCCCTCTGTTACAGATATCAGAGTCACAGACTGTTCGTACCCTGCACATCCCCTCTGTTACAGATATCAGAGTCACTGACTGTACGTACCCTGCACATCCCCTCTGTTACAGATACATCCCCTCTGTTACAGATATCAGAGTCACAGACTGTACATACCCTGCACATCCCCTCTGTTACAGATATCAGAGTCACACACTGTACATACCCTGCACATCCCCTCTGTTACAGATATCAGAGTCACAGACTGTACGTACCCTGCACATCCCCTCGGTTACAGATATCAGAGTCACAGACTGTACATACCCTGCACATCCCCTCTGTTACAGATATCAGAGTCACTGACTGTACGTACCCTGCACATCCCCTCTGTTACAGATATCAGAGTCACAGACTGTACATACCCTGCACATCCCCTCTGTTACAGATATCAGAGTCACAGACTGTACATACCCTGCACATCCCTCTGTTACAGATATCAGAGTCACAGACTGTACATACCCTGCACATCCCCTCTGTTACAGGTATCAGAGTCACAGACTGTACATACCCTGCACATCCCCTCTGTTACAGATATCAGAGTCACAGACTGTACATACCCTGCGCATCCCTCTGTTACAGATATCAGAGTCACAGACTGTACATACCCTGCACATACCTCTGTTACAGATATCAGAGTCACACACTGTACATACCCGGCACACCCCCTCTGTTACAGATATCAGAGTCACAGACTGTTCGTACCCTGCACATCCCCTCTGTTACAGATATCAGAGTCACAGACTGTACGTACCCTGCACATCCCCTCTGTTACAGGTATCAGAGTCACAGACTGTACATACCCTGCACATCCCCTGTGTTACAGGTATCAGAGTCACAGACTGTTCGTACCCTGCACATCCCCTCTGTTACAGATACATCCCCTCTGTTACAGATATCAGAGTCACACACTGTACATACCCTGCACATCCCCTATGTTACAGATATCAGAGTCACAGACTGTACATACCCTGCACATCCCCTATGTTACAGATATCAGAGTCACAGACTATACATACCCTGCACATCCCCCTGCGTTGCAGAAGTCAGAGTCACAGACTGTACATACCCTGCACATCCCTCTGTTACAGATATCAGAGTCACAGACTGTACATACCCTGCACATCCCTTGTGTTACAGATATCAGAGTCACAGACTGTACGTACCCTGCACATCCCCTCTGTTAAAGTTATCAGAGTCACAGACTGTACGTACCCTGCACATCCCCTCTGTTACAGATATCAGAGTCACAGACTGTACATACCCTGAACATCCCCTTTGTTACAGATATCAGAGTCACTGACTGTACGTACCCTACACATACCCTGCACATCCCTCTGTTACAGATATCAGAGTCACAGACTGTACGTACCCTGCACATCCCCTCTGTTACAGATATCAGAGTCACAGACTGTACATACCCTGTACATCCCCTCTGTTACAGATATCAGAGTCACAGACTGTACATACCCTGCACATCCCTCGGTTACAGATATCAGAGTCACACACTGTACATACTCTGCACATCCCCTCTGTTACAGATATCAGAGTCACAGACTGTACATACCCTGCACATACCCTCTGTTACAGGTATCAGAGTCACAGACTGTACATACCCTGCACATCCCCTCTGTTACAGATATCAGAGTCACAGACTGTACATACCCTGCACATCCCCCTGTTACAGATATCAGAGTCACAGACTGCACATACCCTGCACATCCCCTCTGTTACAGATATCAGAGTCACAGACTGTACATACTCTGCACATCCCTCTGTTACAGATATCAGAGTCACAGACTGTACGTACCCTGCACATCCCCTCTGTTACAGATATCAGAGTCACAGACTGTACATACCCTGCACATCCCCTCTGTTACAGATATCAGAGTCACAGACTGTTCGTACCCTGCACATCCCCTCTGTTACAGATATCAGAGTCACTGACTGTACGTACCCTGCACATCCCCTCTGTTACAGATACATCCCCTCTGTTACAGATATCAGAGTCACAGACTGTACATACCCTGCACATCCCCTCTGTTACAGATATCAGAGTCACACACTGTACATACCCTGCACATCCCCTCTGTTACAGATATCAGAGTCACAGACTGTACGTACCCTGCACATCCCCTCGGTTACAGATATCAGAGTCACAGACTGTACATACCCTGCACATCCCCTCTGTTACAGATATCAGAGTCACTGACTGTACGTACCCTGCACATCCCCTCTGTTACAGATATCAGAGTCACAGACTGTACATACCCTGCACATCCCCTCTGTTACAGATATCAGAGTCCCAGACTGTACATACCCTGCACATCCCTCTGTTACAGATATCAGAGTCACAGACTGTACATACCCTGCACATCCCCTCTGTTACAGGTATCAGAGTCACAGACTGTACATACCCTGCACACTCCCTCTGTTACAGATATCGGAGTCACAGACTGTACATACCCTGCACATCCCCTCTGTTACAGATATCAGAGTCACAGACTGTACATACCCTGCACATCCCTCTGTTACAGATATCAGAGTCACACACTGTACATACCCTGCACACCCCCTCTGTTACAGATATCAGAGTCACAGACTGTTCGTACCCTGCACATCCCCTCTGTTACAGATATCAGAGTCACAGACTGTACGTACCCTGCACATCCCCTCTGTTACATATATCAGAGTCACAGACTGTACGTACCCTGCACATCCCTCTGTTACAGACATCAGAGTCACACACTGTACATACCCTGCACATCCCTCTGTTACAGATATCAGAGTCACAGACTGTACATACCCTCCACATCCCCTCTGTTACAGATATCAGAGTCACACACTGTACGTACCCTGCACATCCCCTCTGTTACAGGTATCAGAGTCACAAACTGTACATACCCTGCACATCCCGTCTGTTACAGGTATCAGAGTCACAGACTGTACATACCCTGCACATCCCCTCTGTTACAGATATCAGAGTCACAGACTGTACATACCCTGCACATCCCCCTGTTACAGATATCAGAGTCACAGACTGCACATACCCTGCACATCCCCTCTGTTACAGATATCAGAGTCACAGACTGTACATACTCTGCACATCCCTCTGTTACAGATATCAGAGTCACAGACTGTACGTACCCTGCACATCCCCTCTGTTACAGATATCAGAGTCACAGACTGTACATACCCTGCACATCCCCTCTGTTACAGATATCAGAGTCACAGACTGTTCGTACCCTGCACATCCCCTCTGTTACAGATATCAGAGTCACTGACTGTACGTACCCTGCACATCCCCTCTGTTACAGATACATCCCCTCTGTTACAGATATCAGAGTCACAGACTGTACATACCCTGCACATCCCCTCTGTTACAGATATCAGAGTCACACACTGTACATACCCTGCACATCCCCTCTGTTACAGATATCAGAGTCACAGACTGTACGTACCCTGCACATCCCCTCGGTTACAGATATCAGAGTCACAGACTGTACATACCCTGCACATCCCCTCTGTTACAGATATCAGAGTCACTGACTGTACGTACCCTGCACATCCCCTCTGTTACAGATATCAGAGTCACAGACTGTACATACCCTGCACATCCCCTCTGTTACAGATATCAGAGTCACAGACTGTACATACCCTGCACATCCCTCTGTTACAGATATCAGAGTCACAGACTGTACATACCCTGCACATCCCCTCTGTTACAGGTATCAGAGTCACAGACTGTACATACCCTGCACATCCCCTCTGTTACAGATATCAGAGTCACAGACTGTACATACCCTGCGCATCCCTCTGTTACAGATATCAGAGTCACAGACTGTACATACCCTGCACATACCTCTGTTACAGATATCAGAGTCACACACTGTACATACCCGGCACACCCCCTCTGTTACAGATATCAGAGTCACAGACTGTTCGTACCCTGCACATCCCCTCTGTTACAGATATCAGAGTCACAGACTGTACGTACCCTGCACATCCCCTCTGTTACAGGTATCAGAGTCACAGACTGTACATACCCTGCACATCCCCTGTGTTACAGGTATCAGAGTCACAGACTGTTCGTACCCTGCACATCCCCTCTGTTACAGATACATCCCCTCTGTTACAGATATCAGAGTCACACACTGTACATACCCTGCACATCCCCTATGTTACAGATATCAGAGTCACAGACTGTACATACCCTGCACATCCCTCTGTTACAGATATCAGAGTCACACACTGTACATACCCTGCACACCCCCTCTGTTACAGATATCAGAGTCACAGACTGTACATACCCTGCACATCCCTCGGTTACAGATATCAGAGTCACACACTGTACATACCCTGCACATCCCCTCTGTTACAGATATCAGAGTCCCAGACTGTACACACCCTGCACATCCCTCTGTTACAGATATCAGAGTCACAGACTGTACATACCCTGCACATCCCCTCTGTTACAGGTATCAGAGTCACAGACTGTACATACCCTGCACACTCCCTCTGTTACAGATATCGGAGTCACAGACTGTACATACCCTGCACATCCCCTCTGTTACAGATATCAGAGTCACAGACTGTACATACCCTGCACATCCCTCTGTTACAGATATCAGAGTCACACACTGTACATACCCTGCACACCCCCTCTGTTACAGATATCAGAGTCACAGACTGTTCGTACCCTGCACATCCCCTCTGTTACAGATATCAGAGTCACAGACTGTACGTACCCTGCACATCCCCTCTGTTACAGGTATCAGAGTCACAGACTGTACATACCCTGCACATCCCCTGTGTTACAGGTATCAGAGTCACAGACTGTTCGTACCCTGCACATCCCCTCTGTTACAGATACATCCCCTCTGTTACAGATATCAGAGTCACACACTGTACATACCCTGCACATCCCCTATGTTACAGATATCAGAGTCACAGACTGTACATACCCTGCACATCCCCTATGTTACAGATATCAGAGTCACAGACTATACATACCCTGCACATCCCCCTGCGTTGCAGAAGTCAGAGTCACAGACTGTACATACCCTGCACATCCCTCTGTTACAGATATCAGAGTCACAGACTGTACATACCCTGCACATCCCTTGTGTTACAGATATCAGAGTCACAGACTGTACGTACCCTGCACATCCCCTCTGTTAAAGTTATCAGAGTCACAGACTGTACGTACCCTGCACATGCCCTCTGTTACAGATATCAGAGTCACAGACTGTACATACCCTGAACATCCCCTTTGTTACAGATATCAGAGTCACTGACTGTACGTACCCTACACATACCCTGCACATCCCTCTGTTACAGATATCAGAGTCACAGACTGTACGTACCCTGCACATCCCCTCTGTTACAGATATCAGAGTCACAGACTGTACATACCCTGTACATCCCCTCTGTTACAGATATCAGAGTCACACACTGTACATACTCTGCACATCCCCTCTGTTACAGATATCAGAGTCACAGACTGTACATACCCTGCACATACCCTCTGTTACAGGTATCAGAGTCACAGACTGTACATACCCTGCACATCCCCTCTGTTACAGATATCAGAGTCACAGACTGTACATACCCTGCACATCCCCCTGTTACAGATATCAGAGTCACAGACTGCACATACCCTGCACATCCCCCTGTTACAGATATCAGAGTCACAGACTGCACGTACCCTGCACATCCCCTCGGTTACAGACATCAGAGTCACTGACTGCACATACCCTGCACATCCCCTCGGTTACAGACATCAGAGTCACTGACTGTACATACCCTGCACATCCCCTCTGTTACAGATATCAGAGTCACAGACTGTACGTACCCTGCACATCCCCTCTGTTACAGGTATCAGAGTCACAGACTGTACGTACCCTGCACATCCCCTCGGTTACAGATATCAGAGTCACAGACTGTACGTACCCTGCACATCCCCTCGGTTACAGATATCAGAGTCACAGACTGTACGTACCATGCACATCCCCTCGGTTACAGATGTCAGAGTCACAGACTGTACGTACCCTGCACATCCCCTCGGTTACAGATATCAGAGTCACAGACTGTACATACCCTGCACATCCCCTCTGTTACAGATATCAGAGTCACAGACTGTACGTACCCTGCACATCCCCTCTGTTACAGGTATCAGAGTCACAGACTGTACATACCCTGCACATCCCCTCGGTTACAGATATCAGAGTCACAGACTGTACATACCCTGCACATCCCCTCTGTTACAGGTATCAGAGTCACAGACTGTACGTACCCTGCACATCCTCTCTGTTACAGATATCAGAGTCACAGACTTACATACCCTGCACATCCCTCTGTTACAGATATCAGAGTCACAGACTGTACATACCCTGCAAATCCCCTGCGTTGCAGAAGTCAGAGTCACAGCACGTTCTGCTACTCCAGAAAGATGCCACTGAAGTTTTGATGGAGAACTCTCTACTGCAGGCTGCCTTTTGGAAAGGATTCAGACAGCCCTTGAACACAGTTAGAATAGTATCATTCCCTGTTGGCAAAAATGCATATTTTGTTTTAACATAAAGCAGATCTTAGATTTAGTGTCAGAGCCTACATGGGTATCTTGAAGGAGTCTGGGTGAAGCAGGTGCACTCTGGACTTGCCTGTCATTAAGGAGGACAAGAAAGGGTTCTGTCCATTAAATAACTTTACGTCAATATTTGTCTTCAAATTTCAATTTCAAGTAAGGAACATTTTTGCCCTTCCTGTGCCTGTTTTCTGCCATAGATTCTTTGCAAATTATGACTTTGAACTCAAGCAAGAAAAATAAACTGGGTGAGCAGAGGAGTTTATACCAGACAGTACATATTAGCCAATCACAAGGTAGTGCTATCTGGACACAAGTGAGTTGCAGACAAGAATGATGGAGTCACACGTTATAGATACAAACGCACGTGACACTTACCCAGTGTGTTGTTCTCGAGGCCTGCGACGCAGTGAGTGACGTCAGGAGAGCATTGCTTGAAGACCCCCGAGCAGCTGCTGGTGTGGACAGCGAAACACTGCTCACAAAACAGGCAATCTGCAGGAAAGAGAACTTCAATCAAGAGTCCTACAATACAATGCTGTTTTTCATTTCAACAGAGTGGTGCAAGTGTAAAGAGGCATTGGCAATGCCAATAAGTCTTGCTTTAAAGGAATGTCATATGGTAATGTGAATCATTGCAAGAAGACACCATAAGAATAGACAAGTATTTGTGTAGAAGCATAAAACTGTAGAATAATGTTGGCATAGATTAAATGTCAGGTGATAGTTGCTCTGTTAAGCCAGACCTAAAAATCTATGTTGGTCAATGGCTGCCCTTGCCCAAGCTGTGCTGTTCCTTGAGAAAAACATCCTGACTTATCTAGTTATTCAAATCATTTTAATAGCATTACCATGTTTGCTGTGTACCCTGAAAGTTCAATCTCAGGCAGCCGGGTTAATAAGCAGATAAAGCACTTTTTTGCGGAAGCACACAATTTTTCCCCAATCAAAACGTACTTGTGGCCCGCGAAATGTAGCCAGATCCAAACCCCGTGCCTGGTAATTCTCACATAATTGTCTGGATAAGCCAGGGTGTTTAGAGAGCAGCCCACTGCAATGTTTTAGGATTAAGGAGAAGATAGTGTTCTGATGCAGTACAAAGTATTTTGCAAAATAAATGCAAATATGTGACAAAAGGGTGGGACTGAATGTGGCAGAGTGGGCCAGTGAATAGAAGAGGCAGGTAACATAAACACTTAAGGGCAAATGAGAGAGAGAGAAGAACTGAAGACAAGTAAAAACTGAGAGAGAATACACCAGAAAGTGATAGATACACAGAAACAGGTAGGCAGAGGCAGAGATGGAGACAAATACCTGGAGATAAAGACAGACAGACTTAGAGACAAGCAAAGACCTCAAGGTAGATTTCTTAACATTTTGCACACCAAAGAGTAGCAACCAAGGTTAATGCACAGATTTGTGTTAAAGGGAGAGATTAAATCAATGTCATATCAATGAAACCTTTTACATCACCCTTCCTCGCTCACAATGTCATCTAGAACACAAAGATTAATTACATCTCATTTTCAGAAGTACTACCAGGGTAAAGCTCTTCTCACTGAGTGGTAATTGTTTACTCATGTTAAAGATCTATAGCAGAGAATAGGTGGACAGAGGCATACCATCTGTGCCTCAGTCACATGGTCTGGCAAACAGCTCGGTGGACAGATAACAAAATGTATTGCACGCCTTAGTTATTTGCTTATAGATCTCGTTATTATTCTCTATACATCTTGCGATTTCCTCCTTTGACCTTTGTTTCGTCACAATCCTCTTCCCTCTAGGATCACCTGGACTGGACCACCATGGTTGGCATGCTCCCTAAAAGTGGAAAGAACCTTAAGTAAGTGGATGTCCCTTAAACTTAACTATTGTATTGGGTGGGTGTGAGGGATATAATCACCTACTTGTCCTAACCTGTCACAGTGTTGTTGTGCATTCCTTTCTTTTCTTTTGTGCATGCAACTCTCAGTCCTGTCTCCTAACCAAGACAGGAAATCCACCCCTTAGACGGGTGACACCAGTAGAAAAGTTCCTGTCCCTGCAGCTACCTGTTTCCTAACTACTAGTGTCGTAGTTTTGACTCTTGCCCTGGGCAAGACGGCTGGTTTGGGGATTACAGTACTTATGTTTGTAGGTGACCATGCCTGTCCTACAACAATTCACAACTTTAGTCCCAACCCTTTGGGCTCACTAGCAGTACCGCACCAACAACCCAAACAGTCAAAGGTGATTTGTGGCAGCCTTTATGCCTGGACTCAGAAGTATGACATCTCAGGGAGTGTCATGGTTAAACGGAGATTACCCCTTTCTCACAGGTATATTATATCTCAACCAAACACAGGCAATAACAAAAGATGCAGTAAAGTTTCAATAGTTTTTATTCAACATAACGCTGTAAATTTTATTTGCTGCAATGATTAGGATAATGAACAGTACAAGAGATAGAATTGTAAAGACGAGGGTCATGATTATGAAGACCCCTTCCATCTTGTATTAGCATAGAAAGACATAAAGTGTATCATATGTCCGTGTACCCTATCACAATAGGCCTAACCTTCTACCTAGAAAAGAGCTGGGTATGTTAAACCTAATCTGTCAATGCCATGTCCCTGGAAGGAGCCCCCAACCCTGGTTACCTTGAATGAGGTCTCGAGCTCAGACTTTGGCAGAACGCGAAGTCCGGGTCAGCGTCAAGGTGACGTGCAGCATCGATAGCAGCATTGGTATCTGCTCGGAATCCCTCTGATTATCTGTCTAAAGTGTGATGTATTTATACAGATCTACTTGGACCCCTGATGTAGGTTGTTCCAAAACAATAGATAACGCTGCATGCTTGGGACGGTAATTTCTAATGTGAGCCACTATAGTTTGTTTGTCTTTGTTGTATGAGTTGACGCCTTAGCGAGGTGACACTGATAACATAACTCTAAACAAAAGAGGCCAACTATAAACACGGCAGCCATCTTAAGAGATTTAATTAAATAAATGGTCTAAGAAAGAGCAAGCTATGTAGGTTAAAAGTCACTAGGTGACGGGGGCACGAGTCTGCAAGCCAAAGCAAAGCTAACTCCCGTTATCCCATTAAAACAAACTAGGATTCACTACACTAGTTAGTCCCAGTAGATGCCCACGTACCTGGGCTAGCCACGCTTCTCAGGCAGAAGCAGCAACTGCAGGATAGCCCAACAAAGCTCAGTCACAGGCAGGGGCAGCACTTCTCCTCAGCGCTTCAGGTCTTCTCCTTGGCAGAGGTTCCTCTTGAACCATTGAAGAAATCTGATTTTCAGGGGTTCTGGGTGCCCTTATTATACCTGCCTGTGCCTGTGAAGTAAGCCTTCGCCACAGGAAAGTCTCTGTTGTTTGCAAGATCCTGCCTTGCCAAGGCCAGGCTCCAGGCTCACACTGGGGGGTTGGAGAATGCATTGTGTGTGGGCAGGCACAGCCCATTCAGGTGTAAGTGCCCACTCCTCCCTCCACTCTAGCTCAGATGGCCCATCAGGATATGCATGCTACTCCCTGCTCTCTTTGTCTCACTGTTTAGAGAGTATTCACACCAGCCCAACTGTCAGTCTGACCCAGAGAATCCACAAACAGGCAGACTCTCAGACTGGTTTAAGCAAGAAAAATGTCCACTTTCTAAAAGTGACATTTTAAACTGATAATTTAAAAACAAACTTTACCAAAGATGTATTTTTAAATGGTGTGTTCAGAGACACTAACCTCCATATTTCTATCTGGTCCCAAAGGGAATCTTTACTTAACAATCATTTAAGGGCAGCCCCTATGTTAATCCTATGAGGGAGATAGACCTTGCAACAGTGAAAGCTGAGTTTAGCAGTATTTCACTGTTAGGACATGTAAAGCATACCTATACATGTCCCACCTTCAACATACACTGCACCCTGCCCATGGGGCTACCTAGGGCCTACCTTAGGGGTGCCTTACATGTAGAAAAGGGAAGGTTTAGGCCTGGCAAGTGGGTACACTTGCCAACGTGAATTGGCAGTGCAAGACTGCACACACAGACACTGCAGTGGCAGTTCTGAGCCATGTTTATAGGGCTCCTGATGTGGGCAAAACCAGTGCTACAGGCCCATCAGTGGCATTTGATTTACAGGACCTGGGCATCTCTAGTGCACTTTACTAGGGACTTACCAGTAAATTAAATATGTCAATGAGGGATAAGCCAATTACACATATAATTTACACAGGAGCACTTGCACTTTAGCACTGGTAAGCAGTGGTAAAGTGCCCAGAGTACCAAAAACAGCAGAAACAGAGTCCAGCACACAGTCAAAACAAAGGAAGCAGAGGCAAAAAGACAGGGGAGACCACACCAAGGATGCCAGGTCTAACAACATTGACAAAGCCACTGCGTTTCCTCACTAAAAAGCTAAGCTATATTATTTGCTGATGATGACTTGCATCTTGATGCTTCAGTCCATCAGACCATCGGTGCACAGCTATTTAAAAATAATAATGTAGATTTTATACATCTGCAAGTAATTAATAGTTTACATAGCACCTACAGCATTTATGGAATCGTGCTGTTAACTAGAAAACTCTATCACTCTGTTTAAGCCAGCCTGGCAACAGAAGCCTCATGGTTATGGTGCACACAAATCCATATTTCATACTTCAACATTATGATCTGCACCAAAATTAGAAAAGGCAGTGTACAGAGAAATCACCTGTTTCCCACAAGCATGATATGTCATGGGTAGAAATTGTAAAAAATAAATGTGAGTTTACACAGAAGTCTAGACATCATGTGAATTCTAGCAGATTCAATAAATAATAAGACTGGCCCTCATTACGACTTTGGTGGTCAGCTGACCGCCACACCGGCGATGGCAGTAGTACCGCCGCCAGGCTGGCAGTGAGGTCTGACATATTATGACCACAGCAGTTTCATAGAGGAGGTACAGGGAGCAGCTGTAGGAGGTGTAGGCATGCTGTACTGAGTTGTAGGTGCATGTGTGAGGTGGATGACTGTTGAGTGTCTGGGAACATATATGTGTTTTGATAAGGAGGAAGAGGACAAACAGGTTGTGTGAATGTATGTTGGGGTGGTGTCTGCAAGTAAGGTGGGTGTTCTTCATCTGGTTGTGATGGTGGTGGAGGTGGCTACACATGTGTTGAATTGAGTGCTATTCTGTGTGTCTGCTGTTGTTGAGACTGTGGGTAGGGCTTAACAGGTGGCAGGATCTGGGACTGAGGATGTAGTGCTTGCAGGTGTGAGTGCTGATGTGTATGTGAGAGAGGAGGTGGAGGGGAAGACAGTGCAGGCAGTGGCTGCTGTTGTGTGTGCCTCCTTGTGCTGGCTGTGTGTATGCTTGTAGTGTCATATGTGGTGCTTATGCTTCTCTTTACGGGTCCTGTCTGTTGCTCATCTGATTGTGTGCTTGGGATGGGTGGGGGGGAGGGCTCTGGGACTGGGTACAGCTAGTTGGAGGGGGGGGGCAGAAGAACTAGGGGCACTGGATGCCCTCAGAAAGGAGGTCAGAGCCTGAAATGATCTCTGTGGGCCAGCCAAGCCAATGTGAATGCCCTTCAGGTAGGCATTGCATTACTGCATATGGGATACCAGCCCCTGGATGGCATTGTCTATGGTTGACTGTCCTACAGATACGGATCTCAGGAGGTCAATAGCCTCCTCAGTGAGGGCAGCAGGGCTGACTGAGCAGGGGCTGAGGTGCCTGAGGCGAAGGAGACGTCCACCCTCCTGGGTGAGCGGGCGTGGGCAACTGGGTGGGGGGGCTACTGGGAGGGTGCTGCTGGAACGGGGGTGGCAGGAGATGATGTTGCGTGGGGTGGTCCTAGAGGGGTCTGCCACCACCAGAGAGCTGCCATTGAAGGAGGAATCAGAGACAGTAGTATCAGCTCCAGACTCCCTGTGGTGCTTCCCTCACCCTCCCACCCACTGGTCCCCTCGGCGGCAGTGGACACTGCCTCCTGGGTCCTGTGGGCTACAGCTCCCTCACTCGCCAGTGCCCTTGCTCCTTTGCCAGATGATGCTAATGCACACAAGGACAGGAGAAGAAAAGGAGGGAGGGTGAGGGAGAAAGAAAGGGATCACAGGGTTAATAACAGCAATAACAGCACATGTGGCATACACATCACAATGACTCACTGGTAATTTACACTATGCAGTGACAACTACAGTACCACACCATTGCCTGGGAACAACAGCTGAAATTAACTCTGAATACCTAATCCATGTCTGCCTGTTGACAAAGGCACAGCTTCACTTACTCCATTACAGTATCTGTACAACTTGCATTTGCCAGGTCCCACCACCTAGACAGTGGACATCAGAACTTCACTCCAACACTGGTGAGTCAGGATGTAGGCCTTTACTGAAGCAGAAATCCCAGCAAATGACTCATACCTATTGTACATACCACTCACCATAGCAAAGCAGAACTATAAAACCTCACCTAAAAGGGCAAACTGAGGCATACACTGACTATTACCTTGGCATCCAAAGACTATGTGGCTGTTGTGCTGCCCTCAAGCGCCCATCTAACTTTGGGTTGCCTACCACCAATATGCGGGACATTAGAGAGGTCAGGGTCTGGCAATCACCACTCCGTCGTTGGGAGGACATCCCCAGCTGGGCCTCTGTGGTCTTCCGACCCCAGCGTTTCAGGTCCTCCCACATCTTTCTGCAGTGGGTGCTCCGCTGACTATGGACCCCCAGGGTCCGCACATCCTTGGTGATGGCACTCCATAGCCGTTTCTTCTGATGGGCGCTGACCTGCATAAGAAACACAGACAGAAGGACACCATTAACTACACACTAGAGTCAGTTACAGTAATGGACTACATTCTTTATAGATCCCACAATCATCTAAAACATCACTCGTACCTCTGTGTACTCATTAAAGGAAACAATGGATGCACACACATTCATCAACATAAAGCCATGTCGCATCCAAAATATCTAAAAGGTGCTCATCTGTTGATCTGGACACCAATACAATTGAACATACAAGGGTAGGACCCCATCAGCAAGTTTCTCTAGTTCTTCGAATGTGAAGGCTGGGGCCCTATCCCCTGTAGCATGGGCCATTGTGGCTTCCAGACACAGGACATAGCAGCTCACGCAGTAGAGGTGTTGATAGGGTGAGAGTCAGGAGTCAAGTGACATGGGCTTCTGAGAATGGCGGTCACATCCATGCCGGTATTTACTGTCACCACGGATGAGGATCATCATTGGCCCCTGTTCTCCAGAGACTTCAATGCTAACCAATAAGGAGTTGCACAGCAGTTCAGACCACCCTCCGCCATGACGACAAATGCCAGCAGAGTGAGGTCACTTCCACCTGTCCTCTGCATGCAGGACAGACGGATGCCATTTTCTGAAGATTGTCATCATGGTAGTCAATGATATGTGCATCATGAATACTTATGGTACACACCAATGCAATTCCTACATGTCTACAATATACATTTGATGGCAGCATCTGGCTCATAAATTAGAGCTCATGCAACTGTTCTGCTTGCTGAAGAGTAGTTGACAACAATGTTAAAAGTAATGATAGAAATCACGTCTCACAATTTAGACTACATCTGTGAAGCAGTATGACCATTTAATGAAATTGTATAGTATTGGAAGTCTGTTTGTATGTAGAGGTCATCTGAGCAGATTCCAACCATTGGTTGCCTGAAATGTATGAGACAGCTCTACTTACTGTGATTTTGTGTGTTTTTATCCTTCCTGCTATCACACACTTGTGATGTTGGCTTGTTCAGATACTAACCACTGCGGAGGAGGAGGAATGCACTCATGTACAGACCCCTAGTTGACTTGACTACACTGGAGAAATGCCATCTAATTCTCACCTATCGTCTGGACAGTGCCACAGTCACTGAACTGTGTAAACAACTGGAGCAATATCTCATTCCTGCTCTTCATAGTCCTACTGCAGTAGCTCCTACAGTACAGATGCTGATAATTTCAGGTGACAGTGGGCTTGGCTGCAGGTATGTCTCAGCCATTTGTTACTAAAGTGCTGAAAAGAGTTCTGAATGACTGAATGTCTGAACATCTATGTCACAGTCCCCTAAAGTGATGAATTGCCTACTGTTAAGGCTGCTTTCTATACAATAGGACATATTCCACATGCGATTGATTGGGACAATTGACAGGACCCATATTGCTTTGGTCCTTCCCAGGATCAATGAGCAGGTGTTCAGAAATAGGAGGAGGTATTGTTCTATAAATGTGCAGATGGTGTGCCTTGTTGATCAGTATATTTCTCACGTTACTGTCAAGTTTCCAGGATCTGTACATGAAGCTTACGTAATGAGGAACAACAGTGTCGCACAAGTGATGGCACAACTACATAGAGAGAGTCTGGCTGATTGGTGAGCATGATGTTTCACACAGTGTATGACACAGTATGTTACCTGGAGTTGTACTCTGTAAGCTTCTAACTATTTTCAGGTGACTCCGGCTACCCAAACCTATCCTGGCTGTTGACACCAGTGAGGAATCCAAGGACAGAGGCTGAGAATCAGTACAGTGAGGCACATGGATGAACCACAAGAGTCATCGAAATAACATTTGGGCTACTGAAAGCCATGTTCAGGTGCCTACATTTTACTCGTGGATCCCTATTCTGCTCCCCTGTAAGGGTCTGCCAAATAGTCATGGCTTGCTGCTTGCTTCACAATTTGGCCCTCAGACTGCATGTGCCATTCCTGTAGGGGGAGGGGGAGACAATGCACCTGTGGCAGCAGAGGAAACTGAAGAGAGTGATGAAGATGGGGAGGAAGAGGATGTGGACAACAGGACAAATTTGATACACCAGTACTTCCATTGACATACAGGTAAGACTGTAGTTCTGTTCATACCATCAGTTCAACGAAGAGCTGTGTGGCAGCAATGATGTTCGAAGCTCCAATGTGTGCATGATGAAACTTCACACTGTTCCCTCTGTAGTTACTGTTGCCAATGGTGTGATGATTGATTGAAAAGATTATTCTGCCTATGCTATCTATCAGCTGTTTTTCAGTTTCACACACATGCTCAAGTTCAACTGTGTCCTAAGTCCATACAGTACTTTAGATTTGTTGCTCTAAATGAGTGTGAGTTTGAATGTGCTTACGCAACTTCCCTGTGATTTCATTGTCCCTGACAGTTGGGGCTGGACCTGTTGTTATAGAGGAGGGATTGGCTTACTGAGAACATGACATAGTTCATACTGTTGTATCTTGTCTAAGGCACTTATAAAAGTTATGTATTGCTCACAACTAGTGTTTGGAATTCATTTCAGTGCAAAATATTAGGTTTATGTGACCAGGTGCATGTAGGCGGTCATGTTACATGGGCTCATGTTTCTTTGCTTCATTTTACTTCTAATTTCAATGTCACTAAAAGTTTTTCTCTCTTCAGATGTTGGTGTGGTCACTACTGTGTACTCATGGAGTGCCTACAGACTGCATTCATATAGTTTGGTGGATGGTGAATTGTGACAAGCAGTTACACTGGTGATGTTCACCCCAAGCTGGCTGTACATTGGATGGATTCACACTTCACTTGATATTTGCACATGGAATAAAGGTGAAGACTTTGCATATACATGCAAGAAATGCACAAATCCTTCTGTTGTGTTGAAGTGTGTTTATTACAATTACAAAAAGGAATGGGTAGAGCAATTGAGTGGGGTGATGGTCGACAAAATCTTCAGTGTAGAGCCCCAGTTAGTTTGTAGCACAGGTCCAGTATCTATGGGGCTATAGGACAAAGGGGCAATGGCAGTCCAAAGTGAACAAGGTGTATCAGTGGCACACAAGGGAGACAAGTTGGTCAGGCACACTTCCTGGCAGTGGTTTTGGTCTTGGGTACAGTCTCTGTAGGATGTATGGCTCACAGGGAACGTTTGCGGGGTGGTTCCTCTGCTACGGAGGGAGGGGTGCTGGTGGGCTGTGAGTCCTGTGGTAGGTACACCAGTTGACTAGCTGCAGCAGATTTAGAGGGCTGGTCAGTACTCTGGCTACTGGAAGGGGCCCGCTGGTTTGTTATAGATTCACGCATGATGGTGGAAATTTCACTGAGCACCCCTGCAATGGAGGCCATGTTGACATTGTGGGCCTGCAACTGCTGCATGACCTCCTGGTGGTGTTCCCTCTGCAGCCTCTGGTTCTCCTGCAAGGTGGTAAGTACCTGGCCCATCCTGTTCTGGGATTTCTGGTATGCTCCCAGGAATTGTGACAGTGCCCCCTGGGCAGTCAGTTCCCTGGGTTGGGCCACCCCTTGGCGCACAGATATCCTCCCACTGGCCCAGGCTACCTGTGTCCCCTAAACTGTGTGCCCACTCCCTCTGACACCAGGACCTTCTTTGTCTTGCCTAAGAGGTGTTGACTCCGGTCCCTGCACAGGTGTGCACACTGTTGATTGACATGTCCTGGGGATAGAAATTTGGGGATGTAGACTGGCTGCTGTTTTCTTGGAGTCTGATGTGGGGTGCTCCAGGGTGGACTGGGTGTTGCTTGTGGTGTCTGACTGACAGTGGTACCAGATGGGCCAGGGACATCTCCCAGATCCAGACATCCAGAGGAGCTTTTATTACTGGGGGCTTTTTCTGGTGGAGGACTGGGTAGAAGTGGCACATGCTGCTAGCTGACATTGGCTGGGGTACCTGTGGACATGTATGATACTTGTTAATTTCATCCTCACATGCCTGTTAACCATTTTTGGGTTTCCCTATGGGATGGGTGTTGTTTTTCCACCTTTGGTTTGTGTATGGTGATGCAATGTGGGATTGGTAGTGCTTCATGCTGACCATGCATTACTTATGTGTGTGAATGATGACCTTGGAGAGGTGTGATTTAAGTGGGTTGGGCATGCAGGGGAAAATTGTTGCGGGTGATTTTGGGGGTGGTTCTAAGTTTGGGCTGAAGAGGGTTGAATGGAGATAGTGACAGAGAGACATGCCATGCAGTTGTATGTGGTGGTAGAGAAGTATAGGTGACTTACCAGTGTCCAGCCCTCCAGTTATTCTAGTGAGTACCTCGGGATGCAGGATAGCCAAGACCATGTCCTCTTGTGTTGTCACCTGTGTGGGAGGAGGTGGGGATCCACCGCAAGTCTTCATGCCGGCAATGTGGTGCCTGGATGCCATTGCATGCACCTTCCCTGTAGGTTGTTCCACCTCTTCCTTGTATCAGCCCAGGGCGTGGGTAGGTTCCCACAGAGTTCACCTTGTCTACGATTCTCCACCTTAACTCCATCTTCCTGGCATCCAGGCACCATATCTGCTAGACCTGTGCACATAACAGCTGTACCTCTACCCTGGCGATTTCATCTACTATTTACCCGCAAATCCTCATCGGTGAAATGGGGGTTCTTTTGTCGGGACATGCCAATTGTTTAGTGGGTGCAGTGTCAGTGTTGTGCAGAAAGTGGAATGTTTGGTGGGGTGCAGGCTGTGTGAGTATATGGGATGCTGTGAAGTAGCATTTGAGTGCATTGATATTGTGTGTGTTTGGTGTAGAGGTATGATGTTTGGTGTGTGATGTGTGAAGGGTGTATAGGTGGCTGTGGTTTGTGTGTGAAGTTCTAGGGATATGTGGGCTGGCAACATGTAGCAGAATTTGGGAATTGTGGGTTGTGTGGGAGTGTGTTTTATAGTGCTATTGGTGGGTGTGTACAGTGTGTGTATGTGTATCAGGTGTTGGTAATTAAATCTGCCCAATGTTGGCTTCTGTTCTTGTAGAGTGGCAAAATCAACCACGGCGACCCACACCGGTAATGGGTTACCATCCTTGATAGACCACTGTTGTGATTTGTGGGGTTGTAATTTGGAGGGTGGTTTGTTGTTGGTTGGTGGGACCAACTCTCTCCCACCTTCGTTAGATCTGGCAGCATTGAATTTATGGCTGCTTTCTGGCAGTTTTGTTTTTGTGACTCATGATACGGCAGGTGGCTTGCCGCCTCCACGGCGATCTTTTGGCAGCCGTCACCACGGCGGTCTTCAGTGTAGACCGCCAAAGTCATAATAAGGGCCTATGGTGGTCATTCTGACCCTGGCGGTCTTTGACCGCCAGGGCGGAGGACCGCGGGAGCACCGCCGACAGGCCGGCGGTGCTCCAATGGGGATTCCGACCGCGGCGGTAAAGCCGCGGTCGGACCGGCACCACTGGCGGGGTCCCGCCAGTGTACCGCCGCCCCATTGAATCCTCCGCGGCGGCGCATCTTGCTGCACCGCCGCGGGGATTCCGACCCCCCCTACCGCCATCCAGATCCCGGCGGTCGGACCGCCGGGATCCGGATGGCGGTAGGGGGGGTCGCGGGGCCCCTGGGGGCCCCTGCAGTGCCCATGCCACTGGCATGGGCATTGCAGGGGCCCCCGTAAGAGGGCCCCTACAAGTATTTCACTGTCTGCTGCGCAGACAGTGAAATACGCGACGGGTGCAACTGCACCCGTCGCACAGCTTCCACTCCGCCGGCTCGATTCCGAGCCTGCTTCATCGTGGAAGCCTCTTTCCCGCTGGGCTGGCGGGCGGTCTGAAGGCGACCGCCCGCCAGCCCAGCGGGAAAGTCAGAATTACCGCCGCGGTCTTTCGACCGCGGAACGGTAATCTGACGGCGGGACTTTGGCGGGCGGCCTCCGCCGCCCGCCAAGGTCAGAATGAGGGCCTATGTCTTGAGTTTCGGGGGTGTTGAGCATACCTTGGATATTAAAATTTGTGGCCAGTCTGTAATAGCTTGCCAGCTATTCCATGGGCAAAGACATCATATTTATTTTGGAACAAACATTGTGCTGGCAACATTTAGTGAACCTGAGCCATTGAGAAGTCTTTCTGCAACCTTCTTTGGTTAAGGCTGAATCTGATGCCACCCTATCTGGATCTAAACCCTGGGGGAATTTCCTCTTTCAAGCAATGTCAATTCCTGGGGTTTGAACAGGGTATTGACCAAGGATTTGTATGTTACTTTTTCAGAAACAAATGGGGAGACCTTAGATCAAACTGCCCTAAAATAATAGGATTCAAAATCTGTCACCTTGTAAAAAGCCCCTAAGCATTTGTGTCATCTTTATCTCATGCTTATTTCAAGCATCTACTTATAAAACTTTGAGATGTGGATTTTGAGAAAGTGTACTAGACTGGTGGACTCTTATGTCCCAATCCAGCCTAAAGGTTTATTTGGATATGAATATCATTTACACCAGCTCTGCAAAGATGACAATAATGCGGTCTTAAAGTGCAGTGTAAAATGGAACCTGTCCTGTATGTATTTAAGAATCTCAAACATTCTACTAACGTGAAATTAAAGAAGGTTAAAAATACAAGTGATCACAATAATTAAAATAATAAAACTATGAAGGGGAATGGTCATAGTGCTTATGCTAGCCTGAAATAATTTAAAACTAAATAATCCGTAAGAGCCAGATGTGCGAAAATGCAATTTTGCATTTCTTAAAATAGCAACTTCATAAAAATCGCTATTTAGGAACTGCACAATGAAATCCCATTGGATTTGAATCAATTGGCTGGTTTTCCATTTCCCAAATCTTGATTTATTAGGAAATCACTATTTAGGAAATGCATAATAAAGGATGACAATGGGCAGAAGGCACTCTTTAGTACACCCTAAAAAATAGGGGGAGACCAATGGCCCGACAGAGCGATTCGGACCATTAAGAAATGCAAACTAACTTCATACATTTGGCCCTACATATGTTTTTCATAATTTTGATTATCTTAATTCATGACACGGTTACAAAACACAAGAATATGCTAAGAATGTGTATTTGATGTGCATTTGATGGAAACATACTTCAACACTTGCTGCATGTTCAATAACACATTTTTCATACTGAAATGAAAGGGGTCTCTACATTGGAGGACACAGGATCGTGACAGCACGTCTGACCTCTTGTGTGAGTCAGACCTCTTGTCCAAGCCTCAGTTGCATGTGTTGTTCTTAAAAGAGGAAGCAGCCAAATATAGTTTAATGTGACCATACTTGACTAAGTACACTTTTGAGGAGAAGGCACAACATTTCTCATTGACTCCTAAACTGCAACTAATACTTTTTGGAGGGAGGATGCCAACGCTGTTTCCAATGTAAAACTTTTTTGGACATTTTGTTAAGCAGTCATATAATACTCAAATTGCAACATGCAGGTAAATCCAATATGGAACAATGATTGGACTAGTCAGAGTTTACCTAGAGTTGAATCCATTTCTCAAACATTGTCTGCCAAAGCTTAGCTGGAGTGATGCACAGAGATTCTTGACTATTCTTTGTCCAGCCAATGTCTGGCCTTACAAAGAATTTGCACATAGACTTCCTAGAAAGGAAAAGCCGTTTAGGCATTTTAGTTTATGTTTGGCTTTGAATAGCCTTTTACACACACTCTGAAGTTGAGTTAAGACACAAGTCTTATATTTGTACAGCCTAAGAACCTATAAGTTCAGGAGTACAATTAGAGTTCTTCATAAATAGTGGCACACTTCATTAAACCAATTTATCCAATGTATCCATCATAGTGGGGAGCTTTAAGATCTGAAGAGCCCAACACAAGATAAATATTTCACTATTTCGCCACTGGGTTAAATGAGACAATGGGATAGATGTTGCCACCAAAGAAACATGTAGAAACTGGGTCATACTGATGCAAGTAGTGGGAAGAAAAGCCTGACATTTATAGTGCTTCTCCATTTAAAGTTATCTGTAAGGGCTGACTAATCAAACCACTGAAAATGTTACCCACTCCCAGCATAGAAGTACCTGGATCAGATGAAGAAATGAGGAGTTCCTAATAGCCTAAAAGAGGACTGGGGCAGATCTGAGCTCTGTGTTGACCTTAGAGGTACAGATGGCCTAGCCGCTTCCTGACATTCATGTGCCCAGGTCCTGCCAGTGAAACCTGCCTACACCCTGGAGATAGGTAAAGGTCCTTCAAAAAGTGAATTCTGTGGCCACCAGATGTGAACTACTGGAGCAGCTAAAACTAGATGTCCTGTTAGCTTGATCCTTTGAAACCTCTCTGCTGTGCGTTGGAAGTGCAGAATAACAATTAAACAAAGATAGCAAATGCTGCTTTAAACAGGACCAAGGGAAAGTTCAGACTGGACATTTTGTTGTTTTACTCATGGAGAAAAAATAAAAATAAATGTTTAATTATGTGTTTTTCAATAACATATGTAAGTGTTTGTATCTGCTCATATCAAATTCGAATTCACAATATGACTTACTAGAATCACGTGACAAACAGATTTCCAGGAATCATATGACTCTCACAGGGCTCCAGGAGTGTTCTTAGAAACCTTTGTAAAATACTAATACTGAATCCCCCACAAATGCTCCTGGTGAACGAACTAGTGCAGATTTTCAATTTCTTACTGAATCAGGCTCAGTGTTTAACATTAAATGCTAATGAATGGTATGAAGAAAATATGAAATAAATAAAAAAAAATCCAAGATAGCAGTGTGGAACGACAGAGGGGCAGATTTACTAAAATCTCATGAAATGCAGAGCAGCAGCCACACAGTGATGTGTTGCACGTGAAAGATAGAGCAATTTGTTTTACAAGAATATTGCACTCTGTATTACTGGGAGATACGCTTCCAGTAGAAAAGAGTATGGTTCGACTATTCATAAACCTTTTCCCACCCTGCATGCGTGCTGCACAGTGCAGGACACATGCGAAGTGGGAAAAGAAAGGAGAAATGAAAGCAATCCTCTGGGACAACGCCTGGTTTAAGTGTGTGCTAATTTCTGGTCCTAAACCTTCTCTACTTTTTAAAGTAAGTAGGGCTTAGCATCAGAAACCTTGGTGGTTTTATGGGAAGGTGCATGCACCAACCATGGAATGACCCCTTGGTGCTCAGCAAAGCAGTGCTATGAGCCACTGTTGGGTGATTTTCCAGCATTAAACAAGTTTAGCACTGGAAAGTACATTAGTAAAAAAGATTTAGCGTCAATTTGACACAAACACAGTAATAAAACTTACTAAATATGCCCCAGCATCGCTCTAGACGTAGCTATTTTTAATCAGTTCAGCTCTATTCCAAAAGTGCAAATATTGAGCAATAGATGTTAAGCAGATTTCCTTCCTACTGAACGCTTTTGAGATGAATGCATTGCAGCTCTTGGAGGACCCTTGTTACTTTCCTCTGTGATACACTGGGAACAAGCGACTACAAGATTGGAAGAAGGAGTTGTGAATTTACAAAACCTATGGTTTATTTTTTGACAGCAGTCATTTTCTATCTCACATTCAATTTCATGCAAAATTATGTTGGTGATCATCTTATTGTAACTATGACAACAGGTGTTCTATAAGTGAGTGCTCCCAATCTTCCATTGCACCAGTTACAATATTTGAGATCATTATTAAAACACAATCCTGTTGATCTTTATGATGATTTACATTCAATAAACAATGAAAAGGTGCTCAGTTTCTTTGAGACTGTTGTGTCACAGGGCGGCTCATAGGACTGGTCCTTTAGGAAAAGCTACTGCATCTCAACTGTTTAGCCAGGTTCAGATCAGGTAGAACCCATAGCCAAGAGGGACACTCAGTCAAGACCACAAGTAATTAAGACACAACTTCTTTATAGACTACTTTCAAATAAACCAAGGGGGAGCCGAAAGAGCATCAGATGTTCAGACTGAGGAGGGTCCCTTGCAATTAAATGGTGTCTAAAACTGAGTTAAAGAAGGGCAAATACAAGGAAATACAAGGAAAAAAAGAAAACACCAAGTGATGTGACAGTAGGTAGAGCCAACTGGGGTATTTCTCCTTACAGCAGATTTCTGGGGAGAATTAAGCATTATCCTGATCACTACTTTCTGGATATCTATGTGCACCTTTCTGCATTGACAAAACAAAAATCAAGAATATAGAAGGTCAAGTCATTCTTACCTCCTGTTATCAGTGCCTGGAGAATGACAACAGTTGCAAGGATGGCCCTCATGGTGGTGAGACAGTAAGGACAAGGGTGATGATGGAGTCTCTGCATCTCATGCTCAGGGCATTCCTCTTATACTGTCACAGAAGAGGTGGGCACATGATACCTGAGCTCTGTACACAGGAAAAAAATTGATGTGGCTGAACCTTTCATTAGTGCAATTAGAGATCTGCTAAAATGCACTTTATGATATGATGTAATTCAGATTTATTGCGTAAACACCAAATTGTACTAAAGCCATGATTGTAACTGCAGGGCTAAAGTCCACTTCCTACTCAAATAAAAATGTGTACAGGAAAAGTAATAATTAATAACTGCTAATTTCTTCTTGTGATTGACCATAGGACGGGGTATTTACTGCATGCTGACAGCTTTCCTCTTACACACTTTGGCTTGTCAAGCATGCTGAAACTTATAAGGGGAAATGCCCAGAGAATAACAATTGAAGATTTTGGGCCCAGATTTAAGAAGGCCCACGGCCTCCTTGCGCCACATTAGAGTATTTGTTTTATGCTAATGTGGCCCAACAAGGCCAAAATTACCGCACCAGATTTACATAGTGGCACAATGCATGCATTGCACCACTTTGTAACCCCTTGTGCCACATTATGTATGCACCAGGCCTAATGTATGCAAGGGAGAGTGTTCCCCCATGGGGAGGAGGGGGGGCAAACAAATGGTGCAAAGAAATAGAATTATATTTTGCGCTATTTCTTGCAGGCATTAAAAGGGGGCACACCATTATTTATAATGGGCACTATGTACACTTCAAGGTTAGCGCCAAATTGTTTGCGCTAACCCTGAGAATACATCAATAGCATCATGGTGCACCCTATTTTAAACACAACGCACACAGGCTGGCGGGAGGGGGGCGCTAAGGGGTGCAAGTAAGGTGGTGCTGCACTGGGCGCTGGACCACTTTTCCTAAATCTGCCCCACGGTGTGGTAAGTGATGTAACCACATGTTTTGTTAGATTATCAGAGCCAAACCTGTAGAAAAGGTATTTACCAAACCCAGAAAACACCAGACCCTGGAGTACTTTACTGGGTGCACTAAATACCTCATCCCATTTTGCCTTTCAATGGCCTGAATATGAATGCATCAGGAAACAAGATGCTAGCTAATCAAAAATCACCCAGGTTTTGTTAATTATTGGTTGCAATTAATAGCACTGATTATGGGTTCTCAGGGAATGACATTTAACTAAGGTTGTGGTATTAACGTTTCCGCTAATCATTGGATGAGATAAATACTCCCAACTCAGATTCTGACCCTTGCATAAACCAAGGTTTACACCAGTGTGCCTGGTGACATTTGGAGTGGGGGGCG